>NC_056055.1:20733125-21481250 GCF_016772045.2 Ovis aries
AGAGGGACGACAGACGATGACATAGTTGGATGGCATCACTAACTCAATGGACATGGGTTTGGGTAAACTCCGGCAGTTGATGATAGATAGGGAGGCCTGGTGTGCTGCGGTTCATGGGATCACAAAGAGTTGGTACAACTGAGCAACTGAACTGAAACTGAACTGAACTGAACCTTACTATTATTTACAAAGTAAGTTTTCCTTTTATGAGAAAATCCATGCATTGACTCAGAATTAGGAAAACTATACAAACTTTGTCCGTTTATACTTGTCTAGAAATAAGGACACTGACAATTTTATTAGTCTTTTGACAAATATCAAACTCTGATCTTGAGGATGATGGACAAAATGGAACCTCATCATAGTAATTAAGAGAAAAGAATGAAATTTAACTCTTGCTCAGAACTTTGTTGTAATGCATACATAATGAAAGAAGGGTATAAATAGAATCTAAAATGTACCAAAAAGAAGCCAGAGGCTTGTTGTTAAATTGCAGGGATAAGACTTTCAAAACATTTCACATTGCCTCAGAGAAGGTCATATTATAGATTTAACAGATACTACCTTTCATCTTTAAAGAGTCATGATTATAAGAAAGAAAGATTTTTTTCTTTACCACATTAATGGTAAAACCTGTGACATCCAGTGAAGTCTGGAAATATTTGACAGAAATGTACAAATGCTTGCTTTTTTGTTGTGATAAATACACCAGGTTGGTGCAAGATACTAACATTAGAAGAAACCAGGTAAAGAGCATATAGTACCTCTCTGTACTATCATTCCAAATTATCTTTACACATAAAACTATTCTAAACTAAGCAATTTATTTTTAAAATGGTAGTTTTAACTTACCACTGAGCATATCTATGAAACCCAGAATCCAAGATTTGTAAGCTGAAAGCTTAGACTATCACCAATCTATTATTAGAACTTTAGACAAAAATCTCCTATGTATAAAATTTAAATCAGAAACATATTAGGAAGCAAGTTATGAATTTTGTCACAAGATAAAGAGGGATTGTGACCTAAGGTCTGTACTCTGAACAAACCAGAAATCTGAGTAGTCACTTTTCAAATTTCCAGAAACCCTTCTAATGTGACAAAAATGCTATTTCACAAGCCTTTCCCTGGTGCCTCAGATGGTAAAGAATCTGCTTGCAATGCAGGAGACCAAGGTTTGATCCCTGGATTGGGACGATCCCCTGGAGAAGAGAATTGCAACTCACTTCAGTATTCTTGCCTGGAGAATTCCATGAACAGAGGAACCTGGAGGGCTACAGTCCATGGAGTTGCAAACAGTCAGACACAACTGAGCAACTAACACTTTCACTTTCCTCCATTAATGTGTCTCTTCTTGTTATTTATTCTGGTTCTACAATTCACAATCATACAGCAGAATCAAATTTAAAATTTGTATCAAGAAAAATAAGGGAGAATACAAACAGACATTATATTAATAACATTATGGGAGAGTATTATACTCAATTCTCTTCTGGATTTGAGAATTCACAAAAGAAAATTTAAAAGGAAAAGATATTTTTCCAAAATCATGTACCAGAAGAAGTGAGTGGAAAAAAAAGACTATTGAAAAAGCTATCCAAGGTAAAGATAGTATTCTCAGAGTGCTTAGGCATTAAGACATAAACTTTCTAGGAAAATTCACTAAATAAATTGTTTTATTTTTAGTCCTGAGCGGATAAAACGTTCCACAATTTTATCCAATTTGTAAAAGTTTTCCAAATTTCAACTGTTGAAGAATAAAGTGCTCTTCTAAGTTAGGATCTCTACAACATAATTCCTCACAAATTCCTCATTTATTTTAATGAAACATGGTTCTTACTCTCTAGTAATTTTCACTTTTCACCAAATTTTTAAAGGTGAATATTTAAATGGCTGAGCCAATAATTTGCTGTCTTTCACATATAACATTTTAAAATCCCTAAGTAAAGAATTATGCATTTTATCCTTTTTCTAATAACATCTAGATTTTTAAAAAGAGAAGGATCATCAGTGGTCCTGTATTGATAACAGGCTATTTTAGAAAAGGGCAAAGAGTTGACAATTATTAAGTATATACTACATACACTTCATTTTATCAAATTTCTCATTTAATTCTTTTAGTGAACCATGAAATTGATGACAGGATAAAGTATCTGAGAAGCTAAGTAACTGGCGGGATGCAAACTTGCTAATTGATTGATATGAATTCAAAAAAGCTTCTCTGACCCCAAAGACAGTCCTCATAAGCATCACAATACTCATTGTGTCAGATATTACTAGTTTATATATTCATTTGAGCAGCATTTTCTATTCTCTCCCATGGCAATATTTACTAGAAATGTGTAAACACATTGGAAGTTATTCCAAGATGAGCAATATAAATGTTGAAGGCAGACTGAAAAGCAGTCAGTGAGAGAAATGACTTGCACTTGCAGCCATCTGACATTAAGGGAGGAACTGGAAATCTATGAAAAAAAAAAAAATCTTTGCAATGGCAAGTAGCATGATAAATGAATTGCTTAGCAGATTATGTTAATATTATAATGGGAAAAGTTTCATGACTAACTTTTGGAGAAAATAACTCAAGTATGGGTGCCTTTTGAATGGTTTATTTTGAAATTTTATTTTTTGTTGTATCTTCATTATCAAAGTAGTGAATTTATCCATAATATAATATTCAAAAGATATTTTAATACCATCAAATATAAAGTAAAATATATTGCTATTTCAACCATTCAAGAATAATCACCACTAGTGTCGTGATATATACCCTTCAATTTTGTTGTACACACATGCATGCATGCTGAAGTGCTTCAGTCCTTTCTGACTCTTTGCAACCCTATGGACAACCGTCAGGCTCCTCTGTCCATGGGAACCTCCAAGTGAGAATACTGGAGTGAGTTGCCATGCACTCCTCCAGAGGATCTCTGCAATCCAGGGATCGAGCAGGTGGGTTCTTTACCACTAGTGTCACCTGGGAAGCCCATACATGTATGTATGTATGTATGTATGTATGTATGCATACACCCATATTATATTATATGATATGCATACAATTTTTCAAGATTTTAGACTTCCTTTCTTCAGAAATAATTGAGAGTAGGAATCAAGATTGCCAGGAGAAATATCAATAGCCTCAGATATGCCGATGACACCACCCTTATGGCAGAAAGTGAAGAGGAACTAAAAGCCTCTTGATGAAAGTGAAAGTGGAGAGTGAAAAAGGTTGGCCTAAAGTTCAACATTCAGAAAATGAAGAACATGGCATCCGGTCCCGTCACTGCATGGCAAATAGATGGGGAAACAGTGGAAACAGTGTCAGAATTTATTTTTCTGGGCTCCAAAATCACTGCAAATGGTGACTGCAGCCAGGAAATTAAAAGTGCTTACTCCTTGGAAGAAAAGTTATGACCAACCTAGATAGTATCTTCAAAAGCAGAGACATTACTTTGCCAACTAAGACCCGCCTAGTCAAGGCTATGGTTTTTCCTGTGGTCATGTATGGATGTGAGTTGGACTGTGAAGAAGGCTGAGAGCTGAAGAATTGATGCTTTTGAACTATGGTGTTGGAGAAGACTCTTGAGAGCCCCTTGGACTGCAAGGATATCCAACCAATGCATTCTGAAGGAGATCAGCCCTGGGATTTCTTTGAAAGGAATGGTGCTAAAGCTGAAACTCCAGTACTTTGGCCACCTCATGCAAAAAGTTGACTTACTGGAAAAGACTCTGATGCTGGGAAGGATTGGGGGCAGGAGGAGAAGGGGATGACAGAGGATGAGATGTCTGGATGGCATCACTGACTCGATGGACGTGAGTCTGTGTGAACTCTGGGAGTTGGTGATGGACAGGGAGTCCTGGCATGCTGCGATTCATGGGGTCACAAAGAGTCGGACATGACTAAGCGACTGAATTTGAACTTGTGACTTCAATATATAAAGTGATTCTTTAAAATATTTGAGACTAGAAGAATTATTTCCCAGTGTTTTCATTTTAAGAATTTTAAAGCTACAGAAAAATTCCTAGAGGACAAGGAATATCTATATATTCTCAAATGCACCAGTTGTTATCATCTTACCATGTCAGCTTCATCTCTCATCTCCCTCACATCTATCTTTCTATCCCTCTCTTTCTTTCTCTAAATATATATGTGTAGACACCTACATTTATATGTGCATATGAGAGTCACTTTGTAGACAGTGTGACACTTTACCTCTAAATACTTCAGAATAAGGATGTTCTTTCTTTTACATAATCACACAAATATACGCACTGAGGCAATTCAACATCAATATAATAGAAATAGCTAAATTACAGCCCACATTAAAATTATTCTGCTTGTTCCAATAATATCCTTTACTGTGTTTGGTTTGTTTGTCTTGATCCAGGATTCAATAGGATTATGGATTGCATTTGGTTGTCACGGATCTTTTTTTTTTTTTTTCCTTTATTTTAACTTACAATACTGTATTGGTTTTGCCATACATTGACATGAATAAACCACGGGTGTACATGCATTCCCAAACATGAACCCCCCACCCACCTCCCTCCCCATAACGTCTCTCTGGGTCATCACCGCGCACCAGCCCCAAGATTGCTGTATCCTGCGTCGGACATAGACTGGTGATTCGATTCTTACATGATAGTATACATGTTACACTGCCATTCTCCCAAATCATCCGACCCTCTCCCTCTGAGTCCAAAAGTCCGTTATACACATCTGTGTCTTTTTTGCTGTCTTGCATACAGGGTTGTCATTGCCATCTTTCTAAATTCCATATATATGTGTTAGTATACTGTATTGGTGTTTTTCTTTCTGGCTTACTTCACTCTGTATAATCGGCTGCAGTTTCATCCATCTCATTAGAACTGATTCAAATGTATTCTTTTTAACAGCTGAGTAATACTCCATTGTGTATATGTACCACTGCTTTCTTATCCATTCATCTGCTGATGGACATCTAGGTTGTTTCCATGTCCTGGCTATTATAAACAGTGCTGCGATGAACATTGGGATATACCTGTCTCTTTCAATTCCGGTTTCCTCAGTGTGTATGCCCAGAGGTGGGATTGCTGGCTATAAGGAGTTCTATTTGCAACTTTTTAAGGAATCTCCACACTGTTCTCCAAAGTGGCTGTACTAGTTTGCATTCCCACCAACAGTGTAGGAGGGTTCCCTTTTCTCCACACCCTCTCCAGCATTTATTGCTTGCAGATTTTTGGATTGCAGACATTCTGACTGGTGTGAAGTGGTACCTCATTGTGGTTTTGACTTGCATTTATCTAATAATGAGTGATGTTGAGCATCTTTTCATGTGTTTGTTAGCCATCCGTATGTCTCCTTTGGAGAAATGTCTATTTAGTTCTTTGGCCCATTTTTTGATTGGGTCATTTATATTTCTGGAATTGAGCTGCATAAGTTGCTTATATATTTTTGAGATTAGTTGTTTGTCAGTTGCTTCATTTGCTATTATTTTCTCCCATTCAGAAGGCTGTCTTTTCACTTTGCTTATATTTTCCTTTGTTGTGCAGAAGCTTTTAATTTTAATTAGATCCCATTTGTTTATTTTTGCTTTTATTTCCAGTATTCTGGGAGTTGGATCATAGAGGATCCTGCTGTGATTTATGTCAGAGAGTGTTTTGCCTATATTCTCCTCTAGGAGTTTTATAGTTTCTGGTCTTACATTTAGATCTTTAATCCATTTTGAGTTTATTTCTGTGTGCAGTGTTAGAAAGTGATCTAGTTTCATTCTTTTACAAGTGGTTGACCAGTTTTCCCAGCACCACTTGTTAAGGAGATTGTCTTTCCTCCATTGTATATTCTTGCCTCCTTTGTCAAAGATAAGGTGTCCATATGTGTGTGGATTTATCTCTGGGCTTTCTATTTTGTTCCATTGATCTATATGTCTGTCTTTGTGCCAGTACCATACTGTCTTGATGACTGTGGCTTTGTAGTAGAGCCTGAAGTCAGGCTAGTTGATTCCTCCAGTTCCATTCTTCTTTCTCAAGATTGCTTTGGCTATTCAAGGTTTTTTGTATTTCCACACAAATCTTGAAATTATTTGTTCTAGTTCTGTGAAAAATATGGCTGGTAGCTTAATAGGGATTGCGTTGAATTTGTAAATTGCTTTGGGTGCTATACTCATTTTCACTATATTGATTCTTCCGATCCATGAACATGGTATATTTCTCCATCTATTAGTGTCCTCTTTGATTTCTTTCACCAGTGTTTTATAGTTTTCTATGTATAGGTCTTTAGTTTCTTTAGGTAGATATATTCCTAAGTATTTTATTCTTTTCATTGCAATGGTGAATGGAATTGTTTCCTTAATTTCTTTTTCTACTTTCTCATCATTAGTGTATAGGAATGCAAGGGATTTCTGCATGTTGATTTTATATCCTGCAACTTTACTATATTCATTGATTAGTTCTAGTAATTTTCTTGTGGAGTCTTTAGGGTTTTCTATGTAGAGGATCATGTCATCTGCAAACAGTGAGAGTTTTACTTCTTCTTTTCCAATTTGGATTCCTTTTATTTCTTTTTCTGCTCTGATTGCTGTGGCCAAAATTTCCAGAACTATGTTGAATAGTAGCGGTGAAAGTGGGCACCCTTGTCTTGTTCCTGACTTTAGGGGAAATGCTTTCAATTTTTCACCACTGAGGATAATGTTTGCTATGGGTTTGTCATATATAGATTTTATTATGTGAGGTATGTTCCTTCTATTCCTGCTTTCTGGAGAGTTTTTATCATAAATGGATGTTGAATTTTGTCAAAGGCCTTCTCTGCATCTATTGAGATAATCATATGGTTTTTATTTTTCAATTTGTTAATGTTGTGAATTACATTGATTGATTTGTGGATATTGAACAATCCTTGCATCCCTGGGATAAAGCCCACTTGGTCATGGTGTATGATCTTTTTAATGTGTTGTTGGATTCTGATTGCTAGAATTCTGTTGAGGATTTTTGTATCTATGTTCATCAGTGATATTGGCCTGTAGTTTTCTTTATTTGTGACATCTTTGTCAGGTTTTGGTATTAGGGTGATGGTGGCCTCATAGAATGAGTTTGGAAGTTTACCTTCCTCTGCAATTTTCTGGAAGAGTTTGAGGAGGATAGGTGTTAGCTCTTCTCGAAATTTTTGGTAGAATTCAGCTGTGAAGCAGTCTCGACCTGGGCTTTTGTTTGCTGGAAGATTTCTGATTACAGTTTCAATTTCCGTGCTTGTGTTGGGTCTGTTAAGATTTTCTGTTTCTTCCTGGTTCAGTTTTGGAAAATTGTACTTTTCTAAGAATTTGTCCATTTCTTCCACGTTGTCCATTTTATTGGCATATAACTGCTGATAGTAGTCTCTTATGATCCTTTGTATTTCTGTGTTGTCTGTTGTGATCTCTCCATTTTCATTTCTAATTTTATTGATTTGATTTTTCTCTCTTTGCTTCTTGATGAGTCTGGCTAATGATTTGTCAATTTTATTTATCCTTTCAAAGAACCAGCTTTTGGCTTTGTTGATTTTTGCTATGGTCTCTTTTGTTTCTTTTGCATTTATTTCTGCCCTAATTTTTAAGATTTCGTTCCTTCTACTAACTCTGGGGTTCTCCAATTCTTCCTTTTCTAGTTGCTTTAGTTGTAGAGTTAGGTTATTTATTTGACTTTTTTCTTGTTTCTTGAGGTATGCCTGTATTTCTATGAACTTTCCTCTTAGCATTGCTTTTATAGTGTCCCACAGGTTTTGGGTTGTTGTGTTTTCGTTTTCATTAGTTTCTATGCTTATTTTGATTTCTTTTTTGATTTCTTCTGTGATTTGTTGGTAATTCAGAAGTGTGTTGTTCAACCTCCATATGTTGGAATTTTTAATAGTTTTTCTCCTGTAATTGAGATCTAATCTTAATGCATTATGGTCAGAAAAGATGCTTGGAATGATTTCGATTTTTTGAATTTATCAAGTTTAGATTTATGGCCCAGGATGTGATCTATCCTGGAGAATGTTCCATGAGCACTTGAGAAAAAGGTGAAATTCATTGTTTTGGGTGAAATGTCCTATAGATATCAATTAGGTCTAACTGGTCTAATGTATCATTTAAAGTTTGCGTTTCTTTGTTGATTTTGTTTAGTTGATCTGTCCATAGGTGTGAGTGGGGTATTAAAGTCTCCCACTATTATTGTGTTATTGTTGATTTCCCCTTTTATACTTGCTAGCATTTGTCTTACATATTACGGTGCTCCTATATTGGGTGCATATATATTTATAATTGTTATATCTTCTTCTTGGATTGATCCTTTGATCATTATGTAGTGGCCTTCTTTGTCTCTTTTCACAGCCTTTGTTTTAAGGTCTATTTTATCAGATATGAGTATTGCCACTCCTGCTTTCTTTTGGTCTCTATTTGCATGGTATATCTTGTTCCAGCCCTTCACTTTCAGTCTGTATGTGTCCCTTGTTTTGAGGTGGGTCTCTTCTAAGCAGCATATAGAGGGGTCTTGTTTTTGTATCCATTCGGCCAGTCTTTGTCTTTTGGTTGGGGCATTCAACCCATTTACGTTTAAGGTAATTATTGATAAGTATGATCCCATTACCATTTACATTATTGTTTTGGGTTCGGGTTTATACACTCTTTTCGTGTTTCCTGTCTAGAGAATATCCTTTAGAATTTGTTGGAGAACTGGTTTCGTGGTGCTGAATTCTCTCAGCTTTTGCTTGTCTGTAAAGCTTTTGATTTCTCCTTCGTACTTGAATGAGATCCTTGCTGGCTACAGTAATCTGGGCTGTAGGTTATTGTCTTTCATCACTTTAAGTATGTCTTGCCATTCTCTCCTGGCCTGAAGAGTTTCTATTGAAAGATCAGCTGTTATCCTTATGGGAATCCCCTTGTGTGTTATTTGTTGTTTTTCCCTTGCTGCTTTTAATATTTGTTCTTTGTGTTTGATCTTTGTTAATTTGATTAATATGTGTCTTGGGGTGTTTCGCCTTGGGTTTATCGTATTTGGAACCCTCCGTGTTTCTTGGACTTGGGTGATTATTTCCTTCCCCATTTTAGAGAACTTTTCAACTATTATCTCCTCAAGGATTTTCTCATGGTCTTTCTTTTTGTCTTCTTCTTCTGGGACTCCTATAAGTCGAATGTTGGAACATTTCATATCGTCCTGGAGGTTTCTGAGATTGTCCTCATTTCTTTTAATTCGTTTTTCTTGTTTCCTCTCTCATTCATTTATTTCTACCATTCTATCTCCTATTTCACTAATCCTATCTTCTGCCTCCGTTATTCTGCTATTTATTGCTTCCAGAGTGTTTCTGATCTCATTTATTGCATTATTCATTATATTTTGACTTTTTTATTTCTTCTAGGTCCTTGTTAAACCTTTCTTGCATCTTCTCAATCCTTGTCTCTAGGCTATTTATCTGTGATTCCATTTTGATTTCAAGATTTTGGATCATTTTCACTATCAATATTCGGAATTCCTTCTCCGGTAGATTCCCTACCTCTTCCTCTTTTGTTTGGTTTGGTGGGCAACTCTCCTGTTCCTTTACCTGCTGAGTATTCCTCTGTCTCTTCATCTTGATTACATTGCTGCGTTTGGGGTGGCCTTTTTATATTCTGGTAATATGTGGACTTCTCTTTATTATGGAGCTTCCTCACTGTGGGTGGGGTTGTATCAGTGGCTTGTCAAGGTTTCCTGGTTAGGGAGGCTTGTGTTGGAGTTCTGGTGGGTGGAGCTGGGTTTCTTCTCTCTGGAGTGCAGTGGAGTGACCAGTAATGGGTTATGAGACGTCAAAGGTTTTGGAGTAACTTTGAGCTGCCTGTATATTGAAGTTCAGGAGTGTGTTCCTGTGTTGCTGGAGAATTTGTGTGGTATGTCTTGTTCTGGAACTTCTTGGTCCTTGGGTGGAGCTTGGTTTCACTGTACGTATGGAGGCATTTGATGAGCTCCTATTGCTTAATGTTCCCTGAATTCAGGAGTTCTTTGATGTTTTCAGGCTTTGGACTTAAGCCTCCTGCTTCTGGTTTTCAGTTTTATTTTTACAGTAGCCTCTAGACTTCTCCATCTATATAGCACCGATGATAAAACATCTAGGTTAAAGATGAAAAGTTTCTCCACATTGAGGGACACCCAGAGAAGTTCACTGAGTTACAAGGAGAAGAGAAGAGGGAGGTGGTAGTTAGAGGTGACTGGAACGAGATGCGGTGAGATCAAAAGAGGAGAGAGCAAGCTAGCCAGTAGTCACTTCCCTATGTGCACTCCATAATCTCGACCGCTCAGAGGTATTTATGGAGTTATACAGGGAAGAGGAGATGGAGGAAGTAGACAGAGGTGGCCAGGAGGATAAGAGACAGGAATGAGAAGGAGAGAGACAAATCCTGCCAGTAACCAGTTCCTTAGGTGTTCTCCACCGTCTGGAACACACAGAGATTCACAGAGTTGGATAGAGAAGAGATGGGGGAGAAAAGAGACAGAGGCCACCTGGTGGAGAAAAAGGAGAGTCCAAAGGAGGAGAGAGTGGTCAAGCCTGTAATCTCGCTCTCAGGTAAAATTGGGTGGTGAAGTTTGGGTTTTTAAATGTACAAAATTGACAACAAAAACTGAAGAGCAAAGATTTAAAATCTAGAGAAGAGGTTGGATTTTCAAAAATACAATATTAAAGAAAAGAAGCAGAAGGAAAAAGGAAAAAAGAAAAAAAAGCCATAAGAATTATTAAAAACAAACAAACAAACAAACACCAATAACCACCCAGAGACTATATACAGTGTTTGCCTTAAAAAAAAAAGTCTTTTTTTTTTGAATATTAATAATAGGTTATAGAAATAAAAATTAGAGGAGAAACAGAAGACAACTATTAAAAAAAAAGTCAGAAAAAGAAAAAAAAAGGAATGATTTTAAAAATAATAAAAATATAACTAGCCCTTCTCTGATGTTGTGGGCATTGTGGGGTCACTTCCAAGGCGGTTCCCTCTGTTTAACTTCTTCTTTATGCTGGTTTTTAGGCTCACTAGTTCAGTCGCGCTGTGGGGAGGGGGGATGCTGCAAACAAATAGCGCTGTCATGTGCACACAGTGTCTCAGCCCTGCTGTACCTGTCCCTTCGCGCGGCGTACAAACTGCTCCGGCTCTACGATGCTCAGCCGGGAACCGTCTGAGGCCGGCCCTAGGCTGAGTGCACTTCCCCGGTCTAAGCCGCTCAGGTTCAGCGCTCAGGTAGCCCTCAGAGGCACAGATTCAGTTGGGACTGCATTTTGTGCCCTTCCCGGGTCCCAGTAGCTCAGGAGTTTGGTGAGCGCGATAGCTGTGACTTGTCGCCTTTTCTGCCTCTGCTGCTCAGTTTTCTGGGTGGACCGCTGGCGCCCCTTGTGAGGCAGATGATGACTGTCCAGCACCCCCAGAAGTCTTAGCAAAAAAGCCTGCTTGCAGTTTGGTAAGTGAAGTCTCTCCGGGTCTGCAATTGCCCCTTTCCAGCCCTTACGGCTCTGGCTTCCTGTCCCCGGCAGGGGATGGTCTGCAGCCGGCTTTTTCCGCTCCGTCCTTTGTTCTGTGCTCGGTCCTGGAGGTGTCTTATGTTCGAGCTTTTTGCATAGTAGCTATCCCACAGTCTCGTCACGGCTCTTTTATCTTCTATAAATCAAAGGAAGAAGGAAAAGTTCCCAACCCGCTGTCATTTGTACTTCTGAAATAATTTATTCACACAGGCCAGTTGTCTAGTGGAATTTCTGTTAATTTGTGTTTGATTGTTTCTTCATGATTAGATTGTTTGAACATTTTTTTCCTCCTTTAGAATACAATATAGTGATATCTTTCCCTTATCTCTGTAACATATCAGAGAATATAGGAAGTCAAACTGACAGGTCAGACTCTCTTTCATTAGTGTTGAGAGTGATCACTTTGTGAGAGTGATGTCCACCAGATTTCACCATGGGAAGGTAATCACTTTTTCTTTGTGATTAACAACCATTCTTTGAGATAATTTTGTAAGACTATATGAATAACTTATTTTTTATCTTTATCACAATAGTTTTATCACCCACTGATAATTCTTATCTGACTCATATATTACAGTCATTTTATAATTTTTATTGGGTCTTCTCAGGTAGCACTAGTGGTAAAGAACCCACCTGCCTATGCAGGAGACAAAAGTGACAGGGGTTCTATCCCTGGGCCAGGAAGATCCCCTGGAGGAGAAAATCACAACCCACCCTAGTATTCTTGCCTGGAGAGCCCCATGGACAGAGGAGCCTGGCAAGCTATAGTCCATAGGGTTGCAAAGCATTGGACACAACTGAGGTGACTTCGCTGACACAAAAACACATAAACACACACACACATTTTACCTTTCTCACAATGCTTTTATCATCCACTGGTAATTCTTGTCTGACTCAAATATTATGGCCATGCATAATTTTGATTTTTTTAAATTATTGTAACTCTTTTAGGATTGATTCATCATTTCTGTGCAAAGAGATTTAACACACTTGCATTTCATTGTTCTGTATTCCTTTGGTCAATGTATTATAATCCAGTTCTGACAGCAATTATTATTTTCAAAATTGCCCAAATTTTGCAGAGAGAACCCTCCAAGCTGTTCTAAGTCCTTTTCACATGTTTCCACTAGTTTTTAGTTTTTGCTTTTGTATGGTTGGTTTAATTTGGTGGTGAGGTGGGGGGGGGGGTGTGCCTCACAACTTCCTTTTATTTCTGGTACAAACAAATATTCCAGGCAACCTTTACTTTACCTGGATCTATTTTTTATCATTTTCCCAAAGACCCCTGATTACTTTGATCTAATCAGTTCAGTGCAGTTGCTCAGTCTGTGTCCAACTCTTTGCGACCTCATGGACTGCAGCACACCAGGCTTCCTGGTCCATCACCAACTCCTAGAGCTTGCTCAATCTCATGTCCATTGAGTTGGTGATGCCATCAAACCACCTCATCTTCAATCGCCCCCTTCTCCTTCAGCCTTAAGTCTTTCCCAGCTTCAGATTCTTTTCTAATGAGTCAGCTCTTCACATCAGATGACTGAAATATTGGAGTTTCATTATCATTACTTCCAATGAATATTCAGGACTGATTTCCTTTAGGACTGACTGGTTTGATCTCCCTGCTGTCCAAGGGACTCTCAAGAGTCTTTTCCAACACCACAGTTCAAAAGCTTCAATTCTTCGGCACTCTGCTTTCTTTATGGTCCAACTCTCATATCCATACATGACTGCTGGAAAAACCATAGCTTTGACCAGATGGGCATTTGTCAGCAAAGTAATGTCTCTTCTTTTTAATATGCTGTCTGTGTTGGTCATAGATTTTCTATCAAGGAGCAGTGTCTTTTAATTTCATGGCTGCAGTCACCACCTGCAGTTATTTTGGACCCCAAAAAAATAGTCTGTCACTGTTTCCATTGTTTCTCCATCTATTTGCCATGAAGTGATGGGACTAGATGTCATGATCTTAATTTTTTGAATGTTGAGTTTTAAGCCAGCTTTTCACTTTCCTCTTTCACTTTTCTTCAAGAGGTTCTTTGCTTTTTGTCATAAGAATGGTGTCATCTGCATATCTGAGGTTATTGATATTTTTCCTGGAAATCTTGATTCCATCTTGTGCTTCATAAAGTCTGGCATTTTTCATGATGTACTCCACATATAAGTTAAATAAGCAGCCTGACACTATATAGCCTTGACATACTCCTTTTGTGAAGGCTGTACATTGTCACCCTGATTGTTTAACTTATATGTGGAGTACATCATGCAAAATGCCAGACTGGATGAAGCACAAGCTGGAATCAAGATTTTTAGAGTGGATTTGATTGATGGCTCAGAGGTTAAAGCGTCTGCCTGCAATGTGGGAGACCTGGGTTCAATCCCTTGGTTGGGAAGATCCCCTGGAGAAGGAAATGGCAACCTAATCCAGTATTCTTGCCTGAGAATCTCATGGACGGAGGAGCCTCGTGGGCTACAGTCCATGGAGTTGCAAAGAGTTGGACACGACTGAATGACTTCACTTTCATGCTGCTTGTTAGTTGAGTGCAACACTTCTGCTACTGTGTCAGTAGACAGTAGTTTGAGTTCATACTGATTCCTCTCATTTCAGTCTGGGAGCATAGACTTATTCCTATCATTTTTATATTTTCAAATGGATTCACTCTTCTCCCACAATAAGAAGGTTTGTTTCTAACATAAATATAGTCACTCATTTGCTTTTTCTCTCTGTGTATAGAGATGAGATAAAATACATCATAAAAATGCAAATGTAGCAGAGGTAGATTATATATTTTTATATATAATAAAATATATATGCACTATATATGTGCATAGTGTTATCATTTTATATATCATTTTACATATATATATCAATTACTGTAGCAATACCACTATCAACAAAAATATCTCCTAAGTATCAAGACATTTTTGCATTTTTAAACCTTATGTTTAATTGTGTTAAAGCAGATTAACATGACTTCCTAGGTGGCACTAGTGGTAAAGAACCCTCCAGCCAATTCAGGAGATGTAAGAGAGAGGAGTCTGATCCCAGAGTCAGAAAAATCCCCTGGAGAAGGACATGGCAACTCACTCAAGTCTTCTTGCCTGGAGAATCCCATGAACAAAGGAGTCTTGCAGGCTACAGTCCATAGGGTCACACAGACTAGGACACAACTGAAGCGACTTAGCACACATAAAGGTTAACGTGGCTCAAAACTAAAGTTGTGCAGAGATACAATGTTGATGTGTGGCTATTTTTAAAACTTGACTAAATAACATACAATATTAATGATTGACTCATTTTCACACTTTTTTCCCTAAGTTTATCACTTTAAAACTGAAATAGGTATCCCATTACCATTTACAAGTGTGTTTTTCAATTCTTCTTATTTTACTATTTTTTTCTAAAAAATTTGAGTCAGTATTGTCAAGTATATGATTCTGTGATTATTTAACTCTGAATTTTAATTTCAATTTTCTTCCTTTTTTTAAATTTATTTTCATTGAAGGTTAATTACTTTACAATATTGTGGGTTTTTTTTTGCCATACATGCACATGAATCAGCCTTGGATGTACATGTATTTCCTATCCTGACCCTCCCTCCCACCTCCCTCCTCATCCCATCCATCAGGGTCATCCCAGTGCACCAGCCCTGAGCACCCTGTCTCGTGCATTGAACCTGGACTAGCCATCTATTTCACTAATGATAATATACATGTTTCAATGCTATTCTCTCAAATCACCCCACCCTTAACTTCTCCCACAGACTCCAAAAGTCTGTTCTTTAGATCTGTGTCTCTTTTGCTGTCTCACATATAGGGTCATCGTTACCATCTTTCTAAATTCCATATATATGTGTTAATGTATTGGTGTTTTTCTTTCTGACTTACTTCACTCTGTATAATAGGCTCCAGTTTCAATCATCTCATTAAAACTGATTCAAATGCATTCTTTTTAATAGCTGAGTAATATTCCATTGTGTATATGTACCACAGCTTTCTTATCCATTCGTCTGCCAATGGACATCTAGGTAGCTTCGATGTCCTGGCTATTGTAAACAGTGCTATGATGAACATTGGGGCACATGTCTCTTTCGATTCTGGTTTCCTCAATGTGTATGCCCAGCAGTGGGATTTCTGGGTCGAATGGCAGTACTGTTTACAGTTTTTTAAGGAATCTTCACACTGTTCTCCATAGTGGCTGTACTAGTTTGCATTCCCACCAACAGGGTAAGAGGATTCCTTTTTTCTCTGCACCCTCTCCAGCATTTATTGTTGGTAGACTTTTTGAAGTCAGACGCGACTGAGTGACTTCACTTTCACTTTTCACTTTCATGTGTTGGAGAATGAAATGGCAACCCACTCCAGTGTTCTTGTCTGGAGAATCCTGGGGATGGTGGTGCCTAGTAGGCTGCCATCTCTGGGGTCGCACAGAGTCAGACACGACTGAAGTGACTTAGCAGCAGCAGCAGCAGCAGCAGCAAGCAGACTTTTTGATAGCAGCCATTCCAACCAGCGTTAGATGGTATCTCATTGTGTTTTTGATTTTCATTTCTCTACTAATGAGTGATGTTGAGCATCTTTCCATGTGTTTGTTAATCACCTGTATGTCTTCTTTGGAGAAATGTCTGTTTAGTTCTTTGGCACATTTTTTTTTTAATTGGGTTGCTAATTTTTCTGGAATTGAGCTGCAGGAGCTGCTTATATATTTTTGAGATTAATTCTCTTTCAGTTGCTTCATTTGCTGTTATTTCCTCCCATTCTGAAGACTATCTTTTCACCTTGCCTATAGTTTCCTTCGTTGTGCAAAAGCTTTTAAGTTTAATTAGGTCCCATTTGTTTATTTTTGCTTTTATTTCCAGTATTCTGGGAGGTGGGTCATAGAGGATCCTGCTATGATTTACATCAGAGAGTGTTTTCACTATGTTTTCCTCTAGGAGTTTTATAGTTTCTGGTCTTACATTTAGATCTTTAATCCATTTTGAGTTTATTTTTGTGTATGGTGTTAGAAAGTGTTCTAGTTTCATTCTTTTACAAGTGGTTGACCAGTTTTCTCAGCACCAGTTGTTAAAAAGCTCATCTTTCTCCACTGTATATTCTTGCCTCCTTTGTCAAAGATAAGGTGTCCATAGGTGTGTGGATTTATCTCTGGGCTTTCTATTTTGTTTCATTGATCTATGTTTCTGTCTTTGTGCCAGTACCATACTGTCTTGATAATGGTTGCTTTGTAGTATAGCCTGAAGTCAAGCAGGTTGATTCTTTCAGTTCCATTCTTCTTCTCAAGATTGCTTTGGCTATTTGAAGTTTTTTGTATTTCTATACAAATTGTGAAATTATTTGCTCTGATTCTCTGAAAAATACCGTTGGTAGCTTGCTAGGGATTGCATTGAATCTATAGATTGCTTTGGGTAGTATACCTATTTTCACTATATTAATTCTTCTGATTCATGAACATGGTATACTTCTCCATCTATTAGTGTGATCTTTGATTTCTTCCATTGGTATTTTATAGTTTTCTATATATAGGTCTTTTTTTCCTTTAGGTAGATTTATTCCCAACTATTTTATTCTTTTCGTTGAAATAGTGAATGGAATTGTTTCCTTAATTTCTATTTCTGTTTTCTCATTGTTAGTGTATAGGAATGCAAGGGACTTCTGCATGTTAATTTTAATATCCTGCACCTTTACTATATTCATTGATTAGTTCTAGTAATTTTCTGGTGGAGTCTTTAGGGTTTTCTATGTAGAGGATCATGTCATCTGCAAACAGTGAGAGTTAAACTTCTTTTTTTCCAATCTGGATTCCTTTTATTTATTTTCTGCTCTGATTGCTGTGTCTAAAACTTCCAAAACTATGTTGAATAGTAGTGGTGAGAGTGAGTATCCTTGTCTTGTTCCTGAATTTAGGGGAAATGCTTTCTATTCTTCACAATTGAGAATGTTTGCTGTGGGTTTATTAAATATGGCTTTTATTATGTTGAGGTATGTTGCTTCTGTGCTCGCTTTCTGGAGGTTTGTTTTTGTTTTTGTTTTTGTTTTAATCATAAATCGGTGTTGAATTTTGTCAAAGACTTTTTCTGCATCTATTGAGATAATCTTATGTTTTTTATCTTTCAATATGTTAATGTGGTGTGTTGCATAAATTGATTAGCAAATACTGAAGAATCCTTTTCATACTGTTCATGGGGTTCTCAAGGCAAAAGCACTGAAGTGGTTTACCATTCTCTTATTCAATGGACCACATTCGATCAGACCTCTCCACCATGACCAAAGCCTTTGACGATGTGGATCACAATCAACTGGAAAATTCTGAAAGAGATGGGCATACCAGACCACCTGATCTGTCCCTTTAGAAACCTGTATGCAGGTCAAGAAGCAACAGTTAGAACTGGACATGGAACAATAGACTGATTCCAAATAGGAAAAGGAGTACATCAAGGCTGTATATTGTCACCCTGCTTATTTAACTTGTATTTAGAGTACATAATGAGACATGCTGGGCTGGAGGAAGCACAAGCTGGAATCAAGATTGCTGGGAGAAATATCAATAATCTCAGATATTCAGATGACACCACCCTTATGGTAGAAAGCGAGGAAGAACTAAAGAGCCTCGTGATGAAAGTGAAAGAGGAGTGAAAAGTTGGCTTAAAGCTCAACATTCAGAAAACTAAGATCAAGGTATCTGGTCCCATCACTTCTTGACAGATAGGTGGGGAAACCGTGGCTGACTTTATTTTTCTGGGCTTCAAAATCACTTCAGATGGTGATTGCAGCCATGAAATTAAAAGACACTTACTCCTTGAAAGGAAAGTTATGACCAACCTAAATAGCATATTAACAATCAAAGACATTACTTTGCCAACAAAGGTCCGTCTAGTCAAGGCTTTGGTTTTTCCAGTGGTCATGTATGAAAGTGAGAGTTGGACTATAAAGACAGCTGAGCACCGAAGCATTGATGCTTTTGAACTGTGGTGTTGGAGAAGAATCTTGAGAGTCCCTTTGACTGCAAGGAGATCCAACCAGTCCATCCTAAAGGAGATCAGACCTGGATGTTCATTGGAAAGACTGATGTTGAAGCTGAAACTCCAATACTTTGGCCACCTAATGTGAAGGGTTGGCTCATTGGAAAAGACCCTGTTGCTGGGAAAGATTGAGGGCAGGAGGAGAACGGGATGACAGAGGATGCGATGGTTGGAGGGCATCATCGACTCAATGGACATGGGTTTGAGTGGGCTCCAGGAGTTGGTGATGGATAGGGAGGCCTAGCGTGCTATGGTTCATGGGGTCACAAACAGTTGGACAAGACTGAGTGACTGAGCTGAACTGAACGGAACAAAAGAATCCTTGCATCCCTGGGATAAAGCCCACTTGGCCATGATGTATGATCTTTTTAATACGTTGCTGGATTCTGTTTGCTAGAATCTTATTAAAGATTTCTGCATTGGTGTTTACCAATGGTATTGGACTGTAGTTTTCTTTTTCTGTGGCATCTTTGTCTGGTTTTGGTATTAGGGTAAATGGTGGCCTAATAGATGAGTTTGGAAGTTTACCTTCGTCTTCAATTTTCTGGAAGAGCTTGAGTAGGATAGGTGTTAGCTCTTCTCTAAATTTTTGGTAAAATTCAGCTGTGAAACCATCTGGTCCTGGGCTTTTGTTTGTTGGAAGATTTCTAATCACAGTTTCAGTTTCTGTGCTTGTGATGGGTCTGTTAAGATTGTCTATTTCTTCCTGGTTCAGTTTTGGAAAGTTATACTTTTCTACGAATTTGTCCATTTCTTCCAAGTTTTCCATTTTATTGGCATATTGTTGCTGATAGTAGTCTCTTGTGTTCCTTTGTATTTCTGTGTTGTTTGTTGTGATTTCTACATTTTCATTTCTAATTTTGTTGATTGAATTATTCTCCCTTTTTTTCTTGATGATTCTGGCTAATGGTTTGTCTATTTTATTTATTTTCTCAAAGAACCAGCTTTTAGCTTTGTTGATTTTGGTTATGATCACCTTTGTTTCTTTTGCATTTATTTCTGCCCTAATTTTTATTATTTCTTTCCTTCTACTAACCCTAGGGTGCTTCATTTCTTCTTTTTCTAGTTGCTTCAGGTGTAGAGTTAGGTTATTTATTTGATTTCTCTCCTGTTTCTTGACGTGGGCTTGTATTGCTATGAACCTTCCCCTTAGCACTGCTTTTATTGAATCCCAGAGGTTTTGGCTTGTTATGTTTTCATTTTCATTCGTTTCTATGCATATTTTGATTTCCTTTTTGATTTCTTCTGTGATTTATTGGTTTTTCAGAACTGTGTTGTTTAGCCTCCGTATATTTGTATTTTTAATAGTTTTCTTTTTTTTTCCTGTAGTTTACATCTAACCTTACCACATTGTGATCAGAAAAAATGCTTGAGATTATTTCTTTCTTTTTTTTTTAATTTACCAAGGCTAGATTTATGGCCCAGGATGTGATCTGTCATGGATAAGGTTCCATGTGCACTTGAGAAGAAGGTGAAATTCATTGCTTTAGGGTGAAATGCCCTATAGATATCGATTAGGTCTAACTGGTCCATTGTATCATTTAAAGTTTGTGTTTCCTTACTAATTTTCTATTTGGTTGATCTATCCATAGGTGTGAGTGGGATATTAAAGTCTCCCATTATTATTGTGTTACTGTTAATTTCCCCTTTCATACTTGTTAGCATTTGCCTTGCATATTGCAGTCCTCCTATGTTGGGTTCATACATATTTATAACTTTTAAATCTTCATCTTGGACTGATCCATTAATCTTTATGTAGTGTCCATCTTTGTCTCTTTCCACAGCCTTTATTTCAAAGTCTAAAATATCTGATATGAGTATTTCTACTCCTGCTTTCTTTTGGTCTCCATTTTTGTGAAATATCTTTTTTCAGACCTTTACTTTCAGTCTGTATTTGTCCCTAGGTTTGAGGTGGGTCTCTTGTAGACAGTATATATGGGGGTCTTGTTTTTGTATCCATTCAGTTAGTCCTTGTCTTTTGGTTAGAACATTCAACCCATTTACAGTTAAACTGATTATTGATAAGTATAAACCCATTGCCATTTACTTTGTTGTTTTGCATTTGAGTTTATAAACCTTTTCTTTTTGTGTTTCCTGTCAAGATAAGATCCTTTAGCATTTGTTGAAGAGCTGTTTTGGTGGTGTTGAATCCTCTGAGCTTTTGCTTGTCTGTAAAGCTTTTGATTTATCCTTCATATTTGAATGAGATCCTTGCTGGGTACAGTAATCTGTAGGTTTTTCTCTTTCATCACTTTAAGTATGTCCTACCATTCCCTTCTGGCTTGAGAGTTTCTATTGAAAGATCAGCTGTTATCCTTATGGGGATCCTCTTGTGAGTTATTTCTTGTTTTTCCCTTGCTGCTTTTAATGTTTTTTCTTTGTGTTTGATCTTTGTTAATTTGATTAATATGTGTCTTAGGGTGTTTCACCTTAGGTTTATCCTGTTTGGGACTCTCTGGGTTTCTTGGACTTGGATAGCTATTTCCTTCCCCATTTTAGGGAAGTTTTCAACTATTTTCAAGTATTTTCTCATGCCCTTTCTTTTTGTCTTCTTCTTCTGGGACTCCTATAATTTGAATGTTGGTGCATTTAACATTGTCCCAGTGGTCTCTGAGGTTGTCCTCACTTCTTTTAATTCTTTTTTTCTTTTTTCCTCTCTGCTTCATTTATTCCCACCATTGTATCTTCCACCTCACTTATCCTATCTTCTGCCCCAGTTTTTCTACTCCTGGTTCCCTCCAGAGTGCTTTTGATCTCAGTTATTGCATTATTCATTATTGACTGATGTTTTTATTTCTTCTAGGTCCTTTTAAACATTTCATGCATCTTCTCAATCCTTGTCTCTAGACTACTTATCTGTAACTCCATTTTGTTTTCAAGAGTTTGGATCATTTTTACTATCACTGTTCTGAATTAGTTTTCAGGTAGACTCCCTATGTCCTCCTCTTTTGTTTGTTTTGGTGGGGTTTTATCATGTTCCTTTACCTGCTGAATATTTCTCTGCCTTTTCATCTTATTTAGGTTGCTGTGTTTGGGGTGGCCTTTCTGTATGCTGGAAGTTTGTGGCTCCTGTTTATTGTGGTTCCTCCCTGTGGATGCAATTGAATGAGTGATTTTTCAAGGTTTCCTGGTTTAGCTAAGCTTGCTTCATTGTTCCGCTGGGTGGAGCTGGATCTCTTCTCTCCTAAGCAATGCAGCCCATGCCTCCTTGTTCATCCCCACTTGCTGGTGGTGGACGTGAGCATATGGGCTACTTCTCCACTGGGAGTTGCAGTTAGGTGCATAATCTGTGGGGTTTATTTATTTATTTTTTCCTCCTGGCTATGTTGCCCTCTGAGATTCCAAAACTCCCACACACCCACTGGTGAGAGGGTTTCCTGGTGTTTGGAAACTTCTCTTCTTTTACAACTCCCTCTTTGGGATGGATCTTCATCCCTAACTCTTTTGGCTATCTCTTTATCTTTTATATTTTGTCCTAACTCTTTTCATTCAGAAAATGAAGATCATGGCATCTGGTCCCATCGCTTCATGGCAAATAGATGGGGAAACAGTGGAAACAGTGTCAGACTTTATTTTGGGGGGCTTCAAAATCACTGCAGATGGTGACTGTAGCCATGAAATTAAAAGACGCTTACTCCTTGGAAGGAAAGTTGTGACCAACCTAGATAGCATATTCAAAAGCAGAGACATTACTTTGCCAACAAAGGTCCGTCTAGTCAAGGCTATGGTTTTTCCAGTGGTCATGGATGGATGTGAAAGTTGGACTGTGAAGAAAGCTGAGCACCGAAGAATTGATGCTTTTGAACTGTGATGTTGGAGAAGACTCTTGAGAGTCCCTTGGACTGCATGAAGATCCAACAAGTCCATTCTGAAGGAGATCAGTCCTGGGTGTTCACTGGAGGGACTGATGCTGAAGCAGTTGACTGCGAACAGTTGACTCACTGGAAAAGACTCTGATGCTGGGAGGGATTGGGGGCAGGAGGAGAAGGGGACGACCGAGGATGAGATGGCTGGATGGCATCACTGACTCGATGGAAGTGAGTTTGAGTGAACTCCAGGTGTTGGTGATGGACAGGGAGGCCTGGCGTGCTGCGATTCATGGGGTCGCAAAGAGTCATATACGACTGAGCGACTGAACTGAACTGACCTCTTTTCAAAGACAATGGGCTGCATTTCTTGGTGCCTGGGGTCCTCTGCCAGCGTCCAGAAGTTGTTTTGTAGTATTTGCTCAGCATTCAAGGGATCTTTCGATGAATTTGTGGGGGAGAAAGTGGTCTCCCCATCCTATTCCTCTGCCATTTTAGGACCACCCCCCTAATTTCAATTATGTAAAGACAAGGATTTTTTTTTTAATTTAATGTGTCCTGCCCAGAATTTGTTTCTTATTTTTATAAAATCTACTCCTGATACATCTTCTGATATATTATGTCTCATTTTTCTATATAAACTCACTAATTTTTTCAGGTGAAACACTTACTGATGACATATATTTGGATTTTGTGGTTTAGTCTAATCTGATAACCTGTATCTTTTAATAGGTGAATGTAACCCAACTCAATTTATTCAAAAAAAATATATATATATATACACACACACTTATTTCTATCCCCAAAAGGCAGTGGCAGATCTAGTTCTATTTTCATAAGAGCATCTGCCCTTATTACTTCAATATATCATGATTTTTAGTGTTTGGTCCCAAATATTTACACCATAAACTTTCTTTTCTGTGAGTTTGATATTTCCATTCCTGTTATTAATATGTATCATTAATTATTTTTACTTTGTGTTTTCATTTACTGTCATATATCATAAGCATTTATGTTTGGTATAAAGTGTGTCATGTGTACAGTTTTCCCTCAAAATACTGCCAATAGGGCTTCATGGTCTTTCTGAGTTTGCTATTGCAGAGAAAACTCTGAAATTATCACAACTTTGTTTCTTGGTTAAAAAACAGCTTTATTAAATTTATTTGTTTTTCTACTTAAAGTTTGGGGGAATTTTTTTTTTGTCAGTTTTTGAAATAAAGAAAACAAAGCTAGGGTATATTTAGTCACAATCTATTTAGTCTTTTTACAAAAGTCATGATCTTTCTCTTCTTCTCCAGTACAGATAATTGTTCTATTTAGATTTATATTTTCATTTTCACTGTATTTTTCTGATAATGCTTATAAGATCCCATATTAAACTTCTATTTTCTATTATTCCTTCTTTAGACTAACAGTTTTGTGTTTCATATTTTTATTCTGCATTTTAGCGGTGCTGGTTTGTCACCACTTTTGCTCTAAAAAGGTTTAATACATTTGCATATTGCACTTGATTACTTATAAAGTTGATTTTAATTATGCTATTTTGCTTTTGGGGGCTTCTGACTCCAACTTATCAATTCCTGTTTTGATTAAATATACTATAGTAGTTTAATTTCCTATGTTCATGTATTATGAATCTTCTGTCCAAAAATAGTTTGTCTTTGCAGGATAATGAAAATTCCAAGCAATGTAACTTTCTGTAGAAACATCCCATTCGAGAGTATGGGATTTCTTTGATCCAGCTGCTTGTCCTTCACATACCCCATGTTGTTGTGTTGTTTCATATATCCTTGAGTGGAGCAAAGTCTATATGAAATTGCTCTCTTCTGTAAAATGTCTGTGTTTTCCGAGGGCCTAATCTCTTTGTTCTGAAAAATTACACAATTCTGTTATAATATACAGAGATTTAGGGTAGGTTGAGATGCTTGTTTGAATAGTCCTGTTCCAAATTTCTAACAGACACTTCTAAACTGTGATTATTCATTCTCCTTTCTATTTTTAACATGTCCTGAGAAGAGTCCTTTAAAAACTACTTTTCCTGTTTGAATTCTTAGCTGATTCCTTGTTTTATTTTTATGCCTGCATATAGTAAATTATTCAGATTATGCCTTTCAAAACACACAAAAATGCTGATAGCCCATGCTCTTCATTTTATGTCCTTCAGTCATTAAAGTCATTGCAAGGTGTTAACATTTAAATTATTGTAAGATGTTAGAATTTAATCTTTTAGTGATTTGCAGACAATGGTGGATTTTTCTTTCTTGGTTCATGTTTTCCAACGTCTTAAAAAAAACAATTTAGCTGTTAATTGGGAAAGACTTCTTTGAAATTGGCTATACAGTTCCATTTCCATTCAGGAGTACAGAGATCCATTTTAAGTTTGCCTTTGAAATATGGCACTAAAGACTTGTGTGCCAAGTCACAGAGTTAAGTGTCCATGGAAAGGTCAGCTCAGTCATCCCTCAGACTGAGCTATTCCAAGTGCCATTAAAATAGATTTTTCTCATTCAGGGCATCAGATTCTGTTCTTACCCTTAAAAATAATTATTTCCAAGATCTTATAACTGTTATAGGAGAGACTGTCTCTCTGATTTATAATCTAATTAGAGCCCTTTTACTCTTGTCTCTAGGAAGAAGAAATCTGCTCCTCATCTATTTTTAAGGACCATTTCGTATACTGAAGCCTCTTAGTAAACCCAAAAATCATCTGTTCTACCTCTAGGTTGAAGGAGCACAGTTGCATTTGTTTTATCTCATAGGGGCCATTGCCCAAACTTTTCATCAAATCTGATGGTTTTCATCTGAAATAACTCTATTTCATACTTCACCGCAATGACCCAAATGACGTCCAGAATGTTTTTAATACAGTTAGAACTCTATGTGTATTCCTAACAGAAGTCCCTCTAGTCTCTTCTTATCGCTACTGTTTCTTGCACAAGGGATGAATTAAATAGCTAGGATGATTCCACTTTCTCAAAAACAGATAGCGGCATACTGTTGTTGGCTAAATATGTTGTGTTTTCGTTTCTTGAATATAAATTTAAGATTGCTAACTTGTTCTCAACAACACTTATTTAAAATTAACAAGGAAATGATATTTGAATTTCTCAGTTTGCATCACTCACACCAATTAAAATATATTAAACATCAAATTGCTTGGTATATTTTAAATCCAAAGCAAATAATAGTTTTGCAAAAAATGTTTTATATTGTGACATACTAGGGAGATCAATGTAATTATAAGCCATTAGAATCAGAAGCATTTAGATTATTTCGATTCCATGTTTTAACTTTTTCTTTTGAACCATTTTGAGATTTTGTTCAGCTCTATAATTGACATATAAAATTGTAAAGTATTTAAAGTGTACATTGTGATGATTTGATATACATGGCAACAAGATTCTTCCCATCTAGTTAGTTAACAAATCTATCACTCCATATATTTATTTTTTATGTATGTATGAGAACAGTTATTTTCTACCCTCTTAGCAAACTTCAATTATATAAAAGTGTTATCAGTTATAGTCACTGTCTATAGAGTATATTTCCAAACTTTATTCATTATATAGCTGAAAAATTATACCTTTGTAGCAATCTCTTCCTAATTTGTCCACCCCACTCAAATTACTGGCAACAAATTTTCTACTCTCTTTCTATGAGTTTGACATGTTAGATTCCACATATAAGTGATACCATGCAGTGCTAGCCTTTGCCTGACTTATTTCACTTAGCATAATGCCCTCAAGGCTCATTCATATTGTCACAAATGGCAGGATTTCCTTTTTTCTGTTGTCTGAAAAATATTCCGTTTTATGTATATACCATGTTTTCTTTATTAATTGGTGTGTGGATGGACATTTGCGCTTTGTTTGTTTTGTTTTTTAACATTTCACTATTGTGAATATTGCTGCAATGAGCAAATATTGGTTTATATTCTTTTATTCTCTTTGGATATATACCCAGAAGTGAAATTGCTAGATGGTATGTCACCCTGCTTATTTAACTTATATGCAGAGTACATCATGAGAAATGCTGGACTGGAAAAAGCACAAGCTGGAATCAAGATTGCCAGGAGAAATATCAATAACCTCAGATATGCAGATGACACCACCCTTATGGCAGAAAATGAAGAGGAACTCAAAAGCCTCTTGATGAGAGTGGAAGAGGAGAGTTAAAAAGTTGGCTTAAAGCTCAACATTCAGGAAACTAAGATCATGGCATCTGGTTCCATCACTTCATGGGAAATAGATGGGGAAACAGTGGAAACAGTGTCAGACTTTATTTTTCAGGGCTCCAAAATCATGGCAGATGGTGACTGCAGCCATGAAATTAAAAGACGCTTACTCTTTGGAAGAAAAGTTATGACCAACCTAGATAGCATATTCAAAAGCAGAGACATTACTTTGCCGACTAAGGTCCGTCTAGTCAAGGCTAGGGTTTTTCCTGTGGTCATGTATGGATGTGAGAGTTGGACTGTGAAGAAGGCTGAGGGCCGAAGAATTGATGCTTTTGAACTGTGGTGTTGGAGAAGACTCTTGAGAGTCCCTTGGACTGCAAGGAGATCCAACCAGTCCATTCTGAAGGAGATCAGCCCTGGGATTTCTTTGGAAGGAATGATGCTAAAGCTGAAACTCCAGTACTTTGGCCACCTCATGTGAAGAGTTGACTCATTGGAAAAGACTCTGATGCTGGGAGGGATTGGGGGCAGGAGGAGAAGGGGACGACCCAGGATGAGATGGCTGGATGGCATCACCCACTTGATGGACGTGAGTCTGTGTGAACTCCTGAAGATGGTGATGGACAGGGAGGCCTGGCGTGCTGCAATTCATGGGGTCACAAAGAGTCGAACATGTCTGAGTGACTGAACTGAACTGATAACAGTTCTATTTTAAATTTTCTGAGGAAGCTCCTTACTCCCTGGAGGCTCGGATGGTAAAGAATCTGCCTGCAATGCAGGAGACCTGGGTTTGATTCCTGGGTTGGGAAGATCCCCTGGAGAAGGGAATGGCAACCCATCCAGTATTCTTGCCTAGAGAATCCCATGGACAGAGGAGCCTGGCAAGCTAAAGTCCATATTGGGCTGCACCAAGTTACATTTCCACCAGCTTTTCACAATGATTTCCTTTTGTCCACATCTTTTCTGTTATTATTTGGTTACAGTCACTCTAACAGGTATGAGGTGATATCTCATTGTGGTTTTGATTTGAATTTCCCTGGTGAATAGTGATTTTATATACCTTTTATTATACCCTCTCTACTAAATGCTTTGTATAATTTAATAGGTTTCACTTATCCCCATTTACAGGTGAAAATTCTGAGGCTTTCAGAAGGTGAAATAACTTACTGCAGGTCACAGACTTAATATAAATCAGCTAACATTTGAACTAACTAACCTCAATTTGGCCTCAAAATATTCACTTTTTGCAACCACCTTCTACCAAAATTATATTCAAATGATAATTATGCCTCATGATACTGTAGGACATTAAGTTTTGAGATAGGGCAAACTACCTCCAGTATGACACATACATTCAAGAGTCAACTACCTTTACATACTATTCTCCTTGCAAGAGTTAGTATTTTTAAATTTTTCTTTTAAAATATTGACATTCTCAATATTATTTATGGATCCAATTTTATAAAACTGCAAGTTGTTGGGCAAACTCACCAAAACAATATTTATTGACTGGAAAATAATTAAATTTTGCAGTACTGTTGATAATTGTTATAGATTATTTTTTATTTATTATGACAAGCACCAAACACTGAAAGTGTGGATGGCAACCACATTTGTTACCAAAATATTGCAATTGTAACAACAAAGGGTAATTAGGGGAATCTGTAAGTGAAGAGATTTTATTGATGCCAAATTGACTTCTAGATGAAAAGGGAGCTATTTTGAGGGTAAAACTTTTTTAATACCAGATAATTTAGCTGAAATTATACCTAGTATAAGGCAATAAAATGTACCAAATTAATCAAATTCAAGGTCATGAATCTTTTATATGAAACAATTTTTCAGCTAAAGTTGAAACTTTAAAGCAATATTTCTTTGCCATTCTTAATACCAATAGATTCTTTATTTCTCATAAATAAAATGAAGCCATTTCTTTAAAATCTGATTTCTTTTGTTTTATTGAAGAATTTGAAAATATGGATGGTTAAACTTTTCATTGATTCTGCATGATTTTCAGATTTGTATATTATAAATTTAACGGGCAATAAATACATTTAACTGCAATACACTATAAGTGGAACCACTTACTCCCTATCAATATTCACTTTAGTCTTGTTAGATTAACTTTGTTTACCAGATTACTTTTTTTTAAATAAGTTACCAAATTTATTCAGATATCAGGTTTGTTGCTGGTTTCTTTTCTTGTGATATTGCTCTGAAAATGAAGTGATACTTTCCTAGGAATGAGAAGTATGTTTCCTTTTATTCCAAGGTGATTTGGAAGATGAAAATACAGATAATATTATTAGAATTACAGTGATTTATGAGCACTTTATGTAGCCACTACTATGTAGAAATAGTCCTCCTTTCCTTCCCATAAAGCAAGTCTATTTTTTTTAATTTTTTAATCTAACAAAAGAAATTACCATAATTTCAAAAAGAAAGCTATAGAGGTCTTGCTTTTAGTCCATTTAGTCATCTGTATATTGAAGTTCTGGGCTAAATGAAATTCTAAAAACTCTGAGCCTTATGCTAAAACTGGTTTGAGATTAGTATGCTATAGACAGTATATAAGAAGACTCATTATCACTTCCTATGAGTAGATTTATTCAGAAATTCTTAACTGACTGCATTGATTTCTGGTATAACATGAAGTGTCAATATGTTTCAACATGACAACAGGACCTACCTACCTTTGTTTTCCTCCACCAATATTACCCAATAATTTACCATCCATTTGCAACCTGTTTCCTCTCTAAATATACAGATTTCTTCCCTCTCTCATCAAATTCTTTGCTCTACTCCATTATAACTTCCCTTTACATTTCTATAAGTAAATATAGTTAAGTAAGGATGATGCTTTTGAACTGTGGTGTTGGAGAAGACTCTTGAGAGTCCCTTGGACTGCAAGGAGATCCAACCAGTCCATTCTGAAGGAGATAAGCCCTGGGATTTCTTTGGAAGGAATGATGCTAAAGCTGAAACTCCAGTACTTTGGCCACCTCATGCGAAGAGTTGACTCATTGGAAAAGACTTTGATGCTGGGGGGGATTGGGGGCAGGAGAAGAAGGGGACGACCGAGGATGAGATGGCTGGATGGCATCACAGACTCGATGGACGTGAGTCTGAGTGAACTCTGGGAGTTGGTGATGGACAGGGAGGCTTGGCGTGCTGCGATTCATGGGGTCGCAAAGACTTGGACAGGACTGAGCGACTGAACTGAAGGATACTTTGTTGAAAAAGTTTCTGGGTAGGACTAAGCACTTTAGATTATTATGCTATGCTACTTTAATACCTGTCCAGCTGTGATAAATGATCCATTTGGCTCATGTATACATATTTATTTTCTATGATATAGTCTATTACCCTTTTAAATACAGCATAAAGATATCATACTCACATATAATAGCAAAACAAGAAGCCAGTAAATTCCTCTTTTTCCTTAAGCTGGTTTAAATTTGCTTTTTGTCATTACAATAGAAAAAGAGTCATGAAAAAATATGTCATCTATGCAGTCAACAGATCTTAAGTTGTCAAAAAATAATAAGGAATACCAAGCAGTGAAGATTTATTCAATTTCAAGCTTGAAGATAAATGATAAATAGCAAAGCTTCTGGACAAACATTGTCTATTGTATCTTTTCAAGTCACTACTAATTAAAAGACGCTTACTCCTTGGAAGAAAAGTCATGACCAACCTAGATAGCACATTCAAAAGCAGAGACATTATTTTGCCAACAAAGGTCCATCTAGTCAAGGCTATGGTTTTTCCTGTGGTCATGTATGGATGTGAGAGTTGGACTGTGAAGAAAGCTGAGCACCGAATAATTGATGCTTTTGAACTGTGGTGTTGGAGAAGACTCGTGAGAGTCCCTTGGACTGCAAGGAGTTCCAACCAGTCCATTCTGAAGGAGATCAGCCCTGGGATTTCTTTGGATGGAATGATGCTAAAGCTGAAACTCTATTACTTTGGCCACCTCATGCGAAGAGTTGATTCACTGGAAAAGACTCTGATGCTGGGAGGGATTGGGGGCAGGAGAAGAAGGGGATGACAGAGAATGAGATGGCTGGATGGCATCACTGACTCGATGGACATGAGTCTGAGTGAACTCCAGGAGTTGGTGATGGACAGGGAGGCCTGGCGTGCTGCGATTCATGGGGTCGCAAAGAGTCAGACACGACTGAGTGACTGAACTGACTGAATGTAGTATAGGATTATAATAACATTAACTGTCAGAAATACAGCTGAAGCAGAAAGCCTTCAGGTGGGTTCTAGAATCAGAGACCATAACTAAGCTACCTCATTCAAGATAATTCATATTTCCCCATATCTATGTTATAAGAACTATTTCCAGAAAAATTCTAAGCAAAGTCCTGGGTCAGTGGAGAAGAAAAAGAAAGGAAAACACTGATACAATGTCTAGGTCCTTGCAACCATATCAGATTAAAATGTAATTGGCTGAAGCAGCACATTCCCCCAAAAGAGAGTCGTCTTTGTGGCCAATGAAGATGAAGGATAAAGGGCATAATACCTGAAGACAGAACTTGGGTCAGGCAAAGAGGCTAACTGGACACATGCACGTTCGCTGAACTAGACTTGACCTAAGGGAATGTTTATCAACCAGAGATCTTATACTCAAACCCAGAAAAAAACAGGGATTAAGCTTTGTCCTTTTAATGAAGGGGTAAATCTTAGCTGTATGGCAAAAATACACCATTAGGGAAAATAATATTTAAACAGTATATATAGAAGAAAAGCCTAATTCTAGGCAATGTTCTGTTATTCATTCTTCTTAAGTTACCTCACAGCACTTCTTCTTCTGGTTAAATAGCATGTTTCTTCTTATCAAGGATTTTTCCTTTTCCATCTAATGAGATTGTCATTCACACAAACTCAATTCTCCACCAGGAAGGTAGGCTGGTAAGGGGTTGACATGATGAAATCAGGATCAGTTAAAAATCTGAGATGCACCAAGCATCATGTGACATGTTAAAGCTAAGGACCATCTTTGCCACCATGTGGAGAGAGGAAGAGCTCTGATTACTGCTATGAATCATTTCCAGTTTTTGTTTTTTCCTGAGCACCATTTCAGGAAATGGTGGAAACATAGTAGATGCATATGTCTCCAAGAATTGTTTGGAAAATCACTCTTCTTCATTCACAGTCACATAATTTGTGTGGGATTAACTCCAAATCCAACTCCAATGGTTACCCTAATTAACTTAATTCAGTCAGTATAGCCCATCTCTTGGCCCCAGGTATTGGTTTAGCTCTGACAACTAATCCATTCAGTGCTAAATCCTTCCAGGAAGAAACAGTGCTCTCATAGGTTATCTTGCTCTCTCTTCAAGCTTACATTGCATTCCACTGTATGTATACAATATGTCTCTTTTTAATATTCCAATCTTACTGAAATATAATTGACATATAGCGCTGCAGTGGCACCTGCACAGCGCTAGAGTGGCAGCTGTGTGATGCTGGAGGAGTAGCTATGCAGCACTGGAGCGACCTTGAGGAGATACTCCATGTCCAAGGACAAAGGAGAAGTTCCAGAAAGACAGTAGGAGGGGCAAAATCACATGAAATCAAACCCCGTACCACCAGAGATGCTCAGAGGGCTCAAACAAATCTTATGGACACTAAGACCAAGAGATCCCACCGAGACTGAGACAGTTTGAGTGTCTCCTGCAGAGGTAAGTGAGCACTAGACTACTGCAGGGGAAGGGGCTCTAGGTGCAGCAAACCTTGGTATGGAATAAGCCCTCTTGGAGGAGGTCACTCTTAACCACACCATACAGCCACCAGGACTTACACAGGACTGGGGAAAAGGACTCATGGAGGGCACAAAGAGAATCTTGTGCACAGCAGAACACAGGAGAAAGGAACAGTGACCCCACAAGAGATTGACCCAGACTTACCCGTGAGTGTCCAGGAATCTCCAGCAGAGGCATGGGTGGCCTGCTGGGAGTTGGGAGCACTGAGTACAGCAATGCATGCATGGAACCTTTTGAAGGAGTTTGCTATTATCATCATTACCTCCACAAGAGTTTGGTCTCAGGTCAAATAACAGGAAGGGAACACAGCCACACCCATCAACAGAAAATTGGATAAAAGACTTACTGAGCACTGCCCTGCCCATCAGAAAAGAGTCAGTTTCCCCTCAGTCAGTTTCTCTCATCAGGAAGCTTCCATAAGCCTCTTATCCTTATCCATCAGAGGGCAGACAGAATAAAAACTACAATCACAGAAAACTAACCAATCTGATCACATGGACCACAGACTTGTCTAACTCAATGAAACTACAAGCCATGTTGTGTAAGGCTACCCAGATGGACCAGTTATTGTGAAGAGTTTTGACAAAACGTTGTCCACTGAAGAAGGGAATGACAAACAACTTCAGTATTCTTGCCTTGAGAACTCCATGAACAGTATGAGAAGGCAAAAAGATAGGCAAAATGATAGGATACCAAAAGAGGAACTCCCAGGTCATTAGGTGCCCAATATTCTACTGGAGATCAGTGGAGAAATAACTCAAGAAAGAATAAAGAGACAGAGCCAAAGCAAAAACAACAAACAGTTGTAGAAGTGACTGGTGATGGAAGTAATGTCCAATGATATAAAAAGCAATACTGCATAGGAACCTGGAATGTTAGGGCCATGAATCAAAGCAAATTGGAAATGGTCAAGCAGTATATGGCAAGAGTGAACATAGACATTCTAGGAATCAGTAAACTAAATGCATTGGGTGAATGTAACTCAGATGACCATTTCATCTACTACTGTGAGCAAGAAGCCCTTAGAAGGAATGGAGTAGCCACCACAGTCAACAAAAGAGTACAGAATGCAGTACTTAGATGCAATCTAAAAAATGACAGAATGATCTCCGTTCGTTTCCAAGGCAAACCATTCAGTATCACAGTAATTCAAGTCTATGCCCCGACCAGTGATTCTGAAGAAGCTGAAGTTGAACAGTTCTATGAAGACCTACTAGACCTTCCAGAACTAACACCCGAAAAGATGTCCTTTTCATTCTAGGGGACTGGAATGCAAAAGTAGGAAATCAAGAAATACCTGGAATAACAGGCAAATTTTACCTTGGAGTACAGAATGACAGGACAAAGGCTAATAGAATTTTCCAAGAGAAAGCACTGGTCATTGCCAACACCCTTTCCAACAACACAAGAGAAGACTGTATACATGGACATCACCAGAAAGTCAATACCGATAGAAGATGGAGTATATTCTTTGCATCCAAAGTTGGAGAAGCTTTATATAGTCAGCAAAAACAATATGGGGAGCTGATTGTGGCTCAGATCATGAACTTCTTATTGCCAAATTCAGACTTAAATTGAAGAAAGAAGAGAAAACCACCCTACCATTCGGATATGACCTAAATCAAATCCTTTACGATTATACCGTGGAAGTGACAAATAGATTCAAGGGATTCGATCTGACAGATAGAGTGTCTGAAGAACTATAGATGGAGGTTCATGACATTGTACAGGAGACAATGTTCAAGACCAACCACAAGAAAAAGAAATGCAAAAAGGCAAAATGATTGTCTGAGGAGGCCTTACAGACAGCTGTGAAAAGAAGAGAAGCAAAAGACAAAGCTGAAAAGGAAACATATACTCATTTGAATGAGAGCTCCAAATAGCAAGGAGAGATAAGAAAGCCTTCCTCAGTGACCAATGCAAAGAAATAGAGGAACAAATTAGAATGGGAAAGACTAGAGATCTCTTCAAGAAAATTAGTTACCAGGGGAACATTTCATGCAAAGATGGGCACAATAAAGGACACAAATGATATGGACCTAAGAGGTATTGGAGATATTTAGAAGAGGTGGCAAGAATACACCAAAGAACTATACAAAAAAGATCTTTATGACCCAGATAACCAAGATGGTGTGATCACTCACCTAGAGCCAAACATCCTGGAATGCGAAGTCAAGAGGGTCTTAGGAAAAATCACTTTGAACAAGACAAGTGGAGGTGATGGAATTCCAGTTGAGTAATTTCAAATCCAAAAAAAATGATGCTGTGAAAGTGCTGCACTCAATTGCCAGCAACTTTGGGAAACTCAGTAGTGGTCAGAGGACTGGGAAAGCTCACTTTTCATTCCAATCCCAAAGAAAGGCAATGCCAAAGAATGCTCAACCTGCCACACAATTACACTCATTTCACACGCTAACAAAGTAGTGTTCAAAATTCTCCATGCCAGGCTTCAACAGTACGTGAACTGTGAACTTCCAGATATCCAAGATGGATTTAGAAAAGGCAGAGGAACCAGCGATCAAATTGACAACATCTGTTGGATCATCAAAAAGCAAAAGCGTTCCAGAAAACCATCTACTTCTGCTTTATTGACTCTGCCAAGGCCTTTGACTCAGTGGATCACCATATACTGTGGGAAATTCTTAAAGCCATGGGAATACCAGAGACAACCTGACCTGCCTCCTGAGAAATCTGTATGCAGGTCAAGAAGTAATAGTTAAAACTACATGGAACAACAGATTGGTTCCAAATTGGGAAATGGGTACGTCAAAGCTGCATTTTGTTACCCTGCTTATTTAACTTATATGCAGAGTACATCATGAGAAATACTGGGCTGGATGAAGCACAAGCTGGAATCAAGATTACCGGGAGAAATAGGAATAACCTCAGATATGCAGATAACACCACCCTTATGCCAGAAAGTAAAGAGGATCTAAAGAGCCTCTTGATAAAAGTGAAAGAGGAGAGTTAAAAAGTTGGCTTAAAACTCAACATTCAGAAAACTAAGATCATGATATCTGGTCCCATCACTTCACAGCAGATAGATGGGGAAACAATGGAAACAGTGACTGACTTTATTGCATGGGTCTCCAAAATCACTGCAGATGGTGACTTAAGCCATGAAATTAAAAGACACATGCTCCTTGGAAGGAAAGCTATGAGCAACCTAGACAGCATATTGAAAGCAAAGACATTACTTTGCTGACAAAGCTGTAGTTTTTCCAGTAGTCATGTATGGATTGAGATTTGGATTATAAAGAAAGCTGAGTGTCAAAGAATTGATGCTTTTGAACTGAGATGTTGGAGAAGACTCTTGAGAATCCCTTGGACAGCAAGGAAATCCAACCAGTCTATCCTAAAGGAAATCAGTCCTGAATATTCATTGGAAGGACTGATGCGGAAGCTGAAACTCTAGTACTTTGGCCAGGTGATGCAAGAACTGACTCATTTGAAAAGACCCTGATGCTTGGAAAGATTGAAGGTGGAGGAGAAGGAGATGACGAGGATGAGATGGTTGGATGGCACCACTGACTCAATGAGTTTGAATAAGTTCCAGGAGTAGGGGAGGCCTGGCATGCTGCAGTCCATGGGGTCGCACCACAGTGAACTCAATGAAAGATTAGAAAGTAGAGAATCATTGAATTGAATTAAATTAGAATAGAACAGAAGTGATGAGTTACCTTTCTTCTGCTTATTTTGCTAGACAAAGGAAGAAGAACACTGAAGGGAAGCGCTTAACCATTAAAAAGACAGATAATTTTCTTCTTTCCCTTAGCTTCTAGAAATTTCACCTCCCATTGTTTCAGGCAACCTGCTTATCCCGCAATGCTTATAACTGTTGGTATAGCTTTTTTTCAAGTTAATTGCTTATGGTTTATTTCCAGTGATAAACAGATGTCTTTTACAATGTCACTTCTAGAAAACTGAGATTTTATCCTTAAAGTTTTCTATAAATTAATTTTGCTAAAGTTATGGGGATTAAAACATATCTTTGATTTCTCCTCAAATTAAATATCCCCATATGGCAGAGAAATGATTCACAAAATTCATGACTTGCAATAATGATGTGATAGATGCTCCTGTGGATAACAACTACAGAAATGCATGATCAAACTAAAAAGATCAAACATTACCATTATTTGTAACTTAATATTTGTCCTTTGGGAAACCATCATCTGCTTTGGAAAAAGAATAGGCAGCTCCAGGGACCATCTGTTCATTTTCCAATTTTACTATGTTAATTTTCTGACATATAAAAACTCTGGGGGAAAAGTCACAATTTTGGATTTATTCACTAGGAAAAAAAAAACAACAACAACAACAAAAAACACTATATCTTTTTCATGAGCTTTATCTATCCTTTTGGTAAAATTATTTTCTTTTACCTTTCAGCTTCCTCATGTTTTATGTCCTTGGTGTTATCTTAATCTCTTTCTTGCCATAATTCTAAAATGACATCCTATTGCTCTGTCCTTATTCCTTAGTGAAAAACAAACCCTTGGGCCAATTCAACTATCTCTGTCATTACATAATGGATACTGAACCATGCTAATGAAAACTCATACCAATGCAAAATTTGATACTATTGTAAATTCTGCAAGCTCACCATTCACTAATGACTATTCTGCATTTGTTTTGCTCAATTACTCCTCTCTAGTTATCTACATGTCTTAGTAATATCTACATGTCTTATTAATATATGAAGATATATCTATACCCAAAATGTATTCCTTTCCTCAGGATCAGCAGAAAATTATGTCTTTTCCAATTTCATTCTGAAAATAGAAATACCCGAAGGGCACTTTATTTTCCTCCACGGAAAACAAAGACAACATCCATTCTCCTTTTTCTCAAATAATAATGGACCAGGTATCCATGTTTTCTACAGTGATAATCCTTGTAGATGTGATTATGATCTCAAGACTTTCTACCACCTTAGATAGTTTATTCTTTTTAAAATTTTCCTAAACTCCTGTATATTTTACTGCTCCCTGATCGATATTCAATAATTGGTCTATTTTTCAATAATTTTGCTCTTAATGTTTGAATATACTTCTTATATAATTTAAAAATAAACTCACTTCACTTGAATTTAGATCTCCTTGCAAATGTCTTCCTATCACTATTATCATATCTATTGCCATTAAACAAGTCATTGCTTGCTATACTCACTTCATATCCCATTCACCCTTAAACTGACTATGGTTTCTAATACTCCACTGGCAATGTTTTCACTGAACTCCAACAACTTCCACATTGCTTGATTCAATAGATATTTCAATACATATTATGATGACTGTGATCTTTTAGTATATGTGTTAACTGAAATTTCCTATGGTAGCATGTACCTACAGTTCAGTTCAGTTCAGTCGCTCAGTCGTGTCCAACTCTTTGTGACCCCATGAATCGCAGCACGCCAGGCCTCACTGTCCATCACCAACGCACAGAGTTCACTCTGACTCATGTCCATCGAGTCCGTGATGCCATCCAGCCATCTCATCCTTGGTTGTCCCCTTCTCCTCCTGCCCCCAATCCCTCCCAGCATCAAAGTCTTTCCAATGAGTCAACTTTTCACATGAGGGGGCCAAAGTACTGGAGTTTCAGCTTTAGCATCATTCCTTCCAAAAGAACACCCAGGGCTGATCTCCTTCAGAATGGACTGGTTGGATCTTCATGCAGTCCAAGGGACTCTCAAGAGTCTTCTCCAACACCACAGTTCAAAAGCATCAATTCTTCAGTGCTCAGCTTTCTTCAGAATCCAACTCTCACATCCATACATGACCATTGGAAAAACCATAGCTTTGACTAGATGGACCTTTGTTGGCAAAGTAATATCTCTGCTTTTCAAAATGCTATCTAAGTTGATCAAACTTTTCTTCCAAGCACTAACCGTCTTTTAATTTCATGGCTGCAGTCACCATTTGCAGTGATTTTGGACCCCCAAAAAAGTAAATTATGACACTGTTTCCACTGTTTACCCATCTATTTCCCATGAAGTGATGGGACCGGATTCCATGATCTTCATTTTCTGAATGTTGAGCTTTAAGCCAACACTTTCACTCTCCACTTTAGCTTTCATCAAGAGGCTTTTTAGTTCCTCTTCACTTTCTGCCATAAGGGTGGTGTCATCTGCATAGCTGAGGTTATTGATATTTCTCCCAGCAATCTTGATTCCAGCTTGTGCTTTTCCAGCCCAGGAATTCTCATGATGTACTCTGCAAAGAAGTTAAATAAATATGGTGACAGTATACAGCCTTGACGTACTTCTTTTCCTATTTGGAACAAGTCTGTTGTTCCATGTCCAGTTCTAACTGTTGCTTCCTGACCTGCATATAGGTTTTTCAAGAGGCAGGTCAGGTGGTCTGGTATTCCCATCTCTTTCAGAATTTTCCACAGTTTATTGTGATCCACACAGTCAAAGGCTTTGGCATAGTCAATAAAGCAGAAATAGATGTTTTTCTGGAACTCTCCTGCTTTTTCCATGATCCAGCGGATGTTGGCAATTTGATCTCTGGTTCCTCTGCCTTTTCTAAAACCAGCTTGAACATCTGGAAGTTCACGGTTCACGTATGGCTGAAGCCTGGCTTGGAGAATTTTGAGCATTACTTTACTAGCGTATGAGATGAGTGCAATTGTGCTGTAGTTTGAGCATTTTGGGGCATTGCCTTTCTTTGGGATTGAAATGAAAACTGAACTTTTCCAGTCCTGTGGCCACTGCTGAGTTTTCCAAATTTGCTGACATATTGAGTGCAGCACTTTCACAGCATCATCTTTCAGGATTTCAAATAGCTCCACTGGAATTCCATCACCTCCACTAGCTTTGTTCATAGTGATGCTTTCTAAGGCCCACTTGACTTCACATTCCAGGATGTCTGGCTCTAGGTGAGTGATCACACCATCGTGATTATCTGGGTCATGAAGATCTTTTTTGTACAGTTCTTCTGTGTATTCTTGCCACCTCTTCTCAGTATCTTCTGCTTCTGTTAGGTCCATACCATTTCTGTCCTTTATTGAGCCCATCTTTGCATGAAATATTCCCTTGATGTCTCTCATTTTCTTGAAGAGATCTCTAGTCTTTTCCATTCTGTTCTTTTCCTCTATTTCTTTGCATTGTTTGCTGAGGAAGGCTTTCTTATCTCTTCTTGCTATTCTTTGGAATTCTGCATTCAGATGCTTATATCATTCCTTTTCTCCTTTGCTTTTCACTTTTCTTCTTTTCAGAGCTATTTGAAAGGCCTCCTCAGACAGCCATTTCGCTTTTTTGCATTTTTTTTTCCCCATGGGGATGGTCTTGATCCCTGTCTCCTGTACAATGCCACGAACATCATTCCATAGTTCATCAGGCACTCTATCTATCAGATCTAGTCCCTTAAATTTATTTCTCACTTCCACTATATAATCATAAGGGATTTGATTTAGATCATACCTTAATGGTCTAGTGGTTTTCCCTACTTTCTTCAATTTAAGTCTGAATTTGGCAATAAGGGTTTCATGATCTGAGCCACAGTCAGCTCCTGGTCTTGTTTTTGTTGCCAGTATAGAGCTTCTCTATCTTTGGATGCAAATAATATAATCAATCTGATTTCAGTGTTGACCATCTAGTGATGTCCATGTGTAGAGTCTTCTCTTGTGTTGCTGGAAGAGGGTGTTTGCTATGACCAGTGCATTCTCTTGGCAAAACTCTATTAGCCTTTGCCCTGCTTCATTCCGTATTCTAAGGCCAAATTTGCCTGTTACTCCAGGTGTTTCTTGACTTCCTACTTTTGCATTCCAGTCCCCTATAATGAAAAGGACATCTTTTGTGGGTGTTAGTTCTAAAAGGTCTTGTAGGTCTTCATAGAACTGTTCAACTTCAGCTTCTTCAGCATTACTGGTTGGGGCATAGACTTGGATTACTGTGATATTGAATGGTTTGCCTTGGAAATGAACAGAGATCATTCTGTTGTTTTTGAGATTGCATCCAAGTACTGCATTTCAGACTCTTTTGTTGATCATGATGGCTACTCCCTTTCTTCTAAGGAATTCTTGCCCACAGTAGTAGATATAATGGTCATCTGAGTTAAATTCACCCATTACAGTCCATTTTAGTTCGCTGGTTCCTAGAATGTCAAGGTTCACCTTTGCCATCTCTTGTTTGACCACTTCCAATTTGCCTTGATTCATGGACCTGACATTCCAGGTTCCTATGCAATATTGCTCTTTACAGCATTGGACCTTGCTACTATCACCAGTCACATCCACAGCTGGGTATTGTTTTTGCTCTGGCTCTATCCCTTCATTCTTTCTGGAGTTATTTCTCCACTGATCTCCAATAGCATATTGGGCACCTACTGACCTGCGGAGTTCCTCTTTCAGTATCCTATCATTTTGCCTTTTCATACTATTCATGGGGTTCTCAAGGTAAGAATATTGAAGTGGTTTCCATTCCCTTCTACAGGGGACCACATTCTGTCAGACTTCTCCACCATGCTCATCCATCTTGGGTGGCCCCACAGGGCATGGCTTACTTTATTAATGTTAAAAGCTAGTGGAGATGATGCAATTCCAGTTGAACTATTTCAAATCCTGAAAGATGATGCTGTAAAAGTGCTGCATTCAATATGTAAGCAAAATTGAAAACTCACCGATGGCCACAGGACTGGAAAAGGCCAGTTTTCATTTCAATCCCAAAGAAAGGCAATGCCAAAGAATGCCCAAACTACCACACAATTACACTCATCTCACACACTAGCAAAGCAATGCTCAAAATTCTCTATCCAGATTTCAGCAACAGACTGGTTCCAGATAGGAAAATAAGTATGTCAAGGCTGTATATTGTCAGCCTGTTTATTTAACTTATATGCAGAGTACATCATGAGAAATCCTGGGCTGGAAGAAGCACAAGCTGGAATCAAGATTTTCAGGAGAAATATCAATAACCTCAGATATGCAGTTGGCAGCACCCTATGGCAGAAAGTGAAGAAGAACTAAGAGCCTCTTGATGAAAGTGAAAGAGGAGAGTGAAAAAGTTGGCTTAAAACTCAACATTCAGAAAACTAAGATCATGGCATTAGGTCCCATCACTTCATGGCAAATAGATGTGGAAACAGTGACAGATTTTATTTTGGAGGGGCTCCAAAATCACTGCAGATGGTGATTGCAGCCATGAAATTAAAAGGAGCTTACTCCTTGGAAGGAAAGTTATGACCAACCTTTACAGTATATTAAAAAGCAGAGACATTACTTTGTCAACAAGTGTCTGTCTAGTCAAGGGTATGCTTTTTCCAGTGGTCATGTATGGATGTGAGAGTTGGACTGTAAAGAAAGCTGAGTGCTGAAGAATTGATGCTTTTGAACTGTGGTGTTGGAGAAGCCTCTTGAGAGTCCCCTGGACTGCAAGGAGATCCAACCAGTCCATCCTAAAAGAGATCAGTCCTGGGTGTTCATTGGAAGGACTGAAGTTGAAACTGAAACTCCAATACTTTGGGCACCTGATATGAAGAGCTGACTCATTTGAAAATACTCTGATGCTGGGAAAGATTGAGGGCTGGAGAAGAAGCGGATGACAGAGGATGTGACGGTTGGATGGCATCACTGACTCGATGGACATAGATTTGGGTGGACTCCAGGAGTTGGTGATGGACAGGGAGGTCTGGTGTGCTGCGGTTCATGGGGTCAGGAAGAGTCGAACACCACTGAGTGACTGAACTGAACTGAACTGAACTGAATGATAAACGACTCTGTATTCTTTCATAATATAGTTTTAGAGGTTTAATTTACCTACAATTAAATGCAGAGCTTTGTTGGCTTTGAAAAATTAACACATCCATGTAAGTAACACCACACTTAAGATATAGGCTATTTTTCTCACCTCAGAAATCTTGTTCATGCCCCATTAAAACCAATCGCCCTGTAGCAGGGGTAATCACTGTTCTGATTTTTATCACTACAGACTATTTCTGCCTGATCTTTACCTTTTAAAAAATGATATCATATGTCATGTGTGAGTTTTGCATCTTATTTCATTTTCATTATTTTTTTTTAGTTTCATCCATGTTATTGTGGTATCAGCACATTGCTTCTATTTATTCCATTATTTCATTTATGAGCAATTTCAGCATTATTACTAGCTTCTGGTGATTGCATATAAAGCCACTATGAACATGATTGTAGTAATTTTTTGTAAAAATATCTTTTCTCTTGAACAAATGCCTGAGTAAATGGTGTGTCATACCCAATGTATAAATAAGTTATAGATATACATACACACAGATATATAATTTGCTATAAATTTTTCCAAGAAGTTTGTCATTTCATGATTTATGGAAGCTCCAAGTGCTTAAATCCCCATCAATATTTGATATTACAAATTTTCAAATGTTAGTCATTCTAGTAGATGCAAAATGATTTTCTGTTTTAATTTTTACTTATAGTTCCTGTATGATTAGTGCCATTAGTACCTTTTTTATTATAAATACTAAAATTTTAATCTTATTTTGTTAATTCTTTTCAAGTGTTTTATACATATTTTTTGATTTGATTATTTGTTTTCTTAATATCAACTTAATTTGTTGAATTTTCCTCTATCTACTCTCACACACATTAAATACACACATAGTTTTTTTTCCTGGCTAGAAGTCTTTCCTGAGTTATATCCATCATAAATTTTTCTTCGAGTTTTATATATTGCATTTAAACATTTTAAAAAATGTCTACTGAATAAAATACTTTAAATTTTTATAAAGTAAAACTTAATAATTTAAAATTTTTATGATTAATTCTTCAATCTTTCGTCCAAGAAATATTTTCTTATTTCCAAACCATGAAGACATTCTTTTCATTTTCTTATGGAAGAGTTAGCCTTGATATTTAGGTTCTCGCTCCTACTCAAATTAATCTTTGTGCACAGTATGAGAGGAGGATGGGGTTTAATTTTCTATTTGAAATATTTACACCAAATTGATTGGTTTTAAATACTTTTCTATTTTCATTGAACTGTGCTAGTGTTTTGAACAAAATACATTTGTCGTATAGGCAAGAGCTATATCTGAACTTTTTACTGTGTTCATGATCCATTTGTTTATGCTGTGCTGACATCACACTCTTAATAAACTTACAGTAGTCTTCCCTGGTGGCTCAGAGGTTAAAACGTCTGCCTCCAATTTGAGAGACCCGGGTTTGATCTCTGGGTTGAGAAGATCCCTTGGAGAAGGAAATGGCAACCCTCTGCAGTAATCTTGCCTGGAGAATCCCATGGATGGGAGAGCCTGGTAGGCTACAGGCCATGGGGTCGCAAAGAGTTGGACACGACTGAGAGACTTCACTCACTCACTCACTCACTCACTCACTCAAACTTATAGTAAGTCTTGAAATCATGTAGTTTAAACTTTTCCAACATTGTTCCTGTTTTTCAGCTATTTCAGATCCTTTAGGTTTCTACATAAATTTTAGATTCTCCTCATCAATTTTATTAAATATTTTCTTAAGTATTTTATATATCTGCTAATATAAATTATATTAATGTACTTTATTTTTAGATCAGTTTTAGCTTTTACAGAAAAAAACTGAATAGAAATTTTAATTTTAAGACTCTGCCAACAATCTGTTAGGACGGGCAAACAGATTCAGTAAATTTACAGGACACAAAACCAACATTCAGAAATTAAATGCATTTCTATATACCAGCAATGAAATACCTGAAATAAGCAATTAAGAAAATGATTCAATTTATAATAGCATCAACAATAATTTTTTTAAAAAACCTTAGAAATAAATTTAACCAAGGAACCTAAAAAGCTATATACTGAAAACTATTGATTTTGATGAAAGATACTGAAGAAGACACAAATAAATGGAAAGATATCCTATGCTCATGGGTCAGAAAAAATAATGTTTTTAAAATATCCACTCTTCCCAAAGCCCTATCTATATGTAACCCATATCAAGATTCTAATGGCACATTTTTTTTATGTTTTTTTAGCAGAAATAGATAAAAAGCCTTAAAATTCTTATTGAACAACAACAACAACAAAAAAAAAGGCCTAAATAACCAAAGTAATTTTAAGAAAGTACAAAGCAGGAAGCATCAAACATCTTCACTTATAACTCCACTACAAAACTATAGTAACAAAAAGCATTAAAAATAGATACATAAAGCAATGGAACAAAACTGAGAGCCTAGAAGCAAGCCCTATCATCCATGGTCAATTAATGCTTGACAAGGAAGCCAGGAATACTCAAAGTGAGGAAGAGTAGTCTCTTCGATAAGTGTTGGGAAAACTGAATAATCACATGCCAAAAAAAAAAAAAAGAAAGAAAGAAAGAAAATCAGATCCCTATCTTACACCACACAAAAAATTAACTCACAATGAATTAAAAACTTACCATAAGGCTTAAAACCATGAAACTTCTAAAAGAAAACAGAAAATAAGATCCTGACCTTCGTCTTTGGCAGTAATTCTTTTGACTATGACACCAAAAGCACAAGCAGGAAAAGCAAAAATTAAGTGTGACTAAATCAAACTAAAAAATCTCCGCACAGCAAAAGAAATAAGCTACAAGATGAAAAAGCAACCTGTGAAATGGTAGAAAGCATTTGCAAAACGTAAACTTGATAAGGGTTAATACAAAAGGAACTTATACAACTTAGTAACTGATAAGCTGTTTTATGTTTTAATCATGAAAAGTATTGCATTTCATAAAATGATTTTTCTGCATCTATTGTGATTATCTGATAATTTTCTACTGTGTTCAGTTACTGTGGTTGATCGCAATGGTATGTTATACGCTACTGTGCTGCTTAATTTCAAAGTATGTAGAATTTTCCCTTGAATTTTACTGTTTTCAAATTCCACTGTACTGAGAGAAAGTACTCGGTATGTTTTAATGCTTTAAAATTTATTTAAGTTTGTTTCATGATCAAGCGTATGGTCTATTTTGGTGAATACATCATATTCCTTTTAAAATGTGGAGAAAAGGAAACCTTCTTACACTGTTGGTGGGAATGCAATCTAGTTCAGCCACTATGGAGAACAGTGTGGAGATTCCTTTAAAAAATTGCAAATAGAACTGCCTTATGACCCAGTAATCTCACTGCTGGGCATACACACCAAGGAAACCAGAATTGAAAGAGACACATGTACCCCAATGTTCATCACAGCTCTGTTTATAATAACCAGGACATGGAAACAACCTAGATGTCCATCAGCAGATGAATGGATAAGAAAGCTGTGATACATATACACAATGGAGTATTACTCAGCAATTAAAATGAATACATTTGAATCAGTTCTAATGAGGTGGATGAAACTGGAGCCGATTATACAGAGTGAAGTAAGCCAGAAAGAAAAACACCAATACAGTATACTAACACATATATATGGAATTTAAAAAGATGGTAATGATGACCCTGTATGCGAGACAGCAAAAGAGACACAGATGTGTAGAGTGGACTTTTGGACTCTGAGCGAGAGGGAGAGGGTGGGATGATTTGGGAGAATGGCATTGAAACATGTATACTAGCATGTAAGAAATGAACCACCAGTCTATGTTTGATGCAGGATACAGGATGCTTGGGGCTGATGCACGGGGAGGATCCAGAGAGATGATATGGGGTGGGAGGAGGGAGGGGGGTTCATGTTTGGGAACTCATGTACACCCGTGGTGGATTCATGTCAATGTATGGCAAAACCAATACAGTATTGTAAAGTAAAATAAAGTAAAAATAAAAATTAAAAAAAATTGTATTGAGCTGCTATTGGTGTAGAGTTCTGCGAATACAAATAAAGTCTAATTAATTCTGTTTTTCCATTGTTCCATCTTTTTGATGGTGTTTTGTCTACGTTTTTGCTGATTCCTGATACTTAAGTGGTGAAGTTTCAGCTAAACATTGTCATATAATACCTTCAAATCAGTACTTTTTGCATCATTCAATTTATTAGGTGCACATATTTGAAATAGTCTCTCCTTGCCATGGAAGTATTCCTTTTTTGACGTCTTCTTCATCTGATATTAATAATATAACTATTCTCAGTTCAGTTCATTTGCTCAGTCATGTCTGACTCTTTGCGACCCTATGGACTGCAGCACGCCAGGCTTCCCTCTCCATCACCAACTCCTGTAGCTTACTCAAACTCATTTCATCGAGTTGGTGATGTCATTCAACCATCTCATCCTCTGTCGTCCCCTTCTCCTCCCACCTTCAATCTTTCCCAGCATCAGAGTCTTTTCTAATGAGTCAGTTCTACATAGCACGAGGCCAAAATGTTGGCATTTCAGCTTCAACATCAGTCTTTCCAATAAATATTCAGGACTGATTTCTTTTAGGATTCACTGCTTTGATCTCCTTGCAGTCCAAGAGACTCTCAAGAGCCTTCTCCAACACCACAGTTCAAAAACATCATTCATTTCTCAGCTTTCTTTATAGTCCAACTCTTATATTCACACAGGACTACTGGAAAAATCAAAGCTTTGACTAGATGGATCTTTGTTGGCAAAGTAATGTCTCTGCTTTTCAATATGCTGTCCATATTGAATATGGACATAAGTTTTCTTCCAAGGAGCAATCCTCTTTTGATTTAATGGCTGCAGTCACCATCTGCAATGATTTTGGAGTCCAAGAAAATAAAGTCTGTCACTGCTTCCATTGTTTCCTCATCTATTTGCCATGAAGTAATAGGACCAGATGCCATAATCTTTGTTTTCTGAATGTTGAGTTTTAAGCCAGCTTTTTCACTCTCCTCTTTCACTTATCAAGAGGCTTTTTAGTTATTTGCTTTCTGCCATAAGGGTGCTATTATCTTCATATCTGAGACTATTTATATTTCTCCCAACATCTTGCTTCCAGCTTATGCTTCATCCAAGCCAGAATTTCCCATGATGTACTCTGCATATAACTTAAATAAGCAGGGTGACAATATACAGCCTTGACGTACTCCTTTCCTCACTTGGGACCAGTCTGTTGTTCCATGTCCAGTTCTAACTGTTGCTTCATATTTCTCAGGAGGCAGGTCAGGTGGTCTGGTATTCCCATCTCTTTTAGAACTTTCCACTGTGTGTTGTGATCCACACAGTCCAAGGCTTCAGTTCAGTTCAGTTCAGTTCAGTCACTCAGCCATGTTTGACTCTTTGCAACATCATGAATCACAGCATGCCAGGCCTCCCTGTGTCTATCACCAACTCCAGAAGTTCACCCAAACTCATGTCCATTGAGTTGGTGATGCGGCTTAACCATAATCAATAAAACAGAAGTAGATGGATTTCTGGAACTCTCTGCCTTTTCCATGATCCAACAGATGTTGGCAATTTGATCTCTGGTTCCTCTGCCTTTTCTAAAACCAGCTTGAACATCTAGAAGTTCACAGTTCATGTACTGCTGAAGCCTGGCTTGGAGAATTTTGAGCATTACTTTACTAGCATGTAAGATGAGTGCAATTGTGTGGTAGTTTGAACATATAACAATTCTACTTCTATATATTTTTGTTTGCATGAATTTATATAATTAAAGTGCATCCCTTGTAGACACCATATATTTGGTCTTTGCTTGTTACTGTAACCTGATAAGATCTTTTTAATTGCCTTACCTTTAATAAAGCTGTCTATATGATAGGACTTAAATGTCTCATGTTTGTTGTTTTCTTTTTCTTTTTTTTTTCTTTTTTGCCCTTTGTCTCTATTTCTTTTTTTTTTTTTTCAGTTTTTTATTTTTAAAATTTTAAAATCTTTAATTCTTACATGCATTCCCAAACATGAACTGCCCTCCCACCTCCCTCCCCATAACAACTTTCTGGGTCATCCCCATGCACCAGCCCCAAGCATGCTGCATCCTGCGTCAGACATAGACTGGCGATTCAATTCACATGATAGTATACATGTTAGAATGTCATTCTCCCAAATCATCCCACCCTCTCACTCTCCCTCTTATTTCCTACTTCTTTTGGATGAACTCAGTATTTACTAGCATTGCATGTTATCTTCTATATTGGTGTTTTTAGCTATAACTGTCTTATCTATTTGAGCAACTACTGGTTGCTCAAAGGATTATAATACTTCATTACAGTTTATCTTGACTTAACATTATATTGCCTCATGTATAATGTAAGAATTTTATAGCCATATACTTCCATTTGGCATCTTCATAGGATTTTTTAAAAGAATTTCAGAGGAGAAAAGTAATCTTTTATATTTACTCATATTTTCAGTGTTCTTCATTCTTTCCTATAAATTCAGATTTCTATCTAACATGATTTCATTAAAGATGTTTCATCCATGTCTTATCAAGTTTCTTATCTGGAAACAAAAGCATGAAAATGTATTTCTTTCAGCATTATTTTAAGAGGATTTTTATTTTGTTGGATATAGAATTCTAGATTTTCAGTTTGATTTTTTTCCTTTAGTCCTGATTGTCCTTGTTTAGTCACTAACTTGTGTCTGACTCCTTTGTGACCCCATAGACTGTAGCCTACCAAGCTCCTCTGACCATGGGATTTCCTAAGCAAGAATACTGGAGTGGGTTGCCATTTCCTTCTCCATAGGATCTTCCCAACCCTGGGAATGAACCCATGTATCTTGCATTGGCAGGTGAGTTCTTTGCCACTGAGCCACCTGGGAAGCCCTGATTCATATTCCTAAACTGTGACACTGATGGACTTTCAAATAGATAAAATCCAAGTGTTCCACCTTGTTCCACTAACTTGGTGGGAATTCAGATTTCAAACTCTTCCTCCTAGTACCTCGGTACTAGTCTTTGTTCAGTTCTTAAGCGTGCCAGATGCTTCTAGGTTTTCTAAAGGCTAATTTGTACTTGACTGGGTCTCATCTCTTTTCATTCCCTCATTTCTAGGATAACCCTCTTAAATTAAAATTACTTTGAAAGCCCCAGATTTCTATCTATGAGTCCTAATTCCAAAAAGTTCCCCACTCAATCAGTGCAAAATCTTTGTGGTGTGCCAAGGATATAAAGGAAATCAAGAGCAAAGAACTAAAGGAAATAGAATGATGTTTTATCAAATAGTGAGTACCAATAAAAATGGAGATTATCTTCACCTCATACCTGTCAGAATGACTATTATCAAAAAGACAAGAAATAATAAGTGTTGGTGAGGATGTGGAGAAAAAGGAATGCTTGTGCACTGTTTTAGGAATGTAAATTGGTTCAGTTACTCTGGAAAACAGTATAGAGATTTCTCAAAAAATTAAAAATAGAACTACCATATGATCCATCATTTCCATTCCTAAGTATTTATCCAACAAAACAAAAACACCAATTAGAAAAGATATATGCCTCACTATATTCAATGCAGCAATATTAACAATAAGCAGGATACGCAAGTAACTTGCTGTTGCTGCTACTGCTAAGTTGCTTCAGTTGTGTCCGACTCTGTGTGACCGCATAGACAGCAGCCCACCAGGCTCCCCCGTCCCTGGGATTCTCAAGGTAAGAACACTGGAGTGGGTTGTCATTTCCTTCTCCAATGCATGAGAGTGAAAAGTGAAAGTGAACTTAAGTACCCATTAACATATGAATAAAGAAGGTTGGTACATACACACACACACAAGCTATGCAATTGTACTCAGTCATAAAAATTTTAAATATTGTCATTTGCTATAACATGGATGGACCCACAGTGTATTATGCTAAGAGAAATAAGTCACACAAAGACAATGCCGTATAATTTCACTTAAATGTGGAATCTAAAAAAAACACAAAACAGTTGAAAAAACAGCAAAGCAGAAACAGAGCTATATATACAGAGAACAAACAGGTGGTTGCCAGAAGGAAAGGGTTTGAGGGAAGTAATAGATGAGGGAGATTAAGAAGTACACACTTCCAGCTGCAAAATAAATGAATCATGGCTATGAAATTCACCAAGTGGGGAATACAGTCAATGACTAACAATATCTTTGAGACATTTTGTAGCTAGACTTAATTAAATGATCATTTTGAAGCACAAAGAAATATCAAATCACTATGCAATGAACAAATACAGTGTGGTATGTCAATTACACATTTAAAAGAAAAAACAAACAAACAAACAAACAAACAGGAAACCATAGAAAAAGAGATCAGATGTGTGGTTACCAGAGACAGGGGATGGTTAGAGGAGAGATTGGATAAAAAAGCTACACTCATCCAGTTATAAGCTAAATAAGTATTCAGAATGTAATGTACAACACAATAAATATAACTAACACTGTATGTGATATATATAACATTGCTAAGAGCACAAATCCTAACAATTCTCATCAGAGGAAATAAAATATTTTTTTCTATTTCTTTAATTTAGTATATTTAAGAGGTGATGGATGTTCACAAAACATTATAATATTTTTACCATGTATGTAAGTCAAATAATTATGCTGTACACCTTAAACTTACATATTCAGTTCAATTTCACTTCAGTCGCTCAGTCGTGTCCGACTCTTTGTGACCCCATGGACTGCAGCACGCCAACTTCCCTGGCCATCACAAACTACCAGAGCCTACTCAAACTCATAACCACTGCGTCGGTGATGTCATCCAACTATCTCGTCCTCTGCCGTTGCCTTCTACTCCACCGTCAATCTTTCTGAGCATCAAAGTCTTTTCTAGTCAGTCAGTTCTTCAAATTAGTGGCGAAGTACTGGAGTTTCAGCTTCAGCATCACTCCTTCCAAAGAATATTCAGGACTGACTTCCTTTAGGATGGACTGGTTGGGTCTCATTGCAGTCCAAGGGATTCTCAGGAATCTTTTCCAACATCACAGTTCAAAAGCATCAATTCTTTGGCGCTCAGTTTTTGTAAGCCCAAATCTCACATCCAAACATAACTACTGAAAAATATATATATATAGCTTTGACTAGAAGGACATTTGTTGGCAAAGTAATGTCTCTGCTTTTTAATATACAGTCTAGGTTGGTCATAGCTTTCCTTCCAAGGAGCAGGTGTCTGTTGGAGATTACGAGTGAAATGACACAGTACAAGACACACAAGAGACAGATGACATGCACACTCCGACCAGAGGAACAGAACTGGGCAAAAAACTAATTGCTGTTTATTATAAAAGCCCCCTAGGCAGAATTCCAGACTGCATGAATAAGCCTTTTCAGCACAGACCATGTGCATATAAGTTATCGTATAGCAAAGGGGAGTAAAATCCTAGTCTACTGCAGAGTCTGTACAAAGCCCTCTATTCCTTCTTTATCACAAGAAGGGAATGCTCCCTTGTTTGCAAGGGACCATTAAACTCAAGGCTATGTCCAGACTCTTTGGCAGAACGCCTCATTTGCAAGGATGTCCAGCCCTAGCAGAGAGGCCCATTTGCAGGCACATCTCTGCTACCCTATTTACCCTTCAGTGTCTTTTAACATCACAATTGCAGTCACCATCTGCACTGACTTTGGAGCTCAGAAAAATAAAGTCTGTTGCTGTTTCCATTGTTACCTCATCTATTTGTCATAAAGTGCAAATGTAGGAAATCAAGAAATACCTGGAGTAACGGGCAAATTTCAAATTAGAGAACAGAATGAAACAGGGTAAAAGCTAACAGAGCTTTGCCAAGAGAACGCATTGATCATAAAAAACACCCTCTTCCAGCAACACAAAAGAAGACTCTACACAAGGACATCACCAGATGGTCAATACCAAAATCAGATGGATTATATTCTTTGCATCCAAAGATGGAGAAGCTCTATACAGTCAGCACAAGCAAGACCGGGAGCTGACTGTGGCTCAGATCATGAACTCCTTCTTGCCAAGTTCAGACTTAAATTACAAGAAGTAGGGAAACCCACTAGGCCATTCAGGTATGACCTAAATCAAATCCCTTAAGATTATACAGTGGAAGTGAGAAATAAACTCAAGGGATTAGATCTGATAGCCAGAGTGTCTGAAAAACAAGGGATGGAGGTTCATGACATTGTACAGGAGGCAGGAATCAAGACCATCCTCATGAAAAAGAAATAGAAAAAGGAAAAATGGTTGTCTGAGGAGGCCTTACAAAAGAAGACAAGTGAAAGGTAGAGGAAATAAGGAAAGATATATTCATTTGAATGCAGAGTTCCAAAGAAGAGCAAGGAGAGATAAGAATGCCTTCATCAGTGATCAATGGGAAGAAATAGAGGAAGACAATAGAATGGGAAAGACTAGAGATCTCTACAAGGATATTAGAGATACCAAGAGAACATTTCATGCAAAGATGGGCACAATAAAGGAGAGAAAATTATGGACGTGACAGAAGCAGAAGATGTTAAAAGAGGTGGCAAGAATACACACAAGAACTATTTTAAAAAAGATCTTCACATTCAAGATAACCATGATGATGTGATCACTCACCTAGAGCCAGATATCCTGGAATGTGAAGTCAAGTGGGCTTTAGGAAGCATCATTATGAACAAAGCTAGTGGAGGTTTTGGAGTTCCAGTTGGACTATTACAAATCCTAAAAGATGATGCTGTGAAAGTGCTGCATTCAATATACCAGCAAATTTGGAAACGTCAGCAGTGGCCACAGGACTGGAAAAGGTCACTTTTCATTCTGGTCCCAAAGAAAGGCAATGCCAAAGATTGGACAAACGACCACACAATTGCACTCATCCCATATGCTAGTAAAATAATGCTCAAAATTTTCCAAGCCAGGCTTCAATAGTATGTCAACCATCAAATTCCAGATTTCATACTGGATTTAGAAAAGGCAGAGGAACAAGAGATCAAACTGACAACATCCACTGGATCATTGAAAAACATCTGCTTTTGCTTTATTGACTATGCCAAAGCCTTTGACAGTGTGTGTCACACACACTGCAGAAAATTCTTAAAGATATGTGAATATCAGACCACCTGACATGCCTCCTGAGAAATCTGTTTGAAGGCCAAGAAGTAACAGTTAGAACTGGACATGAAACCACAGACCTGTTCCAAATCAGGTAAGGGATATGTCAAGGCTGAATATTGTTACCTGCTTATTTAACTTACATTCAGAGTGCATCATAAGAAATGCTGGGCTGAATAAAGCACAAACTGGAATCAAGAATACTGGGAGAAACATCAATAATCTCAGAAATACAGGTGACAGCACCCTTATGGCAGAAAGCAAAGAACTAAAGAGCCCCTTGATGAAACTGAAAGAGGAGGGTGAAAAAGTTGGCTTAAATCTCAACATTCAGAAAACTAAGATCATGGCATCTGGTCCCGTCACTTCATGGCAAATAGTTGGGGGGAACAGTGGAAACAGTGACAGACTTTATTGTATGGGGCTCCAAAATCACTGCAGATGGTGACTGCAGGCATGAAATTAAAAGAGGCTTGCTTCTTGGAAGAAAAGTTATAACCAATTTAGACAGCTTATTAAAAAGCAGAGACATCCTTTTGCTACCACACCGCCGCCATCATGGGTCGCATGCACGCTCCCGGGAAGGGCCTGTCCCAGTCGGCTCTGCCCTACCGCCGCAGCGTCCCCACCTGGCTGAAGCTCACTTCTGACGAAGTGAAGGAGCAGATCTACAAACTGGCCAAGAAGGGCCTGACTCCCTCCCAGATCGGTGTGATCCTGAGAGACTCTCATGGTGTTGCACAAGTACGTTTTGTGACAGGCAACAAAATCTTGAGAATTCTTAAGTCCAAAGGACTTGCTCCTGATCTCCCTGAGGATCTCTATCATTTAATTAAGAAAGCTGTTGCTGTTCGAAAGCATCTTGAGAGGAACAGAAAGGATAAAGATGCTAAATTCCATCTGATTGAGAGCCGTATTCACCGGTTGGCTCAATACTACAAGACCAAACAGTCCTACCCCCCCCCAGTTGGAAATAGGAGTCATCCACAGCCTCTGCCCTGGTTGCATAAATGTGTGTATTGTACTAAAGCAATAAAATCATTGTTTAACAGAACAAACAAAAAAAAAAAAAAGGCAGAGACATTACTTTGCCAACAAAGGTCCGTCTAGTCAAAGCTATAGTTTTTCCAGTAGTCATGTATGAATGTGAGAGTTGGACTATAAAGAAAGCTGAGCATCAAAGAATTCATGCTTTTGCACTGTGGTGTTGGAGAAGACTCTTGGAAGTGCCTTGGACAGCAAGGAGATCCAACCATTCCATCCTAAAGGAAATCAGTCCTGAATATTATTTGGAAGAACTGATGCTGATGCTGTAACTCCAATACTTTGACCACCTGATGTGAAAAACTGACTCATTTGAAAAAACCCTGATGCTGGGAAAGATTAAAGGTAGTAGGAGATAGGGATGACAGAGGATGAGATGGCTGGATGACATCATCAACTCAATGGACATGAGTTTGAGTAAACCCTGGGAGTTGGTGACGGACAGGGAGACCTGGTGTGCTGCAGTCCATGGGGTCCCAAAATGTTGGACACAAGTGAGCGACTGAACTGAACTAAGTGGTCCGGTGCACGTACCGCCACACTCATTACTCTGACTCTGCAGCAGGTCATCACAGACCCACACCTTTTCCAAAGACTCCTGCACATTCACAGGCAAGTCTGGATCAGTCTCTTTTGGCATCACTTCTCCTTTCTCCTGATTCCTAGTGTGCAGGAGGTTTTGCTTGTGCTCTCCAAGAGTCTTCTTCCCCAGTCTCGTCTGAGTTCTGGTGGTTCTATTATGGGATTAATGGTGACCTCCTCCAAGAGTGCTTATAGCAGACCCAGGTCTGCTGCAGCCAGAGCCGCTGCCCCTGCTGCTGGGCACTGCTGACCCATACCTCTGCAGGAGACACTCAAACACAGAATGGATATTTCTTTTCTTCTCTGTTAAAATGCACCCTGGTCATGATTTTGTTCTTATTCAGCTCTTAGGAAGCTGAGAAAATTCATAGTTTGCAGATACTTCTGTCTTATTTCTGTGCCAACCCTTTCTCCTTTTGTGTTTAGTCTTTCCCAGAATCAGAGTCTTCTCCAATGTGTTGAGTCTTTGCATCATGTGGCCAAGGTATTGGAGTTTCAGGATTGTTCATTCCAGTTAATATTCAGGGTTGATTTCCTTTAGGAATGTCTGGTTTGATCTCCTTGCAGTCCAAAGGACTCTCAAAAAGTCATCTCCAGCACCACAATTCAAAATCATCTATTCTTCAGCACTCAGCCTTCTTTATGTTTCAACTCTCACATCCATATATGACTACTTAATAAACTTTAGCTATGACTATACCAACCTTTGGTAAAGTGACTTTTCTGCTTTTTAATACACTGCCTAGATGTGCCATATTCTGGAGAAATAACTTCAGAAAAAATGAAGGGATGGAGCCAAAGCAAAAACAATACCCAGCTATGGATGTGACTGGTGATAGAAGCAAGATCCGATGCTGTAAAGCGCAATATTGTATAGGAACCTGGATGTCAGGTCCATAAATCAAGGCAAATTGGAAGTGGTCAAACAAGAGATGGTAAGGGTGAACATTGACATTCTAGGAATCAGCGAACTAAAATGGACTGGAATGGGTGAATTTAACTCAGATGACCATTATATCTACTGCTGCGGGCAGGAATCCCTCAGAAGAAATGGAGTAGCCATCATGGTCAACAAAAGAGTCCAAAATGCAGTACTTGGATGCCAACTCAAAAACGACAGAATGATCTCTGTTCGTCTCCAAGGCAGACCATTCAATATCACAGATATCCAGGTCTATGCCCCAACCAGTAACACTGAAGAACTGAAGGTGAACGGTTTTATGAAGACCTACAAGACCTTTTGGAACTAACATCCAAAAAAGATGTCCTTTTCATTATAGGGGACTGGAATGCAAACGTAGGAAGTCAAAAAACACCTGGAGTAATAGGCAAATTTGGCCTTGGAATGCGGAATGAAGCAGGGCGAAGACTAATAGAGTTTTGCCAAGAAAATGCACTGGTCATAGAAAACACCCTCTTCCAGCAACACAAGAGAAGACTCTACACATGGACGTCACCAGATGGTCAACACCGAAATCAGATTGATTATATTGTTTGCATCCAAAGATGGAGAAGCTCTATACTGGCAACAAAAACAAGACCAGGAGCTGACTGTGGCTCAGATCATGAACTACTTATTGCCAAATTCAGACTGAAATTGAAGAAAGTAAGGAAAACTGCTAGACCATTCAGGTATGACCTAAATAAAATCCCTTATGATTACATAGTGGAAGTGAGAAATAGATTTAAGGGTTAGATATGATAGATAGAGTGCCTGATGAACTATGGAATGATGTTCGTGACATTGTACAGGAGACAGGGATCAAGTCCATCCCCATGGAAAAGAAATGAAAAAAAGCAAAATGGCTGTCTGGGGAGGCCTTACAGATAGCTGTGAAAAGAAGAGAAGTGAAAAGCAAAGGAGAAAAAGAAAGATATAAGCATCTGAATGCAGAGATTCAGAGAAGAGCAAGAAGAGATAAGAAAGCCCTCTTCAATGATCAATGCAAAGAAATAGAGGAAAAGAACAGAATGGGAAAGACTAGAGATCTCTTAAAGAAAATTAGAGATACCAAGGGAACATGTCATGCAAAGATGGGCTCGATAAAGGAAAGAAATGATCTGGACCTAACAGAAACAGAAGATATTAAGAAGAGGTGGCAAGAATACACAGAAGAATTGCACAAAAAAGATCTTCATGACCCAGATAATCACAATGATGTGATCACTCACCTAGGGTCAGACATCCTGGAATGTGAAGTCAAGTGGGCCTTAGAAAGCATGACTACAAACAAAGCTAGTGGAGGTGACGGAATTCCAGTGGAGCTGTTTCAAATCCTGAAAGATGATGCTGTGAAAGTGCTGCACTCAATATGCCACCACATTTGGAAAACTCAGCAATAGCCACAGGACTGGAAAAGGTCAGTTTGATTCCAAATCCAAAGAAAGGCAATGCCAAAGAATGCTCAAACTACTGCACAATTGCACTCATCTCACATGCTAGTAAAGTAATGCTCAAAATTCTCCAAGCCAGGCTTCAGCAATACATGAACCGTGAATTTTCCGATGTTCAAGCTGGTTTTAGAAAAGGCAGAGGAACCAGAGATCCATTGCCAAAATCCTCTGGATCATGGAAAAAGCAAGAGAGTTCCAGAAAAATATCTATTTCTGCTTTACTGACTACGCCAAAGCCTTTGACTGTGTGGATCACAATAAACTGTGGAAAATTCTGAAAGAGATGGGAATACCAGACCACCTGACCTGCCTCTTGAGAAATCTGTATGCAGGTCAGTAAGCAACAGTTAGAACGGGACATGGAACAACAGACTGGTTCCAAATAGGAAAAGGAGTACATGTATATTGTTACCCTGCTTACTTAACTTATATGCAGAGTACATCATGAGAAATGCTGGACTGGAAGAAACACAAGCTGGAATCAAGATTGCTGGAAGAAATATCAGTAACCTCAGATATGCAGATGACACCACCGTTATGGCAGAAAGTGAAGAGGAACTAAAAGCCTCTTGATGAAAGTGAAAGAGGAGAGCGAAAAATTTGGCTTAAAGCTCAACATTCAGAAAACGAAGATCATGGCATATGGTCCCATCACTTCATGGGAAATAGGTGGGGAAACAGTAGAAACAGTGTCAGACTTTATTTTGGGGGGCTCCAAAATCACTGCAGATGGTGACTGCAGCCATGAAATTAAAAGACGCTTACTCCTTGGAAGAAAAGTTATGACCAACCTAAATTGACTAATCAAAAGCAGAGACATTACTTTGCCAACAAAGGTCCACCTAGTCAAAGCTACGGTTTTTCCTGTGGTCATGTATGGATGTGAGATTTAGACTGTGAAGAAGGCTGAGCACCGAAGAATGGATGCTTTTGAACTGTGGTGTTGGAGAAGACTCTTGAGAGTCCCTTGGACTGCAAGGAGATCCAACCAGTCCATTCTGAAGGAGATCAACCCTGGGATTTCTTTGGAAGGAATGATGCTAAAGCTGAAACTCCAGTACTTTGGCCACCTCTGCAAAGTGTTGACTCGTTGGAAAAGACTCTGATGCTGGGAGGGATTGGGGGCAGGAGGAGAAGGGGACGACAGAGGATGAGATGGCTGGATGGCATCACTGACTCGATGGACGTTGAGTCTGGGTGAACTCTGGGAGTTGTTGATGGACAGGGAGGCCTGGCGTGCTGCAATTCATGGGGTCACAAAGTATCGGACATGACTGAGCGACTGAACTGAACTGAAGATGTGCCATAGCTTTCTTTTCTAGGAGCAAACCCCTTTAGTTTCATGGCTACAAGCAATCACCTGCAAATTTTGGAGCCTAAAACAATAAAGTCTGTCACTGGTTCCATTTTTTCCCTTCTACTTGCCATGAAGTGATGGCACCAGATGCCATGATCTCCATTTTTTAAATATTGTGTTTCAATACAGCTCTTCACTCTCCTCTCTCACCCTTATCAAGGGAAACTTTAATTGATCTTCCCTCTCTGCAATTAAAGTGGTATCATTCACACACCTAAGGTTTTTTTTTAATATTTCTCCTGGCAATCCTGATTCCAACTTGTGATTTATCCAGCATGGCATTTTGCATGATGTAATCTGCACAGAATAAGCAAGCAGGATGACAATATAGCACCTTGTTGTACTATTTTCCAAAATTTGAACCAGTCTGTTGTTCCATATCTGGCTCTAACTGTTGCTTCTTCTCCTGCACACAGATTTCTAGGAGATATGTAAGGTTGTCTGGCACTCCCATCTCTTTAAGACTGTTCCACAATTTGTTGTGGTTTCCCTGGTGGCTCAGATGGTAAAGAATCCACCTGAAATACAGGAGACCTGGGCTCAATGGGAATGGGTATCCACTTCAGTATCCTTGACTGAAGAATTCCATGGACAGAGGAACCTGGCAAGGTAGAGTCCATGCAGTTGTGAAGAGTCAGACATAACTGAGCAACTAATGCTTTCACACAAACAAAGGCCTTAGCAATAAAGCAGAAGTAAATGTTTTTCTGGAATTCCTTTGCTTACTCTATGATCCAACAAATGTTGGCAATTTGATCTCTAATTCCTCTGCCTTTTCTAGACCCGGGTTGTATATCTAGAATTTCTCAGTTAATGTACTGCTGAAGCCTGCTGCTGCTGCTGCTAAGTCACTCCAGTCGTATCTGACTCTGTGCAATCCTGGAGACGGCAGCCCACCAGGCTCCACCATCCCCGGGATTCTCCAGGCAAGAACACTGGAGTGGGTTGCCATTTCCTTCTCCAATGCATGAAAGTGAAAAGTGAAAGGGAAGTTGCTCAGTCATGCCAGACTCTTAGCAACCCCATGGACTGCAGCCTATCATGCTCCTCCATCCATGGGATTTTCCAGGCAAGTGTACTGGAGTGGGTTGCCATTGCCTTCTCCGACTGCTGAAGCCTAGTTTGAAGGATTTTGAGCACTATTTTGCTGGCAAGTGAAATGAACACAATTGTGCAGTAGTTTGGGCATTCTTTGACACTGCCCTTCTTTGAGATTGGATTGAAAACAGACCTTTTCTAGTACTGTGGCTACTGCCGAGTTTTCCAAATTTGCTGACATATTAAGAACAACACTTTAACACTATCATATTTTAGGATTTTAAATAGCTAAGTTGGAATTCCATCACCTCCACTAGCGTTGTTCATAAATAATGCTTCATAAGGCCTGCTTGACCTGACACTTCAGGATATCTAGCTCTAGCTCTAGGTGAGTGACCATACCGTTGTGGTTATCTGGGTCATTAAGGCCTTTTTGTAAAGTTCTTCTGTGTATTCTTCCAATCTCTTCTTAATCTGTTCTGCTTTTGGAAGGTCCTTGCCTTTTTCAGTCCTTTATGCTGCTCATCTTTGCATAAAATATTCCCTTGTTATCACCATTTTTCTTGAGGTGATCTCTCAGTTCAGTTCAATCATACAGTTGTGTCTGACTCATTGTGGCCCCATGGAATGCAGCATGCCAGGCCTGCCTGTCCATTACCAACTCCTAGAGTATACTCAAACTAATGTCCATTGAGTCAGTGATGCCATCCAATCATCTCATCTTCTGTTGTCCCCTTATCGTACTCCCTTCGATCTTTCCCAGCATCAGGGTCTTTTAAAATGAGTCAGCTCTGCACATCAGGTAACCAAAGTATTGGAGTTTCAGCTTCAACATCAGTCCTTCCAATGAATATTCAGGAGTGATTTTCTTTAGTATGGACTGGTTGGATCTCTTTGCAGTCCAAGAGACTCTCAAGAGTATTCTCCAATACCACAGTTCAAAAACAGCAATTATTCAGCACTCAGATTTCTTTATAGTCCAACACTCAACATTCATACAACCGGAAAAACCATAGACTTGACTAGACAGAACTTTGTTGGCAAAGTAATGTCTCTGCTTTTTAATATGCTGTGTAGGTTGATCATAACATTTCTCCCAAGGAGTAAGTGTTTTTATTTTCATGGCTGCAGTCACCATCTGCAGTGATTTTGGAGCAAAAAAAAAAACCTGCCACTGTTTCCATTGTTCCCTCAAATATTTGAGAAGAAGTGATGGGACCAGATGTCATGATCTTTGTTTTCTGAATGTTGAGCTTTAAGCCAATTTTTTCACTCTCCTCTTTCACTTTCATCAAAAGGCTCTTTAGTTCTTCTTTACTTTCGGCCATAAGGGTGGTGTCATTTGCATATCTGAGGTTATTGATATTTCTCCCAGCAATCTCGATGCCAGCCTGTGCTTCCTTTAGCCCAGCATTTCTCATGATGTACTCTGCATATAAGTTAAATAAGCATGGTGACAAAATACAAACCTAATGTACTCCTTTTCCAATTTGGAACAGGTCTGTTGTTCCATGTCCAGTTCTAACTCTTGATTCTTGACCTGCATACAGATTTCTCAGGAGGCAGGTCAGGTGGTCTGGTACAGAATTTTCCAGTTTGTTGTGATCCACACAGTCAAAGGCTTTGGCATAGTCAATAAAGCAGAAATAGATGAGTTTCTTGAACTCCTTTGTTTTTTCAATGATCCAGTGGATGTTGACAATTTGATCTCTGGTTCCTCTGCCTTTTCTGTATCCAGGTTGAACATCAGGAAGTTCATGGTTCATGTACTGTTGAGGGCTGGCTTGGAGAATTTTGAGCATTACTTTACTGGTATTAAAGTCTCCCACTATTATTGTCTTATTGCTAATTTCCCCTTTCATATTTGTTAGCATTGTCTTTTTTACATATTGTGGTGCTCCTATGTTGGGTGCATATACATTTATAATTGTTATATCTTTTTCTTGGATTGATCCTTTGATCATTATGAAGTGTCCTTCTTTGTCTCTTTTCACAACCTTTGTTTTAAAGTCTATTTTATCGAATATGAGTATTGCTACTCCTCCTTTTGTGTGTGTGGGGTCTCTATTTGCATGGAATACCTTTTTCCAGCCCTTCACTTTCAGTCTGTATGTGTCCCCTGTTTTGAGGTGGCTCTCTTGTAGACAACATATATAGGAGCTTGTTTTTGTATCCATTCAGCCAGTCTTTGTCTTTTGGTTGGGGTATTCAACCCATTTACATTTAAGGTAATTATTGATAAGTATGATCCCATTGCCATTTACTTAATTGTTTTGGGTTCTAGTTTATACACCATTTTTGGGTTTCCTGTCTAGAGAAGATCCTTTAGCATTTGTTGGAGAGCTGGTTTGGTGGTGCTGAATTCCCTCAGCTTTTGCTTGTCTGTAAAGCTTTTGATTTCTCCTTCATATTTGAATGAGATCCTTGCTGGGTACAGTAATCTGGGCTGTAGGTTACTTTCTTTCTTCACTTTAAGTATGTCTTGTCATTCCCTCCTGGCCTAAAGAGTTTCTATTGAAAGATCAGCGGTCATCCTTATGTGAATCCCCTTGTGTGTTATTTGTTGTTTTTCCCTTGCTGCTTTTAATATTTGTTCTTTGTGTTTGATCTTTGTTAATTTGATTAATATGTGTCTTGCGGTGTTTCGCCTTGGGTTTATCCTGTTTGGGACTCTCTGTGTTTCTTGAACTTGGGTGAAAATTTCCTTTCCCATTTTAGGGAAGTTTTCAACTATTATCTCCTCAAGTACTTTCTCATGGTCTTTCTTTTTGCCTTCTTCTTCTGGGACTCCTATGATTCGAATGTTGAGGTGTTTAACATTGTCCCAGAGATCTCTGAGATTGTCCTCATTTCTTTTAATTCATTTTTCTTTTTTCCTCTCTGATTCATTTATTTCTACCATTCTATCTTCTACCTGACTAATCCTTTCTTCTTCCTCCATTATTATACTATTTGTTCCCTCCAGAGTGTTTTTTTAATCATTTATTGCATTATTCATTATATATTGACTCTTTTTTATTTCTTGTATGTCCTTGTTAAACCTTCCTTGCATCTTCTCAATCCTTGTCTCCAGGCTATTTATCTGTGATTCTATTTTGTTTTCAAGATTTTGATCATTTTCACTATCATTATTCAGAATCCTTTATTAGGTAGATTCCCTATCTCTTCCTCTTTTGTTTGGTTTGGTGGGCATTTATCCTGTTCCTTTACCTGCTGGGTATTCCTCTGTCTCTTCATGTTATTTATATTGCTGTGTTTGGGGTGGCCTTTCAGTGTTCTGGTAGTTTGTGGAGTTCTCTTTATTGTGGAGTTTCCTAGCTGTGGGTGGGGTTGTATGGGTGGCTTATCAAGGTTTCCTGGTTAGGGAAGCTTGTGTTGGTGGGTGGGGCTGAAATTCTTCTCTCTGGAGTGTAATGAAGTGTCCACAAATGAGTTATGTGATGTCAATGGGTTTGGAGTGACTTTGGGCAGCCTGTATATTGAGGTTCAGGGTTATGTTCCTATGTTGCTGGAGAATTTGCATGGTATGTCTTGCTCTGGAACTTGTTGGCTCTTGGTTGGTGCTTGGTTTCACTGTAGATATGGAGGCGTTTGATGAGCTCCTGTCGATTAATGTTCCCTGGAGTCAGGATTTCTCTGGTGTTCTCAGGATTTGGACTTAAGGCTCTTGCTTCTGCTTTTCAGTCTTATTTGTACAGTAGCCTCAAGACTTCTCCATCTATACAGCACTGTTGATAAAACATCTCCTTTCAAAGACAATGGACTGCTTTTCTGGGTGCCTGATATCCTCTGCCAGCATTCAGAAGTTGTTTTGTGGAATTTTCTCAGTGTTCAATTGTTCTTTTAATGAATCTGTGGGGAAGAAAGTGGTCTCCCTGTCCTATTCCTCCTCCATCTTAGGACTGCCCCCTCTCATTGATCACTTAGGAAGGCTTTCTTATCGCTCTTTGCTATTCTTTGGAACTCTGCATTCAAATGGGTATATTTTTCCTTTTCTCCTTTGCTTTTTGCTTCTCTTCTCCTCATAGCTATTTGTAAGGCCTCCTCAGACAGCTATTTTGCTTTCTTGCATTATTTTTCCATGGGGATGGTCTTGCTCCCTGTCTCCTGTACAATCTCATGAACCTGCAACCATAGTTCATTAGGCACTCTGTGTATCAGATCTAGTCCCTTCAATCTATTTCTCACTTCCACTGTATAATCGTTAGGGATTTGATTTAGGTCATCTCTAGTCTTTCCTATTCTCTTTGCATTGAACACTTAAGAAGGCCTTCTTAACATTTCCTTGCTATTTTCTGGAACTCTGTATTCAGATGGGTATATCTTTCCCTTCTCCCCTTTCCTTTTGCCTCTCTTCTTTTCTCAGCTATTTATAAGGGCCCCTAAGACTACTTTTATTTTGGTCACTGCCTCTTGTACCATGTTACAAATCTCTGTCCACAGATTTTCTGGCACTCTGTTTACCAGATCTAATCCCTTGAATCTATTCATCATCTCCAATGTATAATCATAAGAGATTTGATTAGGCCATAGCTAAATGGTCTAATGGTTTTCCCTACTTTCTTTAATTTAAGCCTGAATTTTGCCATAAGGAGCTCATGATCTGAGCTACTGTCAGTTCAGCTCCAAATCTTGTTATTGCTGATTGCACAGAGCTTCTCCATCTTTGGTTTCGTACAAATTATAAGATTTTGATAATGACAATCTGGTGATGTCCATTTGTAAAGTTGTCTCTTGTGTTATTGGAAGAAGGTGTTTGCTATGACCAATGTGTTCTCTTGATAAAACTCTGTTAGACTTTGCCTTGCTTCATTTTGTACTTTAAGGCAAAACTTGCCCATTATTCTGGATATCTCTTGACTTCCTACTTTTTAACTCCAATCCCCTATAATGAACAAGATATAATTTTCTGTTTTTGGTGTTAGTTATAGAGTGTGTCTTAGGTCTTCATAAAACCAGTCAACTTCAGCTTATTCAGCATCAGTTGTTGAGGCATAGAGTTGGATTACTGTGATGTTGAAAGGTTTGCCTTGGAAACAAACCAAGATCATTCTGTGCTTTTTGAGGCTGCATCCAAGTACTGTATTTTGGATTCCTTTTTATCTATGAGGGGCACTCCATTTCTTCTTAGGGATTCTTGTCCACAATAGCAGATATAATGATCATATGAATTAAATTCTCCCATTCCTGTCCATTTTAATTAACAGATTCCTAAGATGTTGGCAAGAATACACAGAAGAACAGTATAAAAAAAATCTTCATTACCCAGATACTCACGATGGTGTGATTACGCACCTAGAGCCAGACACCCTGGAATGTGAAGTCAAGTGGACCTTAGGAAGCATCAGTATGAACAAAGCTAGTGGAGATGATAGAATTCCAATTGAGATATTCCAAATCCTAAAAGATAATTCTGGGAAAAATGCTGCTCTCAGTATGCCAGCAAATTTGGAAAACTCAGCACTGGACACAGGACTGGAAAAGGTCAGTTTTCATTCCAATCCCAAAGAAAGGAAATGCCAAAGAAAGCTCAAACTACTGCACAATTGCACTCATCTCACACGCTAGTCAAGTAATGCTCAAAATTCTCCAAGCTAGACTTCAACAGTATGTGAACCATGAACTTCCAATGTTCAAGCTGGGTTTAGAAAAGGCAAAGGAACCAGAGATCAAATTGCCAACATCTGCTGGATCATCAAACAAGCAGAGAGTTCCAGAAAAGCATCTACTTCTGCTTTATTGTCTATTCCAAAGACTTTGACTATTTGAACCACAACAAACTGTGGAAAATTCTATAAGAGATAGGAATACCAAACGCCTGACCTGCTTCCTGAGAAATCTTTATGCAGGTCAGGAAGCAACAGTTAGAACTGGACATGGAAGAACAGGCTGATTCCAAATCAGGAAAGGAATATGTCAAAGTTATATATTGTCATCCTGCTTATTTAACTTATATACAGAGTCCCATGTGAAATGCCAGGCTGGATGAAACACAAACTAGAATAAAGATTGCTGGGAGAAATAGCAATAACCTCATATATGGAGATAACACCACTGTTATGGCAAAAGTTAAGAGGACCTGAAGAGCCTCTTGATGAAATTGATAGAGGAGAGTGGAAAAAAAAGAAAAGAAAACCTGGCTTAAAACTCAACATTCAAAAAACTAAGATTGTGGCAACCTCTCCCATCACTTCATGGCAAATAGATGGGGAAACATTGGGAAAAGTGACAGACTTTATTTTCTTGGACTCCAAAATCATTGCAGACAGTGACTGCAGCCATGAAATTACAAGAGGCTTGCTCTTTGGAAAAAAAGTTATGACTAACGTAAATAGCATATTAAAAAGCAGAGACATTACTTTGTCAACAAGTGTTCATCTAGTCATGGCCATGGTTTTTCCATAGTCATGTATGAATGTGAGAGTCGGACTATGAAGAAAGCTAAGCACAGAAGAATTGATGTTTTTGAACTGTGGTGTTGGAGAAGACCCTTGAGAGTCCCTTGGCCTGCAAGGAGATCCAACCAGTCCATCCTAAATGAGATCAGTCCTGGGTGTTCATTGGAAGGACTGATGTTGAAGCTGAAACTCCAATACTTTAGCCACCTGATGCGAAGAATTGACTCGTATAAAAGACCCTGATGCTGGGAAAGATGGAAGGCGGGAGGAGAAGGGGATGACAGAGAATCTGATGTCTGGATGGCATCCCCAACTAATGGACATGAGTTTGAGTAAACTTTGGGAGTTGGTGATGGACAGGGAGACCTGGTGTGCTGCAGTCCATCAGGTCACAAAGAGTTAGAGACGTCTGAGCAACTGAACTGAACTGAAATGAAGTTGTTGGCATTCAATCTTGCTATCTGCTGCTTGATCACATCCTATTTACCTTTACTCATGGACCTAAAATTTCAAGTTCCTCTGCAACATTGTTCTTTACAGTGTCAAACTTTACTTTCACAACCAGACACATCCACATCTAAGCATCATTTCCATTTGGCCCAACCACTTCATTCTTTCTGGAGCTATTAATAATTGCCCTCTGCTCTTCCCCAATAGCATATTGGACACCTTCTAACCTGGGGGCTTTATTTTCTGATGTCATATATTTTTGCCTTTTCATATTGCCCCTGGGATTCTCGATTCAATTATACTGGACTGTGTTTCCATTTCCTCTCCCAGTAGATCAAGTTTTGTCAGAACTCTTCGTGATGACTTGTCCATATGTGTTGGGCCTGCATGGCATGGCTCATAGCTTCATTGAGTCATGCAAGCCTCTTCACCATAACAAACCTGTGATCCATGCATGAGATTTAGTATTTAATACATCCAAATAAATTTTTGCTTTACTGTTGTATATGATTTTTCTACTTCGTATAAATAATTATTAGCAAAGAACATATGCCCTAAACATACTTTCCTCTTTCATGCATCCATAGTTTTGTTTATGCTGTCAGTTTTAGCAATGTATTTCCTCTTCATGGTTGAAGCCTTTCTTTAGAAATTAGGTCAAATGTCACTTCTTATTTGATCTTCCTAAGGAATCAGTCTCTGGTTTCTGTTGGTTACAAAATAACATTTTTCCTCTTTTATACACATTATTCACACTGCATTGTAATTATTTTCATGTAGGTCTCTTATCAAAACATGATTTTTTGATGTCATGCAATTAGAGCTAATTCAAATCCTGAAAGATGATGCTGTGAAAGTGCTGCACTCAATATGCCAACAAATTTGGAAGACTCAGCAGTGGCCACAGGACTGGAAAAGGTCAGTTTTCATTCCAATCCCAAAGAAAGGCAATGCCAAAGAATGCTCAAACTACAGCACAATTGCACTCATCTCACATACTAGTAAAATAATGCTCAAAATTCTCCAAGCCAAGCTTCAGCAATACGTGAACCATGAACTTCCTGATGTTCAAGGTTTGAGAAAAGGCAGAGGAACCAGAGATCAAATTGCTAACATCCGCTGGATCATCGAAAAAGCAAGAGAGTTCCAGAAAAACATCTATTTCTGCTTTATTGACTATGCCAAAGCCTTTGACTGTGTGGATCACAATAAACTGTGGAAAATTCTGAAAGAGATAGGAATACCAGATCACCTGACCTGCATCTTGAGAAATCTGTATGCAGGCCAGGAAGCAACAGTTAGAACTGGACATGGAACGAGACTGGTTCCAAATAGGAAAAGGAGTACTTCTATACTGTATATTGTCACCCTGCTTATTTAACTTATATGTGGAGTACATCATGAGAAAGGCTGGACTGGAAGAAGCACAAGCTGGAATCAAGATTTCTGGGAGAAATATCAATAACCTCAGATATGCAGATGACACCACCCGTATGGCAGAAAGTGAAGAGGAGCTAAAAAGCCTCTTGATGAAAGTGAAAGAGGAGAGTGAAAAAGTTGGCTTAAAGCTCAACATTCAGGAAACGAAAATCATGGCATCTGGTCCCATCACTTGATGGGAAATAGATGGGGAAACAGTGGAAACAGTGTCAGACTTTATTTTTGGGGGCTCCAAAATCACTGCAGATGGTTACTGCAGCATGAAATTAAAAGACGCTTGCTCCTTGGAAGTAAAGTTATGAGCAACCTGGATAGTATATTCAAAAGCAGAGACATTACTTTGCTGACTAAGGTCCATCTAGTCAAGGCTATGGTTTTCCAGTAGTCATGTATGGATGTGAGAGTTGGACTGTAAAGAAGGCTGAGCACCGAAGAATAGATGCTTTTGAACTGTGGCATTGGAAAAGACTCTTGAGAGTCCCCTGGAGTGCAAGGAGATCCAACCAGTCCATTCTGAGGGAGATCAACCCTGGGATTTCTTTGGATGGAATGATTCTAAAGCTGAAACTCCAGTACTTTGGCCACCTAATGCGAATTGACTCACTGGAAAAGACTTTGATGCGTGGAGGGATTGAGGGCAGGAGGAGAAGGGGACGACAGAGGATGAGATGGCTGAATGCCATCACTGACTCGATGGACGCGAGTCTGTGTGAACTCCAGGAGTTGGTGATGGACAGGGAGGCCTGGCGTGCTGCCATTCATGGGGTCGCAAAGAGTCGGACAGGACTGAGTGACTGAACTGAACTGAACTGAACTGAATTTGACTTATGCATCGTTTTTCCTTCAGTACTTAAGATTAACATTCAATCAATATTTTTGGAGAGGATGAATTTTAGAAAAAAACTTATTTTTTTAAGGTAAAAAAGTGCTAATTAGTCTGGAATGTATTGTTTAAATGTGTCCTGATAACTCCTCAAAGTGATAATATTTTTTACTTTGTTCATTCATCTGAAAGAAGTCTGTAGCTTTCATCAGTCTTAAAGAGGTCCATGAGCCAGCTTACTACAAGATAGGAAACATTGGAGTAAAAAGACAAACATTCCGAGAATGTTAGATTTTTAGTTTTTTTTTAATGAAAAGGTTTTTATTAGATTTTACAGTTCCTCAAATGGAAACAGTTTATCCTAGCTTTAATAAATATTAAATACTTCTACCATCCAGTTATTATTTGCATTTATTTTTGAAAGTTATAGTGTTAGTCACTTTCAGTTCAGTTCAGTTGCTCAGTCGAGTCTGACTCCATGCAACCCCTTGATTCGCAGCATGCCAGTCCTCCCTGTCCATCACCAACTCCCGGAGCTTACCCAAACTCATGTCCACCTAGCCATCTCATCCTCTGTCGTCCCCTTCTCCTCCTGTCCCCAATCCTCCCAGGATCAGCGTCTTTTCCAATGAATCAATTCTTCTCATAAGGTGGCCAAAATATTGGAGTTTCAGCTTCAACATCAGTCCTTCCAATAAACACCCAGGCCTGATATCCTTTAGGATGGACTGGTTGGATCTCCTTGCAGTCCAAGGGACTCTCAAGAGTCATCTCCAACACCACAATTCAAAAGTATAAATTCTTCAAAGCTCAGCTTTCTTCACAGTCCAACTCTCACATCCATAATGACCAGTGAAAAAACCGTAGCCTTGACTAGATGGACCTTTGTTGGCAAAGTAATGTCTCTACTTTTCAATATGCTATCTAGGTTGGTCATAACTTTCCTTCCCAGGAGTAAAAATCTTTTCATTTCATGGCTACAATCACCATCTGCAGTGATTTTCAAGCCCCCAAAAATAAAGTCTGACACTGTTTCTACTATTTCCCCATCTAATTTCCATGAAATGATGGGACCTGATGCTATGATCTTAGTTTTCTGAATGTTGAGCTTTAAGTCAACTTTTTCACTCTCCTCTTTCACTTTCATCAAGAGGTTTTTTGGTTCCTCTTCACTTTCTGCCATAAGGGTGGTGTCATCTGCATATCTGAGGTTATTGTTATTTCTCCCAGCAATCTTGATTCCAGCTTGTGCTTCTTCCAGCCCAGCGTTTCTCATGATGTACTCTGCACAGAAGTTAAATAAGCAGGGTGACAATATGCAGCCTTGATGTACTCCTTTTCCTATTTGGAACCATTCTTTTGTTCCATATACAGTTCTAACTATTTAGTCGTGTACTATTGTTTGCAACCCAAATAATAGTATGGACTGCAGTCTGCCAGGCTCTTCTGAACATTGGATCCTCCAGGAAAGAATACTGAAGTGGGTTGCTATTCCCTTCTCCAAGGGATCTTCCCTTTCCAGAAATCGAATCCAGGTCTCCTGCATTGCACGCAATTTCTTTACCATCTGTGCCATCAGGGAAGCCATTTTGGGAGAAAAATAATCATTTCTAGTGTTTTCTAGAGTCTTTTGAAAATGTAGGTCATCTTATAGTCAAACATATTCCAGATGATTTCTGTTTATTGGTTGCAGAAAGTATGATTTGTGGCCTAAGCTAAGAGACTCGACTGACATCAGATTTGGGACAGATACTAATTAATATAAAATGTAGAAGATAACTGCTTGTAGAAATCACTGTAGAGTGCTTAAATGATTTAGTACTTAATGGAGAAACAGCTATGAAAATGAGATAATTTAAACAACCATATATAATTGAAACATATTTTTCTAAATCTCTAACAAATCTTTCTAATGCCAGTCCTATTCACTTTTATATAGCTATATATATATGTTTTTTTTCTGAATTTAGAGCATGTAACCCATGAATTTAGGTTAAAACTCAAAAAGTGAATTTGAATCACATGATTCAATCAAATTATGCTTGTCAAGTTGAGATATCTGAAAACATTATCATTTTATTCTAGAAATATAACTAGGGTAAATTAATCATCATCAACTTAATCTTATAAACCATATAACATGAAAGGTAAATAATTCACCATAGTTATACATATTAACTTCTGGGGAAAAAAGACATAGATAAAAGAGAAAAATAATTATTCAGATTAAGGGGGTTCTTGAGTGTTATAACTAACACCCCCAAAAGATGTCCTTTTCATTATAGGGGAGTGGAATCGAAAGTATGAAGTCAAGAAACACCTGGGGTAACAGGCAAATTTGGCTTTGTAATATGGAATGAAACAGGGCAAAGGCTAATAGAGTTTTGCCAAGAGAACGCACTGGTCATAGCAAACACCTTCTTCTAACAACACAAGAGAAGACTCTACACATGGACATCACCAGATAGTCAACACTGAAATCAGATTGTTTATATTCTTGGCAGCCAAAGATGGAGAAGCTCTATACAGTCAGCAAAAGCAAGACTGCAAGCTGACTGTGGCTCAGATCATGAACTCCTTATTGCCAAGTTCAGACTTAAATTGAAGAAAGTAGAGAAAACCAATAACCATTTGGGTGTGACCCAAATCAAATCCCTTATGATTATACAGTGGAAGTGAGAAATAGATTTAAGGGATTAGATCTGATACATAGAGTGCTTGATAAACTATGAACGGAGGTTCGTGATTTTGTACAGGAGACAGGGATCAAGACCATCCCGATGGAAAAGAAATGCAAAAAAGCAAAATGGCTGTCTGAGGAGGCCTTAAAAATAGCTGTGAAAAGAAGAGAAGTGCAAAACAAGGAGAAAAGGAAAGATATAAGCATCTGAAAGCAGAGTTCCAAAGAATAGCAAGGAGAGATAACAAAGCCTTCCTCAGCAATCAATGCAAAGAAATAGAGGAAAACAAGAGAATGGAAAAAATTAGAGATCTCTTCAAGAAAATTAGAGATACCAAGGGAACATTTCATGCAAAGATGAGCTTGATAAAGGATAGAAATGGTATGGACATAACAGAAGCAGAAGCTATTAAGAAGAGGTGGCAAGAATACACAGAAAAACTGTACAAAAAGGAGCTTCATGACCAAGATAATCACGATGGTGTGATCACTCCCCTAGAGCCAGACAGTCCTGGAATGTGAAGTCAAATGGGCCTTAGAAAGCATCACTACAAACAAAGCTAGTGGAGGTGATGGAATTCCAGTGGAGCTCTTTCAAATCTTGAAAGATGATGCTGTGAAAGTGCTGCACTCAATATGCCAGCAAATTTGGAAGACTCAGCAGTGGCCACAGGACAGAAAAAGGTCAGTTTTCATTCCAATCACAAAGAAGGCAATGCCGAAGAATGCTCAAACTACCCCACAATTGCACTCGTCTCACATGCTAGTAAAATAATGCTCAAAATTCTCCAAGCTAGGCTTCAGCAATATGTGAACTGTGAACTTCCAGATGTTCAAGCTGGTTTTAGAAAAGGAAGAGTAACCAGAGACCAAATTGTCAACATCCTCTGGATCATGGAAAAAGCAAGAGAATTCCAGAAAATCATCTATTTCTGCTTTATTGACTATGCCAAAGCCTTTGACTGTGTGGATCACAATAAACTATTGAAAATTCTGAAAGAGATGGGAATACCAGACCACCTGACCTGCCTCTTGAGAAACTTATATGCTGGTCAGGAAGCAACTATTAGAACTGGGCATGGAACAACAGACTGGTTCCAAATAGGAAAAGGAGTACTTCAATACTGTATATTGTCACCCTGCTTATTTAACTTATATATGGAGTACATCATGAGAAATGCTGGGCTGGAAGAAACACAAGCTGGAATCAAGATTGCAGGGAGAAATATCAATAACCTCAGATATGCAGATGACACCACCCTTATGGAAGAAAGTGAAGAGGAACTAAAAGCCTCTTGATGAAAGTGAAAGAGGAGAGTGAAAAAGTTGGCTTAAAGCTCAACATTCAGAAAACGAAGATCATGGCATCTGGTCCCATCACTGCATGGCAGATAAATGGGGAAACACTGGAAACAGTGTCAGACTTTATTTTGGGGGCTTGAAAATCAGTGCAGATGGTGATTGAAGCCATGAAATGAAAAGATGCTTACTCCTTGGAAGGAAAGTTATGTCCAACCTAGATAGCATATTCAGAAGCAGAGACATTAATTTGCCAAAAGAGGTCTGTCTAGTCAAGGCTACAGTTTTCCTAGTGTCATGTATGGATGTGAGAGTTGGACTGTGAAGAAAGCTGAGCTCTGAAGAATTGATGCTTTTGAATTGTGGTGTTAGAGAAGACTCTTGAGAGTCCCTTGGACTGCAAGGAGATCCAACCAGTCCATCCTAAAGGAGATCAGGCCTGGGTGTTCACTGGAAGGACTGATGCTAAAGCTGAAACTGCAATACTTTGTCCACCTCATGCAAAGAGTTGACTCATTGACTCATTGGAAAAAACTCTGATGCTGGGAGGAACTGGGTGCAGGAGAAGGGGATGACAGAGGATGAGATGGCTGGATGGCAACACTGACTCGATGGACATGAGTTAGTGAACTCCAGGAGTTGGTGTTGGTCAGTGAACCCTGGTGTGCTGCAATACATTGGGTCACAAAGAGTCGAACACGACTGAGAAACTGAAGTGAACTGAACTGAACTGAGTGTTAGGTGAATGTTATTTTTTTATGATTGTAACTCTATGAAAAGTTTTGAGCAAAGAATGGACACATTTTTCAAAATGGATATTGGGAAGATTTCTGTAACTGTCTTATCTTGAATTTACGTGAAGAGGAGTTGTGGTATCACAGCAAAGAGACCAGATTAGTAATAAGTTATTACAACAACAAAAGAGATTAGTCTTGATTTAGAGGTATATCAGTGGAAGTGCAAAGAAGAGGACACACATGAAAGACATTGAGGCAAGACTATTAGTTATTTTCATTAATATTTCTCTTTATTGCAGACTTTACTTTAATAATCAGCTAGAAGATACTTTCAATATGGCTTCTCAATGATCTCCATCCATTTAAGATTTTAATCAAGCAGTTACTGTCTGGTAATAAAATGACAGTTAATGTTGTAATGATAAGCCTTTCAAAGAGCTCTCATCAATGATTGAGTTGATGCTCAATAATGAGTTGATCTCTATTTAATATACTGTGCTTAGTTTAATGAACTTTAATTTTTACCCTGGGCTGAGAGCCTTAAATCAACGCCATTATGTCCTCACTGAAAAGTTTTTAAACTTTCCATAAATGTACATGCCACTGGGAAATTATTCTTCAGTGGCACTTGGAGATTACCTCTGACTTTTTAAACTTTATAGTTTCCTTGTTTAAGCATTATTTAAATTATCAGTTGTTCACCAAATACTTCAAAGGTTTTACAGTTAAAGGAGATAAAGCATATTGTCTCAAAATCTCTAGGATAATAGAGGATAAATTATGAGATGCAATATTAAAAATGAGACTAAAATGTAATATAATAGTATTTTTTCAGATAAAATTGAGTGCAAAATGAAAGTATGTAACTCAAACAGTTAAGGGATATTTGGATTACACTCCTTTCCAGCTCTGTATCTATCCATCTACTCATCACTAGACAGATACTTATCTATATATTTGTTCACAAGTTAATAATGTCTACAAGATACTGATCTTTATACATTTAGTCATTTCTAAAAGATGTAAATAATAACAAGTAGGAGAGAGAACTATTTAAAGATTCCTGTTTTCTGTATGTATTTTGTTTCATAGGACATAATGAAAACTATACTAACATTAGTGAAACTCTTCATAAGGAAAGGGAACAATTACCTGTCATTCAAATTGCTTTCATTTGGGGTGGTCCTAAGATGGCGGAGGAATAGGATGGGGAGACCACTTTCTCCTTCACAAATTCATCAAAAGAACATTTCAACGCTGAGCAAACTCCACAAAACAACTTCTGAATGCTGGCAGAGGACATCAGGCAACCAGGAAAGCAGATCATTGTCTTCAAAAACAGGTAGGAAAAAATATAAAAGACAAAAAAAGAGACAAAGGAGGTGGGGAGGGAGCTCCGTTCTGGGAAGGGAATCACATCCCGGGAAGGGAATCTTAAGTAGAGAGGTTTCCAAACACTAGGAAACACTCTCCCTGCCGAGTCTGTGGCAAGCCTTGGAAACACAGAGGGCAACATAACAGGAAGGAAAAATAAATAAATAATTAAAACCAACAGATCACAAGCCCAACAGTAACTCCCCCAGCAGAAAAGCAGCACAGATGGCTGCATCCACCACCAGCAAGTGGGGGCAGGGCAGGGAGGCGTGGGAGGTGCGGGCTGCAGTGCTTTTTAAGAATCGGGCAGGAATGCCTCACATGTAACCAGAACGAACTAACTTGGGCTAGCAAACCAGACTGTGGGATAGCTACCACTCGAAAAGCTCGAACATAAGACAATGCCAGGACCGAGCACAGAACAAAGGATGGAACGGAAATAGCTGGCTGCAGACCATCCCCCGCTGGGGACAGGCAGCCAGAGCTGTAAGGGCTGGAAGGGGGCAATCGCAGCCCCAGAGAGACTTTACCTACCAAACTGCAAGCAGGCTTCTTTGCTAAGACTTCTGGGGTTTCGGAAAGTCACCATCTGCCTCACAAGGGGTGCCAGCGGTACACCCAGAAAACTGAGCAGCAGAGACGGGAAAGGATATAAGTCACAGCAACCGTGCTTACCAAACACCCGAGCTACTCGGACCTGGGAAGGGCACAAAACACAGTCCCAACCGAATCTGCACCTCTGAGGGCTACCTGAGCACTGAACCTGAGCAGCTTAGACCGGGGAGGTGCATGAGCCTAAGGCCGGCCTCAGACGGTTCCCAGCGGAACAACGCAGAGCCTGAGCAGTTTGTGTGCTGCGAGCAGGGGCAGGCCCAGGGGGGCTGAGACACTGCGTGCACACGACAGTGTTATTTGTTTGCAGCATCCCTCCCTCCCCATAGCACGACTGAACAAGTGAGCCTAAAGAAAAAAATGTGTCCACCACTGCCCCCCCGTGTCAGGAAGGAAATCAGATACTGAAGAGACCAGCAAACAGAAGACGTTAAACAGAGGGAACTGCCTTGGAAGTGACCCCACACCGCCCACAACACCAGAGAAAGGGCCAGATATATCTTTACTATTTTTACTATCATTCTTTTTTTTTCCTCTCTTTTTTTTTATTGTTTTTTGTTGATGTTGTTGTGTGTGTTTTTTTTCTTCTTCTTTTCTTTTTTCTAACTTTTAAAAATTGTTAAGTCCATTTCTCCTTTAATTTTTATTTCTATAACCTACTATTACTTTTCAAAAAAAAAGACCCTATTTTTTAAAGCAAACACCATATATAGTCTATGTGTGGTTGTTGTTGTTTTTAATAATTCTTGTGGCTTTTTTTTTCTTCTTCTTCTTTTATTTAATATTGTATTTTTGAAAATACAACCTCTACTCTAGATTTTTAATCTTTGCTTTTTGGTTTTTGTTCTCAATTTTGTACATTTAAAAACCCAAACTTCACTACCCAATTTTACCTGAGAGCGAGATTACTGGTTTGACCACTCTCTCCCCCTTTGGACTCTCCTTTTTCTCCACCAGGTGGCCTCTGTCTCTTCCCTCCCCCTTCTCCTCTCTACCCAACTCTGGGAATTTCTGTATGTTCCAGATGGTGGAGAACACCTAAGGAGCTGGTTACTGGCTGGATCTGTCTCTGTCCTTATCATTTCCCTCTTTTATCCTCCTGGCCACCTCTGTCTACTTCCTCCCTCTCCTCTTCCCTGTATAACTCCGTGAATACCTCTGAGCAGTCCAGACTTTGGAGCACACATAAGGAAGTGATTACTGGCTAGCTTGCTCTCTCCTCTTTTAATCCCACCTCATCTCATTCCAGTCACCTCTAACTACCCCCTCCCTCTTCTCTTCTCCATGTAACTCAGTGAACCTCTCTGGGTGTCCCTCAATGTGGAGAAACTTTTCATCTTTAATCTAGATGTCTTATCATCGGTGCTGTATAGATGGAGAAGTCTTGAGGCTACTGTAAAAATAAAACTGAAAACCAGAAGCATGAGGCTTAAGTCCAAATCCTGAGAACACCAGAGAAATCCTGAATCCAGGGAACATTAATCAATAGAAGCTCATCAAACGCCTCCATACCTAAACTGAAACCAAGCACCACCCAAGGGCCAACAAGTTCCAGAGCAAGACATATCATGCAAATTCTCCAGCAACACAGGAACACACCCCTGAGCTTCAATATACAGGCAGATCAAAGTTACTCCAAACCATTGATGTCTCATAACCCATTACTGGTCACTCCACTGCACTCCAGAGAGAAGAAATCCAGCCCCACCCACCAGAACTCCAACACAAGCCTCCCTAACCAGGAAACCTTGACAAGCCACTGATACAACCCCACCCACAGTGAGGAAGCTACATAATAAGGAGAACTCCACAAATTCCCAGAATATAGAAAGGCCACCCCAAATGCAGCAATATAACCAAGATGAAGAGACAGAGGAATACTCAGCAGGTAAAGGAACAGGAGAAATTCCCACCAAACCAAACAAAAGAGGAAGAGATAGGGAATCTACCTGAGAAAGAATTCCAAATATTGATAGTGAAAATGATCCAAAATATTGAAATAAAAATGGAATCACAGATAAACAGCCTGGAGACAAGGATTGAGAAGATGCAAGAAAGGTTTAACAAGGACCTATAAGAAATAAAAAAGAGTCAGTATATAATGAATAATGCAATAAATGAGATCAGAAACACTCTGGAGGCAACAAACAGTAGAATAAAGGAGGCAGAAGATAGGATTAGTGAAATAGAAGATAGAATGCTAGAAATAAGTGAATCAGAGAGGAAAAAATAAAAACAAATTAAAAGAAATGAGGACAATCTCGGAGACCACCAGGACGATATGAAATGCTCCAACATTCGAATTATAGGAGTCCCAGAAGAAGAAGACAAAAAGAAAGACCATGAGAAAATCCTTGAGGAGATAATAGTTGAAAACTTCCCTAAAATGGGGAAGGAAATAATCACCAAAGTCCAAGAAACCCAGAGAGTTTCAAATAGGATAAACCCAAGGCAAAACACCCCAAGACACATATTAATCAAATTAACAAAGATCAAACACAAAGAACAAATATTAAAAGCAGCAACGGAAAAACAACAAATAACACACAAGGGGAGTCCCATAAGGATAACAGCTGATCTTTCAATAGCAATCCTTTAGGCCAGGAGGGAATGGCAAGACATACTTAAAGTGAATAAAGAAAATAACCTACAGCCCAGATTACTGTACCCAGCAAGGATCTCATTCAAATATGAAGGAGAAATCAAAAGCTTTACAGACAAGCAAAAGTTGAGAGAATTCAGTACCACCAAACCAGCTCTCCAACAAATGCTAAAGGATATTCTCTAGACAGGAAACACAAAAGGGTGTATAAATCTGAACCCAAAACAATAAAGTAAATGGCAACGAGATCATACTTATCAATAATTACCTTAAACGTAAATGCATTGAATGCCCCAACAAAAAGGTAAAGACTGGCTGAATGGATACAAAACAAGACCCCTATATATGTTGCCTATATATGTTTTGTGATCCACCTCAAAACAAGGGACACATACAGACTGAAAGCGAAGGGCTACAAAAAGATATATCATGCAAATAGAGACCAAAAGAAAGCACGAGTGGCAATACTCATATCTGATAAAATAGACTTTAAAACAAAGGCTGTGAAAAGAGACAAAGACAGACACTACATAATGATCAAGAGATCAATCCTAGAAGAAGATACAATTATAAATATATATGCACCCAGTATAGGAGCACTGCAATATGTAAGACAAATGCTAACAAGTATGAAAGGGGAAATTAACAATAACACAATAATAGTGGGAGACTTTAATATCCCACTCACACCTATGGACAGATCAACTAAACAGAAAATTAACAAAGAAACACAAACTTTTAATAATACAATAGACCAGTTAGACCTAGTTGATATCTATAGGACATTTCACCCCAAAACAATGAATTTCACCTTTTTCTCAAGTGCTCACGGAACCTTCTTCAGGATAGATCACATCCTTGGCCATAAATCTAACCTTGATAAATTTTAAAAAATCAAAATCATTCCAAGTATCTTTTCTGACCATAATGCATTAAGATTAGATCTCAATTACAGGAGAAAAACTATTAAAAATTCCAACATATGGAGGCTGAAAAACATGCTTCTAAATAACCAACAAATCACAGAAGAAATCAAAAAATAAATCAAAATATGCATAGAAACAAGTGAAAACGAAAACACAACAACCCAAAACCTGTGGAACACTATAAAACCAGTGCTAAGAGGAAAGTTCATAGCAATAGAGGCATACCTTAAGAAACAAGAAAAAAGTCAAATAAGTAACCTAACTCTACAACTAAAGCAACTAGAAAAGGAAGAAATGGAGGACCCCAGGGTTAGTAAAAGGAAAGAAATTTTTAAAATTAGGGTAGAAATAAATGCAAAAGAAACAAAAGAGACCATAGCAAAAATCAACAAAGCCAAAAGCTGGTTTTTTGAAAGGATAAATAGAATTGACAAACCATTATCCAGACTCATCAAGAAACAAAGGGAGAAAAATCAAATCAATAAAATTAGAAATGAAAATGGAGAGATCGCAACAGACAACACAGAAATACAAAGGATCATGAGAGACTACTATCAGCAATTATATGCCAATAAAATGGACAACGTGGAAGAAATGGACAAATTCTTAGAAAAGTACAACTTTCCAAAACTGAGCCAGGAAGAAATAGAAAATCTTAACAGACCCATCACACGCATGGAAATTGAAACTGTAATCAGAAATCTTCCAGCAAACAAAAGCCCAGGTCCAGATGGCTTCACAGCTGAATTCTACCAAAAATTTTGAGAAGAGATAACACCTATCTTATTCAAACTCTTCCAGCAGAGGAAGGTAAACTTCCAAACTCATTCTATGAGGCCATCACCACCCTAATACCAAAACCTGACAAAGATGCCACAAAAAAAGAAAACTACATGCCAATATCACTGATGAACATAGATGCAAAAATCCTTAACAAAATTCTAGCAATTAGAATCCAACAACACATTAAAAAGGTCATACACCATGACCAAGTGGTCTTTATCCCAGGGATGCAAAGATTCTTCAATATCCGCAAATCAATCAATGTAATATACCACATTAGCAAATTGAAAAATAAAAGCCATATGATTATCTCAATAGATGCAGAGAAGGCCTTTGACAAAATTCAACATCCATTTATGATAGAAACTCTGCAGAAAGCAGGAATAGAAGGAACATACCTCAACATAAAGCAATATATGACAAACCCACAGCAAACATTATCCTTAATGGTGAAAAATTGAAAGCATTTCCCCTAAAGTCAGGAACAAGACAAGGGTACCCACTTTCACCGCTACTATTCAACATAGTTCTGGAAGTTTTGGCCATAGCAATCAGAGCAGAAAAAGAAATAAAAGGAATCCAAATTGGAAAAGAAGAAGTAAAACTCTCACTGTTTGCAGATGACATGATCCTCTACATAGAAAACCCTAAAGACTCCACCAGAAAATTACTAAAGCTAATCAATGAAAATAGTAAAGTTGCAGGATATAAAATCAACACACAGAAATCCCTTGCATTCCTATACACTATTAATGAGAAAGAAGAAAAACAAATTAAGGAAACAATTCCATTCACCATTGCAATGAAAAGAATAAAATACTTAGGAATATATCTACCTAAAGAAACTAAAGACCTATATATACAAAACTATAAAACACTGATGAAAGAAATCAAAGAGGACACTAATAGATGGAGAAATATACCATGTTCATGGATCAGAAGAATCAATATAGTGAAAATCTGTATACTACCCAAAGCAATCTACAGATTCAATGCAATCCCTATCAAGCTACCAGCAGTATTTTTCACAGAACTAGAACAAATAATTTCAAGATTTTTATGGAAATACAAAAAACCTCGAACAGCCAAAGCAATCTTGAGAAAGAAGAATGGAACGGGAGGAATCAACTTGCCTGACATCAGGCTCTACTACAAAGCCACAGTCATCAAGACAGTATGGTACTGGCACAAAGACAGACATATAGATCAATGGAACAAAATAGAAAGCCCAGAGGTAAATCCACACACATATGGACACCTTATCTTTGACAAAGGAGGCAAGAATATACAATGGAGTAAAGACAATCTCTTTAACAAGTGGTGCTGGGAAAACTGGTCAACCACTTGTAAAAGAATGAAACTAGATCACTTTCTAACACCACACACAAAAATAAACTCAAAATGGATTAAAGATCTAAATGTAAGACCAGAAACTATAAAACTCCTAGAGGAGAACATAGGCAAAACACTCTCAGACATAAATCACAGCAGGATCCTCTATGATCCACCTCCCAGAATTCTGGAAATAAAAGCAAAAATAAACAAATGGGATCTAATTAAAATTAAAAGCTTCTGCACAACAAAGAAAATATAAGCAAGGTGAAAAGATAGCCTTCTGAATAGGACAAAATAATAGCAAATGAAGCAACTGACAAACAACTAATCTCAAAAATATACAAGCAGCTCATGCAGCTCAATTCCAGAAAAATAAACGACCTAATCAAAAAATGGGCCAAAGAACTAAATAGACATTTCTCCAAAGGAGACATATGGATGGCTAACAAACACATGAAAAGATGCTCAACATCACTCATTATTAGATAAATGCAAATCAAGACCACAATGATGTACCACTTCACACCAGTCAGAATGGCTGCGATCCAAAAGTCTGCAAGCAATAAAGGCTGGAGATGGTGTGGAGAAAAGGGAACCCTCTTACACTGTTGGTGGGAATGCAAACTAGTACAGCAACTATGGAGAACAGTGTGGAGATTTCGAGGAAACCAGAATTGAGAGACACATGTACCCCAGTGTTCATCGCAGCTCTGTTTATAATAGCCAGGACATGGAAACAACCTAGATGTCCATCAGCAGATGAATGGATAAGAAAGCAGTGGTATATATACACAATGGAGTATTACTCAGCCATTAAAAAGAATACATTTGAATCAGTTCTAATGAGATGGATGAAATTGGAGCCGATTATACAGAGTGAAGTAAGCCGGAAAGAAAAACACATATATATGGAATACTAACACATATACTAACACATATATATGGAATTTAGAAAGATGGTAATGATGACCCTATATGCGAGACAGCAAGAGACACAGACATGTAGAGCGGACTTTTGGACTCTGAGGAAGAGGGAGACGGTGGGATGAATTGGGAAAATGGCATTGAAACATGTGTACTATCATGTAAGAAACGAATCACCAGTCTATGTTTGATGCAGGATACAGGATGCTTGGGGCTGGTGCACAGGGATGATCCAGAGAGATGATATCGGGTGGGAGGAGGGAGGGGGGTTCATGTTTGGGAACTTATGTACACCTGTGGTGGATTCATGTCAATGTATGGCAAAACCAATACAGTATTGTAAAGTAAAATAAAGTAAAAATAAATCTTTTTTAAAAATTGCTTTCATTTGGCAATGTTCTTTTATTGTCCAAGTGAATATGTAAGTTTTAGTTATAAAATTATTTTAAATATATTGTTTCTCTTAGTGTTTCTATTTTAATATTTTATCTGTTGCAGTATTACCTCAGTATGTGTACATGTTATTAGCTGGGCAATATCCCATTTTAAGTATTTTCTTATTATACTTAGTGGAAAAATGGCCATTGGATATCCTGAAATAAACATCTTTATGTACGGAGAATAATTTTTTCCTTTGGTATATTTTAAAAGTCTATCTTAGAATCCTTTATCATAAATCAAGTAGCATGATATTTAACACAACCGTCTAATCTGTTTTGTATCATAGGGAATTTGGGGCCAAATATTTTCCACATCTAGACATAGCTCAAGATATATATTTTACAAACTATTTCCTGAGTAATTTCAGAAATACTAGCTTTTTCAAAGAAAAAAGCGTGCAACTAGACTTTGTAACATTTTTTTGAGAAAACTGCTCTATCCTGATATATGACTTCATATTAACCAATATTTCGGGTTAAATATTCTAGACCTACAGAAGCTGTTTCTACTGACCAAGGGCTTAAACATAATCTATTTGTCCAAGAAAATGAAGCTTCTAATAAGGAACCTAAAATAAAAATGTATTATCGTTTCTTTTGGCACTTGAGGGGAAACAATAGAACAGCTCACAGATTTAGCTGTTAAAAATGGCTTCTTTGAAAAAGCAGCCACTACTTTTCATGAAGATAATGTGACACTTTAAAAGCAGCCCAATATATAGGCTACAGAAGAAAGAGTCCCAATGGAAAAATTGTGATTGTATCATAAATTAAATATTTCCTAAATGCAATTCAGTTCTCTTCCTACTAATAAAAGTAGGAACTGCTTTAAAGTTTAAGTCCAGGTCATAAATTACAACAACATTAAAGATGGCTTTTGTGGTCCACTGAACCAAGGAATATTTGGGGTAAAGAATTGTAACTTTGTCAACAGAATTCACAGAGATGTGCAAGCTACTGAAATATTTTGCTTTATTTGATTTGAGGGCTTCTCATGATCACTTATACCTCAAAAAAAAAAATGATTGGGCTCCAATAAATGATTTTGTCTTTCTACCACCACAAATGTACTGAATAACTGTCAATTTTTTATTCATCTTGTGGGTTGAGAAATCAATCCATGTTCTAGGTATTGAATAGATTACTCAAATTAGATTCCTATTTTCAAAGCTATAAAACATGAGCTTTTAACAATCATTAAGACTTCAGTCAGTGTCACCTCCCACACTGCTGGCTAAGATTCCACAGCTTACATTAGCTTTGTTAGCTTGGCATGAGTGTGAAGGCTATATTCTACTTAATTACAGAATGAAAAGCTTACTATAAAAGCTCATCTAAGGTGGCTAATCAAGCTCTGATACATATGAATAGTGAGCTTAAAATTTCCTGAAAAAGGCGGGAGATTTACACTGGTACACATTTTACATTATGTATGACCTCTCTGACCTTAAAATGGGCAGTAGATCCCATTCTCTCCACATTTCCCAGTCAGGATCCAACCTCCTACTACAAACTGAATAGGCAGGCCATCATATAAGTAGACATTGTGATTTCCTTCCGAGAAACTAACCCTGAACCATCCTGTGCTACTTAGAAAGATGTTGACTACGCAAATCAAGAATTTCTTCTTCCAGAATACATTTACCATCTAACTATATAACTGTAACTCATGGTGTGATGGGGAAGAATGATGGAAAAGATGCTTCTAGGTTTGGGTTTTTACTTTGAACCTTTAAGGAATCCTTGAGATACACTGATATGTTCTTATTTCTGCATCAAGTCTATTGGCTCAGACTCTAAAATGATGGATTTTCTAGGTCAGTTCCTCATAAAGAAAGGGGAATGGCTTTAAGTGTAGTAGCAATGATAACAAAATACAATCACCATCCTATAGTTTGGAAACCAAACTCAGTTCTTAAACTGAATTTTTTTCTCATCTGTCTTTTTCTCTCTCTCCCTTTTAAAATTACTTATCATAAAGCCTAAATGCCAGAGCCCTCTATTCTTACTACCTGGATACAAAGTCCAGCTTCATTGTTCTTTAGTTGTTTGACTTCGGTCCGTTGCATAAACCCTTTTTACCTCAGTTTATCTATCTTGACAATGGCCATAATTATACTCATTCAAAGGACTACTGTGAGAATTGAATGTGTAGATATACAAATAGCTTAAAACAATATATAGTGAAAGTGAAAGTTGCTCAGTCATGTCCAACTCTTTGCGACCCCCATGGACTATACAGTCCATGAAATTCTCCAGGCCAGAATACTAAAGTGGATAGCCTTTCCCTTCTCCAGGAGATCCTCCCAACCCAGAGATAGAATGCAGATCTCCTGCATTGCAGGCAGATTTTTTACCAGCTGAGACACAAGGGAAGCCCAAGAATACTGGAGTGGGTAGCCTATCCCTTCTCCAGAGGATCTTCCTGACCCAGGAATCAAACTGGGGTCTCCTGCATTGCAAGCAGATTCTTTAACAACTGAGCTATCAGGGAAGCCCAAACAATATACATACTTGGGCGTATAATAGTAGCATCTAACCTGCCCAGGTGGCTTAGCAGTAAAGAACCACCTGCCAGTGCAGGATATGCAAAGGACTTGGGTTTCATCCCTGGGTCAGGAAGACTCCCTGGAGTAGAAAATGGGAGCTCACTCCAGTATTCTTGCCTGGAAAATGCCATGGAAAGGAACCTGGCCTGGCCATGAGGTCAAGAATCAGACATGACTGAGCACACATAAGACACATGATATAACCTGCCCAATAAATGTCACTATTATTACGACTTAGCATTTTTCAGTGAAGTTCCACTTGTGACCTTTAAGACAGGAAAGCCTATTAAAATTTAACTCACAGGAAATTTCTAGAATGGAAGAATTTATGGTCCCTGGAATTCTGGTTATGGAGGCATTTTGGAAGAAATATTATAAAGAAAGGGTCCTCCCTGTTAAAATACAAATCCATTGAAGGATTGAATTGGAAAAAATATATAGAAATAACATTTATGCTGCTAAAGAAGTAAATAGTTAAATTACTAAATTCTTCTTCCCAGAATATCCTAACTGTATAGGTATCACATTAAACTTACTATCAGAATTTGTGTACTTCAGGAGGGACATTAACTATGTTAATTCTCAGGTTGCTGTTTGACAGGACATTTTAATTGAACCATGCATAACATGCCACAGAAAATTGTAACTGGTGCTCTTGGTCCTCTATTATACCACAGTACTCTCAAAAGTAAACCAGTAAATTTTTCTCAGTGTGAGAAATATCAGAGAGGATAAGAGGATAACAAATTATGTGCATATATGAATGCTTATGTGTATGTGTAATAGAAATATCAGGCACTGAGCAGTATAATTTGCTAATAGTAAAAGGTGTGGGGTGCTAAAACAGTAAGCCTGTTGCAAAAAAAAAAAAAAAAACATGTATTTTTTTAGAGCAGGCAGGAACAATGTCCTTTGAATATATAAGGGCAATTAACAGTTCTACTCAAACACAATATCCTGCTAAAAGGCCACAGAGTGAGTAGTAAGTAGATGCAGATGCTTTTAAAGACAGTGTGAAACACATTTTACTGTAGTTGTTATTGCCTGGCAATTATGCTGACTTGTTTAGTGTTGCTTTCAGTCTTCTTCTTTTTTTTTTTTTTAATTCCTTAATGGAATGTGAATGTTCCAGTGTTCAAAAAGTGCTGCAAAGCACAAAAGGGTCAAAAATTCCCACTATAGCGGGAATACAACACACACACACACACACACACACACACACACACAAATGTAACTTGAGTCAGAAGACTTGTCTTCCACCTGTAAGTAACCAGTTTTGGATCCCCCATCATGCAGCTTAAGATCTCCCTAAGCTGAGGCATGCCAAGCTGTGCCAAGTCGCTTCAGTCGTGTCCAGCTCTTTACGACCCCATGGAATTTAGCCCACCAGGCTCCTCTGTCCATGGGATTCTCCAGGCAAGAATACTGGAGTGGGTTGCTGTGCCCTCCTCCAGGGGATTTTCCTGACTCAGGCATCAAACCCTTGTCTCTTCTCTTGAATTGACAGAAGGGTTCTTTACCACTAGCACCACCTGGGAAGCTGAGGCATGGCGATCAGTAAAATTATGATAATACCTCCTGGATAGCAAGATCTTTATAAAATAAAATAACTTTTTAAAGATGACCCACAGAGATGTTATGGGGAGGGAGGTGGGAGGGGGGTTCATGTCTGGGAACACATGTAAGAATTAAAGATTTTAAAATTAAAAAAATAAAAATAAATAAAAAAATAAATAATAAATAAATAAAATTTTATTTGTAAATTTGTAAAATAAAATTTACTGCCTATAAAAGAGCTTTGGGAAAAAAGAAAAAAAGCAAGTACAGATATTTAAAAAGAAAAGATTCTCAGAGATATGAAAGTGGAACTCTTTGGGAGTGGGGCATACAACATAGCTGCAGAAGAATAAGAAGAGATGTATGAACTATGGGGCTTGAATTGTAAAGGGCAGGTAGCAGGAGCCTGCTCAGCTGGCAGATTAAAAGCTAACAAGGACCAGTCTTAGAAACCAAGTAGAAGGAGTTGTATGTGTCACAGTTTTGTCAAAAGCTGACTGCCCCATCTCATGGGCTATTGCAGAAATTGTATCAAAAACCAGATGCTTAGCCAACCTCCTACTTAAAAAATTTTCCTAAAACTGAACTTACTGGAATACATGACCAGAATAGGTAACAGATGGGTTATTCAGTTGCACACTTGAAGAATTTATGATATAGAACAATTCCAGTTATTTTTTTCTATCAATGCATATTCTATTCCTAAGGGTATCCAGAGAGTATATTCAAAGATCCTGAGGGGAAAACTTATATTGTTTCATTTTAGATTCCATAAGGCAAATAAATGGTAGCCCGATTACAATCTTTCAACTACTTGAGAGTAGAAATCTGTTTTTGTTCAGTCACTAATTCAGGACCGACTCTTTGCAACACCCACGCACAGCAGCACACCAGGCTTCTTTGTCCATCACAGTCTCCCTGAGTTTGCTCAAACTTATGTCCATTAAGTCAGTGATGCCACCAGCCCATCTCATACTCTGTCACCCCCTTTTCCTCTTGCCCTCAATCTTTTCCAGCATCAGGGTCTTTTCCAATGAGTCAGCTCTTTGCATCAGATGGCTGAAGTATTGAAGCTTCAGCATCAATCCTTCCAATGAATATTCAGGGTTGATTTCCTTTAGGATTGACTGGTTTGATCTCCTTGCTGTCCAAGGGACTCTCAAGAGTTTTATCTAACACCACAGTTCGAAAGCATCAATTCTTCAACATTCAGGCTTCTTTATGGTCCAGATCTTACATCCATGCATGACTACTGGAAAAACCATAGCTTTGACTATATGGACCTTTGCCAGAAAAGTGATGTCTCTGCTTTTTAAAACACTGTCTAGGATTGATCTATTCTTCCAAAGAGCAAGTGTCTTTCAATTTTGTGGCTACAGTCACCATCTGCATTGATTTTGGAGGCCAAGAAAATGAAATCTGACACTGTTTCTATATTTTCCCCATCTATTTGCCATACACTGATGGGACTAGATGCCATGATCTTGGTTTTTGAATGTTGAGATTTATGCCAGCTTTTTCTCTCCTCCTTCACCCTCATTAAGAGTCTCTTCAGTTCCTCTTAACTTACACCAGTAGAGTGGTATTCTCTGCATATCTGAGGTTGTTGATATTTCTTTTGCTTTCCTGATTCCAGCTTGGGGTTTATCCAGCCCAGCTTTTTGCATGATGTTTAGTTCAGTTCAAATCAGTTGCTCAGTCGTGTCCAACTCTTTGCGACCCCATGAATCACAGCACGTCAGGCCTCCCTGTCCATCACCAACTCCAAGAGTTCACTCAGACTCACATCCATCGAGTCCGTGATGCCATCCAGCCATCTCATCCTCGGTCTTCCCCTTCTCCTCCTGCCCCCAGTCCCTCCCAGCACCAGAGTCTTTTCCAGTGAATCAACTCTTCACATGAGGTGGCCAAAGTACTGGAGCTTCAGCTTTAGCATCATTCCTTCCAAAGAAATCCCAGGGTTGATCTCCTTCAGAATGGACTGGTTGGATCTCCTTGCAGTCCAAGTGACTCTCAAGAGTCTTCTCCAACACCACAGTTCAAACGCATCAATTCTTCGGTGCTCAGCTTTCTTCACAGTCCAACTCTCACATCCATACATGACCACAGGAAAAACCATAGCCTTGACTAGACGGACCTTTGTTGGCAAAGTAATGTCTCTGCTTTTGTACTCTGCATATAAATTAAATAAGCAGGGAGACAATATATAGCTTTGATGTACTCCTTTCCTAATTTTGAATCATTCTGTTGTTCCATGTCCAGTTCTAACTGTTGCTTCTTGTCTACATACAGGTTTCTCAGGAGGCAGGTAAAGTGGCCTGATAATCCCACCTCCTTAAGAACATTCCACAATTTGCTGTGATCCACACAGTCAAAGGCTTTAGCATAGTCAATGAAGTTCAGAAGTAGATATTTTTTTGAATTCCCTTGCTTTTTCTGTGATGCAACAAATGTTATCAATTTGACCTCTGGTTAGTCTGCCTTTTCTAAGCTCGGCTTGAACATCTGGAAATTCTCAGTTCACGTACTACTGAAGCCTAGTTTGAAGGATTTTGAGCATTATCTTACTAGCATGTGAAATGGGTGCAGTTGTGTGATAGTCTGAACACTCTTTGGCATTGCCCTTCTTTGGGATTGGAATGAAAACTGACCTTTTCCAGTCCTGTGGCCACTGCTGAGTTTTCCAAATTTGCTGGTATATTGAGTTCAGCGCTTTAACACATCTTCTTTTAGGATTTTAAATAGCTCAGTTGAGATTCCATCATCTTCACTAGTTCTGTTCATCAAAATACTGCCTAAGGCCCACTTGACTTCATACTCCAGGATGTTTTGCTCCAGGTGAGTAATCACACCATTGTGTTTATCTAGATCACTAAGAACTTTAGTAGTTCTGTGTAGTCATACCACCTCTTCTTAATCTCTTCTGCTTCTCTTAGGTCCTTACTGTCCTTTGTAATGCTCATCTTTGTGTGAAATGGTCCCTTGGTATCTCTAATTTTCTTGAAGAGAGTTCTAGTCTTCCTCATTCTGTTGCTTCCTACTTTTTTTTTTTTTTTTTTGGTATTGTTTACTTAATAAGACTTTCTTATCTCTCCTTGATATTCTTTGGAACTCTGCATTCAGTTGGTACATCATTTCCTTTCTTCTTTGCCTTTCATTTCTCTTCTTGTCTCAGCCATTTGGAAGGCCTTAGACAACCATTTTGCCTTCTCGCATTTCTTTTTCTTGGGGATGGTTTTGGTCACTGCCTCCGGTGCAATGTTATGAACCTCCATCCACAGTTCTTCAGGCACTCTGTTTGTTAGATCTAATCCCTTGAATCGATTTGTCACTTCTGCTGTATATTTTAAGATTTGATTTAAGTCATACCTGAATGGCTTTGTGATTTTCTCTTCTTTCTTCAACTTGAGTCTGAGTTTTGCAATAAGGAGCTCATGATCTGAGCCAAGGTCAGCTCCAAGTCTTGTTTTTTGCTGACTATACTGAGCTTTTCCATCTTGGGCTGCAAAGAAATAATCAATCTTATTTCAATATTGACCATCTGGTGATGTCTAATTTTAGAGTCATTTTTGTATTGTTGGAAGAGGGTGTTTGCAATGACCAGTGTGCTCTCTTGGCAAAACTCTGCTAGCCTTTGCCCTGCTTCATTTTGCATTCCAAAGCCAAACTTGCCTGTTACTCCAGGTATTTCTTGACTTCCTACTTTTGCATTCTAATTCCCTATGATGAAAAGGACATCTTTTTGGGTGTTACTTCTAGGTCTTCAAAGAACAATTCAGCTTCTTCAGCATTAATGGTCAGGGCATAGACTTGGATTACTATGATGGTGAATGCTTTGCCTTGGAAATGAATACAGATCATTCTGTCGTTTTTGAGATTGCACCCAAGTCTGTATTTCAGACTCTTGTTGACTGTGAAGGCTACTCCATTTCTTCTAAGGGATTCTTGCCCATAGTAGTAGATAAAATGGTCATCTGAATTAAATCCTCCCTTACCGTCCATTTTAGTTTACTGATTCCTAAATTGTTAATGTTCACTCTTGCCATCTCCTGTTTGACCATATCCAATTTACTTTGATTCATGGACCTAACATTCCAGGTTCTTATACAATATTTATCTTTATAGTTTCAGAATTTACTTTCGCCATCAGAGACATCCACAACTGGGCATTGCTTCTACTTTGGCTCTGCCCCTTCATTGCTTCTGGAACTATTTCTCTACTCTTCCCTGTTAGCATATTTGACACCTACCAACTAACTAGGATCATCTTTTCAGTTTCATATCTTTTTGCCTTTTCATATTGTTCATGGGGTTCTCAAGACAATAATACTGAAGTGGTTTGCCATTTCCTTCTCCAGTGGACCACATATTTTCAGAACTCTCCACAGTGACTTGTTTGTCTTGGGTGACCCTACATGGCATGGCTTATAGTTTCATCGAGTTACACAAGGCTGTGATCCTTGTGACCATTTTGTTTAGTTTTCTATGGTTGTGGTTTTTGTTCTGGAGGCCATGGGATTTAACTTCTTGCCTCTTTGGTCTGCCCTCTTTTGGATGGGGATAAGAGGCTTATGCAAGCTTTCTGATGGGAGGCTGTGGAGAAAACTGGGCCTTGCTCTGGTGGGCAGGGCCATGTTCTTTAATCCAAGTTTCTGCTGGGGCTGTGCTCCCTCCCTACAGTTTGGCCTGAGGTGACCCAGTCCTGGAGTCTACAGTCTCTGTGATAGGGCTTCAGCCTCTGTGGTTGTGCTAATGGTGACCTCCTCCATGAGGGTTTATGCCAACATGCCATGTCCTTCAGGACTACTGCTGCCAGTGCCCCTGACCATGTGGCAGGCCACTGTTGGCCCATGCCTCCACAAAAGACTCCCAAACACTCACAGGCAAATCTGGCTTATTCTCTTGTGGAGTCACTGCTGTCTTATCCTAGTCCTTGTGTACACAAAGATTTGTTTGTGTCATCCAACAATCTCTGTCTCCCCAGTCCTGTGGAAGTTCTATAATCAAATCCCACTGACCTTCAATCTGAGATTTACTGGGGGTTCCCAGTTCCTTTGACGATCCTCAAATTGGGAAGTCTGATGTGAGGCCTAGAAACTTCACAAAAATCCAAGAACTCCCTTGATATAATTGTTCTCCAGTTTGTGGGTCACCCACCTGCCTGCACTATTGTAGGGCTAATGGCAACCTCCTCCAAGGGGACCTTATACCACGTGCCATGCCTCCCTGGACTGCTGCTGCCAGTACCCCTGTCCCCATGGCAGGCTACTGCTGACCCACACCTTCAGAGGAAACCTTCAAACACTCACAGGCAGGTCTGCCTCAGTCTCTTGTGGGGCCATTGCTTCTTTCCCTGGGTCCTGGTTTATGCAAGGTTTGATTGTGCCCACCAAGAGTCTCTAGCAGGTATAGGATTTGATTTTAACATGATTGCACCCCTCCTACCCATCTTGTTGCACTTTCTCCTTTTCCTTTGAAGAGGTATATCTGTTTTTTGGTGGATTCCAGCATCCTCCTGCCAATCGTTGTTTAGCAACTAGCTGCAAATTTGGTGTTCTCACAGAAGATGAGCACATGTCCTTCTACTTTGCCATCTTAGATAACAATTATGGATTAGTAAGTGGATTAGACATTCAAAAATTCCAATAAAAGACAGATTGACAGAAAGAATATTCTTTCATAAACTTACACCAACATGTTCTATATAGGAAGTATGTTTTAAATTCAGTGAGAAAACAGGTTGGAAATAAAAGGATCTTGCAAACAGTGAACAAAGAGAGTGACTGTACTAATATGAGAACATGCTCTCCCACTTTGGGACAACCAGCATTCTCTTTCTCAGCCATTGGTACTATATTCTTCTTTTACTTATTTATCAGAGGCAAAAGCTTAGGTAACCCGCTGGCATAGGTTGCTCTTCTGGCTTCTCTACTGTCACTCAATACCTGGAAAGCTTCTGGGTCTCCAATGAGTCTACTATGGGGATGAGACTCAGAGAACCGAGAAACCAGTTGGAGGCCAGGTGCAATGCAGTGAAGGGGCCTGAGGCTGCACCTGAACTGGAACTCTGTGTCCAAATGAAGATTTATGTTATCAGGGAGCTGCTCTCTGAAGCATGGCTGTCCTGTATCTTGGGCAATCAGCATGCTTAGGGCTGTGCAGCAATTCTTTCTGATGCCCCTGGACCATATAAATGTCCACTTACCTCATTATAATTTCCCAACTTACTGGTTACTACCAAGTCTCTCAACTGCTGTTAAGGAAACCCAGGGTGTTTACCCTCACCTCTTTCCCAGGATGCATTGACTATAGTAGAAATACCTAAACTATCCCCACCAACTCCTTCCTGATGTTCAAACTCTGCTTGGAATAGACGTCTGCCTTCTTTGACGAGGCTGAAATGAGCAAGCCTGAGTAGTCAATGTCTGCTTGAGAGAAGAGACCAACTAGAAAGAATTATTTGAGGTTTACTTCAGCAGGATTGAAATTGGCTGTAGAGTGAAAGTGGGTACTGGTACTGGTGGTGGTGGTGGTGTAGAGAGAGTGAGTGATGGAGAATGGGGTGAGCTCTGAATGGTTTACTATTTATATCCTAAGATAGGGGTAGTCAGGGAAAAAGATTAAGTCCAGAGGCATAGTAAGGTCTAGTAGGATAAGAATCTATGATCTCAGTGTGTTCTGTTAGAAGAAAGAAAAAAGCAAATTGTAGGGGTGAAAGTCCATTGCAAATGTGAAGTTCATGGGCAAAAAGAACAGTGCTAAAAGAGAATACCCAGAGATAAGGGTAAGGGCAGAATAGCTACGGTCAGTAAAACCACCAGATTATTTTTTTAAGATATTTTATTGATAGTTTTGCTTTAAATTTCCATTATTTATTCTCTTTAATATTTCTTATTGATACCATTCATTATTACTCCCTACTTAAAGTGATATTAATTCTCTAAATCAAATATTAAAATTCATAAAGAGTACAAAGGGCAAAATAGAAATAAACTATCAAAACAACAGAAAACAGAAAGCATGTTACTTCTTACTACACAAAGAGAATGTCATATATATGCACATATACATACATATGTATAATGCTCTGCAGAAATTTCAAAGAGTTTATCAACTGGATTTTTTACATATTGAGCTTAGAATATCAATAAATATTCTTTTACAACCCAGATATTAATGGCAGAGTATGGTCCAATAGCAATACGTTTGCCAGAGGCATTTGGATTGCTTTTAATCTTTTAATACTATAAATATTTGTGCTGAGTAAATCTTTGCACATTTATCCTTGCTGACATATTTTCTTAAGATATATTTCATAAGAGCAATTTTTTAATTAAAAAACATATATTTTCAGGGAAGTTTATAAATATTTTCAAATAAACAACTCCAAGTTATATAGTTATGGATACAGTTTATTAGTTTGTCAGTTTCTAGAATTCTTGAAAACTCAGTTATCATGTTTTTAAGATAAATATTACTATGTAAATTATAATACTTTACTTCATCATTAAGTATAGATCCCATTTTGTATTTATGTAATAGCAATACGGAGCAACTTATATATTATTATGCAACTCTTTCTCTTCTCGCTAATTTCCTGCTTATACATTTTGTTTTTATTAGTGTTTTTCTTATAAAATATTATGACTAGGTTCATAGAAATTATTCCCTTTTAATTGTAAATAAGGACCATTACTAAATAAAGATATATGTCAATAACCTTTAACTCATTTTGAGAGGCTATTGTGAGTCAGATCTGTGATTGCTTCTGAAATTTCTATGAATAATAAGCATAGTCATAGTCCTCAAGGACAAAAGGGTGGAGAGAGATATTGAAGCTAGTGCCCATGCCTACTATATACAGAAGTATGTGTTATGATAGGGAGGTTGGAAATATAATAGAAACATGTACAATATAGCTTGGGGCAAGGTGTGAGCGAAGACTCTACAGAAGATATACTGCTTGGCTTAGTTGTAAAGTATGTATTTGGGTTTATAAAGAAAACAGTGAACAGAATACTTTCTTATTAATTAATATCAATACTTGAACACTCAAAATGTGCATCTTTCAAATGAAATTGTTTCTAAAATGGAATAAGAGTAGTTAGAACCAGTGTTGAGTATGATGTGTTATTATGATCTGTTTCTCAGAGTATGTGACTTCCTTCACATAATCTGGGAACAATAAGTCCTATTTAGGTTATTCTTAAACTTAACAGAATAAATCTTTCCTCCTTGCCCAGGTGCTCTATTGTGTATGACTTTTTGCAACCCTATGGTCTATAGCCTGTCAGATTCCTCTGTCCCTGGAATTTTTCAGGCAAAAATACTGAAACAGTGTGCCATTTTTCTACTCCTAGGGATCTTCTGAGCACAGGGATCAAACTCTCATCTCTTCCATCTTCTGCATTGGCAGGAGCTTTGTTGGTGACTCAGATGGTAAAGAATCTGCCTGCAATGCAGGAGACCTGGGTTTGATCCCTGGGTCAGGAATATTCCCTGGAGAAGGGAAAGCTACCCACTCCAGTGTTCTTGCCTGGAGAATTCCATGGACAGAGGAGACTGGCAGACTATAGTCCATGGGGTCACAGAGTCAGACAAGACAGTAACTCACAATTTCACTTTCTCTACCACTAGTGCCACCTGGAAGCCCAACTATATCTTTACTCTTTATCAAAAAGTCGTGTTTCCGCCAAATCTCCCAGCATCTTGCAGTTGGATACGGCCATATGATTAAATCTGGCTAATGTACTATGAAGAGAAGTGATGACTCCAATTTAAAGCATGAAAGAGCCAGTACACAACCTTCTAGTTTTTATTTCCCTTGTTATGGGAAAATGATGGTCTCTTGTTGATAAAAAAAAAACAACTTGGCTAGCTGGATAATAACATGGAAAACTTGATTTGAAAGAGTTTCTCACTTCTTCTTTCTGAATGTTTAGCCCAATAAAAAGTAAATTTTGATAGTGTTATATTAATACTGTTTTGTGTTTGGTGGTTGCCATGGTGTAGTCTAACCTGACCTACTCTCTCTAAATTAAAAGTCTTTCATAAAGATTTTGGCTAAGTTACAATGACTATGCATACTATTTTAGCTTGAATAATGTGTCTATATAGAGCAAATCAGTGTACCCTGGGCTATTTGGTATTCTGATGGGCCAGATATTGGATGTGTACATTGTCTTACAGAGGTGAAGTAATCATCTAATTAAGCCTAGAATGGTTCCTCCCAGGAGAGAATAATCTTGTTATCAGAAGGAAAATGGTCTTCTATTGATAATGAATAGGAAATAACAGCAAATGACAACTTTATATCCTCTAAATATTCTCCCCCATTGTTTGGAATTGAATTATGCCCCTCAAAATTTATACATTGTGGTCCGAACTCACAGCACCACAGAATGTGACTGTATTTGATGATAGGGCCTTTATAGAGAAAACTAAGCTGAGATAAAGCCAAGTTAAAATGGGCCCTAGTCCAGATTTATAGATGTCCCTATGAAAAGAGGAAATTTGGACACACCTAGAGACAAGAATGTGCTCACAGAGAGGCAAGGTCATGTGAGGGCACAGTGAGAAATCAGTTATTTGCAAGCCAAAAAGATAGATCTCAGGAGAACTGAAATCTGCAGATAACTTGGCTTTGGACCTCTAACTACCAGTACTATGAAAAAATAAATTTTTGTTCTTCAGGTCACGCAATCAGTACCCAATTTTGCTATGGCAGCCTGAGCAGACTATTATAATCATACTTAAAAATAGCAAAATTTTCCTAAATAATCTAATGCTACTATCAAAATACAACCCAGAACACACTATACTGTCTCCAGGAATTGAACACTCATGAAAACAGGGCTTGCCAGTCCTTCAGAGAGGTTACAGATGGGTTCAAATATTGATTCCCTCAGCCGGCTGTGCAGGTTGGTGAATAGCCCCATCGCTGTTAATCTTTATGTGGCATACAATCATTGGAATTTACTATATATGGCACAACATAAAAATTATGGCAAAAGAATACATAGAAAATCTCAGTAAATTCCAAATGAGTAATTGTTCAGGTTGCATTATCTAACTGGAGCATAATAAAAATTGAAATGGCCATATTTTCTCAATCCTTAAGTCTATAAATTTTCACATTTTAAATTTTCTGAAATTACAGTCAGTTTTAAGAAGTTGCAACTGCTGGGCAGAAGAGTAAGTTATAATATAATGGTCAGTTCTTGTGTATCTATGAATTAGTCATAGTCTGGAAATAAATTAAACATGGTTGTATTTTTCAATTTAGGTATCTGTAATAGTAATTTAATTGGATGTTAAAATATGACTTCATCTCAGTTTTACTTATGTCCCCAAGAAAGATTATACCAACTTCTCTCAGAATTCCAAACTTAGGTACATGGTCAACAAATTAAGAATACTAATGTAGATTCTGAAAAACTAGTTTGGGAAGACTTAAGAAGTCACCATAAGCTACATAACTAACTTATGAAATACATAGAGAAGCTGAGAGAGGACTTTTTAAAGGACTGCCAGGGTACAAAGAATGCCTACAGACTAAGACAGGAAATGCTTCCCTCTTACCACAAAACCTGAGAAAAGTGTTCAAAAAGATCACTTTAAGACAAATGTTTATGTTGAAACATGGGGTGGAGTTAGAGCAAGCTCCAGGAGATGGTGAAGGACAGGGAAGTCTGGTGTACTGCAATCAATGGTGCCTCAAAGTGTCAGACACAACTGAGCAACTGTACAACAACAAAGAATTATGAGGATCTAAAAGAACTGACTTCTGATTTGAGTCTGAGAAATCTAGAGTGACAGTATCTGGTTAGCCTACAGCAAGGGGATACTTAAATCTATGTGCAGACTTAAGTCTATAATGGGGAATGCTTGACAGTCAAGAGTTCACTGGGACAAAGGAGGCATGGGTGTTTCTCATCGGCCAGATCTAAGCCATGTAAGGGAGAGAATTACACTGAATGTCTTAGACAGTGTCCAGTAGAATCCTTTAGAAACATAAGGCTGCCTCTGAAGCAAGAATCTTGAGGTGAACTGCCAGTATCTAGGGACTGAAAAAATAGCTCAGGCAATCAATTGGAGGAGATGATTACACTTCATGGTGAGTGAAAGATGGAGAGGATGCTAAAGAACCCATCACCCAACGTAGATCTTGTTGACTTTAAACCTCTGGTAAACTCAAAGGAGCTAATACTAGACCGCCTCAATAGAAGTGAAAGAGTAAGACCCTTACTTACTCTTACTTCCTCCTCTTAGCACAAGTTCAGTCTTTCAAGAGTGAGAAGAAATTAAAGTCCACTATACCCCTTTTCAGGAGGAAGTGGCAGTCCAGTTCCTTCTTGGCTATACAGTGGACACTTTTGCTTATCCATTCTATATATGAGAGCTTGAACTACTAAACCCATTTACTAACCCTCTTGCCTGGAGAATCCCATGGAGAGAGGAGCCTGGTGGGCTGCAGTCTATGGGGTCACAAAGAGTCAGACGCGACTGAGTGACTAAACGTCAATAATAACAATGTTCACTTCAAAGAGTCTGTTTTTGTTTGTTTGTTTGTTTGTTTGTTTTTTAGTATTCAAAACCATTTTGTGGGGTTACATAATATTAGCGGGAACAAGGCAGTATGAAAAGATTGGTAGTTTTTTGTTTTGTTTGTTTTTTTTATCATGCTGCACAGAGAACAGGATCTTAGTTGCCTGATCAGGAATCGGATCTGTGCCACAGCACACAGTCTTAACCACTAGACTGCCAAGGAACTGCCTCAGAGATTCTGTTTTAAGTATGCCTCAGGAGGGGGCAAAAATTAGGTCACTGAAAGATGAACCCCCAAAGTCAGTAGGTGCCCAATATGTTACTGGAGACGAGTGGAGAAATAAAGAAAGAAAGAATGTAGACACAGAGCCAAAGCAAAAACAGCACTCAGTTCTGAATGTGACTGCTGACGGAAGTAAGTCTGATGCTTTAAAGAGCAATATTGCATAGGAATCTGGAATGTTAGGTCCATTAATCAAAGCAAATTGGAAGTGGTCAAATAAGAGATGGCAAGAGTGAACATCGACATTTTAGGAATCAGAAAACTAAAATGGACTGGAATGGTTGAATTTAACTCAGTCCAGTTCAGTTCAGTCGCTCAGTTGTGTCCGACTCTTTGCAACCCCATGAATCGCAGCACGCCAGGCCTCCCTGTCCATCACCAACTCCAGGAGTTCACTCAGACTCACGTCCATTGAGTCAGTGATGCCATCCAGCCATCTCATCCTCTGTCATCCCCTTCTCCTCCTGCCTCCAATCCCTCCCAGAATCAAAGTCTTTTCCAACTCTTCACAAGAGGTGGCCAAAGTACTGGAGTTACTGCTTCAGCATCATTCCCTCCAAAGAAATCCCAGGGCTGATCTCCTTCAGAATGGACTGCTCAGATCTCCTTGCAGTCCAAGGGACTCTCAAGAGTCTTCTCCAACACCACAATTCAAAAGCATCAATTCGTCAGCACTCAGCCTTCTTCACAGTCCAACTCTCACATCCATACATGACCGCAGGAAAAACCATAGCCTTTACTAGACGGACCTTTGTTGGCAAAGTAATGTCTCTGCTTTTCAGTATGCTATCTAGGTTGATCAAACTTTTCTTCCAAGGAATAAGTGTCTTTTAATTTCATGGCTGCAGTTACCATCTGCAGTGATTTTGGAGCCCAGAAAAATAAAGTCTGACACTATTTCCACTGTTTCCCCATCTATTTCCCATGAAGTGATGGGACCAGATGCCATGATCTTCATTTTCTGAATGTTGAGCTTTAAGCCAACTTTTTCACTCTCCTCTTTCACTTTCATCAAGAGGCTTTTAGCTCCTCTTCACTTTCTGCCATAAGGGTGGTGTCATCTGTATATCTGAGGTTATTAATATTTCTCCCAGCAATCTTGATTCCAGCTTGTGCTTCTTCCAGCCCAGCTTTTCTCATAATGTACTCTGCATGTAAGTTAAATAAGCAGAGTGACAATATACAGCCTTGATGTACTCCTTTTCCTATTTGGAACCAGTCTGTTGTTCCATGTCCAGTTCTAACTGTTGCTTCCTGACCTGCATACAGATTTCTCAAGAGGCAGGTCAGGTGGTCTGGTATTCCCATCTCTTTCAGAATTTTCTGCAGTTTATTGTGATCCACACAGTCAAAGGCATTGGCATAGTCAATAAAGCAGAAATAGATAGTTTTCTGGAACTCTCTTGCTTTTCTGATGATCCCACGGATGTTGGCAATTTGATCTCTCGTTCCTCTTCCTTTTCTAAAACCAGCTTGAACCTCTGGAATTTCACAGTTCATGTATTGCTGAAGCCTGGCTCGGAGAACTTTGAGCGTTAATTTAATAGTACGTGAGATGAGGGCAATTGTGCAGTAGTTTGAGCAATCTTTGGCATTGCCTTTCTTTGGGATTGGAATGAAAACTGACCTTTTCCAGTCCTGTGGCTACTGCTGAGTTTTCCAAATGTGCTGGCATATTGAGTGCAGCACTTTCACAGCATCATCTTTCAGGATTTGAAAGAGCTCCACTGGAATTCCATCACCTCCACTAGCTTTGTTCGTAGTGATGCTTTCTAAGACCCACTTGACTTCACATTCCAGGATGTCTGGCTCTAGGTGAATGATCACACCATCATGATTATCTGGGTCATGAAGATCTTTTTGTACAGTTCGTCTGTGTATTCTTGCTACCTCTTCTTAATATCTTCCACTTCTGTTATGTCCATACCATTTCTGTCCTTTAGCCCATTTTTGCATGAAATGTTCCCTTGGTATCTCTAATTTTCTTGAAGAGATCTCTAGTCTTTCCCATTCTGTTGTTTTCCTCTATTTCTTTGCATTGATTGCTGAGGAAGGGTTTCTTACCTCCCCTTGCTATTCTTTGGAACTCTGCATTCAGATGCTTATATCATTCCTTTTCTCCTTTGCTTTCCACTTCTCTTCTTTACACAGCTATCTATAAGGTCTCCCCAGACAGCCATTTTGCTTTTTTGCATTTCTTTTCCATGGGGATGGTCTTGATCCCTGTCCTCTATACAATGTGGCAATGAAGTGATGAGGAAGCAGTTGGTGATGGACAGGGAGGCCTGGCCTTCTGCATTCCATGGGGTCAGAAAAAGTCAGACACTACTGAGTGACTGAACTAAGCTGAACAGGAAGAGGATGGGGAAAATTTTAAGTTAATTTAATTTTAAATGTTAATGACATATGATTGTGTATTTTTTATTATATTTTATTGAAGTATAGCTGATTTACAATATTTTACAGCAAAGTGATCCAGTTATACATATATAAACATTTTTTTCATGTTCTTTTTCTTTATGGTTTTTCACAGGATATTGAATACAGTCCCCTGTGCTATACAGTAGGTCCTTTTTGTTCATCCATGTACATAATAGTTTGCATCTACTAATCTCAGACTCCCAATTAATTCTTCACTCACCCCCTTGGCAATCAAAAGTCTGTTTTCTGTGTCTGTGAGTCTGTTTCTCTTTTGCAAATAAATTCTTTTTTATGGCTAAAAGTATTGCATTTTATGTGTACCACTTCTTCTTTATCCACTCATCCGACAATAGGCATTTTCTTTTTCTATGTCTTGGATGTTGTGAATAGAGCTACTATAAATATGGAGATAGCTTTATCTTTTTAAATTACATTTTTATTCAGATATATGCACAGGAGTGGGATTGCTGAATCATATGGTAACTATTTTTAGTTTTTTAAGGAACCTCTATACTTTTTTCATAGTGGTTACACCAGTTCATATTTCCACCAACAGTGTAGGAGGGTTCCATTTTCTCCACACCCTATCCAGCATTTGTTATTTTTAGACTTTTTAATGATGACCATTCTGGCCCATGCAAGATAGCACTTCATGGTAGTTTTGATTTGTATTTCTCTAATAATGAGAGATGTTGAGCACATTTTTTCATACGCTTTTTGGCCATCTGTATGTCTTCTTTAGAGAAATGCCTATTTAAGTCTTCTGCCCATTTTTTAATTGTATTTTTTTCTTATAGTGTTGTATGAGCTATTTTTTAACTTAGAAATTAATCCCTTGTCAGTTCCATCATTTGAAAATGTTTTCTTCCAGTCTGTAGATTGTCTCCTTTTTGTTTATTGTTGCCTTTGCTGCATAAAAGCTTGTAAGTGTTGAGTAACTTCCATTTGTTTATTTTGGCTTTAATTTCTATTGCCTTGGGAGAATATCCTAAGAAAACTTTGGTATGATTTGTGTTAAAAAGTGTTAGAATAACCTAAGAAAACTTTGCTATGATTTGTGTCAGAAAATGTTTTGTTTATGTTCTCTTCTAGAACTTCTATGATGTCACGCATTATATTTAAGTCTTTAAGTCATTTTGAGTTTATTTTTGTTTATGTTGTGAGGGTATGTTTTACCTTCATTGATTTACATGCAGCTGTCCACCTTTCTCAATACCACTAGCTAAAGAGACTGCCTTTTCTCTAAAGCATATTCTTGCCTCCTTTGTTGAAGACTAATTGACCATACATGTGTGAGTTTATATCTAGACTCTCTATTTTGTTTCACTTATCTATATGTATGGTTTTGTGCCAGCACCATGTTGTATTGATTACTGTAGCTGTGTAGTATTGTCTGTAGGTTTTTAATACCTCTTGCTTTTTCATTTTTCCTTAGGAATCCTTTGTCAATTCTGGGTCTTTTGTGGTTCCATCTAAATTTTAGGATTATTTGTCCTAATTCTTGATAATTTGATAGGGATCACATTAAATTTGTAGATTACTTTGGGTAATATGACCATTTTAACAATATTATTTCTTCCAGTTCAAAACCATAGGATATCTTTCCATTGCTTTGAATCATCTTGTTTCCTTTATTCATATTTGATAGTTCTCAGCATGGATGTCTTTCACAACCTAGGTCAAGTTTATTCCTATTTCATTTTTGATACAATTTTAAAAGGGATTGTTTTCTTTACATTTCCTTTCTGCTATTTCCTTGTTAGTATAAAAAATGCAACTGATTTCTGTATGTTAACCTTATATCCTGTTAATTGCTGATTTTTTATCAATTCTAATAATTTTTCTGTGGAGTTTTTAGGGTTTTCTAAATAGAATATCATGTCATCTGCATACAGTGACAATATCTGTATGCAGGTCAGGAAGCAACACTTAGAACTGGACATGGAACAACAGACTGGTTCCAAATAGGAAAAGGAGTACGTCAAGGCTGTATATTGTCACCCTGCTTTTTTAACTTATATGCAGAGTACATCATGAGAAATGCTGGACTGGAAGAAACACAAGCTGGAATCAAGATTGCCAGGAGAAATATCAATAACCTCAGATATGCAGATGACACCACCCTTATGGCAGAAAGTGAAGAGGAGCTAAAAGCCTCTTGATGAAAGTGAAAGAGGAGAGTGAAAAAGTTGGCTTAAAACTCAACATTCAGAAAACGAAGATCATGGCATCTGGTCCCATCACTTCATGGGAAATAGATGGGGAAACAGTGGAAACAGTGGAAACAGTGTCACACTTTATTTTGGGGGATTCCAAAATCAATGCAGATGGTGACTGCAGCCATGAAATTAAAAGACGCTTACTCCTTGGAAGAAAAGTTATGACCAACCTAGATAGCATATTCAAAAGCAGAGACATTTCTTTGCCGACCAAGGTCCGTCTAGTCAAGGCTATAGTTTTCCAGTAGTCATGTATGGATGTGAGAGTTGGACTGTGAAGAAGGCTGAGCGCCGAAGAATTGATGCTTTTGAACTGTGGTGTTGGAGAAGACTCTTGAAAGTCCCTTGGACTGCAAGGAGATCCAAGCAGTCCATTCTGAAGGAGATCAGCCCTGGGATTTCTTTGGAAGGAATGATGCTAAAGCTGAAGCTCCAGTACTTTGGCCACCTCATGCAAAGAGTTGACTTATTGGAAAAGACTCTGATGCTGGGAGGGATTGAGGGCAGGAGGAGAAGGGGACGACCGAGGATGAGATGGCTGGATGGCATCACGGACATGATGGATTTGAGTCTGAGTGAACTCAGGGAGATGGTGATGGACAGGGAGGCCTGGCATGCTGCAATTCATGGGGTAGCAAAGAGTCGGACTGAACTGAACTGAACTTCTTCTGAGTGGATGCTTTTTTGAACTAAAGGTTTTGTCAGTAGAGGTATTTTTAATTGCTTAAAAGTAGATTTAAAAGGCATGGGGCTTGCCTTAGTTTTTACTGAAGAGATAGGGTATAATACCTGCTAGAGAGTGATTTGAATAAGTACAAGGAATGCATAAAATAAAATTATTTTTATTGTAACCTTGAGTATATTGGCTCTTCCATTGAAGAAGTTACATTTCTGATGTTGCATTAGCAATACATGCATGTGAATTTAAAATCACTTTAATTTGAATACCTAAGTTTCACTTTAAAATGTCTTTTGAAATATTTTACTAATATAGCATTGAAATGAAGAAAATATTGTGTATAAAGAAGATTGCCTATTCATTGTCATGTTTCAGTTCAGTTCAGTTCATTTGCTCAGTCACGTCTAACTCTTTGTGACCCAATGGACTGCAGCATGCCAGGCTTCCCTGTCCATCAACAATTCCCAGAGCTTGCTCAAATTCATGGTTTAGGGAAATCTTATCATGATGTAATAATACGTATCACCCTAATAAAAATTTCATAGAGAAACCAAAAGATTCTTCAGTGTGGGAATGTAAGAATTAGATTCAAACCTTGATTATGAATCACACTTACTATAAAATATCCATTATTAAATTGATAGTGTGTGCTTTCCTGATGACTCAGATAATAAAGAATCTGCCTGTAATACAGGAGACCCAGATTCAATCCCTGGGTAGTGGAAGATCCCCTGGAGAAGGAAATGGCAACGCCCCCCCCCAACCCCCAACCCTCCAGTATTCTTGCCTGGAAAATCCCATGGACAGAGGAGCCTGGTGGGCTACAGTCCATGGGGTTGCAAGGAGTTAGACACAACTCAGTGACTAAACCACCAAATTGATAGTACATCTTAAAAGAACAAAAGTGTACCTTTTTAAAGTAACTTCCTTTAAACAGTAAATCAAATGAACATATATTATTAGAAATTAGTAACAATAACAACAATAAATATCAAAAAAGGAAGGTTGTAACTGTAGAGGATGCTTTTATTATTAAGAAAAAATAAATACTTTGAACTGCATGCTGAAATTCAAGTTATCAAGAAGAGGCAAATAATCAGAATAAGTTGAAGATAAAAGAAGTGAAAGAATAAAAAGAACCTTAATGGATACAATTACCTAAGAGTTCTACTTTTGAGAAAACCAGTGCCATAGCGAACCTAGCCTCTCAGCTGTTTAATCTATCAAAGATGATAAGGAGAAAAACACAGAAATTAAAAATTAGGAATGACAATGGCAGTTTAGCAATTTGGTAACTTTTTAAAAGTAAGAGAATTAGAATTGCTTTACAGAATTTTGCTGTTTTCTGTCAAACCTCAACATGAATTGGACTTCCCTGGTGGCTCAGACGGTAAAGCGTCTGTCTACAATGCGGGAGACCCGGGTTCAGTCCCCGGGCCAGGAAGATCCCCTGGAGAAAGGAATGGCAATCCACTCCAGTACTATTGTCTGGAAAATCCCATGGACAGAGGAGCCTGGTAGGCTACAGTCCATGGGGTCGCTAAGAGTCGGACATGACTGAGCAACTTCACTTTCAACATGAATCAGCCTTTTGATAAAAAATTAATTAATAAAAAAGAAAAAAAAATCTAGCATAAAGAGAAAAAAAAAGCAAGAGAATATAAACAACTGCATGCTAATAAATATGAACATATTCAAATACTTTCTTTAGATAAGGAAGTTGGTTACCAAATTAGACACACAACTTAAAAAAACAAAACTGGCTAGTAATCAATGGAAGAATTTTAAAGTGTGTCAAATTATTATCTTCAAATTAGGGACAAAGCTTATTTGATTATAAATGTGGTTTTTTAGGTTACTGCTATTTCCAGCCATGATAGACTGAAAACAGGACTGACCCTTTTATATATCTATATCTATCTATATAACACTAAGTGAAATATGAAGAACCATAATGCTCAGACTACTGCACACAAGGCACTGCAGAATAGTGACTCCTGTGAGAAAGACACAAATCAAGTGAGCCCCGCCAGTGCCTCAGTTTACTTCTTGGAGAGTTTCTGGGCAGAGTAGCAGAAAAGACAGAAGAACTTCGAGAAAAGAGAACTGAACAGAGAATAAGTTCAAGAGAGTTTCCGTGAATCTTCAGCTCTATGAATATATCACTGCGAGGAAACCAGCCAAAAGTCAGGAGAAAATAGAAAATGGAAAGGTAATTTAAGTGGGAAGAAAAAATGGCTTTGAAACAATTCAATTGCAATATGTGTGTGGACAGGGAAGGAGACACCTTAATCCATTCCACATCATACACAAAAATTAATCTTTAAATAAATCAAATAAAAAGCTAAAAGGGTAAAACATCTAGAAGAAAACAAGACAAATGTTATGGACCAGAGTTTTGACAGAGTATTTATGATGCAAAGGCACAAACTATAAAATAAATATTTAAATAAATTGGGCTTAATATAAAAAACAAGTTTCACGCTTCAATAAAACATTGTTATTTGTTTTAGTTCTCTGAAAAATACCGTTGGTAGCTTGATAGGGATTGCATTGAATCTATAGATTGCTTTGGGTAGTATATTTCTTTTCACTATATTGATTCTTCCGATCCATGAACACAGTATATTTCTCCATCTATTTGTGTCCTCTTTGATTTCTTTCACCAGTGTCTTATAGTTTTCTATATATTGGTCTTTTGTTTCTTTAGGTAGATATATTTCTAAGTATCTTATTCTTTTTGTTGCAATGGTGAATGGAATTGTTTTCTTAATTTCTCTTTCTGTTTTCTCATTGTTAGTGTATAGAAATGCAAGGGATTTATGTGTGTTAATTTTATATCCTGCAACTTTACCATATTCATTGATTAGCTCTAGTAATTTTCTGGTGGAGTCTTTAGGGTTTTCTATGTAGATGATCATGTAATCTGCAAACAGTGAGAGTTTTAATTCTTTTCCAATCTGGATTCCTTTTATTTCTTTTCCTGCTCTGATTGCTGTGGCCAAAACTTCCAAAACTATGTTGAATAGTAGTGGTGAGAGTGGGCACTCTTGTCTTGTTCCTGACTTTAGGGGAAATGCTTTCAAGTTTTGACCACTGAGGATAATGTTTGCTGAGCGTTTGTCATATCAATGGTATTTTTCAGAGAACTAGAACAGATAATTTCACAATTTGTATGGAAATACAAAAAACCTCGAATAGCGAAAGCAATCTTGAGAAAGAAGAATGGAACTGGAGGAATCAACTAGCCTGACTTCAGGCTCTACTACAAAGCCATAGTCATCAAGACAGTTTGGTACTGGCACAAAGACAGAAATATAGATCAATGGAACAAAATAGAAAGCCCAGAGATAAATCCATGCACCTATGGACATCTTATCTTTGACAAAGGAGGCAAGAATATACAATGAACAAAAGACAATCTCTTTAACAAGTGGTGCTGGGAAAACTGGTCAACCACTAGTAAAGGAATGAAACTAGATCACTTTCTAACACCATACACAAAAATAAACTAAAAATGGATTAAAGATCTAAATATAAGACAAGAAACTATTAAACTCCTAGAGGAAAACATAGGCAAAACACTGTCCGACATAAATCACAGCAGCATCCTCTATGACCCACCTCACAGAATATTGGAAATAAAAGCAAAAATAAACAAATGGGACCTAATTAAAATTAAAAGCTTCTGCACAACAAAGGAAATTATAATAAAGGTGAAAATACAGCCTTTGTAATGGGAGAAAATAATGGCAAATGAAACAACATACAAAGAATTAATTTCAAAAATACACAAGCAACACCTGCAGCTCAATTCCAGAAAAATAAAAGACTCAATCAAAAAGTGGGCCAAAGAACCAAACAGACATTTCCCCAAAGAAGACATACAGATGGCTAACAAACACATGAAAAGATGCTCAACATCACTCAATCTCAGAGAAATGCAAGTCAAAACCACAATGAGGTACCATTTCTTGCCAGTCAGAACGGCTGCTATCTGAAAGTCTACAAGCAATAAATGCTGGAGAGGGTGTGGAGAAAAGGGAACCCTCTTACACTGTTGGTGGGAATGCAAACTAGTACAGCCACTATGGAGAACAGTGTGGAGATTCCTTAAAAAGCTGGAAATTGAACTGTCATACAACCCAACAATCCCACTGCTGTGCATACACACTGAGGAAACAAGAATTGAAAGAAACACATGTACCCCAATGTTCATCGCAGCACTGTTTATAATAGGCAGTACATAGAAGCAACCTAGATGTCCATCAGCAGATGAATGGATAAGAAAGCTGTGGTACATATACACAATGGAGTATCACTCAGCCATTAAAAAGAATACATTTGAATCAGTTCTAATGAGGTGGATGAAACTGGAGCCTATTATACAGAGTGAAGTAAGCCAGAAACAAAAACATCAACACAGAATATTAAGGCATATATATGGAATTTAGAAAGATGGTAATATCCCTGTATGTGAGACAGCAAAAGAGACACAGATGTATTGAACAGTCTTTGGGACTCTGTGGGAGAGGATGAGGGCCAGATAATATGGGAGAATGGCATTGAAACATGTAAATTATCAAATGTGAAATGAATTGCCAGTCCAGGTTTGATGCATGATACAGGGTGCGTGGGGCTGGTGCACTGGGATGACCCAGAGGGATGATATGGGGAGGAAGGTACAAGAGGGGTTCAGGATGGGGAACACATGTACACCCACAGCAGATTCAAGTCAATGTATGGCAAAACCAATACAATATTGTAAAGTAAAATAAATTAATTAATTTTTAAAAATTGTTAAAAAGATTATGGCAAACCAAAGACTGTGAGAAAATACTTGTGAAACATATCAAAAAAAAGGACTTACATTTAAAATCAATAGTTGAGTTGATTGAACAGATACTGTTGAACAGATACTTTCCTATGAAAGATATAGGGATGGCCCATAAGTCTATGAAAAATGCCTATTTCCCAAATGCAAATAAGATGCCACTACTCATATACTATATACATCTTACAAGTGTTAGCAAGGACCTGACAGAGCTGGAATGCTTACATACTGCTGCTGGGAATCTAAAGAGTGTAACCACTTTGGGAAACAGTTTGGCAGTTTATTTAGAAGCTATTATTTACAAGCTTCACTAGTATAAACAAATCATGGTATTCATGTTATAGAATACTGTTTTTCAGCAATAAAAAACAATAAAATATGAACAACATGAATGAATCTCGAAATAAATATGCTGTTAGAGGAACTAGACAGAAAAATAAATAATTCATAATTTCATTTATATAATGAATGAAATGCTTTGCATTCTAGAAAATGCAAAGCAATCTCTAATAACAGAAAGCAAAGTATTGGTTACCTGGAGGAGAGGGAAAGAAGAATTGCATATGAACAGGGTGAAGCTATTAGAGATAGTTTATGATTATTATCTTAATTGTGATTATTTTACACATGTACACATAGGTTAAAACTCTTACACTGTGAAAATACGGAGGGACTGGGAGGGTATCATGCTAAGCGAAATAAGTGATCTAGAGGATATTATACTAAGTGAAGGCATTTATTTTTATTGAAGTATAATTGACTTATAATACTATATTAAATTCAAGTGTACGACATAGTAGTTAAATATTTTTATATATTATAGAATGATCACCACTGTAATTCTAGTAACCTTCTGTCACCTTACAAATAATTATAACATTTACTATATTCCTTGGTTGTTGTTCAGTCGATCAGTAATGACCAACTCTTTGTGACCCCATGGACTACAGCACACCAGACTTCTCTGTCCTTCACCATCTCCCAGAGTTTGCTCAAACTCATGTCCACTGAGTTGCTGATGTCATCCAACTATCTCATCCTCTTGTCATCCCCTTCTCCTGCCTTCAATCATTCCCAGCATTAGGGTACTTTCCAGTGAGTCAGCTCTTTGCATCAGGTGGCCAAAGTATTGGAGCTTCAGCTTCAATTTTCCAATGAATATTCAGGGTTAACTTCCTTTAGGATAGACTGGTTGGATTGCCTTGCAGTCCAAGGGACCCTCAAGTCTTCTCCAGCACCACAGTTCAAAACTATAGCTTTTACAGACCTTTTGTTGGCAAAATAATGTCTCTGCTTTTTAACATGCTGTCTAGGTTCATCATTGCTTTTCTTCCAAGGAGTAAGGGTCTTTAGAAGAGACGACCCTCAGCTGCAGCCACCATCTACAGTGATTTTGGAGCCCAAGAAAATAAAGTCTGTCACTGTTTCCATTGCTTCCCTGTCTATTTGCCATGAAGTGATGGGACCAGATGCCATGATCTTCACTTCTGAATGTTGATTTTTAAGGCAGCTCTTTCACTCCTACAACATATGTCCATTACTTATTTTATAACTGGAAAGTTGTACCTGTTAATCCACTTCTCCTATTTCACCCATTCAACCCTTTTCTGCTGGCAATCACCAGATGGTTCTCTGCATCTACAAGTCTGTTTCTGTTCTGTTCTGTTTGTCGAATTATTTTTCTTTATTTTCACATGCAAGTGAAATAATCTGGTATTTGCTTTTCTCTGACTGACTTATTTAACTTTGAATAGTACCCTCTAAATCCCTCCATGTTGTCACAAATTACAAATTTTTTATCACTAATATTCCATTGTATATATTTATACTACATCTCCTTTATCCATTCACTATCAATGGACAGTTATGTTGCTTCCCTATTTTTTGTTGTTATTAGTCACTAAGTCCTGTCTTACTCCTTGTGACCCCTTGGATTGCAGCACACCAGAATTCCCTGTCCTTCACTATTTCCTGGAGTTCACTCAAACTCATGTACATTGAGTCGATGATGGCATCCAACCATCTCATCCTCTGTTGCCCTCTTTTGCTCTCACCATCATTCTTTCCCCAAATCAAGATTTTTTCCAAAGAGTCAGCTCTTCACATTAGGTGGCCAAAGAACTGGGGCTTCAGCATCAGTCCTTCAAATGAATATTCAGAGTTGATTTCTTTTAGAATTCACTGGTTTCATTTCCTTGTAGTCCAAGGAACTCTCAAGAATCTTCTTTAGCACTACAGTTCAAATGTATCTCTCCAGCACTCAGCCTTCTTTATGGTTCAACCCTCACATCTGTACATGACTACTGGAAAAACCATAGCTTTGACAGTATGGACTTGTGTTTGACAAAGTGATGTCTCTGCTTTTTACAATGTTGTCTAGGTTTGTCATCACTTTTCCACCAAAGACCAAGAGTATTTTAATTTCATGGCTGAAATCACCATCTGCAGTGATTTTGGAGCCCATGAAAATAAAATCTTCCACTGTTTCCAATTCTTCCCCATCTATTTTTCATGAAGTGATGGAACCAGGCACTGGAGCAGCTGTGAGGAGAATCCCCACACCTAAGGGCAAAGGAGAAGTCCCAGCAAGATGGTAGGAGGGGCAAATTCATGTTTAGAATCAAACCCCATTCCCGACAGAGATGCTCAGAAGGCTAAAACAAGCCTTGTGCACACCAGGACCCAGGGACCCCACAGAGACTGAGACAGAACTGTGTTTGAGTGTCTCCTGTGGAGGTATGGGTCAACAGTAGACAGTCACAGGGACAGGGGCTCTGGGTGCAGCAGACTTGGGTATAGCATAAGCCCTCTTGGAGGAGGTTACCATTAACCCTACCATAGAGCTGCCAGAACTTACACAGGACAGGGAAATGGACTCTTGGAGGGCACAAAGAGAACCTTGTGTGCCCCAGGACCCAGAAGAAAGGAGCAGTGATCCCCACAAAAGACTGACCCAGACTTACCCAGAAGTGTCCAGGAGTCTCCAGTGGAGGCGTGGGTCAGTGGTGGCTTGCTGCAGGATTCAGGGCAGTGAGTGTAGCAGTATGTTCATGGGATCTTTTGAAGGAGGTTTATCCTCATTATCTTCATTACCTCCACAATAGTTTGAACCCAGGTAAGTAGAAGGAAAGGAACGCAGTTCCACCCATCAACAGAAAATTGGGTTATAGATTTTCTGAGCATGGTCCCACCCATCAGAACAAGGCCCGGTTTCCCTCTCAGTCAATTTCTCCCATCAGGAAGCTTCCATAAGCCTCTTATCCTTCTCCATCATAGGGCAGACAGACTGAAAACCACAATCACAGAAAACTAAACAAACTGATCACATGGACCACAGCCTTGTCTAGCTCAATGAAACTATGAGCCATACTGTGTAGAGCCACCCAAGGACAGGTCATGGTGGAGAGTTCCGACAAAATGCAGTCCACTGGAGAAGGGAATGGCAAACCACTTCAGTATTCTTGCCTTGAGAACCCCGTGAAAAGTATGAAAAGGCAAAAAGATAACAACCTTGGGAGTTCATCTTTCAGTGCCCTAGCTACTAGAGATCAGTGGAGAAATAACTCCAGAAAGAATGAAGAGATGGAGCCAAAACAAAACAATACCCAGTTGTGTACATCACTGGTGATGGAAATAAAGTCCAATGCTGTAAAGAGCTATATTGCATAGGAACCTGGAATGATAGGCCCATGGCAAATTGGAAGTGGTCAAACAAGAAATGGCAAGAGTGAACATCAACATTTTAGGAATCAGTGAACTAAAATGGACTGGAATGTGTGAATTTAACTCAGATGACCACTATATCTATGACTGTGGGCAAGAATCCCTTAGAATAAATGGAGTAGCCATCACAGTCAACAAAAGAGTCAGAAATGCAGTACTTGGATGTCATCTCAAAAACAACAGAATTATCTCTGTTTGTTTCCAAACAAACCATTCAGTATCACAGTAATCCAAATCTATGCCCTGAGCAGTAATGCCTAAGAAGCTGAAGTTGAATGGTTCTATGAAGAGTTAAAAGACCTAGGAGTAACACCCCAAAAGGTGTCCTATTAATTATAGAGGACTTGAATGCAAAAGTAGGAAGTCAGGAAATACCTGGAGTAACAGGCAAATTTGGCCTTGGAGTACAGAATGAAGCAGGGCAAAGGCTAATGGAGTTTTTCCCAGAGAACACATTGTTCATAGCAAACACCCTCTTCCAACAACACAAGAGAAGATTCTACACATGGATATCACCAAATAGCCAATATGAAAATCAGATTTATTATATTCTGTTATATAGTTAAATAATATTCCATTATATAAATGTGCCACATCTTCCTTACCCATTCACCTGTCTATGAATATATAGGTTGCTTTCATGTCTTGGCTATTGTAAACAAAGCTGCAATGAACACTGGGGTGAATGTAACTTTTCAAATTATAGTTTCCTATGTGTATATATTCAGGAGTGGGATTGCAGGATCATATGGGAGCTTTATTTTTAGTTTTTAAAAGAATTTCCATAATGTTCTCCATAGTGACTACACCAATTTACATTCCCACCAACAGTGTAGGAGGGTTCCCTTTTCTCCACACTTTTTCAAGATTTGTTATTTGACGGCCATTCTGACCAGTTTTAGGTGATTTGTTGTTGTTTTTTGCTTAATCACTAAGGCGTGTCTGATTCTTTTGCGGCCCAAGGGACTATAGCCCACCAGGCTCCTCTGTCCATGGGATTTCCCAGGCAAGAATACTGAAGTGGTTGCCATTTTCTTCTCCAGGGGATATTCACCATCCAAGGATTGGACTCATGTCTCTTGCATTGGTGCTTGGGTTATCGCTGAGCCAGCAGGGAAGCCCTGTTGAACATCTTTTTATGTGCCTGTTTGACCATCTATTTGTCTTCTATTTTTCTCTTCTCATTTTTTTAAATTGTGTTATTTATTTTAGTTTATTTTATTGGTATGGAGCTGTATGAGGGAGGGAGGGAGGGAGGGAGAGAGGGAGGGAGGGGTTTTATTCGTTGTCATATGATTGTAGGCATTTTATTCTTTGTTATGTGATTGTAAATTAAACTGTTTCTTGATTGCTCTTTCTGGTAATGCATGATACTATAGAAATGCAATAGATTTTTAATATTGTTTTGATCCTGTAACTTTACTGAATTTATTTATTCATTCTAATATGGCAGAAAGTGAAGAAGAACTAAAAAAGCCTCTTGATGAAAGTGAAAGAGGAGAGTGAAAAAGTTGGCTTAAAGCTCAACATTCAGAAAACGAAGATCATGGCATCTGGTCCCATCACTTCATGGCAAATAGATGCAGAAACAGTGGAAACAGTGTCAGACTTTATTTTGGGGGGCTCCAAAATCACTGCAGCTGGTGATTGCAGCCATGAAATTAAAAGACGCTTGCTCCTTGGAAGAAAAGTTATGACCAATCTAGATAGCATATTGAAAAGCAGAGACATTACTTTGCCAACAAAGGTCCGTCTAGTCAAGCCTGTGGTTTTTCCAGTGGTCATGTATGGATGTGAGAGTTGGTCGGTGAAGAAAGCTGAGTGCTGAAGAATTGATGCTTTTGAATTGTGGTGTTGGAGAAGACTCTTGAGAGTCCCTTGGACTGCAAGGAGATCCAACCAATCCATTCTAAAGGAGATCAGTCCTGGGTGTTCTTTGGAAGGACTGATGCTAAAGTTGAAACTCCAATACTTTGGCCACCTCATGGGAAGAGCTGACTCATTGGAAAAGACTCTGATACTGGGAGGGATTGAGGACAGGAGGAAAAGGGGACGACAGAGAATGAGATGGCTCAATGGCATCACCGACTCAATGGACGTGAGTTTGAGTGAACTCCAGGAGTTGGTGATGGACAGGGAGCCCTGGTGTGCTGCAATTCATGGGGTCGCAAAGAGTCGGACACGACTGAGTGACTGAACTGAACTGAATAGTTTTTTTGATGGAATCTTTAGGATTTTCTATATATAGCATCATGTCATCTTCAAATAGTGATGGTCTGACTTCTGTCTTTTCAATATGGATGCCTTTTATTTCTTTTCTGATTACTATGGCTAGGACTTCTAATACTGTGTTCAATATAAGCGGCAAGAGCAGTCATCCTTGTCTTTTTCCTGATCTTAATGGAAAAGCTTTCAGCTTTTCACCATTGAGTATGACATATATGGGATTTATTGTACTATTTATTGTATTATCATTTATACCTCATTGAAACAGAAAAAAACAGTACTTTAAACTTTCCAAAGAATTAATAATTTTATTCCTATGTACACTTTTTAAAGAATGGACAAATGGGCAATTCTAGTAGTCATTTTTCAAATATACATAAATATAAAAATGCAAACAATCCAAAATACAATGCTAGCACTTAGTCTGTTATTTATGAATAGTAAATATATTTTCATTAAGTAGCATTGACCAGAAATACCAGGATGTTTCAGTAAGGCTGTAGTTTAATATAGAAAAAAAATAAATAAGTATAATGATAGATGCTATGAAAATATTAGAAAAATTGAATTTCTCATGATATTCTTAGAATATTCTTAAGAAAAGCAAATTCCAATCCTAAACTAAAAATTCAACAATAATTTAAAGCCAAAATATAAAGCCCAGATCAAGACAAAAATATCAGTTATTCATTCACATGAATCCATAAAATGTACTGTAATATTTTAAATTTTTACTATTTCATTCTTCTTGTTTAGTTACTAAATCTGACTCTTTATGACTCCATGGACTACAGCAAACTAGGCTTCCCTGTCCTTCACTATCTCCCAGAATTGGGTCACATTCATGTTCATTGAGTTGGTGATGCCATCCAACCATTTCATCCTCTGTCTTCCCCTTTCTCTTCCTGCCCTCAATCTTTCCCAACATCTGGGTCTATCCATTCTTAAAGAAAAATATGTGTAATGTCATTTTTAGAATTACTTTGAATGATTACTTTAAAAGGCAAATGGCTTCATTATTTACTTTAGGAGACAAGTTAATCAAATTTTAATATGGTTTTATACAAATTGCACTGACAAAATTAATATCTATGTTCTCTCACATCTATATGTGAGTAACTGGTTCCAAACTAGGTTTGTTGCCATAAGCAATGAGAACATGGGATTAAATACATGAAACATTTGTTTTAAGACATTAGATTACAGGTGGGACTGTGATTCTGAGAAAGCAAGTGAACAAAATAGGCCTGTGATCTCTCAGACTTTGTACCTGGAAACCATTTCCAGGTACAGTATAGTGAGGACAAACAGAATCACTAGAGAGACAGTGCAATTTGAGAAGAGTTACTGTGCAGAGAGGAGAAATCTGTGGACAGGAGATTCAGAAATCTGTAAGTGATCTCTGCTGATAAGTTCATCTGTCAGTTATTTACAATCGGTACATTTATTGAAGATAAAGTATAATCCAATAACATTTACTTTAAAATATAAAACTTTCCTATATATCAATCTTAATCTGTTAAATTCTCTAATAGAGAAATTATAATAACCAAAAAAGTCAAAATTCTAGGGATCAATTCTAGATGAGCAACATAGAATCTTTTTCAAAATATACCAAAGAGTTTTGTAAAATATAAAAAAAATGATCTGACCATATAAAAGATAATTTGAATAAATGAAAACATGTACCATTTTTTTTTCTGATAACAATATACATAACCTGCAGAACTTACATCAAAATACAACATTTGTTCCAGTTTAAATAAGAACTGATTTCATATATGAAAGAAGTATTTTTATTTCCAGGTTGGCTTGCAAATTTACAATAACCAATACCTGCTACAGATACATTATCTTTCTAAAATATATTTAAAAGGATGCTTTATAGGGTTTGTATTTTGTAATAGGATTTATGTGTATCAACTCTGTATGCATGCTAAGGTGTTACAGTCATAGCTGACTCTTTGTGACCCTATAGACTGTAGCCTGCCAGACTCCTCTGTCCATAGAAAATCTCTAGTCAAGAATACTGGGGTGGGTTGTTGTGTCCCCCTCTAGGGGATCTTCCTGATCCAGGGATCAAACCTGTGGTTCTTACATCTCCTGTGTTGGCAAGTGAGTTTTTTACCACTAGCCACCTGGGAAGCCCCATTAACAGGGCATGATACTGTAATTCAAAATAAAAGTTTATAAGGCTTAGAAATCACAAAATTTTTGACTGTTCATGGAAATTGAGTATATAACTTCATATTTTAATCATTTTGTAGCTTATAAATTATATTATGCAGAGCTACATAATATAATTTTTGCCTGGAGAATCCCATGGACAGAGGAGCCTGGGAGGCTACAGTCCATAGAGATGAAAAGAATCAGACATGACTTACAACTTAGCACACACAGAGGTTTAATAAAAAGGCTAAGAGACTAATGAAAGCTAAGAAACAAAATGATATACATTATGGCAAATTCTTTATAATCTATAAGTACTGCTATTCCTACCCCCTCTTCTTATTTGAAATCAATCCCTTGCCTTTAAACTCACTTTGGGTTTAATCTTTTGAGTGGGCTTTCACAAATACCCACATCTTGAATTTTATTAATCCAATAATAACAGTAAGTCTTTTAAAACAATTCTAGCATCATGATTCAAATGTGTTTTTAGTTTGAAATTTCAAGCATAGAACAGAGATAATTTATTGATCTCTGGTCCCATGCAGGTGTTTCATAGCTAATACTGCTAAGTCGCTTCAGTCGTGTCTGACTCTGTGTGACGCCATAGATGGCAGCCTACCAGGCTCCCCCATCCGTGGGATTCTCCAGGCAAGAACACTGGAGTGGGTTGCCATTTCCTTCTCCAATGCATGAAAGTGAAAAGTGAAAGTGAAAAGTGAAAGTGAAAGTGAAGTCGCTCAGTCCTGTCCAACTCTTCGCCACTCCATGTACTGCAGCCTACCAGGCTCCTCCCCCCATGGGATTTTCCAGGCAAGAGTACTGGAGTGGGGTGCCATTGCCTTCTCCGATAGCTAATATTAAGACTACATTAAAATAAATAACTTTAGTATTTCATTATTCAAGGTTAAGTGAAATAAAATATTAAATTGTTGGCGATTATAGGTATCCTTCTTTATCACATATAAATGCTGTGTCAATATGAGGTGTCAGCCCACAAGGAGGCAGTTGAATGCTTTCTAAGAGGAGTAACAGGGTGTTAAGATCTAGCAAACAAGGCAGAGATAAGGTCTGTGGTGAGACACTGGGAGACTTCAACTCCTCTGAAAGAGAAGCTAAAATATAGATAATTTTAACATCAAAAACTGAAGATAATCAAAAAAGAACAAACAGACTGGTTCTAGGTCAGTGTACCTAGTCCAGAAGGAAATATTTCAAATGACATAATCTTGTTAAGACTTTTAGAAGACCCATAGCTTCCTTCTTTGAACAATTCTGCCCTGCAGCAATAAGCCATTCTCTGAACATTTTTCACAAGCAGATAACCTAGTTACATGTTTGTGTCTCTGTCCTATTGGAGTAAGTCTAAACATGAAATAGTAAAAAAGGAAAACAATTTGTAACTCAGAGGTCAATCCCAATGTTTTGTCAATGCTGGTTCCTTAAAGGGATGTTTGTCTTAAATAAAAGTCTGGAATGAGAAATCAGTAGCGTTCATAAGCTACAACAGAAAATACAATATTTAGTCACCAGAAATTGGGAAGCTTCCTTCATATGCGTAGATTTTGTTTTATAGAAGGATTCAGGAGGTACTCTTAGTGGGAGATATCATCTGGGGGAAATAAAAAAAGGATAATATAGGAAGTGATATGACATTTATTTGTGTATCTGCCATATGGACTGGGTTTGAACCCTCTTTGTTGAGGGTCAAACGTTATTAGAACTACTCAGAAGTTCTGCCTTTGCAATCGGGGGCACAAATATACCTTCCACATTTCTCAGGATTCAACAAATGATCAAGTTATTTAATTAAGCACTTATACCTATCTCTCCATGGAACCTAGTTTGGGCACCAAGAGGATAGGAAGCTTTGAAAACATGGAGAACAAAAAACAAGAATTACTGATGATAAAGGAAGATGATGAGACTTCTCAGAATGGCCTTTTAGATATAAGATATAGAAGAGCAGGATTTTAAATGGCAGAGAAAAAATGAGCTCTGTTCAGTAGCTTAGAGCATTAAGGAACTGAAAGAACCATTCTAGCTGGAGAGGAGTGAGGACATGAATTCCATGAAACATAAGAGGTGGACAGAAGTCAGATTCTGCAGGTCTTGTGGAAGCTGTTGAGGGTAGGTGCAAGGGACAATCATGAAGAATTACTTGTAGAAGTTCGAGGCCTACAGATGCAAGCAAGGAAAAAAAAAACAGACAACACATTATTTTCCTTTGTATCTCCTGCATCATATACACATACAAAATAGAAATGCTCTTCCATCTTGACCAATTACATACTTTGCTCTTCTGAAAAGTATCAGAACTTGTTGAGAACTTCTTAATTAAACTCTATTATATTTACCTTAGATATTGTCTGATATACTTATAGGACATTTAGAATTATCAATGTAGGTATAATTTTACCATACTTTGAATATCAAATATAAATATCATCTACCATTGTAACCGCTATCAAATCTTACTACTCCTGATAATCATTCAAATTCTAATGGCCCTTTTGTGTTTTGCGATTTAATAAACCATACTAAAATGTGTATCCCAATTACACACTTCACCTAACTCATCAGTGCACAAAGTATAAGTGCTCATTCAACAGTTAGACAATTTACTACAGTCTCAAATTTATAGCCAAATATATACAATTTAAGGAAAGCAGTTCTTTGCAATGTGTAATGTTAACGATGCATGAGAATGCTTACAGAGAGCTAAACTAATAAAATTTGTTTCATGTTAGGCCATTAAATGTGTTTCCTTGGTTGAACTGGCATACCAACCCCTAGAAGGGAACAAAAACAGAATAAGGAAATAAAACATCTTGAAATAATTGTTATTCTTTGAAAATAATCTTCTTGTAGGATTAACTTGTAGGCTCTACAATATGATTTTTATTGACACACATTTTTCTCTAGTTTACCACTAGAGAAAATTCTGTTATTTATTTACAATTTTATTACAATTTTATAGTACCATTTCAAGTTTATAGAATACCTGCAGAATATGCACTTCATAAGTATTAACATATTTTTCTTAAACAGATAAATATGTGTAGATATACATCCTATGAATTTTAAACACATATAAACCTAAATCTACAATTCAAATTTGATAATTATTTTGCTTAGTTATTCTAAGACTTCTTAGGATGACAGGACTTTCATACTTGAAGTAATTTAAGAAATGATCTAACCCAACACACGTTATCAATTGATAAACTATAATCCATAGAAATTAAATAATTTATCTATCAATTTGCCTATCCTGTGATAAAATGCTCATTTAATTTCTATTTTATGTTTTTTTAATATACCCCATCCTTCCACATCCACTTTTCTTTCCTCTCTGCTCCTTACACAATGAAGTATATATAGCAAGAAGAATTGTCATAAAAGATAAATGTGATACAAATATTTCTTGCCATAGTAAAGATATTTAAGACCTTTGATTTTAGAAAGGAATATGGAGGTAGTTCTATATCATCCAAATATATAGGTAACTTGAAATTTTAAAAACTTACCAAGAAACCATATTTTCATTTACCAAACATTAAGGTACACTTACTGTGAGAGGCATTATGTATTTCTCTTGGGATATAAAAGACAGCAAGATAGACATGTTCACTACAAAGTTTATATCAAGTGAAGGAGACAAAATAAATTAAAATATACTTAAAATTTCTGCATTATAATTAATACTGTTTGTTGGCAGGAGTAGTGGAAAGGCTAGGGGATACTGACTTAGAAAATCAGGAACAATTGGATAGGAAGGGCTCCTTTCTACAGGCTGCTCAGAGATGCTGTCTCCAAAAAAGTATTTTAATGTGAGGACAAATTAGTCATGTGAAATGGGGTCAAGAGTGATTTAAGCAGAGGGAAGGGCTTGAGTTACAGACAGGGGGAAGCCTTGGGCATGTTTGATGGCCTACTGATGTCCATTGCATTTGAAACATAGGAAGCAGAAAAAAGCATCAATGGGATAGGTACAGAGACCTCACATCACTACCAGCATTTTCCTCAGAACATCCAACTTTCTTTCTTCAGGCTTACATTAGTGTAACCTGCCTAATTCCTCTACTGTCCACAGAGAGGACCAGAAATAGGAGCCACCACAGTCTGATTACTCTTAAAATGACTAAGTTGTTTAAATTTTATACAATTTAAAATTTAAGTTGTGTTAATTTTAAAATATGTTGGAATATGTGCAATTTTATCTGATCCCCATATCAACTTTCTGGGGTAGCCCTATCAGGACTTCAAAGTCGTATTTACATAAGAGTTAGCTAAAGTTTAGAGTATAACTTTTATTATTATGTGTTTTTGTTGTCCATTCAAGAACACTGTTGTGGTCAGCCCATTATGTTTTTGTATTTTGTTTTCATTTTTAAATTTAAAATCCCTTTGATTGAAGTGTACAGAGATTTCTACCTTGGGGAGAATCCCTGGTATTATCAGATAGTCTTTGGGTGTAGGTTTCAATAGCCACATATGCTTATGTCAGCTATGGGGACTTTGGGGGACAGAACTTTTTGACTTTCCTCATGGTGCTATAATTTGCCTGGATTTGCTAAGAAGAGGGTTGTTTTCCTCTTTGTTTTTACTTCTAAAATTCTAATATTTTCCATCAGATATAAGTGGAACCCTGGAATATATACATGTATTTGCTTTCTAGATGAGGCCAGTTTTTACACATTCACAGATTAATTGAAACTGTTTTGTGCATTCGCTATTGTGAGTAATATTCTAGGTGCTGGGATTACAAAGAATTTATAAGGAAGACAGATCAGAGAATTTCTGCTAAAGGAAAAGATAGATAATTAAAACCTGCAACTGATACATAGGGGGCTTCCCTGATAGCTCAGTTGGTAAAGAATCTGCCTGCAATGCAGGAGACCCTGATTTGACCTGAAAGAGAAGGGATAGGCTACCCACTCCAGTATTCCTGGGCTTCCCTTGTGGCTCAGCTGGTAAAGAATCTGCCGGCAATGAGGGAGACCTGGGTTTGATCCCTGGATTGGGAAGATACCCTGGATAAGAGAAAGGCTACCCACTCCAGTGTTCTGGCCTGGAGAATTCCATGGACTGTATAGTCCATGGGGTCGCAAAAAGTTGAGCGAACTTTACTTTCACTTTCAGTGATACATAATAAATGCTGCAATGGTGGTATGCATAGGGTAATTTTGAATTACAAAAGTGCCCTTGATCCAGACCATCGGAGCTAAATACTGACAAATGAGTGCAATGGACTGACTTGAGTGTTTGTGTTCTCCCCAAATTCTTATGTTAAGATCTTAATCCCCGGTGTTATAATATTTGAAAATGGAGCCTTTCTGAGCTAACTAGGTGTGAGGGTGGAGCCCTCCTAAATGGGATTAGTGTTTTCATAAGAGGCTCCCCAGAGAGCTCTCTCACCCTCTTTCTGCCATGAGAGTATACAGTAAAATGTTAGTCCATAATCCAGAAGAGGGATCTTGCTGGAACCCAATCGTGGTTTCACCCTGATGTTGGATCACCAGCCTCCAAAACTATGAGAAAGAAAATCTGCTGTTTACAAGTCATCTAGTCTATGGCAGTTTGTTATTGTAGCTCAAACTGACTAAAAGAACAAGTAATGGGTTAAAATTAACTCTCAGAAATTAAAGCACTTGATAGATTTTATGTTAGAAAATCTTATTAATAAATCAGTGATGTTATATAAGGAGTAGAATTTCAGGAATTAGATTATCCAAGGACAATTAAATAACATACCACTATTATCTCAGCATCAATTACTGTCAAAAATAATACCATATTGTGTCTTTGCCCTATTACAAATTCTCAGTTAAAAAAAAAAAAATCCATCTACATTTGTATGCAAGCATCTCTATCAAACTTTATAATAAAACAATTTTTGTTTATTTTATTCCATTAGAGATATACAAAAGAGCTCCTTTATAGTCTAAAAATGTAATAATCTAAACTAAACTTGCTGCTGTATTAATTTTCTAAATTTTACTTTGAAGGCAAAACCCAGAATGTGGTTTCTTGTCTCGAAAGTGCTCAAAGTTCAATTATCCTCTCTTCTCTATGTTATTTTCAAAATAGCTCCAGAAATCACAGTGTATATCATCAATCTATTACAAGCTACCTACAGTACACAAAATGTAAGAATATTGCAAGCCTATCTTCCATGCTATTATTGTCATGTTTACTGTTAGTCACTTAGCCGTGTCCTACTCTTTGCAATCCCATGGACTGTAGCCTGCCAGGTTCCTCTGTCCATGGGATTCTATACGAAAGAATACTGGGGTGGGTAGCCATTCTCTTCTCCAGGGGATCTTCTCAACCCAGGGATCAAACTCAGGTCTCCTGCATTGCAGGCATAGTCTTTACCATCTGTGCCACCAGGGAAGTGTCATATCTATTACATGTACATAAATTATATACCACACAGGGTTGCATTAATATTTCCTTATATATCATATTTACCAAACTACTTACTTGTTATCATAATTTCAAGACTTTCCTGTAGATCAAGTGGTATTTCTCTTTATCCTAAAAGGAATTATTCCCATTTCTTCCTCCCTTCATTGTCTCTGATGAGAAATTAGCATCATCTATATTACTATCTCCTTGTATGTAATGTGTTGCTATTAAGTATATCAGGTCAATTTTTTATTTCAGTTATTAGAATTTCAATACTAGAATTATGACCATGGTTTTTAATTGTATTTTTCTTCTGAAAGTTCTATTTATATTTATGAATTATGTATATGATTTCAAATTCCTTGAATATATTTATAATAATGGCTACCTGGGTGATTTCTACTGACTGTTTTTTTTCTAAAATATATGTCACCTTTTATTTTCCCTTGCATATATGAGAACTGAACATTAGGAGTGTTGTCTGTAAGGAATCTGTATTCTGTTACTGTACCCCTGGAGAAGGGAATGGCTACCCACTCCAGTACTCTTGCCTAAAGAATTCCATGGACAGAGGAGCCTGGCTGGGTACAGTCCATGGGGTCATAAAGAGTTGGACATGACTGAGTGACTAACACTCTCATTTTCATGTTACTATACAGTGAATTTTTATTTTCTCAGGTAGTTAACTTGGCTGGACCCATACTCCAATCTCTGTCTTTTTTAAATTAGACCAAAAAGTCTACACTTTTCATTCAGCTTCTAGTTGCTACATTTTGCTAATCTTTGAGGTTCCCTCAAGCATTTACAGATTAGCAGGCAATCACATAGCTGTGTGAATTTTGAAAGCAGAAATTTGGGGGCTGGTCTCCTTGGTGACTTCCTCCCTGCTTTTCCCTCCTAGCTTTCTCCTCCTCTTTTGATTGTTAACTCAGTCCTCTGCCCTCAAACCAGTAAACCTGTGGTTTTCTGCCCTCAGAGCTATGCTTGATTAGGGAGACTCTGTCAAAAAGTGATGAACAAGATATTTACCTGCAGCATTTCATCTGTAAATGGTAGATGCCCTTCCAGTTTCTGCCTGCATTCTGTTGCTTTCTAGTAGTTTCAAATTTCAAATAGGTTTGCTTTTATAATTTTATTTCCTCTTGTGAGAATATTGATACTAACAAGCTATCCTGTCATTACCCCAGAGATTCTTCTTATAAACTGTATATTTTTCACATAATTAAATCTTGAACAATGTGAATTTATTAATGATGAGTCTCTGCTTATATAATCAGTTAATATTTATCTAATCTTATGTTTTGTTGTTTGCCAGTGCCTTTATGGGTGCTATTATCATCTTTTACTTAGTGTTTCAGATTAATAGCTATTTGACGTAATTACCAATATAGTTGTTTGGTCTCTTTACTGTGATTATGAGTGAAACTAATATTATAAGTAATGTTAGCAGTAAACTTTGTATGTGTACCTTTTGTGCATGTGTAAATTTTTACCTAGGCCAAGATTTGTATGTTCATTTCTCCACATAGATTAGTATACAGTAAAGAAACACATAGTTACCCCACTTCTTCCCTAGAGCTGGCATCCATCATGTCAGAAATAAACTCACCCCTACCCTGCTGACTTCCAGCTTGGATTAGCTATTTACATTCCCATCAAGGTTTACATTCCCATAAAAGGTTTCCTCAGGTCAGCATAACAGTGAATCCTCATTCCCAAACCCTGTTCAAAGAAAACACTGATCTGATATCTATTTCTATAGTGTTGAGTTTTCTAGGAACCACATTTAAATAAAACCATACGATATGTAATCTTGTGTCTAGATTCTTTCACTTATTTTTGACAGTCATTCATGGCATTCAGTGGGTCAGTCGGTCAGTTCAGTCTCTCAGTCCTGTCTGACTCTTTGCGACCCCATGGACTGTAGCACTCTGGTTCCCTGTCCATTATCCGTTTCCCTGTCCAAATCCCGGACCTTACTCAAACTCATATCCATTGAGTCAGTGATGCCATCTAACCATTTCATCTTCTGTCATGCCCTTCTCCTCCCACCTTCAATCTTTCCCACCATCAGGGTCTTTTCCAATGAGTCAGTTCTTCACATCAGGAGGCAAAGGTACTGGAGTTTCAGCTTCAGCATCAGTCCTTCCAATGAATATTCAGGACAGATTTCCATTAGGATTGACTGGCTAGATCTCCTTGCAGTCCAAGGGATTCAAGAGTCTTCTCCAACACCACAGTTCAAAAGTATCAGTTCTTCAGTGCTCAGTTTTCTTTAGAGTTCCTCTCACATCCATACATGACTGCTGGAAAAACCATAGTTTAGACTAAACAGACTTTTGTTGGCAAAGTAATGTCACTGCTTTTTAACATGCTGTCTAGATTGGTCATGGATTGTCTTCCAAGGAGCAAGCTTCTTTTAATTTCACGGCTGTAGTCACCATCTGCAGTGATTTTGGAGCCCAAAATAATAAAGTCTGTCACTGTTTCCATTGTGTCCCCATCTATTTCCCAATGAAGTGATGGGACCAGATGCCATGACCTTAGTTTTCTGAATGTTGAGCTTTAAGCCAACTTTTTCACTCTCCTCTTTCACTTTCATCAAAAGGCTCTTTAGTTCTTCTTCACTTTTTGCCATAAGGGTGGTATTATCTGCATATCTGAGGTTATTGATATTTCTCCCAGCAATCTTGATTCCAGCTTTTGCTTCATCCAGTCCAAGGTTTTGCATGATGTACTCTGCATATAAGTTAAATAAGCAGGGTGACCATATACAGCCTTGAGGGACTCCTTTTCCTATTTGGAACCAGTCTGTTGTTCCATGTCCAGTTCTAACTGTTGCCTCTTGATCTGCAAACACATATCTCAGAAGGCAAGTCAGGTAGTCTGGTATTCCAATCTCTTGAAGAATTTTCCAGTTTGTTGTGATCCACACAGTCAAAGGCTTTGGCAGAAATAAATGTTTTTCTGGAACTCTCTTGCTATTTTGGTGATGCAATGGATTTTGGCAATTTGATCTCTTGTTCTTCTGCCTTTTCTAGATCCAGCTAGAACTCATGAAAGTTCATGGTTCAGGTACTGTTGAAGCCTGGCTTGGAGAATTTTGAGCATTACCTTGCTCACGTGTGAGATGAGTGTATTGTGCAGTCATTTGAACCTTATTTGGCATTGCCTTTTTTCTAGGATTGGAGTGAAAACTGACCGTTTCCGGTCCTGTGTCCACTGCTGAGTTTTCCAAATTTGGTGGCATATTGTATGCAGCACTTTCACAGCATCATCTTTTAGGATTTGAAATAGCTCAGCTGGAATTCTTTCACCTCCACTAGCTTTATTCTTGCTTCCAAAGGACCACTTGACTCTGCATTCCAGGATGTCTGGCTCTAGGTGAGTGATCAAAGCATCGTGTTTATCTGGGTCATGAAGATCTTTTTTGTATAGTTCTATATATTGTTGCCAACTCTTCTTAATATCTTCTGCTTCTGTTAAGTCCTTACCATTTCTGTCCTTTATTGTGCCTATCTTTGCATGAAGTATTATCTCTAATTTTCTTGAAGAGATCTCTAGCCTTTCCCATTCTACTGTTTTGCTCTATTTCTTTACATGGATCATTGAAGAAGACTTTCTTATCTCTCCTTGCTATTCTTTGCAACTCTGCAGTCAAATGGGTATATTTTTCCTTTTCTCTCCTTGGAAGAAAAGTTATGACCAACCTAGATAGTATATTCAAAAGCAGAGACATTACTTTACCGACTAAGGTCCATCTAGTCAAGGCTATGGTTTTTCCTGTGGTCATGTATGGATGTGAGAGTTGGACTGTGAAGAAGGCTGAGGACTGCAGAATTGATGCTTTTGAACTGTGGTGTTGGAGAAGACTCTTAGAGTCCCTTGGACTGCAAGGAGATCCAACCAGTCCATTCTGAAGGAGATCAACCCTGGGATTTCTTTGGAAGGAATGAAGCTAAAGCTGAAGCTCCAGTGCTTTGGCCACCTCATGCAAAGAGTTGACTCATTGGAAAAGACTCTGATGCTGGGAGGGATTGGGGGCAGGAGGAGAAGGGGACGACCCAGGACGAGATGGCTGGATGGTATCACTGACTCAATGGACATGAGTCTGAGTGAACTCCAGGAGGTGGTGATGGATAGGGAGGCCTGGCATGCTGCGATTTATGGGGTCGCAAAGAGTTGGACACGACTGAGCGACTGAAATGAACTGAACTGAACTGAACTCTTGCCTTTAGCTCCCTTTCTTTTCATAGCTATTTTTAAGGCCTCCACAGACATCCATTTTGCCTTTTTTCATTTCTTTTTCTTGGGAATGGTCTTGCTCACTGCCTCCTGTACAGTGTCACGAACCTCTGTCCCTAGTTCATCAGACACTCTGTCTATCAGATCTAATCCCTTGAACCTATTTGTCATTTCCACGGAATAATCCTAAGGGATTTGATTTAGGTTATACTTGAATGGTCTAGTGGTTTTCCCTACATTCTTCAATTTTAGGTCTGAATTTGACAATAAGGAGTTCATGATCTGAGCCACAGTCTCATTTTGCTGGCTGTAAAGAGCTTCTCCCTGTTTGGCTGCAAAAAATATATAATCAATCTGATTTCAGTATTGACCATCTGGTGTTGTTCATGTGTAAAGTCTTCTTTTGTGTTGTTGGAAGGTGTTTGCTATGACCAGTGCATCCTCCTGACAAAACTCTGTTAGCCTTTGACCTGCTTTGTTTTGTATTCCAAGGCTAAATTTGCCTGTTAATCTAGATATCTTAACTTCCTACTTTTGCATTCCAGTCCCCTATAATGAAAAGGACATCATTTTGGGGTGTTAATTCTAGGAGATCTTGTAGGTCTTCACAGAGTCATACAACTTCAGCTTCTTCAGCATTACCGGTTGAGGCACAGACTTGGATTATTGTGATATTGAATGCTTTGCCTTGGAAATTAACAGAGATCATTCTGTAATTTTTGACATTGCATCCAAGTACTGCATTTCAGACTCTTTTGCTGTCTATGATGGCTACTCCATTTCTTCTAAGAGATTCTTGCCCACAGTAGTAGATATAATGGTCATTTGAGTTAAATTCACCCATTCCAGTCCATTTTTTGCTCATTGATTCCTAAAATGTTGATGTTTACTCTTGCCATCTCCTGTTTGACCACTTCTAATTTACCTGGATTCATGGACCTGACATCCCAGGTTTCTATGCAATACTGCTCTTTACAGCAGTCTTTGGGTCAGTAGTCTCTTCCTTTTTATTGCTTGGTAATATTCCATAACGTGGATAAACTACTTTCATGGTTGATGGCTATTTGGCTATTTCCAATTTTTTTTTTTGTCTCTTTCTAGTATAATTGTTCATGTTTTTAACTGTTGTATAAGCAGGGTAATAAAAAGATGACTGGGCTATCTTAATGTATGATACAATATCTTCCTTTTCCTTATCAAATCACAAGGATTTTTTTGTGAGTTTAATGCTCTTCTTCTTAATCTCCAGTAATAATACTAACTCTTAAGAGATTTAATAGCATAATTTTATTCAATTTCTGTAAGAAAGAAATTATTTCCCCACCAAGAAAAAGAATTATAAATTGGCTTATTTGTATGCTTATTTTATTTTGTGTGTATGTGGGTAATAATGTTTTATGAAAGTATAAAAGAGATAGAGAAATCTTCTGACATAGGTATCAGAAGGAGTTTGTTTTAATATTTCAACCTTTTAAACTCTGTGACAAGAGGAAACTACTGTACCACTGTTTCTTTCAAATCCTTAAGTTTCCTCTAAATTTGATTGTAAAAACTCTTAAGTTTTCTCTAAAAGTATGTAGTTCACAGCCTGTTTTAAGTTTTTTAAAATAACACAAAGAATATGATATTCAGATAATTACTGTCCTTAACAGATTATTTCTGAAAGGTCTAACTCACATTACTGACAATTAACTTGGTAGTACATACCTTCTTTCATCTGTCAAGCAATGATTTGCTCATAAAAGGTACATCAAAGTGGGAGTCAGCAGCTCTGTATACCTTCTTGTCCAATTTCCCAGCTTTGGAGGAGCAACTCTGGATGCCACTTTTTATCTCATTTTCATATTTTCTGACTCAAAGAGCTAAAGATAATTAATATTTGAAGAGCATTGCCCAGATGGAAGTCACTATAAAGAACACAACCAGAACTATTACTTTATGTTGATTAACAAAATTTAAGTCACATAGTAATTAAATGACATATAAATTGAAAGAAAATAGAGGCTCAATTTTTTTAATGAGAAATTCACACCCACTTATAATGAGTTTTGGGGTTTCATCTATGTTTTAATTTTAAAATAATCTCTGAAATCACCATAACTTTCAGTAACATATAAAACTTACCATTTGTATACATTTTTTATTTATTAAAGTTTCATTTCTTGGAATAGCCAAAACTCTAGTCAATTAAACTAATTCATTCCAAGACTCAAATATGTATCAAAACAAAAACTACATAAAATATTTTACATCTATTATGTAAATTATTTAATTATAATCTATATTACATATACATATAGTGTACCTATATGAGAGGGGACTGCAGGTGGGATTTTGTAAATGAAACATATATTCTACTTTCAATATTATGTAAAATTGTCTCTAGAAGCAGGATGTTATTTGAGTGTGAAAGGTTAGTACTACTACTACTACTACTACTACTACTAAGTCACTTCAGTCATGTCCGACTCTATGCGACCCCATAGACGGCAGCCCACCAGGCTCCCCAGTCCCTGGGATTCTCCAGGCAAGAACACTGGAGTGGGTTGCCATTTCCTTTTCCAGTGCATCAAAGTGAAAAGTGAAAGTGAAGTCGCTCAGTCGTGTCCGACTCTTCGCGACCCCATGGACTGCAGCCCACCAGGCTCCTCTGTCCATGGAATTTTCCAGGCAAGAGTATTGGAGTGGGGTGCCATTGCCTTCTCTGGAAAGGTTAGTAAAGCCCAATAATTTGTGTTCTTTCAACACACCTGATCCTATTTGATGTAAAGACAAGACCATATTTTTTTTTAATGGTTCTAAAAAGAGGTCACCAGTATTTATATTTAAAAGTCACTGTAAGTAACATGTCTTTGTAGTCGTTCAACAGAAAAACTAAAACATTTTCAAATACAATCTTACTATTATAGCACTGAAAACAAAATGAAATATCATTTACACTCACATGCAATAGCAGTTTCTTTTTCTTGAAATTCTTCTCTGCAGAAACTGTTCAGACCACACGAATCATCCTGAGTATCTTATTTGTCCCATTCTGCTTGGTTTTTGCAGTTATTCTGCTCTGGAAAATAATTTTTAATAATTTTCAATTTCCAGTGTTTTTGACTCTTAAAGAAAATGTAAGTGAAGGTAAGATATCAGTTTGGTTTAGTGAGGATGATAAGGGCTTTAAATATAGTTTGCTCCTTTTTCTTACACTGAGAGATAATTGATTAGTTTGAGAAAGTTTAAGAGAAATACATTATTCTGGCAATAGGTAGAATTAAAGATGCAGAAACACTTTTTCCCTCATTTTACTTCACCCCACACCTTAGTCTAAGCTCTTGCAGCACCACAGATCATTCCACCCCATATCACAACCCCCCCTTTTTTTTTTTCAGTAACTGTGAAAGAACAGGAGAAGTAACATCTTCCAAACACCTATGCTGTATAAAGTGGTCCAGGGACAAAAATATGAAGGTTCTACAAAGATATTATAATGGTGATAAAAAATTAAGAAAACAAAAAGGGGGTAATGTAAACTATAAGGTAGACTTATTTGAAAAGTCTAAATTTATACTAGCAAATTAGATTCCAAAGGACTTTAACATAATAATGAACAATGACCTAATACTGTCTAACCCAAGAATGCAAGTGTGATTCAAAATTTAGGGAATCTCTAATATAATAATCACATAAGTAGGTCAAGAGAGACTATAAATTATATCAATTCTTACCTCTCTCTATCCTGTGAGATTTACCAAACCCTTTTTTTCTTGGAATTCCTCCCCACCCCCCACTCTCAACTTTTGCCTAATAAGGCTGTTGGAACAATGAAATTCAACAACTTTCACTCAGCTCTCCCCAGTCACAGTCTCTAGTGGGCAATTTGTATCTCAATGATCTTCAAGCTAATTGCTTCTCAGTTTAATGGGCCCAAGCTTTTCCATGCAGGATTAATCACCATAGGGTACTTCCACAGATAAAACAGTATGTATTTCTGGGTTGTTTCATTTAACATTTGTTCCTTCTTTATTCAGTATCAATAGTGGGTGAAAAAATTGGAAATAAATACATATTTTAAACACTAAAGGCATTGTGCATATGTCTATGGACATACAGCTAATTAAAGCAACTTACTTTTTCATTTATTCACTCACATTTACTTATTTATATGCTCAACAAATATTTTCAGTGTTCCTAATATGTTCCCAACACTATGATAGGTTCTAGGAGTGAAATTTCTTTCTAGGAATGAAGAATATTTTAAAATCTATACATTTGAACACAGGAAGATGGATTTCATTTTTAACAGCTTAAATTAGAAAAAAAATCACAAGACATTTTTGATTCATTGATAGAGAAATAGAATATGGGGTATCATTTTTTTAGCCAAGTGTTTGGCTGATAATCTTGTAAGAGGACCACATAAACACAATACAGATATATTGCACTACAGTAAAGCAACAGAGAATTTGCCTGGTTAGTCTTTGTATTGATCATGTTTCCATCAAAAAATAGCTGACTCAAACTTAAATTACATTAATTCATGGAGGGATTAATAAAGGGAATAATTTTAAAGATATAAAGAGGAAAACACAAGCTGTCCTATAGCCCCTTCGCAGGCTAGGAACAGTATAGTTGCTACCAAGCCCTAGACTCAGGAGATACAGAAAAGGGAATCTTAGAATAATCTTGGAGAAAGGACTACAGAGGGAGGCAGCCATCCTAAGACAGTCTAACAGGGAAGAGCTCTGGAGAAAAAAATGCTCATATTTCATTTTTCTTGTTATTCCCCACCAACCTCCTGCTGGGCTCCTCACTAGCCAGTCACTAAAGATTAGTTTTCCTAAGGCAGTAGAAGAGGGAGTAGTTATGAAGGGAAGAAAAAGGTGGGGGAAGATTTCCACCAAGGCCTTCTAAAATATGACATAAATTTGTAAAAATTAAAACTAAATAATACTATGATTATATTATCAGAGTCATGAGTTATATCATACAGTTGAAAACTCATAGGACTTTTTTAAATTTTTTTTTAATTTTAATGGGTTATTTATATATATATATATTAGAAAGAGGACTTTTATATTATAATAAACTAGTAACTTCCTAACCAGAACTTCTGTGGTGTTCTACTGTAATTGGAGTATTCTGTTCCCTCAAGTCTCTCCTCCCAGTCAATAGTGGGAGGCACCTCACTACAGAGTCCACATCTCTGTCAGCAAACAATTACCTTGATAGCTCTAAGAATTCCACTGACTGAATAATTTCCCCAGACTTCTTTGCTTCTACCTTTCTTTAAGATAGGAATACTTCTTACCTACCACCAGAATCAGCAGTCATGCACACAAGCTAGAGATCTCATTTATGAAAACAACTGACACAATAGTTGCCCCAGAGAAGCAGCTCCCTCTCTGCTGCTAATGCTAGAGAAAGTAAACACCTAGGCTGTCTCTGCAACATGCCTAGGACTGAGAGGCCTGTTCTATTTGTTGCCATTAGCATAACTGTATATTCTGCCCAGGCTGGAATGATTCTTCAAAGTGCTGAGAGGATAACCATCCACAACTTGTGATCTCTAGCCAAGAAGTATTCCCCACAAAAATGGTTTAGGTTCATACCACAGCTCACCTTGGCTACAGTCCTACCCCAGTTTCACTGCCTTCTAGGTGGAGATCCACTAAAATGGATTTTCAAATATATTAACACTAAGCTCATTAATTGATATTGTTGAATTCCTCTACCATTTCATAATTTATGTTTCTTAGACTTCTCTTTTGAAAATAATAATATTTACTTTATTTGAACAGTTTAGAGACCTGCCAACTGTAACTTGAAGCAAAGAATCAAAGATCCTTTCATTTTCTCCGTATTCATGGATTTACTTACAAAAGAGTTAAGCATTACACTTTTGCTTTATACCAAGCACTAAGATGGTATCAAAGTGAGTAAAATATATCCCCTCCTCACTTATTGTTAACATGCTAGTGTTATTCCTGGCATGTGGTGGTATTCCTGGTCTGCCTGGTGAGAAGTGATGGAGAAGAAATACTGTCAATGGAGTTTCCTTTTGAAAATTGTGAATTATCCTGAAAGATAAATTATCCTTAAATATAACATAAAACAATCAGAGATGGAAACAGAAAAATTAGAAGTTAGTGGACCTCTTAGGAAGGACAGTAGATCATGAAGGACCCCTTATATCATTAATACTGAATATTTTAGAGAATTCCCTGGCAGTCCAGTGGTTAGGACTCCATGCCTTTACTGCCAAGTGCACGAGTTAAATTACTCAAGGAACTAAGATCCCACAGGCTGTAAGGTGGGGCCAAAAAAGAAAAAAAAAAAAAACTTTTAAATTCTATTGACTGTTTACAAGTCATTGTTCAGTCACTAAGTTGTGTCCAACTCTGTGACCCCATGGACTGCAGCATGCCAGGCTTCTCTGTGCTATACCATCTATAGCTCAAACTCATGTCCATTGAGTCAGTGATGTTATCTAACCATCTCATCCTCTGCTGCCCCCTTCTCCTTTTGCCTTCAGTCTTTCCCAGCATCAGGGTCTTTTCCAGTGAATTGGCTCTTCGCATCAGGTAGCCAAAGTATTGGAGCTTCAGCTTCAGCATCAGTCCTTTCAATGAATAGTAGGGTTGATTTCCTTTAGGATTGATTGATTTGATCTCCTTGTAGTCCAAGGGACTCTCAAGAGTCTTCTCCAGCCCCACAATTCAAAAGCATTAATTTGGTATTCAGCCTTCTTTACAGTCTACTTCTCACAACATTTTTTTTACCAGTATACATCTTTAAAGTTTTAGTCTATAGTCAAATAAAATCACATTTTATGATAGAAATAGCTTTCTTGCATCTTTACTAAATGGAACAACTGTGATAATTTCAGTAAAATTATATTCAAAATTGACAAAGTCTAATATGTTTCTATAATTCAACTAACCTATATTTATCATTTAAATTAGTGTTTGTTATGGAGTGCAACATTGTACTTTTATTAATGAAAATAATGGTAACATTATAAAATATTGAAGGTGGCAAGATATATTATCAAACCATTCCAGATGGGTAAAATAGTAATTTTATGTGCTGTAAATGGGAAAATGCTAATAAGAACAATTGAATTTCCATGAGCCAAATCATTAATAAAACTCTGCAAATAAGATTTCACTATTAAAAAAAATAATAAAATAAAAAAGATTCCACTATATTGTTTTAATGATGCTGATTATCTTTAGATTTGCAGTTACTCCCTAACGATAATGCTATGTATGAAATCTTTCAATAAGAATTATAAAAATACTACTAATTATTACTAACACATAATGAATGGCATGCCAGGTCCATGTTTGAGTTGGACCATAAAGAAGGCTGAGCACCAAAGAATTGATACTTTTGAACTATGGTGATAGAAAAGACTCTTGAGAGTCCCTTGGACAGCAAAAAGATCAAACCAGTCAGTCCTAAAGGAAATCAACCCTGAATATTCATTGGAAAGATTGATGCTGAAGTCCCAGTACTTTGACCACCTGATGTTAAGGGTAGACTCACTGGAAAACACCCCGATGCTGGAAAAGGTTGCAGGCAGGAGGAAAGGGGGGGGGGTGGCGACAGAGGATGAAATGATTATTGGATGGCAATATCAATTCAATGGACCTGAGTTCTGAGCAAACTCTGGGAGATAGCATAGGACAGAGAAGCCTGGTGCACTGCAGTCCATGGAGTTGCAAAGAGTCATACATGACTGAGCAACTGAACAACAATAACAAATGTCAGGCCCAGAACTAAAGATTATACTTCATGTTCATAATTTAATCTAATTCTCACAATAACTCTATAAGATAAGCACTATTATTAATGCATTTTAAAGAAAAAAATCTAAGACTTACACTTTGGGCAATTTACTTAGACTGTCTAATACTTTAGTTTTCACTTGTTAGAGCCCTGATACAAAGTCATGTATTTCTGCTTTCTAAAGCCAAGATGAGGAAAAATCTTGGGATATGTTCATTTTTCCTTTATCTATGATGACCTGTGCTTAGTGAGCCGGCCCTCAGCCGCCTGCGGTTAGTGAGCCGGCTTCCGAGGTCAGTGGCGGCGGCTGGGAGGAGCTACCCCGCATCCGAGGTCAGGGGTGGCAGCCGAGAGGAGCTACCCTGCGTCCGAGGTCAGTGGCGGCCAGGAGGAGACACCCCGTGTCCCAGATCAGGGGCAGCCAAGAGAAGCCACCTCGTGCCCAAGGCCAGAGGAGGTGACCTTGAGGAACCACTGGAGCCTGAGGCCAGGAGCTGCAGCTGGGAGGTGCCACCCACACTCAAGGCCAGGGCCAAAGCAAAAACAATACCCAGCTATGGATGTGACTGGTGATAGAAGCAAGATCCGATGCTGTAAACAGCAATATTGCATAGGAACCTGGAATGTCAGGTCCATAAATCAAGGCAAATTGGAAGTGGTCAAACAAGACATTGCAAGGGTGAACGTTGACATTCTAGGAATCAGCTAACTAAAATGGACTGGATTGGGTGAATTTAGCTCAGATGACCATCTTATCTACTACTGCAGGCAGGAATCCCTCAGAGGAAATGGAGTAGCCATCATGGTCAGCAAGAGTCCAAAATGCAGTACTTGGATGCAATCTCAAAACGACAGAATGATCTCTGTTCGTCTCCAAGGCAAACCATTCAACATCACAGTTATCCAAGTTTATGCCCCAACCAGTAACGCTGAAGAAACTGAAGTTGAACGGTTTTATGAAGACCTACGAGATCTTTTAGAACTAACACCAAAAAAGATGTCCTTTTCATTATAGGGGACTGGAATGCAAAAGTAGGAAGTCAAGAAACACCTGGAGTAATGGGCAAATTTGGCCTTGGAATGTGGAATGAAGCAGGGCAAAGACTAAAAGAGTTTTGCCAAGAAAATGCACTGGTCATAGCCAACACCCTCTTCCCACAACACAAGAGAAGACTCTACACATGGACATCACCAGATGGTCAACACCAAAATCAGATTGATTATATTCTTTGCAGCCAAAGATGGAGAAGCTCTATACTGGCAACAAAAACAAGACCAGGAGTTGACTGTGGCTCAGATCATGAACTACTTATTGCCAAATTCAGACTTAAATTGAAGTAGGGAAAACTGCTAGACCATTCAGGTATGACCTAAATTAAATCCCTTATGATTATACAGTGGAAGTGAGAAATAGATTTAAGGGTCTAGATCTGATAGACAGAGTGCCTGATGAACTATGGAATGAGGTTCGTGACATTGTACAGGAGACAGGGATCAAGACCATCCCCATGGAAAAGAAATGCAAAAAAGCAAAATGGCTGTCTGAGGAGGCTTCACAAATAGCTGTGAAAAGAAGAGAGGCGAAAGCAAAGGAGAAAAGAAAGATATAAGCATCTGAATCCAAAGTTCCAAAGAATAGCAAGAAGAGATAAGAAAGCCTTCTTCAGCAATCAATGCAAAGAAATAGAGGAAAACAACAGAATGGGAAAGACTAGAGATCTCTTCAAGAAAATTAGGGATACCAAGGGCACATTTCATGCAAAGATGGGCATGATAAAGGACAGAAATGGTATGGACTTAACAGAAGCAGAAGATATTAAGAAGAGGTGGCAAGAATACACAGAAGAACTGTACAAAAAAGATCTTTACAACTCAGATAATCATGATGATGTGATGACTAATCTAGAGCCAGACATCTTGGAATGTCAAGTCCAGTGGGCCTTAGGAAACATCACTATGAACAAAGCTAGTGGAGGTGATGGAATTCCAGTTGAGCTGTTTCAAATCCTGAAAGATGGTGCTATGAAAGTGCTGCACTCAATATGCCAGCAAGTTTGGAAAACACAGCAGTGGCCACAGGACTGGAAAAGGTTAGTTTTCATTCCAATCCCAAAGAAAGGCAATGCAAAAGAATGCTCAAACTACCGCACAATTGCACTCATCTCACATGCTAGTAAAATAATGCTCAAAATTTTCCTAGCCAGACTTCAGCAATACGTGAACCATGAACTTCCTGATGTTCAAGCTGGTTTTAGAAAAGGCAGAGAAACCAGAGATCAAATTGTCAACATCCGCTGGATCATTGAAAAAGCCAGAGAGTTACAGAAAAACATCTATTTCTGCTTTATTGTCTATGCCAAAGCCTTTGACTGTGTGGATCACAATAAACGGTGGAAAATTCTGAAAGAGATGGGAATACCAGACCACCTAACCTGCCTCTTGAGAAATCTGTATGCAGGTCAGGCAGCAACAGTTAGAACTGGACATGGAACAACAGAGTGTTTCCAAATAGGAAAAGGAGTACGTCAAGGCTGTATATTGTCACCCGGCTTATTTAATTTATATGCAGAGTCCATCGTGAGAAACGCTGGACTGGAAAGAAACACAAGCTGGAATCAAGATTGCCGGGAGAAACTTCAATAACCTCAGATATGCAGATGACACCACCCTGATGGCAGAAAGTGAAGAGGAGCTAAAAAGCCTCTTGAGGAAAGTGAAAGAGGAGAGTGAAAAAGTTGGCTTAAAGCTCAACATTCAGAAAACAAAGATCATGGCGTACGGCCCCATCCCTTCATGGAAAATAGATGGGGAAACCTTGGAAACAGGGTCAGACTTTATTTTTTTTTTTGGCTCCAAAATCACTGAAGATGGTGACTGCAGCCATGAAATTAAAAGACGCTTACTCCTTGGAAGAAAAGTTATGACCAACCTAGATAGTATATTCAAAAGCAGAGACATTACTTTGCCGACTAAGGTCCATCTAGTCAAGGCTATGGTTTTTCCACTGGTCATGTATGGATGTGAGTTGTACTGTGAAGAAGGCTGAGCGCTGAAGAATTGATACTTTTGAACCGTGGTGTTGGAGAAGACTCTTGAGAGTCCCTTGGACTGCAAGGAGATCCAACCAGTCCATTCTGAAGGAGATCAACCCTGGGATTTCTTTGGAAGGAATGATGCTAAAGCTGAAGCTCCAGTACTTTGGCCACCTCATGCGAAGAGTTGACTTATTGGAAAAGACTCTGATGCTGGGGGAGATTGGGGGCAGGAGGAGAAGGGGACAACCCAGGATGAGATGGCTGGATGGCATCACGGACTCAATGGATATGAGTCTGAGTGAACTCTGGGAGATGGTGATGGACAGGGAGGCCTAGCATGCTGCGATTCATGGGGTCACAAAGAGTTGGACACGACTGAGCCACTGAACTGAACTAAACTGATGATGACTCATTTTGTGTTTGGTAAAATAGAGTAAGCTGCTAAATTAGAGAAAAAAAAAATTGAAAGCTAATACTAATGGGAAATAATTTATTCTTCCCCCTTAATAAATCAACTATTACTCTGAAGCTTGAAAGTTAATCAGGTTGATCATGGTATGCCTAACTATGGCTGTTATTAACAATCATAAAATTATCAGGACACAGCCCTTGACTTGATAACCTGGCATGAAGAAACCTCCAAAGGTTGATTTTATGGTGCATATATTAGTATTCCCATGCATTTGTTCTTAGTTGATTGACTGCTCTTTTTAGCAAAGGAAAATAAAATCTTAAAGCTACTTTTTTTCCCTAAATCCATATAGCCTTTGGTCATTTTACATTAGCATGATGGAAGTATTAATACCTATGGTAATTTGTTTATATAAAGTTTACATTCCATAAACATTGTTTTGATGAAAAGCAATTTTTATCACCAATTGAAGATATTATTTAATAGGAAGAAGAATTAATTACCTGTTTTGACTTACTTTTTAGAATTAAAGTAAACCTTTCCTAACACTGGAAATGAAAAGTTGCTTTCCTAACATAGCTAACTATTTCACAGAAACAAATTCAATATCTCTCACAAGCAAAAAGAAAGTTTCTTTTAAAACAAAACCAAAAACAAAACATACAGATAATCCTAAGAATATAATAATCATATACATGTGGGGGTGGGGAAGAAAAACCACTAAATTTTTCCTACTGATATTTGCTACAGAGATAGGCTGTAGAGATATATTTTTCTTTCCATACATACTAATGAAAGTATTTCCTATGAAGAAATCTTGTAGAAAGAATATGTCTCTGCCACAGCAATTAGAATTATTTATTTATTTATTTTAATTGGAGGCTAATTACTTTACAATATTGTAGCGGTTTTTGCTATATATTGACATGAATCAGCCATGGGTTTACATGTGTTCCCCATCCTGAACCTCCCTCCCACCTCCCTCCCCATCCCATCCCTCTGGATCATCCCAGTGCACCAGCCCTAAGCACCCTGTCTCATGCATCTAACCTGGACTGGTGATCTGTTTCACATATGATAATATATATGTTTCAATGCTATTCTCAAATCATCCCACCCTTGCCTTCTCCCACAGAGTTCAAAAGACTGTTGTATACATCTGTTTCTCTTTTGCTGTCTCGCATATAGGGTTATTGCTACTATCTTTCCAAATTCCATATATGTGTGTTAGTATACTGTTTTGGTGTTTTTCTTTCTGGCTTACTTCACTCTGTATAATCAGCTCCAGTTTCATCCACCTCATTATTTTTTTAAAGTGAATTTTTCTGCTATCAGTAGCCTATTAAAAGGTCATTATAATTAGTGACTGAACAACACATAATGCTCATATCTTGCTTATTGTCTATAAATGCCCTAGATGTACAATATAACAGCATGAATAAAGTGGTACTTTGGGCAAATTCTTTTAATGCTCACCATGTGGTTGGATGCCTTCATCGACTCAATGGATATGAATTTGAGCTAACTCTGGGAGATAGTGAACGACAGGGTTATGATACAGTCCATGGAGTCTCAAACAGTCAGACATGACTGAGCGACTGAACAACAACAATATGTGTAATGGGACATATATACTTTACCTGAGAACTATGGATAACAGCAGATTTCAGAAAACAGAATCAGAAGAATAAATGTTAAGACCGGGAATAAAAGTTAAAGGCCAGCATGGAACATGGTTTCCCCTTTTCATCTATCCCATATCTCACAGGATAGCACTCAATTGTAATCCTGCCAGTACCTTCAACTCTCTTGCTGCATACGCTCTACAGAAAACTCCAGCCACTGTCCTGCTTTATTTTACAATTCTTGTCACTGCTGTAGACATTCATATAAATGCTTCAATAAGTACCTCTTCACATCCATGACATTTAACTTTCCTAAATCCCATGAGGTGTCTTAAAAATACTATTTTTGGCTGACTGTCTACTAATTTCCAACCACCATTTTCCCTGAGTGATATCTTCAAATTTCCAATGCTTTTCTTCAAATAACTTCTCCAATTCCTTATATGTTCAGCAGTCCCTACAGTCTAACTTAACTAGCAATTGAGTGTATCTAATAAGGTGCCGTATTCTCTTGCCAACAAACCTACTTGTATAACTGTATCTTTACATATGCCCCCTAATTTCATGACTTCTGCCAAGACCTGTGAATAAAAATAGCTGCATCCCTTTCTGGGCTTGAACATCCATATTTATCATTTACTACTGCTAGGATGCTTCAGTCTTCTTACAGAAAACAGCCCCATGAGAGGTAAGAAATGATCCACAGTTCTGCCCACCAACACATAGCAAAGCAAACAAGCTCAAACAGAGTGTCAAGAATTGTAATACCTTCTCCCTACTTTCAACTCCCTCCAGTAACAGAGATTTTAGTGTCCCTTGAAAATGCCTATCACTTCTCTGGTTTTTTTTTTTTTTTTTCCAGGAACTAAAGTGAGGGAAGCAGTGACTCTAATATCACAAATGGCATGAGCCAAATAGGCTCAGATAAAAAGTATTTTGTTTTTTTGTTTTTTCCCATCAACATTTAAATTGCATTTCAACCCATGGCCCTAAGGCAGGGGCAAGTGAGTATCCCTGAAACTATGAATCGAGTAATGGATTCTGAACAACAGGAATGAATTCTGAACACCCTCCAGGGCAAATAGGGGTCTAATATGAGAGAAAGGAATGAGATTGGTCCATGGGCAATAAAGCATAGAGCCACTATCATCTAGTGGAAAAATCAGGATTAAAGAAAATAAATTGCTACGAAAGAATCTGAAAGTTCTGGGCAGTGAGGCAGAAATTAGAAATTAAGAAATAGGGAGGAGAAAAATCACATGCATGAAGCGGATGTTAAAAGGTGTTGAAATTAAGGTAACAGAAGAGGCCTGGGAAGATTTCTTGTGGTCCTGGTTCCGAAACACAGGTAATTTTTCAAAGGGCCTATGACTTTACATTTGCAGCAAGAGAAATCAACTGATCTATCTGAAAGTGACCAACTTAACTTGTGCCTTTCTTTTACATTTAAAATCCTTGAAAATGGCTTAAATGTTGGCTTTTCATTATGTTAATATCGTTTGTAATATAAAGAGAAATTGAGAGGTGGTCAATTTTAATCCATAATTAGCCTTTCATTGATACCACAGGGCTCATCTGTAATCTAAGGTTATATTCCTTTCAGATCCATACAGTTTATTATTGCAGGTATTGGCCAGCATTCTTGGTGTACACTCTTGAGTCCAACCTACTGGGTTGTACTACCTGAGTTATGGGATAGCTTTTTCTCTCTAATCTAAGCCCAATATTTATTATTCCAATAATTATTTACGATCTGTGATTTGCTAGGAATTTTCTATCCTTGGGGTTACAAATGAAAATAGGCATGAGTTCTGATTTCATTCAGCTCACACAGAAGTAGGGAAGAGGCAAAGTTACTTGTATCTCTACATTAACTAACCCATATGTAACAGTATGACCAGAATGAAAATAAATTAGTCCAAGCTGAGGAGCAACCTAGTGACAGTTTTTGGTGATGCCTTGAGATCTTAAATGGGATTAGAAATATCCATTAGGTCCTAATCACAATAACTTAAAGTGGAGAGTAGAGACCAGTAGGAGATATTATCTCCATCTGTAGAAGTAAACTATATTGTCTCCAATGATAATCAGCACCAGTTCTTATATGAAAGGCTTACTACACAGATTTAAACCATTTCTCGTAGCTCTGAATGCCTTCTACACCTTTCCTCCTTGAGAGACTTCATCAGCTGTAACTTGTGGACAGCTATGTCCTTTTTACTGCCTATTGGATGATTTCAGTTATTTTTCTTTCCTTCTTCTGGATTTTGTGGCCCTAAATTTATTATTAAAACTACAAAGGTCTCAGCATTAAGGGGTGGTGACCTCCCAGGAGAGTACATAGGAATTTATATACCTTCTGAAATAATGATCTAAATGAATTCACCTGGGGGAAAAAAAATTACTTAAAAAAAAAAACAAACCTAAAATTTGAGTGGTATGTCCCCAGATAACTGGAATTTCTAAAGAAGTCAGTAGGCATTCCTCATAGATTTTGCAATGCTTCCACATTTTTTTATTCTTTTGAAAGCAGTCATTTCTCAATTCTGTCAATCTTTTGTGGTACAAGATGGCTTATTTCACAGATAAATTGTTATTATAACTCACAGTGGAATCTAAAATAATCCAAAGCACAGTAGTAGAACAATCCCCTGGAGAACATGGAGCCAGATAAATCACATTTTTGTAGCATTTTTCACCTCACCATGGAAACATTTCTATCCAGGTGAAATAAGGATAAATACCAAAGACATTCATAATTCATAACACTGCAATATGATAACTAAGAAATATGTGTAGAAGGGAAAAAATGGATGCCTTAGGTTGACTATGGGGTATCCTCAAGGAAATCAAATTATGAAAAATAGATTTTCTTCTGGGTAGTTATATTATATACCTTGTTATAATGTATTACATATAATGTATTACATATATTCAAGATTACTTGTTTCAAATAAACAGTCAAGGCACAAGCAGAGGAAAACGATACTGATGAAGCACATTCTCCCAGGTGGTAACAGGGAATACTAGACAGGGAATATATGACTCATACAAGGTTTTGAAAAGGAAACATTTCCAAAAGGGTTAAGGGAGATAAAGCTTTGGCCACCTCATGCGAAGAGTTGACTCATTGGAAAAGACTTCGATGCTGGGAGGAATTGGGAGCAGGAGGAGAAGGGGACGACCGAGGATGAGATAGCTGGATGGCATCACTGACTCGAGGGACGTGAGTCTGAGTGAACTCTAGGAGTTGGTCATGGACAGGGAGGCCTGGCGTGCTGCGATTCATGGGATCGCAAAGAGTCGGACATGACTGAGCGACTGAACTGAACTGAACTGAACTGAAGGGAGATAAAACATGAAAAGTAACCACTGGCCTTGGCAGTTTGATAAGGGGTTCTGAGAATTAAGGCAAACTTTTTTTCTTTCCCATAATCCCTTTAAAGTATCTTAAATCCATTGGCTTTCAAAATCATATACCTGGGTATTCCTTTCCCAGCTAATTGATTCAGCACATTTTGCTTAAAAAAAAAAAAAAAAAGAAAGCTTCAGGCCTCAGACTCACTGTACCATGTGTTAACAGTCAAGGAAAGGAAATGTTTATAAGCAAGCACACATGCACACATAGGAGAGACACAGAGAAAGAGAGGGAAACACAAAAGGAGAATTTGCCAAATTGATAGACCAGGATCTGGACTTTTTTACAGTTCAGTTGCTCATCTGGACTTTTTTACAGTTCAGTTGCTCAGTCGCATCTGACTCTTTGCGACCCTATAGACTGCAGCACACCAGGCTTCCCTGTTCATTACCAACTGCTGGGGCTTGCTCAAACTCATGTTCATCGAGTCAGTGATGCCATCCAACCAGCTCATCCTCTGTTGACCCTTTCCCTCCTGACTTTAATTTTTCCCAGTATCAGAGTATTTTCTATTTAATCAATTCTCTGCATCAGGTAGCTGAAGTATTGAAGCTTCAGCTTCAGCATCAGTCCTTCCAATAAATATTCAGTACTGATTTCCTTTAGGATTGACTGGTTTGATCTTCATTCAGTACAACAGACTCTCAAGAGCCTTCTCCAACTTTAAAAGCATCGATCCTTCAGCACTCAGCTTTCTTTTTGGTTTCCCCCTAAGACCCAGTTTCCCCCACAGTCAGTCTCTCCCAACAAGAAGCTTCCATTAGCCTCTTATCCTTCTCCATCAGAGGGCAAACAGAATGAAAACCACAATCAAAGAAAACTAACCAAACTGATCATATGGACCAAAGCCCCATCTAACTGAATGAAACTATGCACCATGCCTTGTAGGGCCACCCAAGATGGACGGGTCATGGTGGAGAGTTCAGACAAAATGTGGTCCACTAGAAAAGGGAATGGCAAACCACTTCAGTATTCCTGCCTGGAGAACCTCATGAGCAGTACAGTAGTCTTTATTTTTATTTTTAAAATCCTTTTTTGATATCTCTTTGAAATTGGAAGGATATAGAAAAACATATAAATAAATATAGGTCAGTATAAATGTGGAAGTCAGTTCAGTTCAATCGCTCAGTCGTGTCTGATTCTTTGCAACCCCATGGACTGCAGCAAGCCAGGCCTCCCTGTCCATCACCAACTCCCAAAGTTCATTCAAACTCATGTCCATTGAGTTGGTGATGCCATCCAACTATCTCATTCTCTGTCATCCCCTTCTCTTCCCACTTTCAATCTTTTCCAGTATCAAGGTCTTTTCCAATGAGTCAGTTCTTCGCATCACATGGCCAAAGTATTAGACTTTCAGCTTCATCATCAGTCCTTCCAATGAATATTAAGGACTAATTTCCTCTAGGATGGACTGGTTGGATCTCCTTGTTGTCCAAGGGACTCTCAAGAGTCTTCTCCAACACCACAGTTCAAAAGCATCAATTCTTTGGTGCTAAGCTTTCTTTATAGTCCAACTCTCACATCCATACATGACTGCTTGAAAAACCATAGCTTTGACTAGATGGACCTTTGTTGTCAAAGTAATATTTCTGCTTTTTAACATGCTATCTAGGTAGGACATAAATTTTCTTCCAAGGAGCAAGCATCGTTTAATTTCATGGCTGTAGTCACCATCTGCAGTGATTTGGGAGCCCAGAAAAATAAAGTCTATCACTGTTACCATTGTTTCTCCACTATTTGCCATTAAGTGATGGGACTGGATGCCATGATCTTAGTTTTCTGAATGTTGAGTTTTAAGCCAACTTTTTCACTCTCTTTAATTTCCATCAAGAGGTTTTCAGTTCTTCTTCTCTTTCTGCCATAAGAGTGGTGTCATCTGCATATCTAAAGTTATTGCTATTTCTCCCGGCAATCTTGATTCCAGCTTGTGCTTCATCCAGTCTAGCATTTCTCATGTTGTACTCTGCATATAAGTTAAATAAGCAGGGTGACAATATACAGCCTTGATGTACTCCTTTCCCAATTTGGAACCAGTTTCCTGTTCCATGTCCAGTTCTAACTATTGCTTCCAGACCTGCATACAGATTTCTTACAAGGCAGGTCAGGTGGCCTGGTATTCACATATCTTTAAGAATTTTCCACAGTTTGTTGTATCCACACAGTGAAAGGTTTGGCATAGTCAATAAAGCAAAAGTAGATCTTTTTCTGGAACTCTCTTGCTTTTTCAATAATCCAGTGGATGTTGGCAATTTGATCTCTGGTTACCCTCTGCCTTTTCTAAATCCAGCTTGACTATCTGGAAGTTCATGTTTCACATACTGTTGAAGCCCGGCTTGGAGACTTGTGAGCATTACCTTGCAAGCGTGTGAGATGAGTGCAACTGTGCGGTAGTTTGAGCATTCTTTGGCATTGCCTTTCTTAGGGATTGGAATGAAACTGACCATTTCCAATCCTGTGGCCACTGCTGAGTTTTCCAAATTTGCTGGCATATTAAGTGCAGCACTTTAGTATTCTTGCCTTGAGAAGCTCATGAGCAGTATGGAAAGCCAGAAAGATTGGACACTGAAAGATGAACTCCCCAGGCTGGTAGGTGCCCAATATGCTGCTGAAGATCAGTGGAGAACTAACTCCAGAAAGAATGAAGAGATGGAGCCTAAGTAAAAACAACAAATAATTGTGAATGTGACTGGTGATGGAAGTAGTTTGATGCTATAAAGAGCAATGCTGTATAGGAATCTGGAATGCTAGGCTAATGTTAGGTTAAATGTTAGATTTACCATGAACCAAGGTAAATTGGAAATGGTCAAACAGGAGATGGCAAGAGTGAACATTGACATTTTAGGAATCAGCGAACTAAAATGGACTGGAATGGGTGAACTTAACTCAGATGACCATTATATCTATTACTGTGGGCAAGAATCCCTTAGAAGAAATGGAGTAGCAATCATAGTCAACGAAAGGGTCCGAAATGCAGTACTTGGATGCAATCTCAAAAATGACAGAATGATTTCTGTTCGTTTCCAAGGCAAACCTTTCAGTATCAGAGTAATCCAAGTCTATGCCCCAACCAGTAATACTGAAAAAGCTGACATTGAACTGTTCTGAGAAGACCTACAAGACCTTCTAGAACTAACACCCAAAAAGATGCCCTTTTCATTATAAGGGACTGGACTGCAAAAGTAAGAAGTCAAGAAACACCTGGAGTAACAGGCAAATTTGGCCCTGGAGTACAGAATGAAACAGGATAAAGGCTAATAGAGTTTTGATAAGAGAACACACTGTTCATAGCAAACACCCTCTTCCAACAACACAAGAGAAAACTCTACACATGGACATCCCCAGATGGTTAATAACTAAATCAGATAGATTGTATTCTTTGCAGCCAAAGATGGAGAAGCTCTACACAGTTAGCAAAAACAAGACCAGGAGCTTACTATGGTTCAGATCATAAACTCCTTATTGCCAAACTCAGACTTAAATTGAAGAAAGTAGGGAAAACCACTAGACCATTCAGGTATGACCTAAATCAAATCCCTTACAAATATACATTGGAAGTGAGAAATAGATTCAAGGGATTAGATCTGATAGACAGAGTGCCTGAAGGACTATGGATGGAGCTTTGTGACATTGTATAGGAGACAGAGATCAAGACCATCCCCATGGAAAAGAAATACAAAAAAGCAAAATGGCTCTCTGAGAAGGAATTCCAAGTAGCTGTGAGAAGACAAAAAGCTAAAGGCAAAGGAGAAATGGAAAGATATACCCATTTGACTGCAGAGTTCCAAAGAATAGCAAGGAGAAATATGAAATCCTTCCTCAGTGACCAATGCTAAGAAATAGAGGAAAACAATAGGATGAGAAAGACTAGAAATCTCTTGAAGAAAAGTAGAGATACCAAGGGAAATTTTCATGCAAAGCTGGGCTCAATAAAGGATAGAAATGGTATGGACTTAACAGAAGCAGATTGGATTAGATCCCACCTTAATGCCCTTATTTTAACTTACATCTATACAGGAATTATTTACAAACAGAATCATGTTTTTAATTACTGGGAGTTATGGTCTCAGCTTAAGGATTTAAGGGGTACACAGTTCAGCTTATACCAGCAGGGGGAGGGAAAGAGTATGGCAAAAAGCACTTCATGAATGCACTCAGGAAAGGAAAAGTCCACGTTGAAATCTAGACTAAAGTGTCAAGATTAAATCATTGTGACCTCTTGATGATCCAACTCCTAAAAGCATTGGTAAATATATGTTTTGTGAGATAATGCAGAAATACAAAGTGGGAAAAGAAAGAAGTGGCTAACCTAGCCTCCACAGCAAAACTGGAGAGATATTGATGAAGAAAAATACAACTCTAAAGAAAGAATCAAATTTCAATTATTAAATGAATCTGAGCAGTGTATTAAATGAAATCAGGGTTGTTTTGTGATTTAAAATGGCCACAGAAAAATTTGTTTCTGGAAATTATGGGGCCTTGCTGAGATTTTAATCTAGGAAACAGGGGAGAACAAGACTCAGAGAGCAGATTTTTAAATGGATTGGGATTAAGAGATTGATAAACAAGGCACACACTGGAGAAGAGTTTCTGCAAAACATATATCTGATAAAAGATTGATACTCAAAATACACAAGTAACTTAGAACTCAATAATAGGGAAGAAAGCCCAATTAAAATTTGGGGAAAAGGAAAATGATATGATCATCTATAGACAAAAATGAAAAGTATTCACAAACCAACTTTTGGAACTAGTAAACAGTTATAGCAAGACTGCAGGATATACAGTTTATATACACAATTAATATAAGTATTTCTTCAGTCTTGTCAAAGAAGAACGGAGCTGGAGCAATCGCACTTCCTGACTTTACACTACAAAGCTCTAGTACAGGCACAAAAGCAGACACATAGATCAATGGAACGGAATAGAAAGCCCAGAAATAAGCCAATACACTTATGGTCAATTAAGTTTCAACAAAGGAGTCAAGAATATAAAGACAGAAGAGAAAAGATACTCTGTTCAAGTGGTTCCAGGAAAACTGGACAACTACTTGTACAGAGTGAGATTAGAACAATATGACGGAGAAGGCAATGGGAATCCACTCTAGTACTCTTGCCTGGAAAATCCCATGGATGGAGGAGCCTGGTAGGCTTCAGTCCATGGGGTCACTGAGTTAGGAATGACAGCGATTTCACTTTCATTCATTGGAGAAGGAAATGGCAACCTACTCCAGTGTTCTTGCCTGGAGAATTTCAGGGACGGGGGAGCCTGGTGGGCTGCCATCTATGGGGTCGCACAGAGTCGGACACAACTGAAGCAACTTAGCAGCAGCAGAAGAAGAACAATATGAAACATCATATATGAAAATAAATTTCAAATGGATTAAAGACCTAAATGTGAGACAAGATACTGTAAAACTCCTAGAGGAATACAACACTTTTTAAAATAGTTTGGTAGAACAGTTTTTAAAATATATCACAGAGATACTTTTTAGGATTCATCTCCCAGAGTAATGAAAATAAAAGCAAAAGTAAAGCAGTGGGTGGGGCCCAATTAAACTTAAAAGCATTTACACTGAAAAGGAAACTGTAAGCAAAAGGAAAAGACAACTTGTGGAATGGGAGAAAAAATTCACAATGGAAGTGATTGTCAAGACCTTTAATTCCAAAATATACAAACAGCTTAATATCAAATACAAACCAATCAGAAACTGGGCAGAAGACCTAAATAGATAGTTTGCAAAAGAAAACACAGATGGCCAACAGGCACATGAAAAGATGCTCAACACCACAAATTAGTGGAGAAATGCAAATCAAAACTACATTAAGGTATCATCTCACACCAGTCAGAATGGTACTCATCAAAAAAATCTATAAATAAAAAATTCTTGAGAAGGTTTAGAGAAAATGAAACCTTCCTACCCTTTCAGTGGCAATGTGAATTAGTGCAACTAATATGGAGAACAGTATGGTGGTTTCTAAAATTACTAAGTTATAATATGATCCAGTAATCCAACTCCTGGGAAGATCCTAAGAAAACCTTAATTTGAAAAGATATGTGAACTCCAGTGTTTATATCAGCATTATTTATAATAGCCAAGACATGGAAGCAACCTAAATGCACGTCAACAGAGAAATAAAGAAAATGCATATAATGGAATATTACTCGGCCATAAAAAGAATGAAACAATGCCATTTTCAGCAACATGGATGGACTTAGAAATTATCATACAAAGTGCTAAGTCAAAAAGATGAAAACAAATACCATACGATATAACTTATATATGTAATCTAAAAAATGACATAAGTGAACTTGTTTGCCAAACGAAAACAGACTCACAGACATTAACAACAAACTTATGGTTACCAAAGGAGAAAAGGAGGGAGGGATCAACTAGGAGTTTCAGATTAGCAGATAAACAACAAGGATATACTGTAGAGCACAGGGAGCTATATTCAATATCTTGTACTATAAATGGAAAAGAAAATGTTTTTTAAAAATTGCAGTAAAAAAGAAAACGTGGGTCAAAGACCTTAACAGACATCTCACCTAAGATGATACACAGGTGGCAAACAAGTATATGAACACATGCCCCAACTCACACGTCATCAAGGAGATACAAATTAAAGCAACAGTATGATTAAACTATAACACCTATTAGAATGGCCAAAATTGAGATTACTGACACACAAAATACTGGCAATGTTGTGAAACAACTTCAGTGCTAGAGGTTATGCAAATGGACAGCTGTATCTGAATAGAATTTGGCAGTTTCTTATATAACTAAACATACATTTATCATAAGATTCAGTAATCATACTTCTTGGTATTTATCCAAATTAGTTGAAACCCGTGTCAATACAGAAGACTGCACTTGAATGTTTATATCAAGTTTATTCATAAATGCTGAAACCTGAAAGCTACCAAGATGCCTTTCAATAGGTAAATGGATAAAAAAGTGTTGCCCATCCATACAGTGGAATATTATTCAGCACTAAAAAGAAATGAGTTATCAAACAATTGAAAAGACATAGAGGAAACATATATAGCCTAATAGGTGAAAGAAGTAAATCTGAAAATGCCTCATATTGGATGATTCCAACTATATGATATTTAGAAAAGTCAGAACAACAGAGACAATAAAAAGATCAGTGGTGAGTTGCTAGGGGTTTGGGGGAAAGGAGAGCAAGAAGGATGAACCAGTGGAGTGCAGGCGATTTTCAGGGCTATAAAGCTATTCTGAATAATACTACAATGGTGTTTACATGGCATTATTATAGATTCATGACATTTGCCCAAACTCAATTATATAGCCCAAAGAGTGAATACTACCCTAAACTACAAACTTTTGTTAATAATGATGTATCAATGTTAGCTTCCAACAAATGCAACAAACTCAGTGCAAAATGCTAACAACCAGGGAAACTTGGGAGAGGTGGGGGCAGAGATATGGACATATTCTGTATGTTCCACTAAGTTTTTCACTAAACCTAAAACTAATTTTAAAAAAAAGTAAATAAAGTGTACTAACTTTTTGAAAGGGGCAAGTAAAAATGGGGTGGAAGTAGGGGAGACAAAACCCTTTCATTATTTAACATTTAATTTTGGTGTTTTCTTGTAGGTGGGGTAGAGAAGATCGACTCTCCCAGGAAGCATAACAAAAAGGCCATGATCTTGGGGAATCATCAGATTTCTGATATTACTAAGAAGTGGAAAATTTTTCTCAAGATTGTGAAAATTTATAAAAAATGGGATATTTTGGAACAAACAATTTAAAATGATGGAAGAGTTTGACTGTGTGACAAAAAGGGACAGGGGGAAGAACTGCAGAAAAATAAATGAATGGTAAGGACTTCCCTGGTAGTCAAGTAGCTAAGACCCCACACTCTCAATACACAGGGCTTGGGTGCAATCCCTCGTCAGGGAACCTAGATCCCACATGCCACAACTAAGAGTTCACATGCCTTTATTAAAGACTCTTCATGCCACTGTGAAGATCCCATGTGCTACAACTAAGACCCAGAGCGACCAAATAAATAAATGACTGTGGAAAAAAAAAATAAGTGAATGGCAGCCATAACCAGAATCTTGCATTTTGGCTTTAGCTTTTCAACAATAGATGGCTGTTTCATGCTGACCCTGGGTTATATTAGAAATGTGGAGAGGAAACTACTACCATCTCTTGCACAAGCAGTACAGTGGTCTAGACTGCGGTTTGGAACTCCTCTTAGGATGCCAGCAAAAAAGGGAGTTATGGGGTCTTTGAAGTGTCTGCTTTCCATTTGGCAAGGAACGTGGGGATAGAGTCAGATGTGGTTAGGATTGTTTAAGTGGGGGTGTCAAAGATCCACATGGGTTATTGAATGAGATTTAGATGAGTTGAGTTATGAATAGTAGAGTTGTAGCCCAAGGGGTTCCACTAAGATAATACCATATAAACATTTTCTGGTCCGAAGAGGCTGCAAACTCAGAAAAGTTGGTGGAAAGGCAATAAATAACCTCAGGATTTTACACATCCTGAAGTTTGAAAAAATTTTTTAAATTTCTCTTTGCAATCTCTTTTAACCAGTCATAGATTATTCAAGTTTGAAGGAAAGTTAAAGGCTATTTAGTCCAAATCCTCCAATTTAAAGTGTGTAAATAAGAGAAGTTAAACAAGTTACCCAAATTCATAAATCCATTTAATAGAGAATACAACTCCGGGATTCTAAAAGCTAATTAGATCTTCAGGTTCTTTCAAAATATGTGTTCCTTTAGTGGATGAGTAAGAACTTTCTGTTACGAAATATGATTTTAATTTATCAAATATTTTATTGTATAGCTGTCAAATATATATATTTACACAATATATAAATCTGTCTATGAATCAATGTTATATATACAATATGCTTAATTAAAATAAAAGATGACAATAAAGTGCCAAGTATGGCTTCTGCACTAAGGATACTTCTTTTATGTCAAACTGTTTTCCTCAATATGTATTTCTAAATTTCTTTTTCATTATCTTATAATTCTATTAAAAGAATAACCAACCTTCCCTTGTCACTTTTAACATTTTCAGTTGAGAGTTGCCTAAATGTTTCAGTTATACACAAGAGTCTCCATGTTGCTAATACAAAAGAGCCTCTCACGCTGTTATCTATGTGATGATTACTATGTCAGCTTTGTCTCAGAGCTGCATTTTTGAAGGAGGTTTAAGAGGTTTGTTTTATAATTTAACTGTACTGGAATATGAACACAAGTGGTATAATGTCTGGGGACAGGGCAGACTGACAAAGTAATGAGTAAGCCATTTACTTTCCAAAAATAAGCAGTGTAATTTTGGTAAATAATTATGCAGGCTGTGAGCCTTTGGAATGCATAGCCCTCATATACACACACATCAAATAGATAAACACACATATTTAAGTAATTGCATTCAAAGTCTAAAGCTAAATATATACGAAATAACATTAGCTTTAAGGTAGATAAGTGAAAGTGCAAGTGAAGTCGTTTAGTCGTGTCCGACTCTTTGCGACCCCATGGACTAGCAGCTTACCAGGCTTCTCCGTCCCTGGGATTTTCCAGGCAAGAATACTGGAGTGGGTTGCCATTTCACAATATAATAAGCAGAAGAAATGATATAACAAACTCACTGACATCTGCAAAAGTGAGACCACATCTACTGTGATCACTTTTGTAAGGAAAAAATTGGAAAGATTACCAAAATAATTAAAAGAACTGCAGTCATTTCCTTCCTTCTTAAAATGACTATCTTAATGGAGACTTTAGTAGCTCTTTAAAATATTTGAAAGATCTTCAAATAAAGAAAACAGAAGACATATGTATGAGAGTACAAAATCTAGAAGTAAAACTAATGGGTTGAAGTCCCAAGTTATAGTCAATACAACATTGTCTTACACATTGTTATTTAATGATGGAGATTTCTTATGAGGATATCAGCTTTAGGATTTTGTAGTGAATAATTATATATGAGTCAATAATATGTGCAGTTTTCATATGCACAGATGAGTATGCTTAAACTTACTCTTAGGTCTCTTTGCAATTCTTTAATAAATAATTTGTTTCTTCGGCCATGTTGAAGTTTCTGAGTATCGTGTTGTTACAAATGGAGCACCTTTGTAGTGTAATCACAAATGAAGCCACCTTTCACTTTCAGAATATCCCAGGTTATGTAATAAATTATGCTGTCATTCTAATAACACTTTGTATCGCTAGAATTGACCTGTTTCTACCTCAAAATCTGAAATAGTGCGTAGACATGTATGTGGCCACATGTGTGTATGTATGTCTGTGAGTGTGTGGTTTGCTAAACTCTAGCAAGGGATGAAAAGCGACCAGAGTGTAGCAATTCTTTTATAGATTTCCTCGTTTCAAGAAATCTAATAAACCTGAAATAAAAAGTAGATAATGATGTGCTGAATCTGGATTGCAAGTAGGATCAACTTGAGTAATTATAATAAAAGCCTATTCATCTTTCTATAAAATATGCCCTTAATGGAATTCATGAACACTTTTTCACAAAAAGTAGATTAAATTAATATTCATGTGCTGGTCAAGTATGTACAACACTCAGTATTATTAGGCCTATTAAATATTGCCCAATCAGGAAATAGTAATTTTTGTTCTTAAATTTTGGTACTTAAGTGTTGGGTGATTTAAAATAAAATGTTTGTTTTTTCCTTTAGATGTATGACTACTCAATAGAATGATAAATATCCAAGTTGAAAATGATATAATCTTTTGAACAGACTCAACTTTATAAAATATACCAGAACAATAATCTAAGTATTTGTACATAAATGTTAATTTTAAAAATAAAATATGTATGTATGCTTAACACATCTCCACATATATAAAATATAATTTTTATTAAAGTCTATTGTATACATACTTTACTATACACATATGTATTTCTCATCAGCATTTCACATATTATTGCTACAACTTGTAACAATGGAGATTAACATCTACTGAGCAGTTATTAAGTGCAGAGTACTCTTCTAAACCCATTTATTTTATCATTTAATCATCATAGTGACCATATGATTTTGAGACACTGTTTTATTTATGATCTCAGGATTAGGAAACTGAGTCATTCTTCAAAATTATACCACTGTGAAGTAGTAGGGCCAGGAATCAAATCTAAGCAATTTGTTCACATTAACCTCCCTTCAAGAATCACACACCTGAAACTGAAATTCATACACTTATTTTTTAGTTATAAAACTGACTCCTAACTCTTACTTTTCCCATAATATCTGAAGAAGAATTATCTTCCCTGTCTTTCTCTCCATCATCCTCTTGATTCCATATCTTCTGATCAAACCTGTTTGCTGTGCAATTTGCAGGTTACATAAAATTTTATCATCCACATTCATTTGCTCCTTGTAGTTTTGTTTTACTAGTATTTTATAGCCACTTGTCTTTCAAAACATTAGACTGCAGGCAGTCTGGGTCATTTTAATATTTCTGTTCTGTAAATATTCTTTTTGAACCTATTTGGGAAAACATTTACCTCCTTGTAAGAAGAATACAGAGGGGACATCTTTTATGAACATCCTTGCTAGGATGATCTCAAATTTGAGAAGTGTTATTAAAAATATCTTACAGTATTTCCCAGAAATAAATGATCTCCCATGCCTTACTGCAACATAATTTTCAACACTTCATGTGGTCACCATTAGCTTGGACATTAAAACTTAGCACAGTTTTAGATATTACATGTATCTGTGTTTAGCTATATGTGTATGTGAATTATGTAAAAATATTTATTGTATCTATTTAATTATTTATAACAACAGGAACCCTTTTTTATATTAAATGCTCCCTGAAAGTCAAAGTGTTAATCACTCAGTTATGTCCAACTCTTTGCAACCCCATGGACTGAAGCCCACCAGTCTCCTCTGTCCATGGAATTCTCCAGGCAAGAATACTGGAATGTATTGTCATTTATTCTCCAGGGGATCTTCCCAACACAGGACTCAAACCTGGTTCTCCTGCATTGCAGGCAGATTCTTTATTATCTGAGCCACCAGGGAAGGCCAAATGCTTCCTGCTGCTGCTGTTGCTGCTAAGTCGCTTCAGTCGTGTCTGACTCTGTGTGACCCCATAGACGACAGCCTACCAGGGTCCTCCATCCCTGGGATTCTCCAGGCAAGAATACTGGAGTGGGTTGCCATTTCCTTCTCTAATGCATGCATGCATGCTAAGTCGCTTCAGTAGTGTCCGACTCTGTGCAACCCCATGGACAGCAGCCCACCAGGCTCCTCTGTCCACAGGATTCACTAGGCAAGAATACTGGAGTGGGTTGCCATTTCCTTCTCCAAATGCTTCCTAGAATCATAAAGTTACTTAGGACTCAATATGTGAGATAAGAAGCAGCTGAAAATAAAGTCGAAATAAAAAATTGATGATTTTCTGACCAAGTAATTGAATTGACATCTTTTCTTGCCCAAGCATTTAAACATAGGCATTTATTCTTTATTTAGTAAAAATGTTATTTGTATTAACATCTACAACATTTTAAAATATCTGTGCAATTTCAAAGGTTATATAACTGGATTTTATAAGCAGTGAAGGATCCCAGATTTATATTTTTTGATTCTTAACTATTTAGTAAGAATTATATTGTCTCACTCCCCTGCAAACTTGCCATTTTTCCCAAATAGGCTTTCTATGGTTCATTAACTCTGAATATGGAATTGCATCAGAAGAGCCAATAGGAGAATGAGGCATTTACTCAGCGGACTTATGATGGAATCTTTAACAGCTAGAGATCCTCCTATTCATATATATGACGCCATCTCTTAATTTGATATTTACTTTAAAAACAAAATCCATCAATGATGCAACAAAACAATAACATTAAAGTTTGTTTTATGCTAACTTAGCACTAAATTAGAGAAAATTCATTTGAACTTCAGTCAGTTCAGTTCAGTCGCTAAGTCATGTCCGACTATTTGTGACCCCATGAATCGCAGCACGCCAGGCCTCCCTGTCCATCAACAACTCCTGGAGTTCACTCAGACTCACATCCATCGAGTCAGTGATGCCATCCAATCATCTTATCCTCTGTCATCCCCTTCTCTTCCTGCCCCCAATCCCTCCCAGCATCAGAGTCTTTTCCATTAAGTCAACTCTTCACATGAGGTGGCCAAAGTACTGGAGTTTCAGCTTTAGCATCATTCCTTATAAAGAACACCGAGGGTTGATCTCCTTCAGAATGGACTGGTTGGATCTCCTTGCAGTCCAAGGGACTCTCAAGAGTCTTCTCCAACACCACAGTTCAAAAGCATCAATTCTTCGGCACTCAGCCTTCTTCACAGTCCAACTCTCACATCCATACATGACCACAGGAAAAACCATAGCCTTGACTAGATGGACCTTAGTCGGCAAAGTAATGTCTCTGCTTTTGAATATGCTATCTAGGTTGGTCATAACTTTTCTTCCAAGGAGTAAGCGTCTTTTAATTTCATGGCTGAGGTCACCATCTGCAGTGATTTTGGAGCCCCCAAAATAAAGTCTGACACTGTTTCCACTGTTTCCCCATCTATTTCAGTACCTGATAACAAATGTAACTGAAGTTTGTCAAGAAATGAAGTTCTTTTTTGATGGAAAATATAGAAAAAAATTAGTTACTTTTTTTAAATATGACTGTCACTTATGTCATTACCACAAAAATATATTCTAGTTTTGAATCTGATTTTAAGCAAGTACTTGAAATGCTATCCACCATAACAAAATCATCTACCCTCAACCTGTCCTCTTCCTGCAGACACAAATAATACAAGTTCTCTTCAATAAAAGGATATTAATTTCAATTTTCAGCTTCCACATATAAAGAGTTTGGGGAATTCCTTGGCAGTCCAGCGGTTAGGATTCTACAATTCCATGGCTAAGGGCCCAGATTCTATCCCTGGTTGGGAACTGGGATCCCATAGCTGTGCTGTATGACCAAGGAGGAAAAGAAAAATAAAAGAGTTTGGAAGTTGCCACTTCTGTACTTAAAGGAAGGAAAGTATCAGCCACCTGAAAATCAATGACTTTCAAAGATCCATCAGAGAATTGAGGTTGCAAGGCTAACTACCACTTTAAAGAATGGAGAGAAAGGCACATTGTGTAACACTGAAGAGATCTGCTTACCTCAACTGATAGAAATGCTTAAATAGCAGTTTTGAAGAACTGCTAGATATTTACTGTGAACTGTCAGGGGGAAGAGAAGAATAATCATTATGAAATATACTCAAGAGACTTTTTTACAGCAAAGGTCTACAGTCAAAGGGAAAAGACTTTACCAGTGTCTTTCACAGTTGGGGAAAGGAAATTTCTCCGACTCCAGCCACCTCTAGGCTTTCTGTATCACACAAGAGGAAAAAAATAGTTAACAGGGGTCAAGGGTTCAAGAAAATAGATTAGGAACATTGGGATTGAGAATCAGGAAAAGAAAGAAGAGGAAGGGAAAATGTTAAACCACTGAGAAACACATATAAGGGTTTTAGTCTGGAGACCCAGGCTTACTAAAAGACTGAAATCTAATCAGAAGATTACAGAATACTCCCTCTCCACTTCACCTAACCACACACCAAAAGAGACCCAGTAAAATTACAGCTGAACAAGCTGCAAGACACACTCTCTGAGGAGTACTGATGGAAGCCCAAAGTGATGAGGAGGGCAGCAACAAGTACACGAGATGATTTTAAAGACTAACTTCTACTTACAATAGAAACAGCTCAATTCTTAGCCAGAACAATATAAATACTCACTCTAAATATCTATTTTCTTCAGTTAATATTCACCCTTCCCTCATAAAAACCATATCTAGCTTTCAAAAAAATTATAAAGCATGCCAATGGGCAAGGAAAAGCAACATAACTTTAAAAAACAAAGTAGTCATCAAAACCAGACTGAGATGTGAAACGCATGTTCAAATGATCAGGCAGGGAATGTGTAATGACCATGATATAATCAACATGTTAAGGTTTGTAACGGAAAAGGTACACAGCATGTGAAACAGATGACTAACATATGTAAACTATCTCAAAAAGCAGTGAAATGAAATGCTAGAAGTAAAAAACTACTATAACAAAGGTGAAGAATGCCTTCTACAGATTCATCAGTGGATTCAATAAGGCTGAGAAAGGATCGGTGGTCTTGGAGGTAGGGCAACAGAGAATAACTAATCTGAAATGTAAAAAGAATAAAAGAATGAAAACCCAAAACTAACTTCCAAGAATGATGGGACAACATGAAAAAAGAACATAACATGTAAATGGAATACAAAAAAAGAGAAAATAGAGCAGAAGAAATATATGAAGTAATAATGGCAAAGAGCTTTTCAAAATTAACTATGACAATCAAGCAACATATTCAGGAAGCCCAGAGAACACCAAGAAAGACACACAGCAAATAAACCACACCTAGGTATATCATATGAAACTGCAGGGGGAAAAAAACTTTCAAAGAAGGTACATGATAAACTTTGATGTATATAAAGAAAGAAAAAAGTGAAAAAGAAAGAGATGACAGTAAAATAAAACACTTTGTTATTACTTGATGTGAAATCTGTGTTTCTTTAAAAACAATAGTACAAATACATTAGGTGATTACAACATGTGTTTATATGTCTGTTATTTTTGGAAACAACAAATGTCATAAGAAATAGAGAAGGAATCATATTAATCTAACAAAATATGTACAGGACCTGTATGTGGAAAACTATAAAGCAATGATGAAAGAACTTAAACAGTATCTAAGCAAATGGAGATATATTCCATGTTTCTGGATTATAACACTTGATATTGGTAAGATCCCAGTTCTGACCAAATTGATCTATAGATTCAATGCAAGCCAATTAAAATCTTAGGAAACAATTTTTTCGATACTCACAAACTGATTCAACAGTTTTTTTGGAAAGATGAAAGACCTAGAATAATCAGTACAAACTAAAGAAGAACAAAATTAAAAGATTCACAGTATTCAATTTCAATACTTAGCATAAAGCTATAGCAAATAATAAAGTATGGTGAAATAACAGACATACAGAAGAATAAAACAGAATAAAGATCCCAGAGTTGGACCCACATGACCATATTCAATTGATTGATTTTTAACAGAGGCACAAGGGCAAGAGAAAGAACAATCTTTTCAATAACTGGTGCTGGAACAACTGGACATCCATATGCTAAAGAAAAAAAAAATCCAGAAATAGACTTCACATACTACATAAAAGTTTACTAAAAATGGACCATTATAGTATGTGAACAGATAAGCTTAGAAAAACAAAGTATATAAGACAGTCTTAGATACAATAGTGAAAACATGACCCATGAATGAAAAAAAAGTTGGAGTTTATTAACATGAAAATTTTCTCTGTCAAAGACATTCTTAAAATTTTAGTAAACAGGTTATAAACTGGGAGAAAATATTTCTAAAATATATAACTGATAAGAGAAATATATTTAACATACACAAAGAACTTGTAAAATACAAGAAAAAACTAAAAGTGGGCAAAATATTTTAAGAGGCATATCATCAAGAAAACATACAAATGGAAAATAAACATGAAAACACATTCAACATCACTTGCAATTAGGGCAAACTGAAAATTGCAATAAGTATTCTAATGCCTGGAAATCTAAAAACTGACAATACAAATTGCTGGTAAAATACAGAACAACAAGGACTCATCCATCCCTGGGAGCAATATGAAAGGTATAGCCACTTTGCAATACAGTTTGGTAGTTTTTGACATAGCTAAACAAAGCCTTACCATATGACCCAGTATTATTACTTGATCCTAGATATTTCCAATAGATTTAAAAACACATGCATGCAAAGGTTTCTAGTGGTTCTATTCATAATCACTAAAAACCATGAATCAATCATGATGTCTTTCAATAAACTGGATATGCAAATTTAAGGACAGCCATAAAATGGAATACTGTTCAATAATTTAAAAAAAATAAATTATCAAGCCAAACAAAGCCATGAATGCATCTTAAATATATTTTGCCATGTGAAAGTAGCCAAACTAACAGTGTTATATATACAGTATCATTTATTAGAAATTCTGTAAAGACAAAACCACAGAAACTATTGGGTTGGCCAAAGAAGTTCATTCAGGTTTTTCCATATTACATATGGAATATTTTCTATATTACATATTCTATATTACAGAAAAACCTGAATGAACTTCTTTGGCCAACCCAATATATACACATCAGTGCTTACCAGGGATTGGGGAAGACAGTGAGATGGCTAACTAGATGAGTCACAGGAAATCTTTTAAGGTAGTGAAACTCTTCTGTTTGATACTGGAGTTCTAGATACATGATACTGTGCATTTGTCAAAAACCTTAGATCTTTGGGCTTCCCTGGTGGCTCAGACTGTAAAGAATCTGCCTGCAATTCTGGAGACCCAGGTTGAATCACTGATTTGGGCAGATCCCCTGGAGAAGTGAATGGCATCCTACTGCACTATTCTTGCCCTGAGAATCCCATGGACAGAGGAGCCTGGAGGGCTACAGTCCATGGGCTCACAAAGGGTCCCTGGAGACACCACTGAGCCACTAACACTTAAACCTTTACCTGACAAAGAGTGAACGTCACTGTATGCGAATTAAGAAAAGATCATTTGGGAAGTCCAGGAGTCCCGGGATAGAGTGGTAACTGTGACAAAATAATCTTACTATGTTAAAAATGTGTAAAACTGAATCACTAAAGAGGAAAGGGGGAAAATATAGCAACAAATTTTAGGAAGAGTGGTGATTACACAATTAAAAGCAACGGAATTGCACAAAATGACCATTGTATTAATTGACAAAATTTTTCCTTACAAGAGTAACAATTCTAAAACCATAATATATGTATACTCATTTCAGTTAAGTTGCTCAGTCATGTCCGACTCTTTGCAACCCCATGGACTACAGCACACCAGGCCTCCCTGTCCATCACCAACTCCCGGGGTTTACTCAAACTCATGTCCATTGAGTCAGTGATGCCATTCAACCATCTCATTCTCTGTCATCCCCTTCTCTTCCCACCTTCAACCTTTCCCAACATCAGGGTCTTTTCAATTAAGCAATCAATTAAATGACTGATGGACAGCTGAAAGCAGGTTTCTAACTGTTGGAATACATTTCAGATAGTGAGGGGAGAGGGTTAGAATAACACATATACTAATGGCTTAGAGTGGGAAACATGAGCATAAAGTCATGTTTAGCTTAAACTAGACACAGATAGATGCATTATAAATATTTACAAGTTTTTGCCTAAGCATGGATTAGTATACACATATATATTCCATTACTGTCACTGAGAAGACCTATAAGCAATGACACCCTAGTAATAAAGAGTACATCTGAAACTCATGTTCAGTTAAGTTCAGGTCAGTCGCTCTGTCATGTCCGACTCTTTGAAACTCCATGAATTGCAGCACGCCAGGCTTCCCTGTCCATCACCAACTCCCGGAGTTCACTCAAACTCATGTGCATCAAGTCGGTGATGCCATCCAGCCATCTCATTCTCTGTTGTACCCTCCTCCTCCTGCCCTCAATCCCTCCCAGCATCAGAGTCTTTTCCAATGAGTCAACTCTTCTCATGAGGTGGCCAAAGTACTGGAGTTTCAGCTTTAGCATCATTCCTTCCAAAGAACACCCAGGACTGATCTCCTTTAGAATGGATTGGTTGGATCTCCTTGCAGTCCAAGGGACTCTCAAGAGACTTCTCAAACACCGCAGTTCAAAAGCATCAATTCTCCGGCGCTCAGCTTTCTTCACAGACAAACTCTCACATTCATACATGACTACTGGAAAAACCATAGCCTTGACTAGACGGAACTTTGTTGGCAAAGTAATGTCTCTGCTTTTGAACATGCTATCTAGCTTGGTCATAACTTTCCTTCCAAGGAGTAAGCGTCTGTTAATTTCATGGCTGCAGTCACCATCTTCAGGGATTTTGGAGCCCCCCAAAATAAAATCTGACACTGTTTCCCCTGTTTCCGCATCTATTTCCCATGAAGTGATGGGACTAGATGCCATGATCTTAGTTCTCTGAGCCGTCTCACTAAGCGCGGCTGAGAGGAGCTACCCACGTCTGAGGTCAGGGGCAGTGGCTGAATGGAGCTACCCTGTGTCCGGGGTCAGGGGTGGCCGGGAGAAGCCATCTCGCGCCCAAGGCCAGGGGCGGTGACCCTGAGGAGCCACCCCAAGCTCGAGGCTAGGGACGGCAGCTGGAAGGAGACACCCACGCCCGAGGACAGGGCCCGCAGCCTGGAGGAGCAAATCTAGGGGCAGTGGCTGTGCAGGCGCAGGAGGGCCTAGAGGAGCTATCCCACGTTGAAGGTCAGGAACGGTGGTGGTAAGGAGATACCCCTCATCCAAGGTAAGGAGGAGCAGTTGTGCTTTGCTGGAGCAGCTGTGAAGAGATATCCCCACGTCCAAGGTAAGAGAAATCCAAGTAAGATGGTAGGTGTTGCAAGAGGGCATCAGAGGGCAGACACACTAAAACCATACTCACAGAAAACTAGTCAATCTAATCACACTAGGACCACAGCCTTGTCTAACTCAATGAAATCAAGCCATGCCTGCGGGGCAACTCAAGACAGGCGGGTCATGGTGGAGAGGTCTGACAGAACTTGGTCCACTGGAGAAGTGAATGGCAAGCCGCTTCAGTATTCTTGCCTTGAGATCCCCATGAACAGTATGAAAAGGCACTATATAGGATACCAAAAGAGGAACTCCCCAGGTCAGTAGGTGCCCAATATGCTACTGGAGATCAGAGGAGAAATAACTACAGAAAGAACGAAGGAATGGAGCCAAAGCAAAAGCAATACCCAGTTGTGGATGTGATTGGTGATAGAAGCAAGATCCTGATAGAAGCAAGATGCAGTAAAGAGCAATATTATATAGGAACCTGGAATGTCAGGTCCATGGATCAAGGCAAATTGGAAGTGGTCAAACAAGAGATGGCAAGAGTGAACATTGACATTCTAGGAATCAGCAAACTAAAATGGACTGGATTGGGTGAATTTAGCTCAGATGACCATTATATCTACTACTGCAGGCAGGAATCCCTCAGAGGAAATGGAGTAGCCATCATGGTCAACAAGAGTCTGAAATGCAGTACTCGGATGCAATCTCAAAAATGACAGAATGATCTCTGTTCATCTCCAAGGCAAACCATTTAATATCACAGTAATCCAAGTCTATGCCCCAACCAGTAATGCTGAAGAAACTGAAGTTGGATGGTTTTATGAAGACCTATAAGGCCTTTTAGAACTAACACCCAAAAAAATGTCCTTTTCATTATAGAGGACTGGAATGCAAAAGTAGGAAGTCAAAAAACACCTGGAGTAACAGGCAAATTTGGCCTTGGAATGCGGAATGAAGCAGGGAAAAGACTAATAGAGTTTTGCCAAGAAAATGCACTGGTCATAGCAAATACCCTCTTCCAACAACACAAGAGAAGACTCTACACATGGACGTCACCAGATGGTCAACACCGAAATCAGATTGATTATATTCTTTGCAGCCAAAGATGGAGAAGCTCTATATCGTCAACAAAAACAAGACCAGGAGCTGACTGTGGCTCAGATCATGAACTCCTTATTACCAAATTCAGACTCAAATTGAAGAAAGTAGGGAAAACCACAAGACCATTCAGGTATGACCTAAACCGAATCCCTTATGATTATACAGTGGAGTGAGAAATAGATTTAAGGGCTTAGATCTGATAGATAGAGTGCCTGATGAACTATGGAATGAAGTTCGTGACACTGTGCAGGAGACAGGGATCAAGACCAGCCCCATGGAAAAAAAATATAAAAAAGCAAAATGGCTGTCTGAGGAGGCCTTACAAATAGCTGTGAAGAGAAAAGAGGTGAAAAGCAAAGGAGAAAAGGGAAGATATAGGCATCTAAATGCAGAGTTCCAAAGAATAGCAAGAAGAGATAAGAAAGCCTTCTTCAGCAATCAATGAAAGAAATAGAGGAAAACAACAGAATGGGAAAGACTAGAGATCTCTTCAAGAAAATTAGAGATACCAAGGGAACATTTCATGCAAAGATGGGCTCAATAAAGGACAGAACTGGTCTGGACCTAAGAGAAGCAGAAGATATTAAGAAGAAGTGGCAAGAATACACAGAAGAACTGTACAAAAAGATCTTCACAACCCAGATAGTCATGATGATGTGATCACTAATCTAGAGCCAGACATCTTGGAAAATGAAGTCAAATGGACCTTAGGAAGCATCACTATGAACAAAGCTAGTGGAGGTGATGGAATTCCAGTTGAGCTGTTTCAAATCCTGAAAGATGATGCTGTGAAAGTGTTGCACTCAATATGCCAGCAAATTTGGAAAACTCAGCAGTGGCCATAGGACTGGAAAAGGTCAGTTTTCATTCCAACTCCAAAGAAATGCAATGCAAAAGAATGCTCAAACTACTGCACAATTGCACTCATCTCACATGCTGGTAAAGTAATGCTCAAAATTCTCCAAGCCAGGCTTAGGCAATTTGTGAACCTTGAACTTCCAGATGTTCAAGCTGGTTTTAGAAAAGGCAGAGGAACCAGAGATCAAATTGCCAACATCTGCTGGAACATGGAAAAAGCAAGAGAGTTTCAGAAAAACATCTATTTCTGCTTTATTGACTATGCCAAAGCCTTTGACTGTGTGGATCACAATAAACTGTGGAAAATTCTGAAAGAGATGGGAATACCAGACCATCTGATCTGCCCCTTGAGAAATCTGTATGCAGGTCAGGAAGCAACAGTTAGAACTGGACATGGAACAACAGACTGGTTCCAAATAGGAAAAGGAGTACATCAAGGCTGTATATTGTCACCCTGCTTTTTTAACTTATATACAGAGTATATCATGAGAAATGCTGTACTGGAAGAAACACAAGCTGGAATCAAGATTGCTGCGAGAAATACTGATAACCTCAGATATGCAGATGACACCACCCTTATGGCAGAAAGTGAAGAGGAGCTAAAAGCCTCTTGATGAAAGTGAAACAGGAGAGTGAAAAAATTGGCTTAAAGCTCAACATTCAGAAAACAAAGATCATGGCATCTGGTCCCATCACTTCATGGAAAATAGATGTGGAAACCTTGGAAACGGTGTCAGACTTTATTTTTGGGGGCTCCAAAATCACTGCAAGATGGTGACTGCAGCCATGAAATTAAAAGACGCTTACTCCTTGGAAGAAAAGTTATCACCAACCTAGATAGCATATTCAAAAGCAGAGACATTACTTTGCTGACTAAGGTCCGTCTAGTCAAGGCTATGGTTTTTCCTGTGGTCATGTATGGATGTGAGAGTTGGACTGTGAAGAAGGCTGAGCGCCGAAGAATTGATGCTTTTGAACTGTGGTGTTGGAGAAGACTCTTGAGAGTCCCTTGGACTGCAAGGAGATCCAACCTGTGCACTCTGAAGTAGATCAACCCTGGGATTTCTTTTGGAAGGAATGATGCTAAAGCTGAAACTCCAGTACTTTGTCCACCTTATGCGAAGCGTTGACTCATTGGAAAAAACTCTGATGCTGGCAGGGATTGGTGGCAGGAGGAGAAGGGTACGACTGAGAATGAGATGGCTGGATGGCATCACGGACTCGACTGACGTGAGTCTGAGTGAACTCCGGGAGATGGTGATAAACAGGGAGGCCTGACGTGCTGCAATTCATGGGGTCGCAAAGAGTCGGACACGACTGAGCGACTGAACTGAACTGAACTGAACTGAGCTTTAAGCCAACTTTTTCACTCTCCTCTTTCACTTTCATCAAGAGGCTTTTAGTTCCTCTTCACTTTCTACCATAAGGGTGGTGTCATCTGCATATCTGAGGTTATTGATATTTCTCCCAGCAATCTTTTTCCAGTTTGTGCTTCTTCCAGCCCAGCGTTTCTCATGATGTACTCTGCATTAATGTTAAATAAGCAGAGTGGCAATATACAGCCTTGACGTACTCCTTTTCCTGTTTGGAACCAGTCTGTTGTTCCATATCCAGTTCTAAGTTTTGCTTCCTGCCTTGCATACAGGTTTCTCAAGAGGCAGGTCAGGTGGTCTGGTATCCCCATCTCTTTCAGAATCTTCCACCGTTTATTGTGATCCACACAGTCAAAGGTTTTGGTATAGTCAATAAAGCAGAAATAGATGTTTTCTGAAACTCTCTTGCTTTTTCGATGGTCCAGCGGATGTTGGCAATTTGATCTCTGGTTCCTCTGCCTTTTCTAAAACCAACTTGGACATCTGGAAGTTCACGGTTCATGCATTGCTGAAGCCTGGCTTGGAGAATTTTGAGCATTACTTTACTAGCATGTGAGATGAGTGCAACTGTGCGGTAGTTTGAGCATTCTTTGGCATTGCCTTTCTTTGGGATTGGAATGAATACTGACCTTTTCCAGTCCTGTGGCCACTGCTGAGTTTTTCAAATTTGCTGGCATTTTGAGTGCAACACTTTCACAGCATCATCTTCCAGGATTTGAAGTAGCTCAACTCATTACCTAATACCATTCTCCAATTTAAAGAAAAAGGAAAATATTCTTATACAAAACATTAGTGGAGTACCAGCAAAGAAGTACTGTAAAACAAAGTAAAATAAAAAAACACAATGACTGGAGTATATAAATAAGACATAGGAGTCAACTGAAAGAGTCCCCAGTGATCAAGCCTGGAACAATTTCAGGAAAAAATGAATAGAGTATCACATTATAACCCAAAGTATAAATATTCATAAGTTTACACCAATATAAATATTACTGAATAAATTCTTAGAGAAGATATACACAAAACTCCCATGGAAAAGAATGCCAAAATATTTAGATTTTTTGCCCACAAGGTCGTGAAACCTAACTCTCCACTTCTCAAGTGTGGGTTGCACATAGTTACAGAGAAGGCGATGGCAATCCACTCCAGTACTCTTGCCTGGAAAATTCCATGGATGGAGGAGCCTGGTAGGCTGCAGTCCATGGGGTCGCTACCATATGATATTCCTTATATATGTAGAATTTTAAAAAATAATACAAACTTACTTAGAAAATAGTAACAGACTCACACACTTAGGAATTAAATTTATGGTTACCAAAGTAGAGATATATTAGGAGTTTTGAATTAACATATGCACACTACTATATATAAAATAGATAATCAACTGAATAGCACAGATAACTTAATATTCTGTAAAAACCTAAATGCAAAAAGAATTTGAGAAAGAATAGACATATATATAACTGAACCATTCTGCTGTACACCTAGAACTAAAACAACATCATAAATCAAGTACACTATAACACAAAATAAAAATTAAGAAACACTTTAAGCCTAAATAATAATAAATTTGAAGTATTGTTTCCACTGAAAGAGCATACCTCCCTCTGTTATTTCTTTGTTAACTTCTATACGACAGAATGCCACTGTACAATTGTATATTTGCATAAGAAGCTTCTTTGAATAAGTAATTCTTTCTTATATATTTGGAACTGTTGAGGTCTTTTGAATAATATTTTTCACCATTATTCAAATGAATTAATTTCCATAAATAAAGGATCTGTTTAGAAATTTTAAAACCAAAATGTATCAACACCAATATTATAGCTTTTATGCCTTCTAAAATATTCTAGAGTAACAGAATTTTATAATTTTTAGAAACCCTGTTATTTCAAATCAATTAGGTAATGCTTAATCTAGTAGAAAGAGAAGGTAGAGAAACAGTGTTATTTTTTTTCCCTTTCCTAATCCGAGACCTGGAATCTTCATAACTGCTGTTTCATTTTGGCAAATGATTTAACAATGCAGATATTCTTTCCTAAATATATCACAAAGAGTAGATAACAATCTTTTGTTAAATAGGTTTTTAAAGTAAAGTGATATTGCATATATATATAAGATCAACAAAACTCCATTGTTTAAAAAACTATAGAGTCACTACATGCTTCCAAGCCTAAGACAAATACTTGATACCGAGAGCAAGAACACTTCTAGAAAATGACACAGTTGGTCTGCTTTTCTATATTTTCCCAGCATCTGCATGTAAAAGATTCCTTTAGGGCAGTCTGCTCAAACTCAGTATGGAGTTGCCCTACTGGACATAGTTGTACATGAAGTCTCCTCAGAGATGTTTAGCCTTTCTCTCATCAGACTTAGCTTTATATGCAGTTACCTGTAAATATATAGTACTGGAGAAGACTCTTGAGAGTCCCTTAGAGAGCAAGGAGATCAAACCAGTCAAGCCTAAAGGCCATAAACTCTGAATATTCATTAGAAGGACTGATGCTGAAGCTGAAGCTCTAATATTTTGGCCGCTTGGTGCGAAGAGCTAATTCATTGGGAAAGACCTTGATGCTGGGAAAGATTGAGGGCAGGAGCAGAAGTGGGTGACAGAGGATGAGATGGTTAAATAGCATCACTGACCTAATGTACATGAATTGAGCAAACTCCAGGAGGTAATGGAGGACAGATGAGTCTGGCCTGTTGCAGTCCATGGGGTCGCCAAGGAGTCAGACACGATTTAGTGACTGAACAACAACAGTTACCTTTGTCTCACACACTGATCATTCATCTAATGATCTGAAGCTTGGAAACAAATTTGGCTTATTTTCCACTCTCAGTATGAGACACTGAATTTAACCAGAAAAGAATGTGGGATTGCAAGTACTTTGAGTTTCCAAGGTATTTGTATGGTAAGAGATGAAGTAATGATATATTGATATAATTTCACTTTGATGTGAAACAGATGCATGTATATTAATCTAAATATTATCCCATAATTAAATCCTTAACATTACAGATAATAATTATTGTATGTACAATATGTATGTATATACAATATAAGGAACAAAATAATTTGTTTTAAAGAGGTTTAACATTTTGTAATTCCATGATCATGAAAACAGCTTTTTTATGCAAACAGATTCTGAATGATGGCATGACCTGTAATGGTATTTCACCTTTATTCAGCTATTTAACCCTGTCACTGTTTCCGTAATTTCTAGATGAGGAAAACCATTGCATATTCCAAGCAGGTCTGCTCACCGACATGATATTAATGAATAGTGGCACCACATCAAGTTTGGAGGAGGACCAGCCTCAAGGAAGTTATTTATGTAGCTTATTATTCCAGGCTGCAAACCAAGAAGCAATGGCTCTTAAACAGCCAGAGCCAAGAATTAGTGGAGCAAGGAATGTCTTATTCCTGACAAATCAATATAGTGAGACTTTTCACTTCATTCCACTGGAGTAATTAAAACATTTGTATCCAAGGGGATCCACAGGACATGATGCATAACCAGTTTTAGCCACCACCCACAACCATCTCTAAACAGAACTATAGCGAAGCATTTCCAGAAATCGCAGCCAAAAGGGACAAGTAAAACATAAAGCAGTGTTCTTCATTAATTCATGCAGAGGAGATCTATAGTGATGGCATATGCTTTGGTGGTATATTTTCTAATTGAAATAAAGTAGTACATAAAGTGTTCATAGGAGCAAGCAACCTAAGGTTTTAGCATATGCTCATGGAGAATTGTTGTAGGTATTATAGCATTACAGCTTATGAGGCCCACAATTTGACTTAATGGGTTAAATAAGTCTTTGTTGCTGTAATTACCAAAAGCAACAATGCATGTAATTAAAAAAATAAAATAATAAAGATACTTTTTAAATGAAAAGACCTTCTGCTCCATTCTAGTCAACAGAAATCACTCTCCTTACATGGAAAACACTAATTATTAGTGCATGTTTTCTGTTTTCCACTATGTATTTTTATCTCCCTGAATCAAATAAGTATACAGCTCTTTACTGAGTTAGTGATTTTATAAATAACTGGGATAAATAAGAACTGGTTTCCTACTGGGATAAATAAGAATTTAACTTAATTATATTCCCCTCCACTTTCTTGCCCTTCTTCTCTCTCATATACTATCTATGCCCAGATGTAAGATTGTTCACTAAAATCTTTCTTAAGAAGTGAATCACCTTATAAGTATATATGAGTCCTAACATTTGCCATCATAGGCCATTTTGTTCACTACCTTTCCTTGAGTAAGATAAAATACAGGAAAATGCAAGAAGACTTCAGTTGTCTGGAATTCTTAAGGAATCTTGGTGGCATGAGTAACAAAAAGGCAAAGAAATATAAAAAAGAATGAGCAATCTAATTGTATATGACATTGCAATAAATGTTAAATGTCTTTATAAACATGTCTTTAGAACTTGTTTTTCAAAGTAATGGAAAAATGCTACTTTTTGTTATGAAGAAAACATTGCTTTAGAATTGCAAAATCTAGAAGAGATCAAAATATTTACATCAATGGTGCTGAGAACTTGGACTAACTTTTCCACTGAGAAGATTACATATTAATTTAAAAGGTGCTATAATTTAAGTAGGGAAACCCACAAGACCATTCAGGTATGACCCAAATCAAATCCCTTACGATTATACAGTGAAAGTGACAAATAGATTCAAGGGATTAGATCTGATAGAGTGCCTGAAGAACTATGGACGGAGGTTCATGACATTGTACAATAGACAGGGATCAAGACCATCCCCAAGAAAAAGAAATGTAAAAAAGCAAAATGGTTGTCTGAGGAGGGCTTACAAATACCAGTGAAAAGAAGAGAAGCTAAAAGCAAGGGAGAAAAAGAAAAATTTACCCATTTGAATGCAGAGTTCCAAAGAATATCAAGGAGAGATATGAAAACCTTCCTCAGTGATCAGTGCAAAAAAATAGAGTAACACAATAGAATCGGAAAGACTAGAGATCTCTTTAAGAAAATTAGAGATACTAAGGGAATTTCTCATGCAAAGATGGGCACAATAATGGACAGAAATGGTATGGACTTAACAGAAGCAGAAGATATTAAGATGAGGTGGCAAGAATACACAGAAGAACTATACAAAAAAGACCTTCATGACCCAGATAATCATGATGGTGTGATCACTCACCTAGAGACAGACATCCTGGAATGTGAAGTCAAGTGGGCCTTAGGAAGCACCACTAGGAAGGAACAAAGCTGGTGAAGGTGATGGAATTCTAGCTGAGCTATTTCAAGTCCTAAAAGATGATGCTGTGAAAGTGCTGCACTCAATATGCCAGCAAATTTGGAAAACTGAGCAGTGGTCACAGGACTGGAAAAGATCAGTTTTCATTCAATCAAAAAGAAAGGCAAGGCCAAAGTATGCTCAAACTACCACACAATTGCACTCATCTCACACACTAGAAAAGTAGTGCTCAAATTTTTCCAAGGCAGGCTTCAACAGTACATAAACTGTGAACTTCCAGATGTTCAAGCTGGTTTTAGAAAAGGCTGAGGAACCAGAGATCAAATAGCCAACATCCACTGGATTATAAAAAAAGCAAGAGAGTTCCAGAAAAACATCTACTACTGTTTTATTGACTATGCCAAAGCCTTTCACTGTGTGGATCACCACAAACTGTGGAAAATTCTCAAGAGATGGGAACGCCAGAAACACAAAACAGTTAGAACTGGACATGCAACAACAGACTGGTTGTTTGGAAAAGGAGTATGTAAAGGCTGTATATTGTCACCCTGCTTATTTAACTTGTGTGCAGAGTAAATCATGAGAAATGCTGGGCTGGATGAAGCACAATCCAGAATCAAGATTGCCAGGAGAAATATCAATAACCTCAGCTATACAGATGACAGCTATACAGCCTTATGGCAGAAAGTGAAGAAGAACTAAAGAGTCTCTTGATGAAAGTCAAAGAGGAGAGTGAAAATGTTGGCTTAAAACTCAACATTCTGAAAACTAAGAGCATGGCATCTGGTCCCATCACTTCATGGCAAATAGATGGGGAAACAGTGACAGACTTCATTTTGGGGCTCCAAAATCACTGCAGATGGTGACTACAGCCATGAAATTAAGACACTTGCTCCTTGGAATGAAAGTTATGTCCAATCTAGACAGCATATTAAAAAACAGAGACATTACTTTGCCAACAAAGGTCCGTCTAGTCAAGGCTATGGTTTTTCCAGTAGTCATGTATGGATGTGAGAGCTGGACTATAAAGCAAGCTGAGTGCTGAAGAATTGATGGTTTTGAACTGTGGTGTTGAAGGAGACTCTTGAGAGTCCCTTGTACTGAAAGGTGATCCAACCAGTCCATCCAGAAGGAAATCAGTCCTGCATATTCATTAAAAGGACTGATGTTGAAGCTGAAACTCCAATATTTTGGCCACCTGATGCGAAGAAATGACTTACTAGAAAAGACCCTTGCTGGGAGCCAGCATGAGGAACTCCGCCCATGGCAAAGGTCATGAGGAAGGAGGCTTCGGCATAGGCAAAGGCAGATTGAGCCTCAGGAAACCCCCTGTTCCTGAGCATCTACTCCCAAAACCAGAGTCTGCCTACTTTACTGTTTCATGCTCTGACCTATACCTCTGACTTTACGGGGGCTGACCCCCATTACCTCTCTTGGAGAAGGAGTTAACATACAGCTCTAAGTCAATAAAAATTCCTGGGCGTGACAAGAGTGTTTCAACTTATGAACTCCTCTGAAGGTTATCTAGCCTGCCTGTACAGGTTCGTCTGGCCACATGTGATTGTTTACAGCCTCCCAATTGTGAAAGGCATGAGATGTTTTAGACTTGCTGAAGGCAGATTCTTTTGGGAAGTTAGAAATTATTGGTATAGTGAGTTGGTTAGGAATTATATTGGTGAAGGGTTTTTCATTTGTTGTGCCAATAATTGCTGCTAATTCCCTGCCCTGGGTGTGACAGGGGTGTCTCAGGTCAAACCTCTCTGCTGACAGACTAGTTTGTGTGACAACCTCTCAACCATAAACAGCACAGAGAGTTTGGAGTATTTGGAAAGTCTTAATTAGCATAGGGCTTTTCTCATTGCTGAGTCAATGATTGCTACCAGGCCTCCATATCCTTAGGCAGCTGGGAATATATTAATCAATGTATTTGGAATATAGAAAAGGAAATATAGTAGTTTTTGACGTTAGTAGTACTAGACTTTTTGAGTTAATGAATTTTCTCTTTTGTTATAGATCACTGTACTTTGTTATAAATCACTGTGTCCTTCCTATGTAAAAATGTAATTTTATCACTATCTTAAGACTAAATAGATCTTAAGGGGAATACTGGTGAAGGGTTTTCATTTGTTGAGCCAATATTTGCTGCTAAATCTCCATATTCCTTGCCCTTGTAATAAATATAACTAACATATAGGAGAAATAAGTATTAACCTTTAAGATTAATCATGTTAAACCTTAGGCTAAGTAAATTCCTTTCTTGATTGTAACCCACTACACCCTCACCTTATAGGAATGCAACTTTATTTGGAGGGTGGTGCCTGGTTTAAGAAAAAATCACCCCTGGAAAAAATAAGTTTTCTGGTTGACTGACCATTATCAGAAAGGGCCATAAAATGTCAGCAAGCCTCATGGCCATAAAATGATGTAAAACCCCTAAGACCTTTGTATAATTTTATATGAAGCACCTGATTGTGACAAAAGTCAGGTCTGCTGACCCCCATGTGACTCTATGTTCGTCCATCCCTATGTATAACAAAAAGTATATAAGCAAACCTGAAAAATAAAGAAAGGGGATCAGTTTCTGGAAAGACTGGTTCCCCCGTGTCATTCTTTCTTGCTCCCCATTTTTCTGGCTGAATTCCCATCTGGTACGTGGGTACTCACCAAGCCTACTAATTTTGGCCTGGGCTTCTAAGATCGGACCAGGGAGGCCTCAGTGCCTCCTCTCCTTCGGGAGAACAGAAAGACGCCTGTGGCCTACATAGGCGGTAATTGGTATTCCACATAAACCAAGTTATTCAGCATCTTTTTCTCCACTAATTTTCCTACTACACTATCCGTTTCTAATCTCTCTCTCTATATATATATATCTGTAATTAAATAAGTTTTTTCCTAGGATGCCTACTCCGTCTCCCCTTCTACTTCTAATTACCCTGGATCCACCGGAGCTGGACCCCGGCAGACCCTGATCCTGGGAAAGATTGAAGGTGGGAGTAGAAGGGGATGACAGAGGATGAGATGGTTGGATGGCATCACTGACTCAATGGACAAGTCTGAGTGAACTCCAGGAGTTTTTGATGGACAGGGAGGCCTGATGTGCTGCAGTCCCTGTGGTCGCAGAGTCAGACACGACTGAGCAACAGACCTGAACTAAACATTTTAAGTAATTTAAGTGGAATTGAGGATGATAGGCTCTAAAAACCTGAACTATATTATTTGAAAAGTGGTTCTAATGGTTGCAAAGATAGTGGTGTACAAGAAGCAAGTAAGGAATTTTAGTAAAAGTGTTCCATAAAATTTGAGATTTAAGATAAGAATATCAGTTTTTCATATTACTTACATAAATGCTTTTAAACTTGTAACTAAAAATTACTAAAAGTAGAATTTATTTACCTATAGTAGATTTGGCCAAAAATTTTTGAGTATTTCTCATTTTAAAAAATGAGGATTTTCCATTTGGGTTCTCTCTTTCTCCATGTATGTATCACAAATGTTACTCCCTCTTTATATATCTGCAGTATATATTTAAAGAATATGTTAACTAGCCTGTGTTATTATTCTCAAATTCTTGGTGCCTCTTCCTGAAGAAGGATCATATCTCCAGTCCTGTTACAATCATGTTTGTGTCACTTCTGGATAGAAATTTTAGAGCTAGTTTGTAAGTCATGCTCTCCTTTTTTTCTCTTCCCAGAACTACCAGCCTGATCCAAACGAGGCTTCTTCATCACAGTGGGTGCTAGAGGGAAGGAAACATTTCCTGGTGTAAGTTGGTCAAGTTTTAATGATATAGAAAGTCTTTTTTTTTTTTTTAATTTCCTCTGCTGTATAGCCCAGTTCACCTGACATATATGCTAACCTTCCTGTCATGAAACAAAGATTGCAGACAGTGTCTGAGTCCTTTCCACAAAGAAATGATACCCTTTACTATATTCTCTGCTATTCCCTACCTCTTCTCATTGTATTTCTTCTTACAGTTTAAACTAGCAGTATTTTATTTTTCCATTGTTAAAGTTGGAAGCACTTTCATTCCTGGGTAACTGTTGTTGTAGGCTGAATAATGGCCCCTGTAGATATTAGGTCCTAATATATAGAACCTGTAAATGTTACCTTTTTGGGAGGAAAATCTTTGAAAATGTGATTAAGTTAAAGGCTTTATGTTGAGATAGGAACATTATCTTGAATTAACTGGTGGGCTATAAACACACTCACAAGTATCATTGTAAGAGCAACTCAGAGGGTAATTAGACTGACATACAGGAGAAAGCAAAAAAAATATTTGAAGATGCTGACCTTGAGGCTGGACTATGTAGTTACAAACCAAGAAATTCTGGTGGCCTCCAAAAGGTGGAAAATAGTGAATAGCTTCTCCCCTAGAGTTTCCAGAACAGAGTGGTCTTGCTGAGACCTTGATTATGAAACAGTATCATCATTAAAAATGGAGCTCTACCCTAAACGAATAGGTTTCATTTTGATTCCTGGCTCTATTAACTATATGATGCACCACAAATTACATAACATCTCTGACTTTTCTCATGTATGTAATGGAAATAATAATAGCATCTCCCTCATAGGTCTATTGTGAGAATTAAGTAAGAGTATCTATAAAACTTTGAGATATTTGAGTTGATTGCTAAGCCATTTATCAAAATGGATAATACTGGAAAGATAAGGAACATGGGACAGTGAAGGTATTAGTTAGAGATCAAGTGTCCTGTTTTATAAAACGAATATTTGATATGTCTCTTGGGAGCCAAGAGCTAATACAGAAAAGTTCAAGGTTACAAATCTACAGCTCAGAGAGCATTTAAACTGCACAATGAAAAGAAATTGCAATCATCAGCATGTAGGTGATATTATAAAGCATGAAACTGGGACTTCCCTGGTTGCCCAGTGGTTAAGACTCCACTCTGCCAATGCAGGTGGCATAGGTTAAATCCCTGGTCAGGGAACTAAGATACCACATACCATGCAGCACAGCCAAAAGGCTAAAAGAAAAAACGCTAAACTAAATTAAATTATATTGGAAGAATGTTTAGTTAAAGAAGACTGATGTTCTCAGGATAGATGGCTTGGCCCTTTAGTGTTTAAGGTTGAACAGAGGAAAAATTGTCATCTGAGACAACTTTATTTATTTATTTATTTATTTATTTATTTTAGCTCGGAGAACTCTACTCAGTGCTCTAAATGGGAAGAAAAATACAAAAAAAAAAAAAAAGGGATATCTGTACATGTATAGCTGATTCACTTTACTGTATAGTGGAAACTAACACAATATTATGAAAGAAATTCAGTTCAGTTCAGTCACTCAATCATGTCCGACTCTTTGTGACCCCATGAATCACAGCACAACAGGCCTTCCTGTCCATCACCAACTCCCGGAGTTCACTCAAACTCATATCCATCGAGTCGGTGATGCCATCCAGCCATCTCATCCTCTGTCGTCCCCTTTTCCTCCTGCCTCCAATACCTTCCAGCATCAGGGTCTTTTCAAATGAGTCAACTCTTTGCATCAGGTGACCAAAGTATTGGAATTTCAGCTTCAGCATCAGTCCTTTCAATGAACACCCAGGACTGATCTCCTTTAAGATGGACTGGTTGGATCTCCTTGCAGTCCAAGGGACTCTCAAGAGTCTTCTCCAACACCACAGTTCAAAAGTATCAATTCTTCAGCGTTCAGCTTTCTTCACAGTCCAACTCTCACATCCATATGTGACCACTGGAAAAACCATAGCCTTGACTAGACGGATCTTTGTTGGTAAAGTAATATCTCTGCTTTTTATTTATTTTTTAAAATTTACATTTATTTATTTAAATTGGAGACTAATTACTTTACAATATTGTATTGGTTCTGACACACATCAACATGAATCCCTCACGGGCATACACGTGTTCCCCATCCTGAACCTCCCTCCCACCTCCCTCCCCATACCATTCCTCTGGGACAACTTTAAAGTGACAAGAGAAATGAAACAATGAAAGCATGTTGCAAAACTCGCTTCCATCAGAGTTCAGATGGGAATAACAGAAACCAGTCTATCAGTTTTAAGCAGAATGGAATTAAACACAGGAAATTATACGCTTACAAATTAGATCATTGGGCTGGTCTTACAAAAATTACTCCCAGAAGAAGTAACTAAGGGTTCCTATCAAGGAAAAAGTTTTATGTCATAAGCAGAAATCTTGTGAAACCACAGACATCGTCTCCACTTCTGGCTCCAGGATTGTACTCCTTTAGCCACAATCTGGAGATTAAAAAAAAGCACCACCCAGATATAATCGTGTGGCACAAGCCAAAAAATACTTCTTGCTCTTCTCTGCATCCTCCATCAGTTTCATATTCCAGGTTAACTGCTGCATTCTATTAGCATTACAAAAAATCCCTACATATATGTATTATATATATATATATATGGAAGGTTGGGAAATACAATTTTTAGTTTTTTAACTACTGTAATACAGGGAGGTGAAATAGAAGAATGTTGGCATAGATTTTAAATGAGTCAACTTACAATACGTATCAAAAAATTCAAGAGAGTTATTTCAAAAAGAGATGAGTAGCCGGTTGTGTACAATGCTACTGATAAGGCAGGTAAGATGACCACAGAAATGATAAATGAATTTGGCATCATGGGAGGTTCTTAGTAACCTCAACAATAGTGAGGAAGGTGAAAATTTTAGGGAGGTGAAACAGGTTGAAGAAAGAATAGCAAGTGAAGAAATTGAGATAAGAATGTAAATAACTTGTTTTCAGAGTATTTTGTGAAAAATAATAGAGAAATGGGACAACAGTAGGAGGTAAATAGAAGGGTCAATGAAAAAAAAATCTGTTGGTTTTAAATAAGGTACATTGGTAAACTGTAGGGATGGAGAAATAAGGGATAATTGAAAGGTAAAATCCTTAAGATGAGAACAACCAAATCAGGGCCTTTCCAAATAAGTAAAATGAAGGGAGACAGGAAAAACGGAGTCCAGAGTGCTTGCAAGGAACTGGTTATAATAAAGGATTGTGAGACAATTTGGGAAAAGAAAAATAAAGACAGAAAATGAAGGATGAATAGCAAAGGTTAAACAGAAAATAAATTTGAAGTTTAAATCAGGACATTACACTTATGGCAGAAAGTGAAGAGGAACTAAAAAGCCTCTTGATGAACGTGAAAGAGGAAAGTGAAAAAGTTGGCTTAAAGCTCAACATTCAGAAAATGAAGATCATGGCATCTGGTCCCATCACTTCATGGCAGATAGATGGGGAAACAGTGGAAACAGTATGAGACTTTATATTTTGGGGCTCCAAAATCACTGAAGATGCTGATTACAGCCATGAAATTAAAAGATGCTTACTCCTTGGAAGGAAATTTATGAGCAACCTAGATAGCATATTCAAAAGCAGAGATATTATATTGCCAACAAAGGTCCGTCTAGTCAAGGCTATGGTTTTTCCAGCGGTCATGGATGGATGTGAGAGTTGGACTGTGAAGAAAGCTGAGCACCGAAGAATTGGTGCTTTTGAACTGTGGTGTTGGAGAAGACTCTTGAGAGTCCCTTGGACTGCAAGGAGATCCAACCAGTCCATTCTGAAGGAGATCAGCCCTGGGATTTCTTTGGAAGGACTGATGCTAAAGCTGAAGCTCCAGTACTTTGGCCACCTCATGAGAAGAGTTGACTCATTGGAAAAGACCCTGATGCTGGGAGGGATTGGGGGCAGGAGGAGAAGGGGATGACAGAGGATGAGATGGCTGGATGGCATCACCGACTCGATGGATATGAGTTTGAGTGAACTCCGGGAGTTGGTGATGGACAGGGAAACCTGGCATGCTGTGATTCATGGGGTCGCAAAGAGTCGGACACGACTGAGCAACTGAACTGAACTGAAACCTTTTGGAGTTGACCAAACTAGAGTCAAGGATAAAATGGAAGTGGTCAGAGGAATATGGTTATTGCTATTGGTGAGGAGCAAATCCTAGAGTGGGATCATAGAAATGTGGAGTTGAAGAGAGTTTAAGAAAAACTTTGTTGGAAATGAGGAGGTGGAGAATCAGAAGTGAAGGACCACTTATCGTGGCTTACTCACTTGTAATAACAGTAGACCAAATGGAAAATAAAAGGCTATGCCAGGGTGAAAAATCACAAAAAATAAAAGTATCTAGTGTGAGTAAGGCAAAGCAGCTTAGTGGTCTCAATATACAATGAGACTAGTCTAGTCTCATTATAGTCTTTAATAGTCTTTAATATGGCATTAAAGAAGCTACGATTTTGGAAAAGGAAAGAGAAAACACACAGAAGCTGTATTTGAATCTTTCTTGAGGACTAATAATGATAATCTGTGCAAGGTACCACTTCTCAACACATACACACACATAAAACATGGAAGTGTTGAGCTTGAGACCATAAAGTTGCAAAGAGATGGGCATAGCTAAGGGACTAAGCATGTATGCATGCAGTGAATTGCTAAGTATGAAATCTCATATCATGGCTTCAGAACAGGAAGATTTTAGAGCAAGTAAAATTTGAGTTATTATATTACTTTCTAACAGTGCCTCTAATAAACTTCTCTGGTGGCTCAGTCAGTAAAGAATCTGCCTGCAATGCAGGAGATCACCCGCAATGCAGGACATCCAGGTTCAGTCCCTGGGCTGGGAAGGTCCCCTGCAGGAGGAAATGGCAACCCACTCTAGTATTCTTGTCTGAAAAATTCCACGGACAGAGGAACCTGGCTACAGTCCGTGGGGTCTCAAGAGTCGGACATGACTTAGCAACTAAACCACCACCAACCCTTCTAATAAAGACAAAATAATCAAAGAATTTTTTAATCTTGCATATTCGTTGACAGTGGTCATGTATGGATGTGAGAGTTGGACTATAAAGCTGGGCTATAAAGCTGAGCACCAAAGAATTGATGCTTTTGAACTGTGGTGTTGGAGAAGACTCTTGAGAGTCCCTTGGACTGCAAGGAGAGCCAACCAGTCCATCCTAAAGGAGATCAGTCCTGGGTGTTCTTTGGTAGGACTGATTTGGAAGCTGCAACTCCAATACTTTAGCTACCTGATGCGAAGAGCTGACTCATTTGAAAAGACCCTGATGCTGGGAAAGATTGAGGGCAGGAGGAGAAGGGGACGACAGAGGATGAAATGGTTGGAAATCATCACCGACTCAATGGACATGGGTTTAGGTAGACTCCAGGAGTTGATGATGGACAGCGAGGCCTGGAGTTCTGCAGTTCATGGGGTCACAAAGAGTCAGACACGACTGAGTGACTGAACTGATTCATTGACATACTGTCTCTCCTACAATGAATTCCATGGTGATATTGACTATTTCACTAATCTCTAAGTTCCTAGCAACTGGCACAATGTCAGGCACACTAAACACATATTTGTCGAATCCAAAGTTCTAAAAACCTCAATTATGCAAAAAGAATCTTCTCAAATTAATAACTGATGTGTCAGAAATTTGAAAGTCTAAATTAGCCATTGTATAGCAGGTAAAAAATATACTATGTTATGATACATCACAAACAAATTTGAATAGCATTTTTACTTATCAAGCATTGTGTTCTGTATTTCAATGTCTAGCATATTTTCAATTTGCTAAAATAAATGTCATTTGAAAATTGATATATTATTTTTGTGCATGTTATAGCAAATAATTATTATGTATATTTTCAAGAAAATTAAGAATAGGACCCCACCTAACCCTGGAAATTTGTTCAGATAATCTGTATTCATGGTTCATTAGTGATATGCTCTACCAAGATGGTGAGTAAATAATCATTTTCATTCCCTTTCATTGCTTCTCCTTCTTATGAAGGCTATTAGTAGATAAGAATGACATTAGTGCACATTTTGTATAATAAAGATTCCATGAAGCTAAGAGTCTTATTTTCACTGTCAAGGGCTCATAACTACAGTAGGGAGATGATGAATAAGAGATAAAAAGCCAGAAATAGCAAAATGCAATACAATTTTAAGTGCAACCAGAAATGTGACCGAAAAAAATGCAGTTATATGTTAGCAGAAGGAGATTGCAGATAATTAAATATAAATGTATAATATACATATTATATATGTATAATGATATATATAATACAGATGAATTTGGGGGACATATGTATGTATAGTGCATGTATACAAATACACATTATAAATTTTATTAAATTTTATTCAAGTCTAATTACATAAGCAACAAAATGATGACTTAGACCTTTGCCTGACAGATTTATGGATCTCTTCTACCTTTAGATAGGGCTAAAGTCAATTGGCATAGAGAAATAAATGTGGAGCTGACCATTTTAAACTCTTGTGCAAATATGCACATACAATATAATGGCACAGACAGCACCGTGCGGATGAAAATTACCTCCCAGATTATAGTCCTGTGTCTCTATTTCTTTCTTATATCAGTAGAAAAAATTTGCGAAGACACACTTCCAAGAAAATAAATTATCACCCCAGTTGTTAATGGCTTTTTAAAGTAAGTAAATTAGGAATATCTACTACTGTTAAAAGAGTAAGAGAGATTGCAACTAAAATACAACTGCTGAGGGGGGAAATCTTATTGGCCTCATGAGCGGTATAACATACAGGAAAAATATTCTAGAAAAATGTTTTATTTTGTATAATATTCAGTCATATATGTGAATAATTTGTTAAGATTAATAAGAAAATAGACTGTGGCTTCCATATTCTTATGACCACTACCACTAATAAGTATGCTAAGAGGGTTTTTTTAGGGAAAAGGACTAAAAAAATATAGCTTAAATGTCATTAATAGTTTAAAGACATGCATTGACTCTTCACAAGGAAACATATTCCTAACACTGCTGCTGCTGCTGCTGCTGCTACGTCGCGTCAGTCATGTCCGACTCTGTCTGACCCCATAGATGGCAGGCCAACAGGCTTCTCTGTCCCTGGTATTCTCCAGGCAATAGTACTGGAGTGGGTTGCCATTGCCTTCTCTGATTCCTAACACTGCAGTACTTTTAAAAGCCTGGAATAATTTTCTGCTCTAAACAATGAATCAAAACGAGATAAGCTTAGTTAAGAATATAGGAGGGGCCCCAGTTGTTCAACTTCATTTCAGGCTGGGGTTTAAAAAAAAAATTGTGATTCGTATGTGTTGGATCTTGTTTTAGTGAAGAGCTTTTCAGGGAAAATGAAATGACACTTACCCTTCACAAAGAGAGTATAAAGAGACAACTGATTTTTTAATCACTCATGAAGATGCAAATTACAAGAAGGAACACTTGAACTTCAAAGCAATTCTTTTTCTGCCAAGGAAAGTAAAGAACTAAATCAATATTAATGTACTCTACATTATATTGCCAACTAAATTTTATGGAAAAGTATGTCAAAGGTGGCAAGAATACACACAAGAACTATACAAAAATGATCTTAATGACCTAGATACTCATGATGATGTGATCACTCACCTAGAGCCAGACATCCTGAAATGTGAAGTCAAGGGGGCCTTAGGAAACATCACTACCAACAAAGCTAGTGAAGGTGATGGAATTCCAGTGGAGCTACTTCAAATCCTAAAAGATGATGCTGTGAAAGTGCTGCACTTAATATGCCAACAAATTTGGAAAACTCAGCAGTGGCCACCGGACTGGAAAAGGTCAGTTTTCATTCCAATTCCAAAGAAAGGCAATGCCAAAGAATGTTCAAACTACAGCACAATTGCACTCATCTCAACGCTAGCAAAGTAATGTTTAAAATTCTCCAAGCCAGGCTTCAATAATACGTGAACCGAGAACTTTCAGATGTTCAAGCTGGATTTAGAAAAGGTAGACGAACCAGAGATCAAATTGCCAACATCCGTTTGATCATCAAAAAAAGCAAGAGAGTTCCAGAAAACATCTACTCCTGCTTTATTGACTATGCTAAAGCCTTTGAATGTGTGGTCACAACAAACTGTGGAAAATTCTTAAAGAGACAGGAATACCAAACAATCTGACCTGTCTCCTGAGAAGTCTGTATGCAAGTCAAAAAGCAACAGTTAGAACCAGAAATGGAACAACAGATTGGTTCCAAATTGGGAAAGGCATACGTCAAGGTTGCATATTGTCACCCTGTTTATTTAACTTATATGCAGAGTACATCATGTGAAATGCCAGGCTAGATGAAGCACAAGCTGGAATCAAGGTTGCTGGGAGAAATATCAAAACCTCAGTTATGCAGATGACATCACCCTTATAGCAGAAAGTGAAGAGGACCTAAGAGCCTCTAGATGAAAGTGAAAGAGGAGAGGGAAAAAGTTGGCTTAAAACTCAACATTCTGAAAACTTAGACCATGGCATCTGGTCCCATTACTTCATGGCAAATAGATGGGGAAGCAGTTGAAACAGTGACAGACTTTTATTTTCTTGGGCTCCAAAATGACTGCAGATGGTGACTTCAGCCATGAAATTAAAAGATACTTGCCCCTTGGAAGAAAAGCTATGACACCTAGACAGCATATTAAAAAGTAGAGACGTTACTTTTACAACAAAGGTCTATCTAGTCAAAGCTATGGTTTTTCCAGTAGTCATGTACAGATGTGAGATTTGGAACATAAAGGAGACTGAGCTCTGAAGTATTGATGCTTATTGGAGAAGACTCTTTAGAGTCCCTTGGACTGCAAGGAGATCCAGCCAGTCCATACTAAAGGAAATTAGTCCTGAATATTCATTGAAAGGACTGATACTGAAGCTCCAATACTTTGGCCACCTGATGCGAAGAACTGACTTATTGGAAAAGACCTTGATACTGGGAAAGATTGAAGGCAGGAGGAAAAGGTAATGACAGAGGATGAAATGGTTGGATGGCCTCACCGACTCAATGGATATGAGTTGAGTTTGAGCAAGCTCCAGGATTTGGTGATGGACAGGGAAGCCTGGTGTACTGATGTTCATGGGGTCACAAATAGTCGGACATGACTGAAGGACGAACACAACTCATGTCAGAATATTTGTATTACTTTTATTTTAAATTTTAAAATATTTTAATGTCTGGAAAAGTAGTATACTAGATACTACCATACTAGCAAAAGAGGGTTAAATACAAAGTTCAGTTCAGAACTTTTATTTTGAAATAGCACATTACACATATTGCCAAGCTTTCTCGCTCCATTATCTTTCTTGAATTCCTCCCTCCCCTACTCTACAATTTGTGAATATTCTTCTCATGCATATTTTTAACATTATCACCTATATATCTACTTAAGAAGATAAGATTGCATGGTTTGAAAATATACAGTTTAAATGTTATCATACTATAAGCATTCTTACACAACTTACTATCAATGGTTATGACTCAGATCCATACTAATACCCCAATTAGTGAGCATGTACATTGTACTGACTTTCATCAATTCAATACTGCATTGAAAATCCCTTAAATGCCTTTCTTATGTGTAGAAGTAAGTTTTCTAGGATATAAGCAGTTAAATGAGCAGTCTCAACTCAGATGAATATAAGCACAAAATAGTTTTCATTTTCTGCAGTTACTTCTTTCATCCCTATTCCACTGAATCTCTTTTTCCACTTTCTTAATTATATCTTTCATGAATTTCATAAAGTCTCATTCTAAATGATAAATTCTGCTTTAAAGTGTTAATCATACCCCCCATTTAAACATTATCTTCTCTCTTCCTTCACCCCAGTTTAGAGCAGGGATACTGATGCTGAAGCTCTGATACTTTGGCCACCTGATGCAAAAAGCCAAGTCTCTGGAAAGACCCTAATGCTGGGAATGATTGAAGGCAAAAGGAGAAGAGGGCAGCAGAGGATTAGATAGTTAGATAGCGTCACAGACTCAATGGACATGAATTTGAGCTAACTTTGGGAGATAGTGAAGGACAGGGAAGCCTGGCAAGCTGCAGTACATGGGTTGGCAAAGAGTTGGACACGACTGGGCAACTGAACAACAACAATGACTGGTAGGAATGGAGGATCTAGGTAGCAATGTCTGGCTATAAGACACTTAGCTCTAAATCCTACTTTTCTAGAGATTGGAAGTGAGGAAGAAGAAGTAAAGTGAAAGGTGTTTTGCTTTTGTTTTCACTTACGAGCCCACATCGTGGTGGTGGTGGTTTCTTCTTTCTTTGTTGCTTGTTGCCACTTCTCTGGATAACATTGAGCACCAGCAAATCCTCTGTGTGGCAACCTTACAGATACTGGATCTTTAATGAAGGGCTTGATGAATACATGTCCTTCAGGTGAACACTGCAATTAGTTAATTTGTGAAATCTAGATCAAAACTCATATCTTCCACCTATCTAATCTTTAGCCAGAGTGAATAAACAATCCTATGGAATCCTCTTACTCCTCAGGGAAGAAAACTTTAACATGGAATATTGCCTAGATAGTTCATGTTCTACTTTTAACCCACAGGAAACATCTGTTCATTGCCACAAAGAATATGGGAATGTAGTGGACTCTACTCTCATCCTCTCTTTCTGCCGTGTGGTCAGTTACATTAATAATAATCTAGTTAAACTACCTTTGCTTCTCTATAATGAGATCTACTGTCATGATATATTCTTTGTACATTTATAGATTATGTACATTAATATTTATTCATAAATTTATTTTCTTATGCTCTTCCTATATAATTTATTATCAAATTTATATTGGACTTCTACATATAAAATGTTGCCTATGAAACAATGCAAGTGATAATTTTTAATCACATTTTACTTGGGAGTTTATATAATAAATAATATATATATTTATATATAGGTTATATAACATATAATAATTTATATAGTAAATAAAATAATAAAATAAAACATATGCAACTTATTGGATTGTAATAGACTTTTTAGGAGCTTCCTAGGTAGCTCAGTGGTAAATAATCTGCCTGTTAATGCAGGAGATGCAGGTTCAATCCTTTGGTTGAAAAGATCCCTGAAGAAGGAATTAGCAACCCACTCCAGTATTCTTGCCTGGGAAATCCCATGGACAGAGGAGCTTGGCAGCTACAGTCCATGGGGTCACAAAAGAGTCAGACACAACCTAGCAAATAAACAGCAATAATAACAAATAGACTTTTAAAGTTTCCACTTAGTCTTGAATCAATTTGATAAAATTTACCATTTCATTTAAATTTTAAATTTATTTTCACAAAGTTATTTAAAACATAACTTTATGGTTACCTTTTATCTTTAAAGATTCCCTTCTCATTATTTATACTATCTTTTAAAATTAATTTTTAATTGGAGTGTATAGTTGCTTTACAATGTTGTGTTAGTTTGTGCTGTACAGCAAAGTGAATCAGCTATATGTTTACATATATCCTCTCTCTTCTGGTGTATTTTCTGTCTTTATCACACTGTCTTCCTGTTCAACATTTCTGTAAATTTATTCTTAGTCTCTTTTATACTCCATATTATTTCTTGCCTTTCATTTTAATATGTTCTTCTATTTATTATTTCTATTTCCCTTGAGTTTATGATTTCTCTATTTCCTTGAGTTGGATGCTCAGCTCATTTACTTTTAATCTGCTTGTTAATATACTCTTTTAGGACTATTAACCTCCTTTCAGTCTTTACTTGATGTATATACCACAAATTTTTAGTATCATTGCTACTGCCTTTCAATTCTAAATATTTTTTATATCACATTTTGTCCCACAAACATGTATCACTTAAAATATTAGTTTTAATCTTTTTAAAGTATCAATAAATGTGTGATTTACCTTGCTGTAAACTAGCTTTATTTATGCCTTATTTTGTAAGTAAATATCAAAATAAAGAGAGACCATTTTTTAATATGTGAAACAAAGAAAAGCTAAATTGATTGCTTGCTAAACGAGAAAGTAGTGCTTGCAAAGCAAGTCTCACCAAACAGTGCAAGTGTTGATTCTATACAGATATGGAAATAACATGATCAGAGTTTCAGGCATTTAAAGAAGCAAAAGTTGGGAATTCCTGGTGGTCCAGTGGTTAGAACACTGTGCTTTTACTGCCAAGCGTCTGAGTCCAATCTCTGGTCAGGGAACTAAGATCCCATAAACCATGCAGTACAGTCAAAAAAAAAATAAAGAAAGAAGTAATATTGTCCTTAAACTGGAGTGAATTTCAGCTGTGGAAACCTTGTTACTGGAGTAATTTTGATGCTGATTGGCTTCCAAAAGCATGGGACTTGTGTATAATGAGATGGGTTCAAAACTACTTGTGGTTACTTATTCATGGCCTTGGACTATGTCAGCAGAATTTTTTTTTTTCCCTGTTGGAGATATAACTTTTTATAGTGAGGAGTACTAGCTCTGGTCTCTCCAAATTAAATAATCTTGATAATGGTCATAAATCATATTGACCTAGTTCAAGATTTATCTAAAATAATATTTGAAGTTGTTCTGGACCCTGAGAATCTACTGTAAAGAGAAGAGAAGTGGTTAGAAAAGACTTGCTGCCAGATTATTAGGAATAACCTAGATAGTTTGCTAAATGGTTAGGGTGTGGAGATAGGCACAGCAACAGTAATGTATTTATATATTGGCAAATTGTAGATATAGCAATAGATAACTAATTAGCACATATGCTGCTATTCGCTTCAGTCGTGTCCAACTCTGTGCAACCCCATGGACTGTAGCCTACCGGGGCTCCTCCGTCCAGGGGATTTTCTCGGCAAAGGTACTGGAGTTGGGTATTTTCCAGGCAAAGGTACTGGAGTGGGTTGCTATTTCCTTCTCCAGAGGATCTTCCTGACCCAGGGATAGAACCCAGGTCTATCTGCATTGCAGGCAGACGCTTTATCCTCTGAGCCACTAAGGAAGCTTTTTTATTTTGTGAGAAAAAATCAAAATAAAGAGAGATGGTATCTCTTCCCAAGTCAGTCTGTTTCAATGAGATGACTTTCACATATCAAGGATAATTTAGCAATTTGGCAGATTTTCAATTTCTCTGAAATTGCTCAATAGTTGGAATTCAAATGCTGTCTATGTTGCTTTTGGTAATCACTGTCGTCTTCGTGCACTGTACAAGCAATCAATGCTCCCTAGTCCCCTTACCTTCCCCCACCACACACACAATGCCCACAGGCTCTGCCCAGCCTGTGGAGGACAAGGGGACAGAATTTTTCAGAAAAATGATTTCCTCAAACTAAACAAACTTGGAAAAGGAAAAAGATAAATTAATTTCTATGGAAGACCATGATTCAGATTTATAAATCATTCCTTAAGGGGTCAGAATGATCAGCTTGATACTGGGAGCAGAATTTCTCTCAAGCACTTTAGGAATGATACAATTAATTCACTGGTGACAGGTCACCTCACAAAAATCACTCTGCAAACTTTTTAATCACTTAACAATTAGTTTATATGGATATCTATTCCATTGCACCTCTGCAAATACTGGAAACTAGATTTATCTCTTTAATTTGTATATATACATATATATGCTATACATAATGTATGCTGCTGCTGCTGCTGCTGCTAAGTTGGTTCAATTGTGCTGCATAGACGGCAGCCCACCAGGCTCCCCCATCCCTGGGATTCTCCAGGCAAGAACACTGGAGTGGGTTGCCATTTCCTTCTATGCACATACATATATTTGTGTATCTTGTTTATTTGAATAATACAATGATGATGAAATGAGCATGTAGTTGGAAAACTGAATAGAAAGTTAATGCCTATTCAAATAGAATGGAGTTCTTAGGATGGAGATACAGTGCCAATGAGTATCAGGGAACTATAAAATGTGATACGCAGTACCACTGAATATCAAGAGGTTTGTGTGGAAATTAATAACCCTGAATCCCACACACCATGAAGAAGATATGACTGAAGCTGATAGAGAAGAAAAGTAAAACAACTTAAAGATTGTTCTTCAAAAAAATCTGGCAAAATGGAAAAATGTGTAATACACTCCATATCAATTATAAAACTTACATAGTATGAGGAAGTTTGTCAAAATTCTAAATATTTGAACATTTTATTTTACTTAGTGCTATCTTGTAAATCCTTCACTTATCCTACTTACAGTTAAATCTCTTGGGGAAAAGAGCAGCTAAATAAACAAGAAGAGTTATACTTTGGATTCAGTTAGGAGCAGAAAATAATTTTATTACTAAAATATAGGTAAATGAATCTTTTGGAAAACATGAATACTTAATTTTGTACTTTTTGTTAAATAGGTAAGAAAGACTAAAGATAGTCATATATATATATAAATATATATCTGAGACTGAAAAAAAAGATAAATATTCTAAGAAAACAATGCTTTCATGAGGTTTTATAGATCTCACTGTTCTATCAGAAATTATTCTGAATTTTCAAAGCCATAAAATATGAGACTTTTAAAAACAATGTTTTATGAACAAATTCTCTTTTGTTACCATTATTATTGATAATGATGTAAATGAACATAGTAAATATTTAGAAAGTACAAAATGAGCCACCTTTTTTTTTCCAGAAAAACAAACAAAAATATCTGTGTGCTTTTCTAGACCAAAAGACCCATCTCTGTGTAACCAATAAATAAAAGTTTCTTATGCTCTCTTATGGAAAATGTACAAGGGTATGTATATATTTGTGTATCTACCCATATGTCTATATCTCTATATGTAATTTTTTTTACTTCAATTATATCATCATGAGTAAAATCTCACTACATGCATTGTTTATTAAGTATTAGGAGTTAGTCAGTATTACTGACTCAGGACAGTATATTTGGCTTGGGTAGAAATACAAATTCTTCCACTCGCTAGCTATCAGATCACGGGAAAATTATGTAATTCCTCTGTGCTTCAGTTTCCATATTTATAATAGATGTGGATGGTGCTAATAATAGTATTTACTTCATAGAGCTAATATGAAGATAAAATATGTAAGGTTGTATGAAACACTTAGGCTAATGTCGTGTTATAAACATTCAATAAGGACTAGCAACCATTATTGCACTGTCCTATCCATGTTTTTCCTTTCTCTCCTTTTTCTGGGATATTGTCTTCAGATGAAAAGCCTGAAAACCTAAAATCTAGTATGTGTGAAAAAACAATGCATTCCTTCCTAGATGCTCTAGTAACTTGTGGATAAGCTTATGCAGTGACCATTGAAATTCAGCTACTGAGACGAAAAGCACTCAGAATTTGGGATCAGAGCACCAGGTGAAAGCTTTTAATTTCCCCTATTTATCTGAGTATCTCTTGTCATGTTTTTGAATTTATATCCTCAATTATAAAATAAAAATAAGGAAGAAAAACAATTTTATTACAAAGGATGATTTTGATAAATAAATACGGCAAGTTTTATAAGTGATAGTTAACACTACTTATAATTTTGAAGAGTAGGAGAAATGCCAAAATTATGGCTATCAAAAGCAATACTGGTTTAAAAAAAGCAGAAGAAAGTGAGATTAATGAATGATCTTTGTGTATGTATAAAATATATCTTCAAAGGAAGCATATTGGAGGCTGTGGAAAGAGACATTGCAATAGATGGGTGCCAGCATGAATCACTGAAACACATCATAGCAGACTAGCCTCATTTCCTTTTTTTTTTTTTTTCTTTATAGGAACACCAGAACAATAAACCAAGTTACATGGTGAATGTAGAATATCTGAAATTCAGGAATCCATTTGAAAAACTCTCTCAGAAGACTCTTGTAGACAAACTGAAAAATCAACTCATTTACTCAGGTCGATCCAGGATCAAATGCACAAAAGTCACTTGATAACCAATGGAGCAAATCAGTGATTTCTACAAAACACTATTTTTATTCCTTGCTACCAAAAGTTGTATCTGTTACTTATCTGAAAATAGAGAGCACTATCTGCCAAATGAAGAGCTTGTATGAAAGCTTAAATGTATAGGAGGCAACTTCCTTGAAAAATAGAATGAAGAGCTCACATGCAGACCAGAAAATGTGATACAAATTAACGCCTAAGATCAAGTCGGTAAAGAGGAAGTTTTGGTCACCACAAAACTAAAACATGAAGAAATACAAGTTAGGGACTGCAAGAGTGAAAAAGACAGGGATGTTAAATGGCAAGAGAAGATACTATGAGTAAACCATGGTACATCATTGTCCAAAATGCTAACAGGCTCTGAGACCACACTGCCATAAACGTGTAGTATTGAGATTGAAGGCAGTCATAGTCCCTTTCTACCTCAAGGTGCTAAATTAATTCATGCATGGATTTTTTTTTTTTTTTTGGCTCAGGAGAAGGGATTGAGTTTTCAGAAAGATTTTTATAATCCAGAGAACATTCAGATGGGAAAGAACAGAGTAGTGAAAAAACTTAAAATCATGTTTGAGAATTACTTCTATCAACTGGAAATTTTTAACATAAAAAAGTAACAGAAATATTTATTTATAAATCAGAGTCACAGAGTGAAAACAGAGTGTTAGACATAGTCTGTGTAGCATTATAGTGGTAAGTGGGGTCATGTGTAGAGTTTACAAGGTGTTTGAACAAACATGACCAAAAATAAAATTAAAAGCTTTCTCAATAGTTAGGATCATACAGACCTGGAAAGAGCTACCGTTGACTGGTGAGATAGTTTTGTCACTGGAATTGTTCAAAAAGAAGACAGTCACTTACAGAAGTAAATCTCATAAGGGATTGAAGCCTCTTATATTTAAGTTTATATACTTATTTACCAACTTTTTTATTTCTTCTTCCTTTGCATAGATTTTAACTGTTTTCACTTGTCTCCTTTTATCCATTGTCCATGGGCTGTATTGTTATAAGCTGATTTGAAACACCACACTAAGGCTCATCTTTCATGTTTCTTTTCCTTCAGGTTTTTTCTATTATTTTTCATTAGGTCTCCATAAAAATTTATGTATTTAGCTTAATTTTGGTGCCTACAGGCATATGCTTGTATCCTTCATCGATCTGTTGTTTTATTGCGAATAAGTCACATTTTTTAAATGCCAGACTCAACATTCTTTTATGCTATTTATAACATTTCCAGTAGTCATTCTGAAAACTATTCAAGAACTTATTTTTAAGTCAAGCATTACAATATGATTGTATGTCCCAGCGAGCCAGATAAAAAGCCTCTCTGATGTGTCATTGAGTTGATGTGAGTCTATTTTTTTGGACTTCATTTAGTTGATAACCTATTATTTGATTAATACTAGAGAGGAGAAATTTCCACAATAGTATGCATGCTAAAATTCCTACATATGTACATAAACTATATTTTTCTAATTATGAAATTATAGAAAATTTGAGAATTCAAAAAGTTTGAAGTTAAAAATTAGATCTATTACATTGCCATTGAAACAAATCTGTTTAATATTTTATATTCTGCCTATTTTTTTCTATGCCTGTTTTAATTTAATTTTACACGTGCTCACATGTGCACAAATATGGCTTTTGACACTGTTTTCTCATCATTAGTGAAAGTTGCTCAGTCGTGTCCTACTCTTTGCGTCCCCATGAACTATACAGTCCATGGAATTCTCCAGGCCAGAATACTAAAGTCGGTAGCCATTCCCTTCTCCAGGGGATCTTCCCAACCCAGGAGTGGAACCCAGGTCTCCTGAATTACAGGCGGTTTCTTTACCAGCTGAGCCACAAGGGAAGCCCTCTCTCATCATTATGTGCTTATAATTTTGCCTATGCTTTACAACGTTCACAGACATGACTTGAGTACAACATAGCATATATCCATGTGTCATTTTTGCATTTAGATTAGTTCTATTTTTATCATTAGAAATACTATATCTATAAATAAATTGTCACATAACACATGCTATATATTTAGAATTATTTCTGAGCCGTGGTATGCTAGCTTCAAAGGTATTCATGTGCACCACTCCTCTCAGTGTTAAGAAGGGTTGAAATGGAATGCTGACAAACTAATCTTGCATTTGAAATCAAAATACCTGGAGTCACAAATTCACTATTTTAATCAATGGAAATTGGACAATATTACTCTCATATACGTGTTTTAATAACCAAGTGAGGTAGTATTTGTGAAAGTACATTGCAAAACATAAGTACCCATAACAGTCCTGATTATCATGTGCAACAATAAAAGTGATAATGGTTTAATGACCAATGAAAGCTTAGAAAATAATCACCTATTTGAAAATAGATTTTTGCTATGAAATATACAGTTTTGTACTTTGTGTGTGAAATTTAATGCTGCAAAATGTGTGAATTTATTTTCCTTAAAAAGGGTGAAATTCATGCTTATATAAGATATAATATCCTCAGAGACCTATGCATGAGTTTATTACCAGCTCTCTTTGTTTTCTACTTGTCAAATAATTATAAAAACTCTAATTGAACAACATCAAACTTATAATATAATTATAAAAATAACCTAATTAAAACTTTGAAATTAAATGGGACTGTACAAGCAAGGAAATGCAAGAATAATTTTAAATAACAGTTAGGAGATTCCTCAGGCTCTCTCAGATAAAGGCTTTCTTCAACAGGTAAACTTGAAAGCCATTCATTCCTTAACCTTCACGTATTCTGCTTCCCTCTTACTCCTGCTTTATGATAAACCCATAGGTTTGCAGATCCCAAAAATGTTTGCAGATCCCATAAAGAACAAAGGATCATAAGACTCATAAGAACAAGGGATCTTACTCAATACTAAGATTTACAAATTGTTTCAAGTGCAATTATGAGGTATAGGTAAAGCAGAGAGAGATGCAGAGTTGCCAGTGCTATAGTCCTGGTACTCTCTTGCCATGTTAGATTGCTTTGTGGCTTAGATGTAACATACTAGTTTTCTAAGTGATATATGCAGCCATGTCACTTATACTGTTGTTTTTGTTCAGTCACAGTCATGTCTGACTCTTTGTGACCCCATGGACTGCAGCACGCCAGCCCTCCCTGTCCTCCACTATCTCCTGAAGTTTGCTCAAATTCATGTCCATTGAGTCAGATACGCCACCAAAACATCTCATTTTGTTGCCCCCTCCTTTTTCTGTCCTCAATCTTTCCAAGCATCAGGGTCTTTTTCAATGAATTGGCTCTTTCCATCAGGTGGCCAAAGAACCGGAGCTTCAGCATCAATCCTTCCAATGTGTATTCAGGGTTAATTTCCTTTAGGATTGACTGGTTTGATGTCCTTACTGTACAAGGGACTGTCTAGAATCTTCTTCAGCACCATAGTTCAAAAGTATCAGTTCTTCAGAACTTAGCCTTCTTTATGATCCAACTCTCACATCTGTACATGACTACTGGAAAAACCGTAGCTTTGAGCATAAGGACCTTTGTCATCAAAGTGATGTCTCTGCTTTTTAATCCATTGTCTAGGTTTGTCATAGCTTTTCTTCCAAGGAGCAAATGTCTTTTAATTTCATGGCTGCAGTCACCATCCACAGTGATTTTGGAGCCCAAGAAAATAGTCTCTCTCTGTTTCCATTGTTTCCCCATCTATTAGCCATGAAGTGATGAGGCCAGATGTTATGATGTTAGCTTTCTGAATATTGAGTTTTAAACTAGTGTGTTTTTTTTAAATTCTCTTCTTTCACCTTCATTAAGAGAAGAAAGGGAGCTATTTTGATCTTGAAACACCTCTTTTTTTCTGCAATAGTTAGAGGACTGTATACTCTATGAAGCTATGTCCTATAAATCCAGAGATTCCAGGATTATATAGCATAAGCAAACCTAGATAGACTAGTTCATCTTGCTAAAAGCATTTCACAGATGCCACTCTCCTAGTAGCAAATGGCATTTCCTATTATTAGGCCCATCAATATTTTCAAGGTGATTTGGCCACCCATCTAGGTTTGTTTGTTTGTTTTTTCCCCCATATACACTCTCCTAGTGGGAAAGAATGGATTGTAATCCTGCTGTTAACTCTTTCCTGCCCACTAGGGCTCAGTTTTGTATTAACGGTACTTTAACAGGTGGCGCTCAGAGAAGGCAATGGCAACCCACTCCAGTACTCTTGTCTGGAAAATCCCATCAACGGAGGAGCCTGGTAGGCTGCAGTCCATGGGGTCGCTAAGAGTTGGACACGACTGAGCGACTTCACTTTGACTTTTCACTTTCCTGCATTGGAGAAGGCATTAGCAACCCACTCCAGTGCTCTTGCCTGGAGAATCCCAGGGACGGGGGAGCCTGGTGGGCTGCCGTCTCTGGGGTCGCACAGAGTCGGACACGACTGAAGCGACTTAGCAGCAGCAGTAGCAGCAACAGGTGGCACTAGTTGTAAAGAATTTGCCTGCCAGTGCAAGAAACAAGAGATGCAAGAGATGCGAACTCAATCCCTGGGTCGGGAAGATTCCCTGGAGGAGGAAATGGCAACCCACTCCGGTATTCTTGCCTGGGAAATCACATGGACAGAGGAGTCTGGCAGGCTACAGTCCAGGGGGCCTCATAGACTCAGACACAACTAAACAACTAACAACAACAACAAAAATCCAAATAAATATAGACCACCTACTCAACAACAGAAATTATATTAGATGATTGTTATATAAGAGTAAACAAGTTAGGAAGATCTTTCCTCATAAGGGGCTTATATTCTAAGAAAAGGAAACTGTAAATAAGGACATAAACTAGAGGAGAGCATTACAAATTGTAATAAATGCTACAAATAAAATGAAATAGTAATGCTATTAGAGAGATAGGGTGAGATCAGGATAATTTTGATTGGGAAGTCAATAAAAGTCTCATTAAGGAGTTGTTTTTGTATTCAAAACTTTGGTTTCCCAATATCAAATCAAGTACCTCAAATATAAATCAGAGTCCTGTCTTTGAAGTTACAACCCTGTCTTTGAAGTTACAGGCTTCCCACAGAAAGCCTGATTCAGTCTTCAATAACCCCTGCCACTGACTGTGATCCTATTTTCAATATTCTGATTACAAAGAATCATTATGCTATTAATCCAATTTGATGTAAGAATTGCCTGATATTGGTAAAGCAATCATCAGTCAAAAGTTTGTGATTCAGCAGCCACAGAACTGACATTAGGATTTGGACTGCTTGTTCCCAGTGCCGTGTCCCCAGTGCTTCAACTTTACCGTATTATGTTCCATTAAAAATAGTTCATATGTGTAATGATAATAATATGGCAAAAGTAATAAAAAATTCCTTCCAAATAAAAAAATTTTTTTAAAGAATTGCCTAATATTTATAGTTCTGCTGAATATCTAACAGTAGCAAGAAGCTCTTGAGATGACACTGGAGTTTCTATTCGTATACCCTTTAGAGAAGTCACACTTTGAACTTATACCTACTCATGTTGGGGCCAAAACACACAGCAGTTCCCAGTTTCCCCCCACACCTTTACTGAATTGCTAGAGGTTTTTACAGTCACAATGTGACTTCTCTCTGAACCCATAATAATAATCATTATTATTTAAATTAAAGCTATATTATCCTGAAATATAGCAAATAAGAAATATATATTAGACTTTGAAATATAAACAGAAGACTGGTGTGTAATACTTATTGTTAATGATCTGAGGGCTATCTGTGAGTAATGCTAAGGAGAGCAGTAAAGCCAGTTTGATTTTGAAAAGGTCACATCTCCTTTGAAATTGGACAATTTCAATTTGGGAGAAACATTTTAGTCTTTCATCTAATCTTACCTATATATTTGTAGATTCTAATTATCAAACATTAGGCCTCAACAAATACCCTAGTCCAGGAGAAAATACTGCTGACACATAAATTCATTTTTAAGTACCAGAAATTGAGATAAAATTTATATGTACAGTCATAACTGCTTTTTGTCAGTCACATTCCGTAGACTTCATTATCAAACACTGTTGGCTCAAACTTCTAAATATCTTACAAACACATCTGATAGTTTCTTACTACCTCTTCCACTATTCCTCTATGTTAACTCACCATCATCTAGAATCTAACTTCTATCATCATTGAGTCCTCTGAAGCCATGCTTTGTTCCTAAGACTTGGATCTTCATACAAACAATGAGTCACTTTTATAAAACCTTTGGATTTTAAAAAATTCAAACATGTACAAAATGCACAAAAGAGTATAACAAACCCCAAGTACTCACCACCCAACTTTAACAATTATCAACATTCCGCATTCTCTACCCAATTTTTATTCCTCATGTGATAATTATAATAATTAAGTAGTCATATTTGTTATTGGTGCACTTTGCAATTCATTCTATGGAGTTAAAAGCTCAAGTGTCTTTGCTACACTAAAAACTGGAATTTGAACCTATACTGTTCCATTTCTATTGCCTTTCATTGCAGGATAATTGAGCAAGGCTTTTCCTCTCGAAATTATCCAAGTGGTAAAGAAATACATATGGATGGCAAAACTCAGGGGATATATCAAGTTATCGCTTTTTTCTGAATAGTTTTCATACCACCGTACTGCCAATCCACACAGCACTGAGGCCGTCATTCTGAAGGTCAAGTGCGTTATATACCAGTCGCCACTTCTATCAGGGACAACTCCAGTATCTATGAGAGTTTATCTTAAAGACTCTTAATTCTCTGGAGACTTGCCCTCTTCTTTTCCCACAAGGAAGATAATTACATTGCCATTTACAATATCAATAGAAAACACAAAAAAGATAACCATTCTCAAGTGTACATTATTCCTTAAGAAAAGTTATCATAGCTTCATATAGTTTTGAAGTGTTGCCTTTGTAGTCCCCAAATTTAAACTTTACAGGATGAAAATTCCATAGCTATAGAGAAAATTGAGTAATAAATCATGAATTCATACTTCACATAACTCACAAATATAATGTCTACGGCACATAATATTTACTTGTAATGAGGACCAATCTGAGAATACATTCTAGTTAAGCTTCACTAGTCTCTTTTAAAAAGGAAGATATCTTTCTTTATCAATGTTCAAGGGGAAAAGAAGCTTCAGGAGCTGAAATAACCAGTACTAATAGGATAAAATTAAAGATGGGAAATATAGTTTATTACAGGAGAAATATGCCCTGACAGTGAAATCTGTCATGTTGTTGAGTAAGTCCCTGTGGACATAATGGGAACAATATCTTTTAGATAATTAATGGTATTGTGACCTCATTGATAGGGCATATAAATGGAAATTGTGGGGGAAAAGTCTTACTTTCAATTTTATTATCTCTTTAGGACAATTACAGGGAGAAAAAAGGATTTAAAACATTCATCTGAGAAACACAGTGCCTGAGTATATTTATTTGTCGCTAGGCACCATTTGCAAACATAAAGAAGTACTTCTGCATCGTATTTTCTGAAACCCAGGACATGGTGACATTATTTTTCTTCTTCACCATTTTTGAAAGTTTTTGTTTTCTCTATGCTGTAATTAAATGAAAAAAAAAAAAAAGAAACTTAGATGAATCAATATTTCAAGATACTTCAGTGTCTGTAATAGTTGCCTAACCCAGAAAATTAAATACTTCACTCATGATATTAATTAAAAACCATTATCATCTGAACAACTGTTAGATGATCTTCCCCTCACATCCGTAAGACATGGTAATTTTTACTTGTGTTAATCTAGGTTAGGCTATTTTAATGAACAATCCCCAAAGCTCAGTGACCTTAACACAAGGAAAGTCTCTTGCTTCCATAGGGCAATATGGTGTGTATGAGGCTTGGGTGGGTAAGAAGAGAGAGGCTCCAGAAAGTTGGATGCTATAATCCTATGTAGTATGATTACATATTTGCTTATACACAGTGACATACATCCCACTATTTTCACCATTTTCTGTTTTCTAGAAGGTATTCTTAGGTCATATTCACCCACAAGGGAGAGGATTCACATGTACAGAATGGCAAGAGGCAGGGAGTATGCATATACATTTACTCAATGTAGTTATTCAGAATCCACACTCTCCTACTCTTTTGATGTCATGATCTATAGAAGAAAAGTGAGTAGACTGAATATGTGGAGGATTCTTTTTCCCTAAGCCCTGTAAGTGGCATATTTTGCTTCTGTCCACATTGATTGACTTGAACTATCTGCACAGCCACAACAAGATGGAACTGAACTGAGCTGTGTAGTGCCAAAACTGTACTCATAAAGTCATGAACAAAAATCTCTAAGAAGAAATTCTCCGACTAGAAAGAAATTACACTCAGGGCAAAAAAAAAAATTTAAAAAAAAAAAACCATTTTGTTTATGAAGCATAAACTTTTAATTTGCAACACTGAAGACCATTTCTCTAGTCAAGAGAGAATTTTAATTCAATTCACACAATAAATAAGCACTTGCACTTCTAGCCATGCTTTTTTCCCCTTAAAATCACAAAATATAGAGTTCTGCATTTATTAAAATATTCTGGTGTTTACTTAATGTATATGCATACTCCCTTCCTCTTGCCATTCTGCACATGTGAATCCTCTCCCTTGTGGGTAAATATGATCTAAGACTACCTTCTAGAAAATAGAAAATGGTGAAAATAGTGGGATGTATGTCACTGTGTATAAGCAAATATGTAATTATACTACATAGGATTATAGCATCCAACTTTCTGGAGTCTCTTTCTTTCTTTCTTATCTTTGAAGCAGCAACTGACCCTGTTGGGAAACTCCACATGTAAAGAAACTGTGGATGGTTTCTAGAAGCTAAAGGCAGCCTTGACCCAGCTGCCAGCAAGAAACTAAAACCCCCAGTCTTACAGCTGTAATGAACTGAGTTATGCAAACCTGAGCAAGCCAACCAACCCTCAGATGAGACTGAAGCCATAGTTGACATCTTGATTTCAGCCTTTCAGTTCAGTCGCTCAGTTGTGTCCGACTCTTTGCAACCCCATGAATGACAGCACACCAGGCCTCCCTGTCCATCACCAACTCTCAGAGTTCGCTCAAACTCATGTCCATCGAGTTGGTGATGCCATCTAGCCATCTCATCCTTTGTCATCCCCTTCTCCTCCTGCCCCCAATCCCTCCCAGCATCAGGGTCTTTTCCAATGAGTCAACTCTTCTCATGAGGTGGCCAAAGTATTGGAGTTTCAGCTTCAGCATCAGTCCTTCCAATGAACACCCAGGACTGATCTCCTTTAGGATGGACTGGTTGGATCTCCTTGCAGTCCAAGGGACTTTCAAGAGTCTTCTCCAACACCACAGTTCAAAAGCATCAGTTCTTCAGTGCTCAGCTTTCTTCACAGTCCAACTCTCACATCCATACATGACCAGTGGAAAAACCATAGTCTTTTCTTTTTTTGGTAAGTTCTATTTTTTTTAAATTTTACTTTGCAATACTGTATTGGTTTTGTCATACATCAACATCAATCACAGGTGTGCACATGACTAGATGGACCTTTGTTGGCAAAGTAATATCTCTGCTTTTCAATATGCTATCTAGGTTGCTCATAACTTTCCTTCCAAGGAGTAAGCATCTTTTAATTTCATGGCTACAATCACCATCTACAGTGATTTTGGAGCCCAAAAAAATAAAGTCTGACACTGTTTCCACTGTTTACCCATCCATCTGCCATGAAGTGATGGGACCAGATGCCATAATCTTAGTTTTTTGAATGTTGAGCTTTAAGCCAACTTTTTCATGCAGCCTTTCAGAGGACCCAAGCTAATCTGTCCTGAACTCCTGACTGTGAGATAATAAATGTGTTGTGTCAAGCTGCTAAATTTGTAAAAATAGTATTATGTAGCAATAGATCTGGAGAAGGCAATGGCACCCTATTCCAGTACTCTTGCCTGGAAAATCCCATGGATGGAGGAGCCTGGTAGGCTGCAGTCCATGAGGTCACGAAGAGTCAGACATGACTGAGCAACTTCACTTTCACCTTTCACTTTCATGCATTGGAGAAGGAAATGGCAATCCATTTCAGTATTCTTGCCTGGAGAATCCCAGGGATGGGGGATCCTGGTGGGCTGCCATCTATGGGGTTGCACAGAGTTGAACACTACTGAAGTGACGCAGCAGCAGCAGCAGCAATAAATCACTAATACACATGTCAAGACCAAGACTCAAAACTTGAGAATCAAATGTTTTGAGTAAGGGGTGAGGGGAGCTGGCCCCCTTCTCACCCCAGAAGATTGTGGGAAGTGAAACTACTCAGGGACCAGACAGTAAAATAATTATGCTTTGTGTCTGAATTTTCCCTTCACCAAGAAGGACAAGAAAGTCTTACCCTTCTTTCCTGTCTAATGTCCTGTGGAGACATCACCTTTTAGCTGTCCCCTGCACTGTGTTCATTTGGTCATTTAACAGATCTGAGAACCAGATAGCCTGCCATGGAATCTGCCAAGGCAGAAGCAAGTAGACCTCACAGAAGAACCTGGGGTAAACTGTGGGAACACAAGAGATGTGGTAGAGATGCAAAGGCCCACAACCAGCTAGAGCAGAGGTGAGGTTAAGATAACGGAGGGTAATCCCCAGACTCCGATCAAGCTAAGAGATTCTGTGCTCTGAGTTTTGTTGTTGTTGTTGTCGTTGTTGTTGTTTAACCAAAATCTTCAGAGGCAAATGCAGGTAAAACAAGCACCAATCAAGCAAAAAATGGAACATTCCTCAGGAGAGAAGAGTATATAGGTCTCTAAGACACAAAGTCATTCCTTCTTGTCTATAGCCACGCCATCCTCAATGGGCCTGATCTCCTCAGAGCTATTTCATTCTTTAGGAGATCACATATAAGCCCCTCATGCTGTCTCTATGTCTTCTTTTGATATTTTACAAAAAGAAGCAAATAAGAAAAGAGAACAAAGAGAATGATGTGCTCATAGAGATTGAACAGCTCCTACACATGTTTGTTTAAATTATCAGCCAGAACTAAAATCATTAAAAACAACTTCTTTTATGTCCCTATTATGTAGGTGTTTGCGTGAATCTAAAGCCTGTTAAAACTCACAGATGTGCACATGTTACTCTAAGTATGTTTTAAAATAATTCATAGAATTCAGTCTATCTGGATGAGTTTCTTGAAGTAACTTAACCAAGTAAAAGTTTCCCCTTTTTTAATAATAGTAAAAAAGCAATAACAATACGTGTAGCAGTTACTATATACTAAAGCATTTTCTAAGCAAACATTCAACTTATTTAATCCTCACAGCACTTCTTTTAGATACGTTCTACTACAATAGTCACTTTCTAGACAAAGCAGAAGTAAGAAAAGAGAAGAAATTGTTTCCCTAAGAACCATTCCTTTTTATCTTAGTAAATATCTGGATCCTTTTCTCTTTTTTTTTTTTTCATTTCTTTCTTACATTGATCATGTGTACTCCGAGATCCTAATCCTTAGTGCTCAGACCTCACAGACACCCAAATAGGTGTCACCATCTGAAGTCCAGTTATTTGAGAAGAGCTTTTGATTCATATTTATCTATTATTGTAGGTCACAGCACTATCGTGATCATCATCAAGCATAAATATGTAGCTGTATGAATATTATTCTGGGTAAATAAACTCTTAGAAATGAAACAAGGTGGTCAAATAACATGACCATTTTAAACCTGGATGAAGATTGCCAGATTAGCATCTAGAAACCATTTTTGTCAGTTTATAGTACCATCACTGGTATAAAAAAATCTGTACTTCAATTTTTAGTAACAAACACTAGATGTGATCATGAAAATGCTTCTGCAATCTTATAAAATAAACATTTTCATGAAATTGGAACTATTAACACTGAAGCTGAGTATCTTGCATTATTATACATGCATGTTTCATCTTTTGTTGTTTCTTTACAATGTTGATTTAAAAGAGCTTTTCTGTATAGTATACATGAATTTTTTGTCACATAAGCTGAAGATAGCTTTCCTAACTTGACATTTGCTTTTTAGTTTTTCTTTGTCAATAAATAGCATATTTTTGCTGATTATATTTTAAAATAGCTAGAAACCAACTTTATTTATATTTTCTTATGTTAGTCCTTCATTTAAGTTTATTATTATAAAACTTATTTTACTGTTAGATCTGTATCCTGTGTCCTTCAGGTATTTTTTTATGAGTCAGCCCTGCCATAGTGCATAGGCCAATATTCTTAGCAATATTAAGGATAAGAAACACATATGTGGTAGGTGAGGGGTTCAGATTAACACCTTTGCACATACCCTGAGCTTTGTAGAGTTACCTGTTTAAAATTTACTCAAAATATGAATTACATCCATCAAACAACTGTTTTACTTACCTTGTGATTATGCAAAGGAATGAATCAATCCTTTCAAGGAAAGTAAAAGCTATGAAATAAATCACTTAATGTTGGAAAAATAGTTCTATTGGTTATTACATCAATAACATAAAGATCATAAGCTTCTTTAGGATAATATCTTACACATTATAAGAAAATAAGCAATAAAATATATAGAATTAATGAAGCACAGAAACATTTTTTTTCAGCAGCTGCTTGGAATTGGATATGCATAGAAATTATAACAGGCTTCCCTTATAATAAGTAAACCACAAAGATAAATTTGCCTGATTTTGAAAATAAATAGGAAGAAAGAAAAGGTTTTTTTAGTTTCAAAATAAAACTCCTCTGTGTTTAATATTCAAATTGCTATAGAAAGCTTTATAGATGTTTCTGGGTATTAAGGAAAAGATTCACCCCAAACAGAGGATTTGTGTTGGTCTATATACAGCAGTAGAAAATGAAAATTTCTTTTTAATGTGTAGTTAATAAATGAAGTGTGAAGCTTCTTTCTCAGATTAATGTAAAACCAGTTCCTAAGGCTTAATGCCAAAAGGAAGAAAAATAATGAAATGACTTACATAAAACTTTTCTGAAAATCAGTGAAAGAATAGAGGTGCAAAGAGTGCTAGGAAAATAAACAAAAGCATGTATTTTAGAAACTCAGTTGAAAAATGTGAAATATGTACTGTGGAATGAAAGCAACATCTTAATCTAAGAATTATCAAGCTTCAAAACAGAAAAGAAAAAGGTTTTCACTAAAGGCCCTCAGGAAATAAAATTGATCCTGGAGAAATATATAAGCAACTTCCAAAAAACATTAGAAAAAAAAAAATATGTTATAGAAGACGTGAGTAAAAGAAGGTGATTGTGCTGAATCTCTCATCATTCTCCCCTTCCACCACTGCCTTAGACTCAGGCTCAGTCTCATTACCTTGCTTCAGTAACTGCCACCACCCATTTGATCTTTTATCCTTCAGAAATCTCCAAATCAGCTTGTATAGTGAAATGCAGTCTTCCAAGTATAACCCTTTACCCTGCTCCCCAAAATAAATACTAAGCCTTTTTTTATGTTTTCTTTCTTTACATAGACTTTAAACCTCCTTATTATGGAAAGACAGAGCTAACACAAACTACAAATCTTACTGCATGGACACAGCACATAATTCCTAGCAGATTATAATTCAGAGGGACTGCTAAGGTGATACATAAAATTTGAGGTAAATTTGTGACTTCCCAAACTTACCCCTATTCCTTAGAAACCTGGCTTTAGCTAATCAATCCATGGATTAATCCATAATTAACTAAAGTGTGTTAGTGATTTTTCCACTCATATGCCTTATCTCTACCCTGAAGATTGAATCAAGGTTTGTTTGTTTCAGAGAGTTCTTGACAATTCTCTGTTTGCCCTTCCTGAAAGTAGTTTTATTTGCCCTTTCTCTCTCTCTTTCTGTCTTTGTAATGCTGTGAGTAAAGTTCTCAGGGTCTAGAGATGAACTGTGGCTTGAAATATTATTTTCCTATTTTTTAAGGCACTTTTTTTTTTCATTTATCCTTTCTCTACATAGAGGAAATCCCTGCTCAATGCATCTGAACACAGTCTATCAGTTCACATTCTCTCTCTCTCTCTCTCTCTTTTTTTTTCTCTTTTGAGATGGCTTCTTAGAATTATTTGTCCTCCTAGTCCCATATTACTGTTTGTTCTCCAGTTCACGTATCTATGTTAATTTTAACTACAAAATGCTATTCTGTTACCCATTTTGTAACTTAGGAATATGATACACACTATTATCTAAGAATATTTCTTTGTCTGGCATCACCTCTAATAATTGAATATTATTGTTTCAATTTTGTGATGGATATTTTTCATTTGTCCCTTAAAGGATATTTACTCATTTTCTATCCTTCTCTGTTGTCTGGAAATATGAGCCATATGGATTATAGGAACTCTTGGCTCTTGCCAATATAGAAATGAGACTATACTTGGTACCTTGGAAAGAGCAACATCTTTGGCTATCTAGCAACTTATTTCTTTCTATCCCATAATTAAATGCTTCTTCCAGTCCATGCTCCACATAAGGAGGGATATACAGTAGAAAGAAGAAATTTATGAGTTTCTTTCAGCCCCAGGCTATCTGATATCCTATAATGATTGGTAGTATTCAGTGTTTTACTTCCAGCTGAACAATAACCCATTTGGATTTTCTAATGAGATCATGTTCCGGACTTACACATGCACATCAACATCCATGAGAACCAAAGGTTACCATGGTATAGCATAATAGAGAATAACCTAGATTAGAAATATCTTAATTGTGGCCTAACTCTGATATAAATAAATTAATGTCAGCAAAGGTTTCTCATTACATTGACTTTAGTTTTCTCCTAGAGAAAATAAGAGAATTCTATTTCACAACTGATGAAGATGCTTCCATCTCTAAACGGTGGCCTGTAATTTTTAAACCTTTTACCATAAACACACTATTATGGATTGAATGTGTCCCTTAACATTTGTACGGTGAAATCCTAACTACCAGAATGGGGCTTTATTTGGAAATAGGGTTGTTATCAATGTAATTAAAGTTAAGATGAGGTCATATTGGCATGGGGCAGTGCCTATACTAAAATGACTGGTGTCTTTATAAAAAACATAAAAACTCATGAAAAGAAGCAGACACATGAAAAGAGAAGATAATACAGAGACACAAAAAGAAGAAAGAAGGCAATCTACTTGCTAGGAGTGAGCCCTGAAACAGATTCTTCTCTAATGGCCTTGGCAGCATGGCCCTGCCAGCACCTCATTTTTTTTTTTCCTGCTTATTTGTGTGACTTTTATTTGCAAATTTCTTTCTTTTTTTTTTTTTGATTTTTTTTAAATTTTAAAATCTTTAATTCTTACAGGCATTCCCAAACATGAACCCCCCCTCCCACCTCCCTCAGAAGAATCAATATAGTGAAAATGAGTATACCACCCAAAACAATTTACAAATTCAATGCAATCCCTATCAAGCTACCAGCACCTCATTTTTAGCCTCCTGTTCTCCAGAACTGTGAGAAAATAAATGGCAGGTTTTCTAAGCTACCCAATTTGTGATACTTTGTTATAACAGCACTCACCTCCGGGTTCCCTTTCCTAGCTTGCTTCCTAAATCTAGTGCTGAAAATCCCTCACTCCCCCAGAGCTATTCTCTTCCCACACCCTCCCCAGTTCCCAAGGAGAGAGTGAACCAAAAAAACTGGTCCTTCTGCAGTCAGTTTCTGTGGATATGAACTGGATTATGTCACATATTCTTTTTATGTCTAATCAAATAATATATATATATAATTTATTAATTGAAATGCCATCAATTATTAAATTATAAAGCAAATCCTTGAGAAACAAATTCCTATTCCCCATCTACTGTGTGCCAGAGCATGCCTGTAGCAATTTGTTTCAAGAGCATTAATATATACTTGCATACAATACACATAAGTATATCTAGACTTCAACAAATAAGTCAAAATGCTATATTCCAGGAAGTTAATATCATTTTAATAATATTGTATGAGAAACATTAAGTGTGCTTACTGCACATAGATAAAGGGCAAAACTAGAAGACACTGGCCTTCATGCTACTTTCTCTAATTTCATACTTGTTTTGTTTTGTTTTTCCTTTCTTTCTGGAAGACTGTAGGGCTGTGTGCTATTATACGTCTTGCCTTCTTGAATTTTCCAATTTCACAGTGTTCTTTTAGTTTGAAGACAGTCGTAAATTACTTTTTGGTCCACCCAACTGAATTATCACTTTTCCCATGGGGCTGGAAAACCACTTTTCATAACTACTGTGTCTTATAGTAGCTGGATTTACAGGCATTTGAACTCTTTAATATTAGAATTTATAAAGGTTAACTGCAATTTTAATTTTTTCAACTAAAATCTTATAGCTCTATGCCTATAAAATCTTTTATAATCTTATGGCTATTATCCAAAAGATAGAAAATAACAAGGGTTGGCAAGAACATGTAGGAAAGGGAACGCTTATGTATTATTGGTGAGAATGTAAATTGGTACAGCTGCAATGGAAAACACTATATAGTTTCTTCAAAAATTAAAAAGTAGAACTATCATATAATCCAAAGGTTTAATTTCTGAGAATTTATCTGAAGAAAATGAAAATATAAATTATAAAAGATACATATATATATACACATATATGTATTCATGTGCACATATATATACATGCATACATATGCGTTTATACAAACATATATATGGACTTCCCTGGAGGCTCAGTTGGTAAAGTATCTGCCTGTAATGCAGGAGACCCAGGTTCAGTCCTCGGGTTAGAAGATCCTCTGGAGAAAGAAACGGCTATCCACTACAGTATTCTTGCCTGGAGAATTCCATGGACAGAGGAGACTGGGGGTACAGTCCATGAAGTCTCAAGAGTCAAACATGACTTATTGACTTCACCACCACCACCACCACCACACACACATACACATATATATATAATACACACACATACACATTGCTATGTTTATTGTGGGCTTCCCTGGTGCTCAGTGGTAAAGAATCTGCCTGCCAATGCAAGAGATGCAGGTTCAATCCCTGGGTCAGGAACGTCCCTCTGGAGAAGGAAATGGAAACCCACTCAGGTAATCTTCTGTGGGAAATCTCATGGACAGAGGAATCTACCTAGCTACAGTCCATGGGGTCACAAGAGTTGGCCACAACTTAGCAACTACACAATAACAACAACATATTAATTGTAGCATTACAATAGCCAAGAATTGGAAGCAAGCTAAGTGTCCATCATAGATGAATGGATAAAGAAGTGGTATATTATATATACATATACTATATAGTGATATTATATATACATATATGTGATGGAATATTACTCAGCCGTGTAATGGAATGAAATCTTTCCATTTGGGACAACATGGATGGATCTAGAGTATATTATGCTAAGTGAAATAAGTTAGACAAAGACAAATGCTATATGATTTCACTTATATACAGAATCTAAAAAACAGATAAACAAAACAGAAACAGACTTATAAACAAACTGGTGATTGTCAGAGGGAAGAAGGTGGGGAACAGGCAAAATAAGTGAAGGCAATTAAGAGGTGCAAACTCCATTTATAAAATGAATAAGTCATAAGGATATAATGTACAACATAGGGAATATAATCAATATTATTGTAATAACTTTGTATGATAACTAGACTTGTCGTAGTCATTTCACAATGTATTAAGATATCGAATCATGATGTTATGCACATAAATCTAAGTCAATTATAATTTAATAAAAAATGTTTAGGGCTTCCCTGGTGGCTCAGAGGTTAAAGCGTCTGCCTCCAATGCGGGAGACCCCGGTTCGATCCCTGGGTCGGGAAGATCCCCTGGAGAAGGAAATGGCAATCCACTCCAGTATTCTTGCCTGGAGAATCCCATGGATGGAGAAGCATAGTAGGTTACAGTCCACGGGGTCGCAAAGAGTCAGACATGACTGAGCGACTTCACCTCACCACCTATAATGAGGTAAGCACTTAGGATATGGCTATAGAATGAATGAATCTCCCCGAATTCATATGCTAAAGCCCTAACCCCTAGTGTGGTGGTATTTGGAAGAAAGGTCTTCAAAGATAATGAGGATGAGATAAAGCTTTGACTGAGGAGTAAACATCTGTTGTTTAAACAACCATCTTTGGTATTTTGCTATAGCAACCCAAGCTGACAAAGACAAATACGCTGGACACTTTGCATATGTTAGTTATGTCATTAATCCCCAAAACTGTGATGTGTGACTGTTAGTTTCCCACTTAGAGATGAGAAAACTGAAGACTGGAAAAATTGGCCCAAGATACCAAGGTAAGTGATTGAACCAGGATTTGGAATTTGGTCAGTGTGATTTATCATACAGCTCTGCATAAGACTACCAATATCACTATACTGACTACAGTCAAAAAATAATTTCATTCAGGTGGCTTGTATCATTTAAGGGGAAAGTGAAAATATCCATCAGCTTTTCTGAATACGAAAACTAAACATTCAGTTCAGTTCAGTTCAGTCGCTCAGTCGTGTCTGACTCTTTGCGACAGAATGAATCGCAGCATGCCAGGCCTCCCTGTCCATCACCATCTCCCGGAGTTCACTCAGACTCGCGTTCATCGAGTCAGTGATGCCATCCAGCCATCTCATCCTCGGTCATCCCCTTCTTCTCCTGCCCCCAATCCCTCCCAGAATCAAAGTCTTTTCCAATGAGTCAACTCTTCTCATGAGGTGGCCAAAGTACTGGAGTTTCAGCTTTAGCATCATTCCTTCCAAAGACATCCCAGGGTTGATCTCCTGCAGAATGGACTGGTTGGATCTTCTTGCAGTCCAAGGGACTCTCAAGAGTCTTCTCCAACACCAAAGTTCAAAAGCATCAATTCTTCGGTTCTCAGCCTTCTTCACAGTCCAACTCTCACATCCATACATGACTACTGGAAAAACCATAGCCTTGACTAGACAGACCTTAGTTGGAAAAGTAATGTCTCTGCTTTTGCATATGCTATCTAGGTTGGTCACAACCTTTCTTCCAAGGAGTAAGCATCTTTTAATTTTATGGCTACAATCACCATCTGCAGTGATTTTGGAGCCCAAAAAAATAAAGTCTGACACTGTTTCCACTGTTTCTCCATCTACTTCCCATGGAGTGATGGGACCGGATGCCATAATCTTTGTTTTCTGAATGTTGAGTTTTAAACCAACTTTTTCACTCTCCTCTTGCACTTTCATCAAGAGGCTTTTTAGTTCCTCTTCACTTTCTGCCATAAGGGTGGTGTCTACCCTTAAGATAATTGCAAATAATTGGGGACCTGAGACTTGGAAATATAATACTCTATTTCCCAGTCTTAATATGCTAGGTATACTCCTTGGTAACTCAGCTGGTAAAGAGTCCACTTGCAATGCAGGAGCTGCTGCTGTTGCTAAGTCACTTCAGTCGTGTCTGACTCTGTGCAACCCCATAGACGGCAGCCACCAAGCTCCCCCGTCCCTGGGATTCTCAAGGCAAGAGTACAAGAATGGGTTGCCATTTCCTTCTCTAATGCATGAAAATGAAAAGTGAAAGTGAAGTCGCTTAGTCGTGTCTGACTCTTAACGACCCCATGCACTGCAACCTACAGGCTCCTCCGTCCATGGGATTGTCCAGGCAAGAGTATTGGAGTGGGTTGCCATTGCCTTCTCTGCAATGCAGGAGACCCCAGTACAATTCCTGGGTCAGGAAGATCCTCTAGCGAAGGGATAGGCTACCACTCCAGTATTTTGGGGCTTCCCTGGTGGCTCAGTCAGTAAAAGAATCTGCCTGCAACGTGGGACACCCAGGTTTGATCCCTGGGTTGGGAAGATCCCCTAGAGGAGGGCATGGCAACCACTCTAGTATTCTTGCCTGGAGAATCTCCATGGACAGAGGAGCCTGGCAGGTTGCAGTCCATGGGGTCTCAAATAGTCGGAAATGACTATATGACAAAGCACAGCACATACTATGAGAAAAAGAAAGTTTAACTTTCTTCTTCATGGCTATGTGAGTCTAACTTCACTTTAGTTCTAGCAGCCTATTAGCATTTCCTTCATTTTGCAACGTGTACAAATCTTACCTGCTCTCTGTCCCCCTCTATGATACTACTTTTATTTCTTCTTAAGAAACATGGTTGATTGCTTCATTTCATTACAAAAAACTTAATTATTGAAGGAATAAGTATTTCAGGTACTTTCTGTCTAGAAATGCAAATTGGTTTATATTCAAAGACTTTAAGAACTCAAGTTTCAAAGTCTCCTTTTAAGCTGATCTGAAACTTGAAGAATGAAACTAGAGACTAGAATTTCTCTTATAAATACGGTCATCAAAGAAACCCATATGCTGTTTAGTTCCTATGTTATTATATTTCATAATGAGCTTTGAATGAGAAGGATAAAAGTGAACATTATTAAAAACAGATGATTTATGCAGAGTGGGTCTTTAAAGACAGTTATATATTGATGAAAGTTGTCAGTGTCATTACGTACTTGTCAAATGAAAAGAAATAAAAAATTTAGACCTAAAAAATGTAAGATTGCATTTTTTTAGAAATCAACCTTAATAGCAAACAACCAGCTACTGAAGAGTCATTATATAAATAAAAGACCTGGAGGTAGGAAGTGTTTGGTAATGTCAAATGCCAGACACGAGGCTAAATGATGAACAAATGCTTCAGTTATTTTATCTTCATTATAATCATTTATTCATTCATTAATTCAAATTTTATTGAATAATTATGGAGAAAGAAACAATGATACTAACCAACTATCTAATTTCCTTTTTTATGTTTCCCAGCTCCCCTTGCAGTTAAGGAGGAACTTGTGTTAGAGCTCCCATACTTTGGAGCTTCTCTTACCTGTGTGGATACTCAGTCACTCTGCGAGGTGTCTGACTCTTTGCGACCCTATGGACTGTAGCCCACAGGCTCCACTGTCCATGGAATTCTCCAGGCAAGAATACTGAGTAGGTTGTCATTTCCTCCTCCAGAGGATCTTGCCAACCCAGGGATTGAACCCACATCTCTTGTGTCTCTTGCATTGGCAGGCAGATTCTTTGCCACTGCACCACCTAGGAAGCCTCTACTTATGTGTAGAAGCTCCAAAATAACATGCATTCCTTCTGGAATTGAATGAAATTCCATTCATTCAATTGATTCAATGGAATTGAATGGAATTCTAATGAAAAGCCCCTGGGCAATTCTCAGCTCCTCATTTCCATGGCTATAATAATCAGGAAGGGGGTCTCATATTTGAGGTGATGGATCTACAATACCTAAACATCCTGATTGCTGAATTACCACACTGATTATCAAATCTTCACTATAATTGTCAGATGACATCATTTATCAGATGTCAACAGTCCTTAAGAGTCACCCAAATCAGCAGTGGGCTTGTCATGAGTATTAAGTGAGTGTTTTGTTTAAAGCCAGTGAGTTTTGGGGACTAATACCACAGACCAATCTAATTTTTGTGACAAAACACTTATCATGTACACTCATGGCAAATATTAACAAATATTCAATTATTTGGCAAATATTGCTGAATACCCTGTATTTATCAGACTGTGTGCTAGATTCTGAATATGTACTTGTTAAAAAATAAAATTCCCTGGCATATGGAGCTCATAATCTAATGGGATGCATACCAAATAATTTGTCAAATAATTGTTCAATATCCTATTACCTCATGATTTTTATTAATTTGTTACCACTAATTATTATTATACTGCTTGTGTAACAAGCCACGCCCAAATATGAATATAACTTATTCAAGTTTCATTCTGCAAATGAGCTTATTTAATTCATATGCTCTCTCTGATTATAAATCAGTAAAAGTTGGTTTAAAGCTCAACATTCAGAAAACTAAGATCATGGCGTCTGGTCCCATTACTTCATGGGAAATAGATGGGGAAACAGTGGAAACAGTGGCTGACTTTATTTTTCTGGGCTCCAAAATCACTACAGATGGTGATTGCAGCCATGAAATTAAAAGATGCTTGCTCCTTGGAAGGGAAGTTATGACCAACCTAGATAGCATATTAAAAAGCAAAGACATTATTTTGCTAAGAAAGGTCTGTCAAGTCAAGCCTATGGTTTTTCCAGTGGTCATGTATGGATGTGAGAGTTGGACTATAAAGAAGGCTGAGCACAGAAGAACTGATGCTTTTGAACTGTGGTATTGGAAAAGACTCTTGAGATTCTGTTGGACTGCAAGGAGATCCAACCAGTCCATCCTAAAGGAGATCAGTCCTGTGTGTTCATTGGAGGGACTGATGTTGAAGCTGCAACTCCAATACTTTGGCCACCTGATGTGAAGAGCTGACTCACTGGAAAAGACCCTGATGCTGGGAAAGATTGGGGGTGGGAGGAGAAGGGGACAACAGAGGACGAAATGGTTGGATGGCATCACCAACTCGATGGACATGGGTTTGGGTGGACTCCGGGAGTTGGTGAGGGACAGGAAGGCCTGGCGTGCTGTGGTTCATGTGGTCGCAAAAAGTCGGACACGACTGAGCAATTGAAATTGAACTGAACTGATTATAAAAATCTTGACTGTAATTGTCAGATCACATCATCTATCAGATGACCCTATGTTCAAATAGTCAAAGATTTCTCATATTTTTTAGGAATAAAAACAAGACATGGGTCTGTTTATCAAACTGTTATCCTAGACATTGCCATTCTGTCCTTTATTTACACTTATCTATAAATAGTTCTGTATGTATCCATTGGATCTATATTAAGGTAAGTAAAAGTTGATACTGATGTCTCCAACAATAGCCCATTATCATGTGGATCATTCTAGTTTATTCTCTTGATTGATATAAGGTCCTATCTGCATTTTACATTTAAATTTATAGTCCATTTTGAGCTAATTTTTGGGTAAAGTATACAATATCTATATAGGTCCTTGTATTATGCATATTGACTTTCTGGTTGTTTCAACAATTGTTTAAAGACCATCATTTCTCCACTGCACTGTTTTAATGCATTTGTTGAAAATCAATTTCTTATTTGGCATGGTTCTATTTCTGGACTGTCTATTCTCTCCCATTAATTTGCATTCCTATTATTTCACCAATACCACAATGATTTAATTACTGTAGTTTTTAAGGAAGATTTAAAATCAAGTATTGTGAATATTCCATCTATGCTCTTCACTTTAGTACCATGTTGCTATTCTAGGACCTTTGTCTTTCCATATAAATTTTAGAATCAGTCTACCCATGGTTACAAAATAGCGTTCTGGAATTCTAATTGAGACTGTGCTGAAACTAAAGATTAAATTTCCAAGGAATTATTGTATGAATTGGAGAAGGGAATGGCAACCGACTCCAGTACTCTTGCCTGGAAAATCCCATGGATGGAGGAGCCTGGTAGGTTGCTGTCTATGGGGTTGCACAGAGTCACACACGACTGACTAGCAGCAGCACGGTATGAACAGTATTGAATTTTCTACTCCCTGAACATGGAATAGCTCTCTGTTTATTGGCTGTTTTCTTTTACTGTTTTTATCATTTTGTTTTGAACTTTTCTGCTTACACATCCTACATATATTTACTTGGATTTATTTTTCTAAATACTCTGTGTTCTTGGCTCAGTTTAATTCAGTTCAGTCGCTCAGTCGTATCTGACTCATTGCGATCCCATGAATCACAGCACGCCAGACCTCCCTGTCCATCACCAACTCCCGGAGTTCACTCAGACTCACGTCCATCGGGTCAGTGATGCCATCCCGCCATCTTGTCCTCTGTCATCCGCTTCTCCTCCTGCCCCCAATCCCTCCAAGCATCAGAGTCTTTTCCAATGAGTCAACTCTTTGCATCAGGTGGCCAAAGTATTGGAGTTTCAGCTTCAGCATTATTCCCTCCAAAGAAATCCCAGGGCTGATCTCCTTCAGAATGGACTGAATCTCCTTGTAGTCCAAGGGACTGTCAAGAGTCTTCTCCAACACCACAGTTCAAAAGCATCAATTCTTTGGTTCTCAGCTTTCTTCACAGTCCAAATCTCACATCCATACATGACCACTGGAAAAACCATAGCCTTGACTAGACGAACCTTTGTTGGCAAAGTAATGTCTCTGCTTTTCAATATGCTATCTAGATTGGTCATAACTTTCCTTCCAAGGAGTAAGTGTCTTTTAATTTCATGGCTGCAATCACCATCTGCAGTGATTTTGGAGCCCCCCAAAAAATAAAGTCTGAAACTATTACCACTGCTTCCAATGAAGTGATGAGAACAGATGCCATGATCTTCGTTTTCTGAATGTTGAGCTTTAAGCCAACTTTTTCACTCTCCTCTTTCATTTTCATCAAGAAGCATTTTAGTTCCTCTACACTTGCTGCCATTAGGGTGGTGTCATCTGCATATCTGAGGTTATTGATATTTATCCCAGAAATCTTGATTCCAGCTTGTGTTTCTTCCAGCCCAGTGTTTCTCATGATGTACTCTGCATATAAGTTAAATAAGCAGGGTGACAATATACAGCCTTGATGTACTCCTTTTCCTGTTTGGAACCAGTCTGTTGTTTCTTGTCCAGTTCTAACTGTTGCTTCCTAACCTGCATATAGATTTCTCAAGAGACAGGTCAGGTAGTCTGGCATTCCCATCTCTTTCAGAATTTTCCACAGTTTATTGTGATCCACACAGTCAGAGGCTTTGGCATAGTCAATAAAGCAGAAATAGATGTTTTTCTGGAACTCTCTTGCTTTTTCCATGATCCAGCGGATGTTGGCAATTTGATCTCTGGTTCCTCTGCCTTTTCTAAAACTAGCTTGAATATCTAGAAGTTCATTGTTCACATATTGCTGAAGCCTGGCCTGCAGAATTTTGAGCATTACTTTACTAGCATGTGAGATGAGTGCAATTGCGCAGCAGTTTGAGAATTCTTTGGCATTGCTTTTCTTTGGGATTGGAACGAAAACTGACCTTTTCCAGTCCTGTGGCCACTGCTGAGTTTTCCAAATTTGCTGGCATATTGAGTGCAGCACTTTCACAGCATCATCTTTCAGGATTTGAAATAGGTCCACTGGAATGCCATTACTTCCACTAGCTTTGTTCGTAGTGATGCTTTCTAAGGCCCACTTGACTTCACATTCCAGGATGTTTGGCTCTAGGTGAGTGATCACACCATCAGGATTATCTTGGTCATGAAGATCTTTTTTGTATAGTTCTTCTGTGTATTCTTGCCACTTCTTCTTAATATCTTCTGCTTCTGTTATGTCCATACCATTTCTGTCCTTTATCATGCCCATCTTTGCATGAAATGTGCCCTTGGTGTCTCTAATTGTCTTGAAGAGAGCTCTAGTCTTTCCCATTCTATTCTTTTCCTCTATTTCTTTGCATTGATTGCTGAAGAAGGCTTTCTTATCTCTTCTTCCTATTCTTTGAAACTCTGCATTCAGATGTTTATATCTTTCCTTTTCTCCTTTGCTTTTTGCTTCTCTTCTTTTCACAGCTATTTGTAAGGCCTCCCCAGACAGCCATTTTGCTTTTTTGCATTTTTTTTTCCCTGGGGATGGTCTTGATCCCTGTCTCCTGTACGATGTCACGAACCTCATTCCATAGTTCATCAGGCACTCTATCTATCAGATCTAGGCCCTTAAATCTATTTCTCACTTCCACTTTATAATCATAAGGGATTTAATTTAGGTCACACCTGAATGGTCTAGTGGTTTTCCCTACTTTCTTCAATTTCAGTCTGAATTTGGTAATAAGGAGTTCATGATCTGAGCCACAGTCAGCTCCTGGTCTTGTTTTTGTTGACTGTATAGAGCTTCTCCATCTTTGGCTGCAAAGAATATAATCAATCTGATTTCGGTGTTGACCATCTGGTGATGTCCATGTGTAGAGTCTTCTCTTGTGTTGTTGGAAGAGGGTGTTTGCTATGACCAGTACGTTCTCTTGGAAAAACTCTATTAGTCTTTGCCCTGTTTCATTCCGCATTCCAAAGCCAATTTTGCCTGTCACTCCAGGTGTTTCTTGACTTCCTGCTTTTGCATTCCACTCCCATATAATGAAAAGGACATCTTTTTTGGGTGTTATTTCTAAAAGGTCTTGTAGGTCTTCATAGAACCGTTCAACTTCAGCTTCTTCAGCGTTACTGGGGCATAGACTTGGATTACTGTAATATTGAATGGTTTGCCTTGGAAATGAATAGAGATCATTTTGTCGTTTTTGAGATTGCATCCAAGTACTGCATTTTGGACTCTGTTGACCATGATGGCTACTCCATTTCTTCTGAGGGATTCCTGCACGCAGTAGTAGATATAATGGTCATCTGAGTTAAATTCACCCATTCCTGTCCATTTTAGTTCGCTGATTCCTAGAATGTCGACGTTCACTCTTGCCATCTCCTGTTTGACCACTTCCAATTTGCCTTGATTCATGGACCTGACATTCCAGGTTCCTATGCAATATTGCTCTTTACAGCATTGGACCTTGCTTCTATCACCAGTCACATCCACAGCTGGGTATTGTTTTTGCTTTGGCTCCATCCCTTCATTCTTTCTGGAGTTATTTCTCCACTGATCTCCAGTAGCATATTAGGCACCTACTGACCTGGGGAGTTCCTCTTTCAGTACCCTATCATTTTGCCTTTTCATACTGTTCATGGGGTTCTCAAGGCAAGAATACTGGAGTGGTTTTCCAGACCCTTCTCCACTGGACCACATTGTGTCAGACCTCTCCACCATGCCCACCAGTCTTGGGTTGCCCCACAGGGCATGGCTTAGTTTCATTGAGTTAGACAAGGCTGTGGTGCTAGTGTGATTAGATTGACTAGTTTTCTGTGATTATGGTTTCAGTGTGTCTGCCCTCTTGCAACACCTGCCGTCTTACTTGGTTTTCTCTTACCTTGCATGTGGGGTATCTCTTACCTTGCATGTGGGGTATCTCTTCACCGTCACCCCTCCCAACCTTGAATGTGGAATAGCTCCTCTAGGCCTTCAGGCGCCCACGCAGCCACTGCTCCCTGGACGTGGGGTCACTCCTTCTGGCTGCCGCCCCTGGCCTCGGGAGGGGGTAGCTTCTCTCCGCTGCTCCTGCACTGTCACAGCCTGGAACTGTTGGTAATTTCATAAATTTTAAAAAAAATTTTAATTTCCAAATGTTTCTTACTGGCTTGCAGGAAAAGCAACTGATCATTGTATATGGACATTATATCCTACAACCTTGCTAATATTTATTAGTTCCAGAAAATGTTTTTCCTGTAGTCTTTTGGTTCAGTTCAATTCAGTTGTTAAGTCATGTCCGACTCTTTGCAACCCCATGAACCACAGCACGCCAGGCCTCCCTGTCCATCACCAATTCCCAGAGTTTACCCAAACTCACATCCATTGAGTTGGTGATGCCAGCCAACCATCTCATCCTCTGTTGTTCCCTTCTCTTCCCACCCTCAATCTTTCCCAGCATCAGGATCTTTTCCAATGATTCAGCTCTTCACATCAGGTGGCCAAAGTATTGGAGTTTCAGCCTTAGCATCAGTCCTTCCAATGAACATCCAGGACTGATCTCCCTTAGGATGGATGGGTTGAATCTCCTTGCAGTCCAAGGGACTCTCAAGAGTTGTCTCCAACATCACAATTCAAAAGCATCAATTCTTGGGTACTCAGCTTTCCTTATAGTCCAGCTATCACTACTGGAAAAACCATAGCCTTGACTAGATGGACCTTTGTTTGTACAGTAATATCTATGCTTTTTAATATGCTGTCTAGGTTGGTCATAACTTTCTTTCCAAAGAGTAAGCGTCTTTTAATTTCATGGCTGCAGTCACCATCTGCAGTGATTTTGGAGCCCCCAAAAGTGAAGTCAGCCACTGTTTCCACTGTTTCCCCATCTATTTATCATGAAGTGATGGGACGGATGCCATGATCTTAGCTTTCTGGATTTTGAGCTTTAAGCCAACTTTTTCACTCTACTCTTTCATTTTCACCAAGAAACTTTTTAGTTCTTTTTCACTTTCTGCCATAAGAGTAGTGTCATCTGCGTATCTGAGGTTATTGATATTTCTCCAGAAATCTTGATTCCAGCTTGTGCTTCTTCCAGCCCAGTGTTTCTCATGATGTACTCTGCATATAAGATAAATATGCAGGGTGACAATATACAGCCTTGACGTACCCCTTTTCCTGTTTGGAACCAGTCTGTTTTTCTATATCCAGTTCTAACTGTTGCTTCCTGACCTGCATATAGGTTTCTCAACAGGCAGGTCAGGTGGTCTGGTATTCCCATCTCTTTCAGAATTTCCCACAGTTTATTGTGATCCACACAGTCAAAGGCTTTGGCATAGTCAATAAAGAAGAAATAGATGTTTTTCTGAAACTCTCTTGCTTTTTCCATGATCAAGCAAATGTTGGCAATTTGATCTCTGGTTCCTCTGCCTTTTCTAAAACCAGCTTGAACATCTGGAAGTTCACGGTTCACCTATTGCTTAGCCTGGCTTGGAGAATTTTGAGCATTACTTTACTAGCATGTGAGATGAGTGCAGTTGTGCGGTAGTTTGATCATTCTTTGGCATTGCCTTTAGAGTTTTCTATATAGACAATCATGTCCTTAGCAAGTAAAAACACTTTACTTCCAATCTTTACAATCAGTACATTTTCTTATCTTTTTGAATTTAGGAAGTTCTTCAAGTATGTTGTTGTTAGAAGCTAAATTGTTTCCAACTCTGGGGGCCCATGGACTGCAGCATGATAAACTTCCCTGTCCTTTTCTGTCTCCCAAAGTTTACTCAAATTCATGTCCATTGATTTGATAATGCCATTGAACCATCTCATCTTCTGCTGCTCTCTTCTCTCTTTGCCTTCAAACATTTCCAGCATCAGGGCCTTTTCCAGTGAGTCAGCTTTTTGCATCAGGTGGCCAAAGTATTGGAACTTTAGCTTCAATATCAATCCTACCAATGAATATTCAGGGTTGATTTCCTTTAGGATTGACTGCTTTGATCTCCTTGCAGTCCAAGGGATTCTCAAGAGTCTTAAGTTTGAAAGCATCAATTCTTTGGCATTCAGCCTTCTTTATGGTCCAAATCTAACATATGAACATGACTACTGGAAAAACCATAGATTTGACTGCAATGACTTTTGTCAGAAAAGTGATGTCTCTGCTTTTTAATATGCAGTCTAGGTCTGTCATAACTTTTCTTCCAAGGAACAAGAATTTTAGAATTTCACCTCTGCAGTCACCATCTGCAGTGGTTTTGGAACAATGGCAAAAAATATATATATATATCTGTCATTGTTACCATTTTTTCCCCATATATTTGCCATGAATTGATGGGGCCAGATACCATGATCATCACTTTTTAAATTCTGAGTTTTAAGCCACTTTTTTACTCTTCTCTTTCACATTCATCAAGAGGTTATTTTATTCCATTTTGATTTCTGCCATTAGAGTGATATAATCTGCATATCTGAGGTTGTTAATATTTCTCCCAGCAATCTTGATTCCACATTGTGCTTCATCCAGCCTACCATTTTGCATGATATACACTACATAGAAGTTAAATAAGCAGAATGACTATATATAGCCTTGACGTGCCCCTTTCCCAATTTTGATCCCATCCATTGTTCTTTGTTTGGTTCTAACTGTTGCTTCTTGACCTTTCTCAGGAGGCAGGTAAGGTAGTCTGGTATTCACATCTCTTTAAGAATTTTCCATAGCTTGTTGTGATTCACACAAAGACTTTAGTGTAGTCAAGAAATAGAGGGTTGTTTTTTTTTTTTTTTTTCTGGAATTCTATTGCTTTTTCAATGATCCAGTGGATGTTGGCAATGTGATCACTGGTTCCCCTGCTTTTTCTAAATTCAGCTTGTATATCTGGAAGTTCTCAGTTCTCATATTGTTGAAGCCTAGTTTGAAAGATTTTGAGTATTTTCTTGTTAGGGTGTGAGATGAGCACCATTGAACAGTAGTTTTAACATTCTTTGTCATTGCCCTTCTTTGGGATTAGAATGAAAACTGACCTTTTCCAGTCCTGTAACCATTGCTGAGTTTTCCAAATTTGCTGATATATTGAGTGCAGCACTTTAACATCATTAGCAGCATCATCTTTTAAGATTTGAAATAGCTCAACTGGAATTCCATCCCTTCCACCTGCTTCTTTTGTAGTAATGTTTCCTAAGGCCCACTTGACTTCACATTACAGAATGCCTGGCTGTAGTTGAGTGACTACAGCATCTTGGTTATCCAATTCATTAGGACTTTTTTTTTTAATTTTTTACAGTTCTTCTATGTATCCTTGTCATCTTTTGTTAATCTCTTACGCTTCTGTTAGGTCCTTGCTGCTTCTGTCCTTTACTGCATCCATCATTGCATGAAATGTCCCCTTGGCATCTAATTTTCTTGAAGAGACCACTAGTCTTTCCATTAGATTTTCTTCTATTTTTCTGCATTGTTCACTTAAGGCTTTTTTCTCTCCTGGTTATTCTTTGGTTTTCTACAGTGCAAACATAATATAGCCAAGTTTGGGGTTTTGGTGTTATTTTCTTTGTTGTTTAAGTGTTCTTTGAGCATCTTGGATTTGGATTTGTTGTCCATTATTAACTTTGGAAAGTCCTTGGCCATTATCATTTTACTATTTCTTCTGTTCTTCTTTCTCTTTCTTCTCATTTACTTATTCCAGTTATATGCATGTTAAACCTTTTAGATATTTTCCCACAGTTCTTAGGTGTTAGTTCTGTTTGTTTTCTTTGTTTGCTTTGTTTTGTTTTTCCATTCTTTTTTCCTCTTTGCATTTCTGACTGGGGGCTCTCTATTGCTCAATTTTTAAACTCATAGATATTTTTTCCCTATTTCTCTTATCATATTTATTTCTAGCATTTCTTTCAGAGATTCTCTGCATTTACTACCTATCTTTTCATTTTGTTTTCCTCACTGGAGACTTTAAAATATCACCCTCAATTTTTTAAATTCCATTTCTGATAATATGAACACATCAGTGTTATATGTGAGTCTGGTTTCAGTGACCAGAAGAAAGGATCTTTCTGATGCCTTTACTGAAAAAATCTGGAGTATATAGGATTCCTGCTAGGTATAGGGGAATTCCCTAAGAATAAGCCTGCCACTGCCAGAGTTTCTGACACTCAAGCTAGCCCAGTCTCTGTCTCCAACAGTCATCAGAATTATCAAGTAAGTGGTCCTACTTTTTTTGGCTCTGTGGTTTCTGTTCCAGTAAGCAGGCCTCAGCAGTGATTTTCTATATTCACTCATCTCTCTATATGTTGGGGTGAGAGATTTCCCTACAAACTCAATTTTCATGGGAATCTAAGGAAAATCATTGATTTTCAATTTGTGTAACTCTTTTTCTTGGAAGGATGTAGTGATAACTTCCAATTTCTTTAAACAGAGTTAACCTAATAATTCTTTTTTAAAAGCAACTTAAAAATGTATTGCATTTAGTGAAATAGCCCTACAGAGGCATATTGAAATGAGTTCTGGAGATCTGGTTCCTAATACAACATGCTATCTTTAGAAGGCAGTAATGACTAATTTACCCCAATTCCAAAATTCATTATTGTATAAATTTTATATCATTATAAAAGAATGGATAGCTTTGTTATTTAAAATTTGATTGAATTATAGTGAATTAAACCAAAACTAAATATTCAATCATTGCTTTACTTGTGCATATTTCTGAGTTATTCAGTGCAAAAAAAAGGGAGAGATTATAGTATTCCATTATATGATTCTTCAAAGGTTCTTGTATCAATTTTTCCTTGAGAAATTTAATACTACTTCTTTCCAAATGGCTGATTATTTAACCAGAGGCAAGGAATATATAAACAGTCTAACACTTAGAATTAGAAATTGGTATAGAATTAGAAATAGCATGGGCAGTAATTTTGAAAAATAAGGTCTTAGCTTGTTAGTCTCAGTATTTTCATTGGCACCAAGGAATTTCAATAAACTGTGAATCTCATCAGCTAGGTTCATCTTAAGAGCACTTCAGAATTATGCTTCATTATTGTTCAAGCAGTACAAAGATCAAAGGAAGAGTAGCCACCTTTATTTTAAAGAATGTTCTAAATTAAATTGTCCAAACTTCGTATCTATACATGTCCAGTTTTTCTAATTAACATGACTATTCCTTTCTCCAGGGAAAATTTCAGTAACACTGGCTGAATATATTTTCACACTCTACATTTTAAAAATTCAACTTATGCTGACAACCTAGTTTTACATTCATCTCACTAAAGACATCTTTCTACATACCTCTATAAGAACACTAAATCTCTTTAGCTTTCTTGTACTTTGTTTGGGCATTTCCTTTTTCACCTATTATAAGGTCCAGATTCTGACCTAGAAGAGACAACAGAGAAGATACTACAGGATCTATTAAGGAATGGAACTTCTGCCTTGGACTTCTGTTCTTTAACCTTCCTTAGGTAATTATTATTTTAATTCTCTCTCCATAGGCAGTAAGACTCACAACACCAGGGGATATGCAAATATATTTGTTCTTCCCTCCATGGCATTTCGGTTTTATTTTTTGATTAAGAAAATACCAATTATACATTGGAAAAACATCTGCCTCTATTGTAATCAGAAGAGTGAGCAGTCAAGGTGTATATCTGTGACCAGGCTACATTAAACAGGTCAGTCTTTGGAATTTAAATCTTAAGCAGAGTAGAACAAGGGACATGATAGGTAGAATTCAAAGATGGCTGCCAAGATTCCCCACCCTCAGTATACACATATCTCTTTCTAGTTACTCAGTAAAACACGAATCTAGTTTCTGCTATGATGGGATTTTTCAGATGTAATTAATGTCCCAAATCAGATTTAAGAAAGGGAAATGGGTCTCAATTGACTTGATCTAATCAGGTGAACACTTAAAATGGACTAGGCTTTTTCTGAACAAAAATATTCAGAGCATGAGAGGAATTTGACCCAAGAAAGATTTACAATTATTACTATGAAGATGGAGATGCCAACTGGCAATGAACATTGGTGATGCTGAGAAGCTAAAAGCAGCTCCTAGCTGATAACCTGTAAAGAAACAGAAACCTCAGTCCTACAACTGCATGGAACTGAATTCCACTAACAACTTGAATCAACTTGGAAGTGAATTCTTCCTAGAGCTTCCAGATGACGAGGGCTGGCTGACACTTGATATCAACCTTTGAGACTATGAATAGAGAGTCTTATCACACCATGTTCAGACCTTTGACCTAGGAACAATGAGATAATAAACACATGCTTTAATATGCTAAATTCATGACAATCTGTTAAACATCATTAGTAAACTAATACAGAAGAGAAGAAGACATACAGATGGCTAACAAACACATGAAAAGATGCTCAACATCACTCATTATCAGAGAAATGTAAATCAAGACCACAATGAGGTACCATTTCACACCAGTCAAAATGGCTGTGATCCAAAAGTCCACAAGCAATAAATGCTGGAGAGGGTGTGGAGGAAAAGAAACCCTCTTACACTGTTGGTGGGAATGCAAACTAGTACAGCCACTATGGAGAACAGTGTGGATATTCCTTAAAAAACTACAAATAGAACTGCCTTATGACCCAGCAATCCCACTGCTGGGTATGCACACCAAGGAAACCAGAATTGAAAGAGACATGTGTACCCTAATGTTCATCGCAGCACTGTTTATAATAGCCAGGACATGGAAGCAACCTAGATGTCCATCAGCAGACGAATGGATAAGAAAGCTGTGGTACATATACACTATGGAGTATTACTTAGCCATTAAGAAGAATACATTTGAATCAGTCCTAATGAGGTGGATGAAACTGGAGCTGATTATACAGAGTGAAGTAAGCCAGAAAGAAAAACACCAATACAGTATACTAACACATATATATGGAATGACAAACAGATGTAAAGAGCAGACCTTTGGACTCTGTGGGAGAGAGAGAGGGTGGGATGATTTGGGAAAATGGCATTGAAACATGTATATTATCATGTAAGAAACAAATCGCTAGTCTAGGTTCGATACAGGACACAGGATGCTTGGGGCTGGTGTACTGGGAAGACCCAGAAAGATGATAAGGGGAGGGTGGTGGGAGGGGGGTTCAGGGTTGGGAACTCATGTACACCTGTGATGGATTCATGTCAATGTATGGCAAAACCAATACAGTATTTTAAAGTAAAAAATAAAATTTAAAAAAAGAATACCCATTAAAAAAAAAAAAAGAATTAAACCCTGGAGATTTTTCTTTCTAGCTGTGTGATGTTGGTCATTACTGTCTGTACTTTTGTTTCTTTAACTGTAAAATGGTACAAAACATCCTTTCTTACATGGTTTTTGAGAGGATAAAATAAGTTGCAAATCCCATTTTTACATTGATGATTCAGATAAACCTGACTCTCAGAGTGTTTTGTTAGACTTCATTCCTGTGCAAGAAGCAGGAGCCCTTTCAACATGGCATGCATAAAAAGAGACCTTTCTATTTTGTGAGACTAGAGACTCCTGAAAAATAAAGTAAAAAAAGTAAAGTCTGGTCTGACAGTAACTAGAATCTCATAAATCAATTCCATTCTTTGTATAACTTTCTTGGTTAGATTTTAAACTCTCCTTTTCATTCCCCAGTTTTATTGAGATATAATTGATATATAGTCTGTAAGTTTAAGGTATATAACATGCTAATTTGATACATGTATATGTTACAAAATGATTATGAAAATAAGGGTATCCCAGGTGGTGCTAGTGGTAAAGAACCCACGTGCCAATGCAGGTAGATGTAAGAGACACAGATTTGATCCCTGGGTTGGAAAGATCCCTGGAGAAGGGAATGGCAACCCACTCCATTATTCTTGCCTGGAGAATTCCCATGGACAGAGGAGCCTGGCAGGCTGCAGTTCGTAGGGTTGCAAACAGTTGGACATGACTGAAGTGACTTAGAAAATGCAACACATTCAGCACCTCATATAAATACAGTTTTTGTGTATGTGGAGAGAACATTTAAGATTTACTCTTTTAAGAACTTCCAATTATAATTCAATATTTTTAACTATATTTGTCATGTTATACATTAGATTTCCAGATCTTATTCATCTTATTGGAAGTCCAATGATCAACTTCTTCTGATTTCTGCCAACCCCGCAGCCATGGTAACCACCATTCTACCTTCCATTGCTATGATTTCAGTTTTTCATACATGTGTAAGCAAGATCATACGGTGTTTTTCTCTGAGTTTTTCACTTAGCACAATGCCCTCAAGGTACATTTATATTGTTTCAAATGTCAGGAATTTCTTTATTTTATGGCTGAATAATATTCAATTGTATATGTTCCACATTTTTTATCTGTTCATCCATTGATGGACATTTAAATTGTTTTATTTGTAATTTTCTATACATGTCTCTCGCTCAAAATTTTTGCATTTCCTGTGGCTCTAACTCGACCTAAAGTTGCATTCATGTGTTTCCTACATCATACATCAGATGGGCTGATTTGGTCTCAGTATCTATAGAAAACAAATCAGATTTTCTCAGTCCAACCTATGACACAACCCTTATGGCAGAAAGTGAAGAGGAGCTAAAAAGCCTCTTGATGAAAGTGAAAGAGGAGAGTGAAAAAGTTGGCTTAAAGCTCAACATTCAGAAAACGAAGATCATGGCATCCGGTTCCATCACTTCATGGGAAATGGATGGGGAAACAGTGGAAACAGTGTCAGACTTTATTTTGGGGGGGCTCCAAAATCACTGCAGATGGTGACTGCAGCCATGAAATTAAAAGGCGCTTACTCCTTGGAAGAAAAGTTATGACCAACCTAGATAGCATATTCAAAAGCAGGGACATTACTTTGCCGACTAAGGTCCATCTAGTCAAGGCTATGGTTTTTCCTGTGGTCATGTATGGATGTGAGTTGGACTGTGAAGAAGGCTGAGTGTCGAAGAATTGATGCTTTTGAACCGTGGTGTTGGAGAAGACTCTTGAGAGTCCCTTGGACTGCAAGGAGATCCAACCAGTCCATTCTGAAGGAGATCAGCCCTGGGATTTCTTTGGAGGGAATGATGGGAAAGCTGAAACTCCAGTACTTTGGCCATCTCCTGCAAAGAGTTGACTCTTTGGAAAAGACTCTGATGCTGGGATGGATTGGGGGCAGGAGGACAAGGGGACGACCAAGGATGGGATGGCTGGATGGCATCATGGACTCGATGGACATGAGTCTGGGTGAACTCTGGGAGATGGTGATGGACAGGGAGGCCTGGCGTGCTGCGATTCATGGGGTCACAAAGAGTCGGACAAAACTGAGAGATTGAACTGAACTGAACTGAACCTATGCCTTAATTCACCGTGATTCAATCAGTTGTAGCACTGAGGTGAATACTGTCACATTACCTGAAGCTAAGGAACAGCATCTGTGCTTTGCTGGAACAGGCATGAAGAGATACATAACGTCCAAGGTAAGAGAAACCTAATTAAGACAGTAGATGTTGTGAGAGAGAATCAGAGGGCAGACAGTCTGAAACCACAATGACAGAAAACTAGCCAAACTGATCACATGGACCACAGCCTTGTCTAACTCAATGAAACTAAGCGATGCCTTGTGGGGCCACCCAAGATGGACAGGTCATAATGGAGACATCTGACAGAATGTGGTCCACTGGAGAAGGGAATGGCAAACCACTCCAGTATTCTTGCCTTGAGAACCCCATGAACAGTATGCAAAGGCAAAATGATAGGAAACTGAAAGATGAACTCCCCAGGTCGGTAGATGCCCAATATGCTACTGGAGATCAGTGGAGAAATAACTCCAGCAAGAATGAAGGGATGGAGCCAAAGCAAAAACAACACCCAGTTGTGGATGTGACTGGTGATAGAAGCAAAGTCTGATCCAGTAAAGAGCAGGATTGCATAGGAACCTGGAATGTCAGGTCCATGAATCAAGGGAAATTGGAAGTGGTCAAACAGGAGCTGGCAAGAGTGAACGTCGACATTCTAGGAATCAGTGAACTAAAATGGACTGGAATGGGTGAATTTAACTCACAAGACAATTATATCTACTACTGCAGACAGGAATCCCTTAGAAGAAATGGAGTAGCCATCATAGTCAACGAAAGAGTCCAAAATGTAGTACTCGGATACAACCTCAAAAACGACAAAGAGATCTCTGTTTGTTTCCAAGGCAAACTATTCAAAATCACAGGAATCCAAGTCTATGCCCTGACCAGTAATGGTGAAGAAGCTGAAGATGAACAGCTCTGTGAAGACCTACAAGACCTTTTAGAACTAATACCCAAAAGAGATGTCCTTTTCATTATACGGGACTGGAATGCAAGAGTAGAGTGTCAAGAAACACCTGGAGTAACAGGCAAATTTGGCCTTGGACTACAGAATGAAGCAAGCCAGAGGCTAATAGAGTTTTGCCAAGAGCATGCACTGATCATAGAAAACACTCTCTTCCAACAACAGAAGAGAACTCTACATATGGACATCATCATATGGCCAACACTGAAAACAGATTGATTATATTCTTTGCAGCCAAAGATGGAGAAGCTCTATACAGTCAGCAAAAACAAGACTGGGAGCTGACTGTGGCTCAGATCATGAACTCCTTATTGCCAAATTCAGACTTAAGTTGAAGAAAGTGGGGGAAACCACTAGCGCTTTCAGGTATGACCTAAATCAAATCCCTTATAATTATACAGTGGAAGTGATAAATAGATTTAAGGGACTAGATCTGATAGACAGAGTACCTGATGAACTATGGACAGAGGTTCATGACATTGTACAGGAGACAGGGATCAAGACCATTCCCAAGAAAAAAAAATGCAGAAAGAAAAACGGTTGCCTGAGGAGGCTTTGGAAATAGCTATGAAAAGAAGGGAAGTGAAAAGCAAAGGAGAAAAGGAAAGATACACTTATTTGAATGCAGGGTTCCAAAGAAGAGCAAGGAGAGATAAGAAAGTCTTCCTCAGTGATCAATGCAAACAATAGAGGAAAACAATAGAAAGGGAAACAAGAGATATCTTTAAGAAAATTAGAGATACCAAGGGAACATTTCATGCAAAGATAGGCTCAGTAAAGGACAGAAATGGTATGGACCTAACAGAAGCAGAAGATATTAAGAAGAGGTGGCAAGAATACACAGAAGAACTGTACAAAAAAATCTTCATGACCCCTTTAATTACAATGGTGTGATCACTCACGAAGCGCCAGACATCCTTGAATGTGAAGTCAAGTGGACCTTAGGAAGCATCACTATGAACAAAGCTGGTGGAAGTGCTGGAATTCCAGTGGAGCTATTTCAAATCCTGAAACATGATGTTGTGAAAGCACTGCACTCAATCTGCCAGCAAATTTGGAAAACTCAGCAGTGGCCACAGGACCGGAAAAGATCAGTTTTCATTCCATTCCCTAAGGAAAGCAATGCCAAAAAAAGCTCAGACTACCACACACTTGCACACATTTCACACGCTAGTAAAGTAATGCTCAAAATTATACAAGCCAGGCTTCAAAAATGCATGAACTGTGAACTTTCAGATGTTCAAACTGGTTTTAGAAAAGGCAGAGGAATCAGAGATCAAATTGCCAACATCCACTGGATCATTGATAAAGCCAGAGAGTCTAAGAAAAACATCTATTTCTGCTTTATTGACTCTGCCAAAACCTTTGATTGTGTGGATCACAATAAATTGTGGAAAATTCTGAAAGAGATGGAAATAGAAAACCACCTGACCGGTCTCTTGAGAAACCTGTATGCAGGTCAGGAAGCAACAGTTAGAACTGGACATGGAACAACAGACTGGTTCCAAACAGGAAAAAGAGTACGCCAAGGTTGTATATTGTCACCCTGCTTATTTAAGTTATATGCACATTACATAATGAGAAACACTGGGCTGGAAGAAGCACAAGCTGGAAACAAGATTTCTGGAGAAATATCAATAACCTCAGATACACAGATGACACCACCTTTATGGCAGAAAGTAAAGAAGGACTAAAAAGCCTCTTGATGAAAGTGAAAGAGAAGAGTGAAAAAGTTGGCTTAAAGCTCAACATTCAGAAAACTAAGATCATGGCATCTGGTCCCATCACTTTATGGCAAATAGATGAGGAAACAGTGGAAATAGTGGCAGACTTTAATTTTGGGGGCTCCAAAATCACTTCAGATGGTGATTGCAGCTATGAAATTAAAAGACACTTACTCCTTGGAAGCAAATTCATGACCAATCTAGGGAGCATAGTAAAAAGCAGAGACATTACTTTGTCAAGAAAGGTCCATCTAGGCAAGGCTATAGTTTTTCCCGTAGTCATGTATGGATGTGAGAGTTGGACTATAAGAAACTTTAGCACAGAAGAATTGATGCTTTTGAACTGTGGTGTTGGAGACAACTCTTGAGAGTCCCTTGGACTGCAAGGAGATCAAACCAGTCAATTTTAAGGGAGATCAGTCCTGGGTATTCATTGGAAGTACTGATGCTGAAGCTGAAACTCCAATACTTGGCCATCTGATGTGAATAGCTGACTCATTTGAAAAGGCCCTGATGCTGGGAAGATTGAGGGTGGAAGGAGAAGTGGGTGGAAGGAGAAGGGGACGACAGAGGATTAGATGGTTGGATGGCATCACCGACTCAAAGGACATGAGTTGGTGTGAACTCCAGGAGTTGGTGATGGATAGGGAGGCCTGCTGTCCTGTGGTTCATGGGGTCGCAAATAGCTGGACACAACTGAGTGACTGAACTTAACTGAACTGACCCTGAAGCTATCCCTTTCAGACCATGAGGAGCTGGAACTCTAAGAGATGGTGTAGATTACAGAAGACAGTGATGGTCATCTTATTGTATACAAGGACTGAGAGCTTCTAAAAAGTTGTACTGAGTAATTTACAATTCTAAAAACAAAAAAAAAAATTAAAAAGTGTGATTTTCTGTAAAAATCATACAAAGAGGATATTGTATACTGTTTCAGAATTGTAGGTAGAGATCCAAAACTGAGATTAACAAACTCTAGTTTCTCCCATGTGCTAGACAAAGGTACCAGAAAGTTAAACAGTATATTTTACAGGTTTACCTAGGAAATTCTCAAAATGGTCCTTAGACCATGACTCCATCACCATCATCATTTTCTGAAAAAAGAAAAAAAGAAAGAAAGAAACTATGTAAAGAAAATGTTTTGAAGCAGGTTAAGTAGGAGAGTCATATATTGTCATCCTATGGAAGACTGTTGGTACCCCCCTGTCCAAGATATGGAAAAGACAAGAAAACAGCTAGTATAGAATATCATTCCCTGGAAGGAGAGATGAGTAGCCCAGGCCTTGAACAGAAAACAACTTATTCAGAATAGTGGCTGATCAATACCGTGGAATTATTTATCACTGTTGTCACTTTGTTTGTCTTTTGAAATGGAGGATAAGGAAAAGAATCACAGAAATATCAGATCAGAAGAACAGAGCCTGAACTTTCAGAGTTTTGACGTGGAAAGAATGGATGAGTGAATTTCCCACAAGCCAAGTAAAAAAGAAATAAAAATTGAAAATGAACCACTTGTCAATGCTCTGACCTCATAGAGGAAGAAAATATGGATTAAATAAAATGACTAAAAACAGTTCATGAAAAGTTATTCCAGGAATATTAATGAATGAAGCAATGGGCATGGAGGTAAAAGGAGTTCTAATGGGATTTCCTGAAGAACAGTTTTCCTTCCTATCTATGGGGGATTAGGTCCCCTCTGAATACCAAACTTCCTGTTGCTCAAGTCCTTTATCTAAAGTGGTTTCCTGTTTACTGATAATCTAAGCACATCCTCCTGTATACTTTAAATCATCTCTAGATTACTTATAATACCTAAGACAATGTAAATGCTATGTGAATAGTTGCCAGCATGCAACAAATTCAAGTTTTGCTTTAAGAAATTTTCCAGATTTAAAACAAACAAACCATTTTTTGATCTGTGGTTGGTTCAATCCAAAGATGTAGAACTTGCCTGTATGGAAGAATACCTATTTCTGAAAACACATCGATACACAGACTTTAAAAGTGGAACCAAGGGATGCACCTTGGATCTCTGTCAGGTAGATCTCCATTCCATTTACCTGAGCTAAAGAAGCCATGGCTTCCCTGGCTGCTCAGAGGGTAAAGAGTCTGACTGCAATGCAAGAGACCTGGGTTCTATCCCCAGTTAGGGAAGATCCCCTGGAGAAGGAAATGGTAACCCACTCCAGTATTCTTTCCTGGAAAATTCCATGGATAATGGAGCCTGGTAGGAATACAGTCCATGGGATCACAAAGAGTCTCACATGACTGAGCAACTTCACTTCAAAGTAGCCAAAACCAAAAGTAATAGTGTATGAGGAGGAGGGGAAAAGATCCGAGGAAGAAAAGAGCAGACATACTGTCTTCCTTCAGTGCAGATTTCTTGGATCACAGCTTGTGTCTGAGCAAGATGCAAAAGAATGGTGAAAGAGAAAATGAGATTTTGAAACTGGCTTAGAGAGAAGCATACTTTTTAATACCTGCAAAATGACTGGAAAGAAGGGAGGCATAAAAGAGTATGTTTGAAGGCAGTAATTAAGAAAATAAAATAAAACTGTCATGTTAGTACCCCACCAAATTTAGACTGTGAAATATACCATTATCTAACAGAATAAGAATTTTGAAAACCAAAAGTTTAAGCAAAATTGATCAGTTAAACATATAAAAAATTAAAACATATAAACCCAATAAAATGAATAATCATATAAGATTAAAATGGGAAAGGACTTTGTATAAATGATGACTAAAAAATAAGCCATATAGTTCTGAATAGACAGCACTTAAATATTAAATATATATTTCTATACTTAGTTATATATAATATTTTAAACTATTATTAAAAGTTCAGTAGACATTCACAGATTTCTACTTTTTGTTTCCCTGTGTCAGTCAGCTGACTAATTTTAGCAATGTCATTCTGGAAAAAAAAATCCTTATATAAATGTTAGAAGTACTTAGTCTGTATTCTCTAATTTTTTAGGTATGTGGATTTAAAAAAAAGAAGATGTATGTTATTTACCTGTCACATACATATACCACACATATTTGACTTCACTCATTTAAATTCAGATTACCTGAAAATGCTTATCTATGTACTTTCATCAACATATATACAAATTTCACCACTCCTGCCTGAATCATTGGCATCAAATACCTGTGTTACTTTGAACTAGTTGGCTTAAAGTGTCTCTTCTCCCTCTCAGATTTCAGGAGTTGCCACATGCAATTTTTTAGTTTTCTGCTTGTTTATTTATGTTCTTAGTCCTGTTGATGCAATGAAATTTATTAACATCTTCCTAACTTTTTACCTCCTGGGATAAATATGCTTGGTCATTGTAAGCAATTAAAAAAAAACTGTTTACTTGATTTCTCAGAATTTTATTTTTAATTTAGCTTCTCCCCAAATCCACCTCACCAAGAGACAGAAATAGATAAAGAGCAAAAGAGAAAGAAAACTGATCCAGATTTATGCCTCAGGCATTGAACTGATGTTTGAAATTTAATGTAAATTTAGTGTGATTGTGCATTTTTCTGGGAAGAATACATATTTTTCATATAGTTTTCAAAAAAAATATGAAAAGATTAAGAATCTGTAGTCCATATTTTTTGTCCTTTGTGGTATGTAAGCCAGATTTTGTGAAAATTTCATAAAATAAATTGGTTAGAAATTGAAAACATTATTGGTAAATTTTGCCAAGTTACTTTTGAATTGATAATCATACCAATAATTTTTAGAATACTTATTGAACGATCACCACTAGCCAGTAGGTGGTATTTTTCACAGAACTAGAGCAAATAATTTCAAGATTTGTATGGAAATACAAAAAAACCTCGAAGAGCCAACGCAATCTTGAGAAAGAAGAATGGAACTGGAGGAATCAACTTGCCTGCCTTCAGGCTCTACTACAAAGCCACAGTCATCAAGACAGTATGGTACTGGCACAAAGACAGAAATATAGATCAATGGAACAAAACAGAAAGCCCAGAGATAAATCCACACACATATGGACACCTTATCTTTGACAAAGGAGGCAAGAATATACAATGGAGTAAAGACAATCTCTTTAACAAGTGGTGCTGGGAAAACTGGGCAACCACTTATAAAAGAATGAAACTAGATCACTTTAGCCACAGTCATCAAGACAGTATGGTACTGGCACAAAGACAGAAATATAGATCAATGGAACAAAACAGAAAGCCCAGAGATAAATCCACACACATATGGACACCTTATCTTTGACAAAGGAGGCAAGAATATACAATGGAGTAAAGACAATCTCTTTAACAAGTGGTGCTGGGAAAACTGGGCAACCACTTGTAAAAGAATGAAACTAGATCACTTTCTAACACCGCACACAAAAGTAAACTCAAAATGGATTAAAGATCTAAACATAAGACCAGAAACTATAAAACTCCTAGAGGAGAACATAGGCAAGACACTCTCAGACATAAATCACAGCAGGATCCTCTATGATCCACCTCCCAGAATACTGGAACTAAAAGCAAAAATAAACAAATGGGATCTGATTAAAATTAAAAGCTTCTGCACAACAAAGGAAACTATAAGTAAGGTGAAAAGACAGCCTTCTGAATGGGAGAAAACAATAGCAAATGAAGCAACTGACAAACAACTAATCTCAAAAATATACAAGCAACTTATGCAGCTTAACTCCAGAAAAACAAACGACCCAATCAAAAAATGGGCCAAAGAACTAAATAGACATTTCTCCAAAGAAGACATACAGATGGCTAACAAACACATGAAAAGATGCTCAACATCACTCATTATCAGAGAAATGTAAATCAAGACCACAATGAGGTACCACTTCACACCAGTCAGAATGGCTGCGATCCAAAAGTCTACAAGCAATAAATGCTGGAGAGGATGTGGAGAAAAGGGAACCCTCTTACACTGTTGGTGGGAATGCAAACTAGTACAGCCACTATGGAAAACAGTGTGGAGATTCCTTAAAAATTGCAAATAGAACTGCCTTATGACCCAGCAATCCCACTGCTGGGCATACACACCAAAGAAACCAGAATTGAAAGAGACACATGTACCCCAATGTTCATTGCAGCACTGTTTATAATAGCCAGGTCATGGAAACAACCTAGATGTCCATTAGTAGATGAATGGATAAGAAAGCTGTGGTACATATCCACAATGGAGTATTACTCAGCCATTAAAAAGAATACATTTGAATCAGTTCTAATGAGATGGATGAAACTGGAGCCAATTATACAGAGTGAAGTAAGCCAGAAAGAAAAACACCAATACAGTATACTGACACATATATACAGAATTTAGAAAGATGGTAATGATGACCCTGTATGCGAGACAGCAAAAGAGACACAGATGTGTAGAAAGGACTTTTGGACTCTGATGGAGAGGGAGAGGGTGGGATGATCTGGGAGAATGGCATTGAAACATGTTTACTATCATGTAAGAAACGAAGTGCCAGTCTATGTTCGATACAGGATACAGGATGCTTGGGGCTGGTGCATGTGGATGATCCAGAGAGATGATATGGGGTGGGAGGTGGGAGGGGGATTCAGGATTGGGAGCTTGTATATACCCGTGGTGGATTCATGTCAATGTATGGCAAAACCAATACAGTATTGTAAAGTAAAATAAAGTAAAAATAAAAAAATAAAATAAAATAAAAATACAAAAACACTAAAAAAAAAACATATTTCCTATTAAGTATAAACATTTTTCCATAGCCTGTTTTCCTCTTTTTAAATAGTGCATGTCCTCTGGCTATTTTTCTTAGACAGTTTGACAGTCTGAACCAACGTCTTAAATGTAAAATTATAAAGTATTCTGATTGGGAGAACTTGTGATCATGTGGCATGATCCATAAGTCCAGACTCTCTAATACAGACACAGTTCTCTCTCCACCTCTGCACTGCTCTCCATGGTCAGGCTAAAAGAAAAAAAAAAAGCACAGCCACTGCCCTAGGGATACAAAACCCATCAGAAAAAAACACGTGCAGCCTTTGCAGAGCATACTACATAGCACAATCAATAAATATATGCTGAATGAATGATATTTTTCTGAGCAAGAGTTTGTCCATCAATCCACATAAACCTCCAGCCCAATTGTTCAGAAAATATCTACTTTTCTGTGTTCCCATAGTACTTGTTCACATTTTTTGATTATATTATGCTTCCCTTGTAGCTCAGTTGTGAAAAATCTGCCTGCAATGCAGGAGACCTGGGTGTAATCCCTGGGTCAGGAAGATCTCCAGAGAAGGAAATGGCAACCCACTCCAATATTCTTGCCTGGAGAATCCCATAGACAGAGGAGCATGCAGGCTACAGTCCATGGGGTTGCAAGAGTTGGACATGACTTAGTGACTAAACTCCATAATTTAATTTTACTACATTTATTCCATTTTACATTACACTATTCACTCAATATTTTACCCACATGGATATATTATAAAGTTTCTAACTGTGATAGCCTCATAATACTCAAAAATTCACTCAAGTTTCAGGTTGCAATTCACCTATCTTTTAAATAATGTGAACTATCCGTTCATATACTAAATTTCTAAAAATATTACACCTATTTTATCATGCATAAGCGCTCTAAACTCTTTCAGGACAAGAGACCAACTAAATCTATGATAATAGCCATAATAATAATACTGTAGAAAACATATCATAGAATTAAATTTAGGAAGTAAGTTCAATTGATGGGATAGTTGGTGAAATCTCATTATATTCAGTATTACTCTGCTAAAGAAAAGCTTCATGTTTCAATCATCTATAAGATAATTATTCGTTTCTTAAAATTTTATATTATGATATTTAGTTTACAAGGACATGCTGAGGTTCTTCAGCAATGGACACATTTGTAAAAATTACAAATCAATAAAAAGGAATATAGGCACTTATCTCAAACTCCCTCCAGCAGATACTACTTTTCCATTTGTTAACTCTAAATAAAATGACTCTAAAGTTGATTTTCCTGAATTCAAAGGTGACAATATGCCAATATAAATGTATAGAGCATTTGTGGTATCATGTACTGTAGTGGGTTAAATCGCATCCCTCCACCCTGCCCCAAAGAGATATGTTCAAGTCCTAAGCCCTGGTACATAGGAGTGTGACCCCATTTGAAAACACAGTTTTCGCAGAGGTAAAGATAGTAACAAGCTAGATTAGGGCAGATGCTAAGTTCAATGACTGGCATTTCTACAATAGAAAGGAAAGGGAGATTTGGACCCAGAGACACAGAGGAAAGAGATGACAGACAGGACCGAGGCAGTTATAAGCCAAAAAATGAGAAAGATTGTCAGCAACCATCTGAAGCTAGGAAGAGGCCAGGAATAACTTTCCCTTGAAACTTCAGCAGTTCTATAGCATTGCCAATGATTTAATTTTAAATTTGCAACCTCTAGAACTGTGAAAAAAATAACTGGTTTGTTTTAAGCCATCAGTTTGTGGACATTTTTACAACAGCCCTAGAAAACTAATATGAGTACCAATCATACTAATACATGTATAACATTTATTTATGTGCTGTGTATACAAACACAAATATTTACAAATAGGAAAAATGAAATATTTTCACAAAAATCAGGTATACGTTCAAAAATGTCAAATGGAAGTTCAAAACATCAGAGGAAAAAAAGGTAGAGAGATATCTTTTTAATATAATAATATTGTTATGTTAACAAACAATATTTGAGCATTAATGTAGGCTCTATATTATGACAGCTACAGAGGGTACAAGAGCTCTGCTCTAGAGGTAGACACAGGTAGGTAGAATAAGTACAGTTTTTTTTTTTTGTTTGTTTGTTTTCTAAATGAACTGATAGAGGTTTATACTAAATCTTAGAGGAACACCAGGATTGATCACTCATGTGAAATGAGAGCAGGTAAAATCAAGAAAGACTTACTGGTGATGGGGACAGAGGAGTAGTAACTTTTCAACCACATTGTACATAAATTGGAGAAGGAAATGGCAACCCACTCCAGTGTTCTTGCCTTGAGAATCCCAGGGACAGGGGAACCTGGTAGGCTGCCGTCTCTGGGGTCGCACAGAGTCAGACATGACTGAAGCGACTTAGCAGCAGCAGCAGCAGTACATAAATTAGCTGGAAAATCCTGTGTATGGAAAGTGGGGATAAGAGAAGAGACCATATTATAAATTGTAGGGACATCCTGCTAAACCAAAAGCCAAGAACAATTAGTCAAGAACATCAGTGAGATATAAACAGAAATTAAATTAAGTGCAGGAAGAGGGAATAGATAAGGATGGAGAAGTAACATAAAAAAGAATATAAGGTTATAAATCAACCTGTTCATTAACAAGAACAATGGATTTGTTGCACAGTGGGCTTATGGTTTGCTTTGCTTTTCTCTATGTGCCAAATTATAGCATTATATCTTATACAATTAAAAATTATTACTCTTGTAGTAATAAAAATATTTAAATATAAGATGTTATATAAAATAATGTCCAAAATTTGCCCTTTTCCCTACCTAAATGCTGTTGTGTGTCTATGTAAAAAGGATAGGAAGAAAATAAGTTTGCTAACTGGTTGTCTTTGAGTGGAAGCACTATGGGGGATTTCATTTTCTCATTTACACTTTTAGATTTTCAAACTTCTCCACATTAAAATATTACTTTCATAACCAGACAATTATTTGTTTAAAAATTTAGAAACATAATAACAATTAAGCATCTGGTAACTGCTTTAATGGAATAATGTTTTTATTTTCAGAATAGCTCTTGCTTAGCATTTTATGTTTGATTGTCTTCAATGCTTTTCATCACTTCTGTTCATTTATTGTCTTAGTTATACATTTTAAAAATTAATAATAGAGGTGCTAATTACCTCATTAATATCTCTTCTATTTACTATGAATATTAACATTCACATCTAACTGTAGTTTTCTCCCACCGTGAGCTGTCTGCATTCAAAAGCGTTACCTATTTGTATTGCTTCTTTTATCTTTTAATAATTCTATCAAGAGGCTCAGAACTGCCTAGACAAAGAGAATAAGATAATTGAATGCTGAACCTGTTTCTTACTGATTTACTCTGAGTTCCATTCTCCAGATGTAAAAATCCCTGTATGTTCCCTTCTGGGTTTGTAAAAGGACCATAATCTTATGTTTTGGAGCATTTAAAACTCATGATTTAATCAGTTCAGTCACTCACTTGTGTCCGACTCTGAGACCCCCATGGACTGCAGCACGCCAGGCCTCCCTGTCCATCACCAACTCCCGGAGTTTACCCAAACTCATGTCCATTGAGTCAGTGATGACATCAAACCACCTCATCCTCTGTCGTCCCCTTCTCTTCCCACCTTCAATCTTTCCCAGCATCACGGTTTTTTCAAACGAGTTAGCTCTTCACATCAGGTGGCCAAAGTATTAGAGTTTCAGCTTCAACATCAGTCCTTCCAATGAACACTCAGGACTGATCTCCTTTAGGATGGACTGGTTGGATCTCCTTGCAATCCAAGGGATTCTCAAGAGTCTTCTCCAACAACACATTTCAAAAGCATCAATTTTTCGGCGCTCAGCTTTCTTTATAGTCCAAATGTCCCATCCGCACATGACTACTGGAAAAATGACAGCCTTGACTAAACGGACCTTTGTTGGCAAAGTAATGCCTCTGCTTTTTAATATGCTATCTAGGTTGGTCTTAACTTTCCTTCCAAGGAGTAAGCTTCTTTTAATTTGATAGCTGCAGTCTCCAGCGACGCACAGCTGCTGCTCCCTTGACTTAATAGAACACTAATTTTTAAAAAATAACATTATTTGTCTGCACATTACAATACTGAATAGATGAGAATACACATCAAATGGTAGAAACTATTTCCCTAGTGAAAAATCATCTTTTCAAAATAACATAGGAAAATATATTTAAAGCAGTAAAATAGCCAATTTATCATGTATACTCTCTGACTCACCATTTTTCCTTAACCATTAGGGACATTTTCATTCTAATTTTAATTCTTCAGATTTTTCAAAGATCTACCCAGTTCCTACTGCTTTCTTGTAACTGCAATTTTGCTGTAAAATGAAGTGTTTATATAAGAATATGATTATGAGTTTTATAGTCATGAAAGCTCTACAAATCTTTACATTATGTTACATAGAAATGCATAATTGTGGAATTGGTTCCATCCTCTTGTAGTCTATCCCTGGGCCTATTATTGGATTTTATGTGTTATTATTATAATTTTAGTGTATAATATATCTGGCTGAAACAAGCACATACTTGGGACAGAGTAAGACAAAAGTAAAACAAGTATATGAATTACATTCAAATGATCTCACTTTTACAAAACAAATATTTGGAAAAAGGAGCACACAATTTTGAAAGTACACATGAAAATAGGTTAAATGAAAATGTTTCTTTCTTTAAATTATCTAATGTATTGTTGTTTCTTCAGGGCATTATGTTTTGTTTAAATGCTTTTTCACTTTCAACCTGTGATAAAGCTCTGATTCTCTAGAGCATACAAACCAGTAAAATTTAATATTCTAAACAGTACAACACACCCTTTCTAACCTACATTCTAATAGAGCAGTTGTAAACAAATATCATTTGTTTTAATTTCATGTACTTTGATTTTATTTGTTTAGATTTGAATCTCATATGGGTTTTTTATTAATCTTTCAAGAAAGAACCTCAAAATCATACATCAGCAACTAGTCTACCAACAACAAAAACAGATAGGTTGTACATAAGTTGGAAGATTGTCATACATTTTGCTGTTTTGTTTTTAGTTTAAAAAATGCAATTCTTTATTTAAAAGGTGAAAATTAAATACTTTTTACCAGCAGAGCAAATCTTTAAAAATAAGTTACTTTTTAAGAAATGCAGTATTTTCTTACTAAATTTTGCCTTTTTCAATATTTAAAATACATTCAAATGCCAGCATATTGTAGTGGAGAAAAGATTAATTTAAAGCACTGTCTAAATGAACTGTTTTCATTCTTTAGAACCTATTTTAGACATTTCTATCTTTCAGAAACATCAAGCTCATTAATCAAAATAATTTGATAGTTTTAATACACAGTGGCTGTAAGTAGTCAGCTTATCTAGCTTAGGTTTTTCAGCTGAATCAGAGATGCCCAGGGTCACAACACAGTCACTTATTCAACAATCATTAATTATTTACTACATGCCAGACACTATTTTGGCACTCGGTACAGCACTACATCACAGTTCATGAAAGATACAAGGTTGTCATACTTCTCATGGAAATATTAGCTGTATATGCAATAAATAATTAAAAAGCAGAGAAATCAACTTAACAATAAAGGTCTGTATAGTCAAAGCTATGTTTTTTGCAGTAGTCATGTATAAAGAAAGCTGAGCACCAAAGAATTGATGCCTTCAAATTGCTGTGCTGGAGAAAACTCTTGAGAGTCCCTTGGACTGCAAGGAGATCAAACCAGTCAATCCTAAAGGATATAAACCTTGAATATTCACTGGAAGGACTGATGCTGAAGCTCCAAGAGTCTGGCCACCTGATGCAAACAGCCGACTCATTGGAAAAGATCCTGATGCTAGGAAAGACCGAGAGCTGGAGGAGAAGCAGGCAACAGAGGATGAGATGGTTGGATGGCATCACTGACTCAGTGAACATGAGTTAGGTCAAACTCCAAGAGACAGTGAAGGACAGGGAAGCCTGGTATGCTGCAGTCCATGGGGTCACAGAATCAGACACGATTGAGTGACTGAACAACAATAATCATACAATAATGAATGCTACAAAAATACTGAAAAATATATAATTGTGATTGAGTTGTTTTCTCTAAGGTCTTATTTAAACACTAGGAAGGACATAGTCATTCAAAGAACAGGGAAAAGAGTATTCCAAGTATGGGAAAGCTAAGATATACATAGAAAACCAGGGTTGGTGAGACTGAGTAAATGTAAGAATGGTATGAAATTAGATTACAATAGAAGGAAATGGCTTGTAAATCAGGAAGAGGAATTTGATTTACATTTGAAGGGAATTAGGAATTAACAGATTCACTTCTTCAAAGGACTATCTGGTTGCTATGTGAAAACTGATTTGAAAATTGAAACCAGAGATACCAGTTAAAGTCTTTTGTAGCCTTTTATACAAGTACTCTTGCCTGGACAATCCATGGATGGGGGAGCCTGGTGGGCTGCAGTCAATGGAGTCACAGAGTTGGACACGACTGAGCGACATCACTTTCACTTTTCACTTTCATGCACTGGAAAGGAAATGGCAACCCACTCCAATGTTCTTGCCTGGAGAATCCCAGGGACGGCAGAGCCTGGTGGGCTGCCGTCTATGGGGTCGCACAGAGTTGGACACAACTGAAGTGACTTAGCAGCAGCAGCAGCAGGTCCAGAGCATTAGTGTGGAGCTGGATGGAAGTGAAATTCAGTGTTTTGGAGATGGAGTCAGAGAGACTTACTGATGAATTGGATACAAGGTGTAAAGAAAGAAAACAAAGATTTTTCTCCTGAAGCAAATGAGTATATGCTTGTGAATTCATAGCAATAGTACAGAACAAACAAGTTGGAGGTGACTGTAACAAAAATTGTGTTTTGACCGTGCTAATTGTGAGATGTTTACCATCTCAAATAGAAAGCTCAAGCAAGTGAACAAGAAGATCTTACTGTATAGCACAGGGATCTATAATCAATATCCTGTGATGGACCATAAAGGAAAATAATATGAAAAAGAATATGTATATGTACTAATATAACTGAATCACTTTGGTGTACAGCAGAAATTGATACAACATTGTAAATCAACTATACTTCAATAGTTTTTTAATAAAAAGATCAAGCAAGAAGTTGAATAAAGGAGTCTGGAATTCTAAGAAATGTTCTGGATTGGACCTTACCTATTTAAATCATTGAAATGATAGTCTTTAAATTCATGAGACTGTGTGAAATCTCCTAGGAAGACTGTGGATAAATAGAGGAACAGTGAAAACAGTGAAGAAGGACTCAGATGAATCCCTGTATTATTCTAACATTTATGAGGGTAGCAGAGAAAGAAAGGTCAAAAGTCATATGGGGACCTTTGAGGTAAGACGAAGACTAGAAGAGGGAGATGTAATTGAAGTCAAGAGAAAAACTGATTCAAAAAGGAGGAATAGACAATTAAGTCTACTATAGTTGGATTTTCAAATATGAAGGTTATGGGTGACCTTGGCAATAGCAGCCTCTGTGGAGTAGTCATGATCAAATCATTACTGGAGCAGGTAGAAGAAAGAACTGAAGAGAGAGAGAGAATAACTAGAGATAACTTCTTCAAGTTCTTTTTTTATTGTTTGTTTTCTGTTTTTTGTTGCACTTTTTTTTTTTTTTTTTAGGAAATGCAGGAGAGAAATGAGAGAGTAATTAGAAAGGAATAAGGAACAAGGTTAGATGATATTTTGTTAGATTGCATTTTATATGGGTTTTGCCATTTATTATTATTTAAGATAAGACATTATTAAAATTTGTTTATCTGCAGATGGGAAAGGTTCAACAGAGAGGGAGAAATTGATGACATCAAGAGTAGAGAGGCTATTTCAGAAAAAAAATGTATTAGTCTCTGGTTTATCAATTCTTTGTCATGTGATATTTGTAGAAAGTTCTTAACTCTGTATACTATGAGGGGAAATTGGTAGGAATTGCTGAGACAGTCACTAGAGAAAAGGGAACCAATATATCCCCTTCTTGAATTAAATGGAGAGTGCTAAGGACAGCAAACTGACTCTTCTAAGACCATCACTTGCTACCACCTTACAGTCACTCTCCCTTGAATCATAATGATATTTTTTTATTATTTCTCTGTAGAGTCAAAGCATGAAATATAAGCTGACAAACAGGGTGACTGTTGATAATACTGGCCTGGGACACTTGGTGACAAGTCAGTCCATTAAGGATAAACTAGAATCCAAATTTGTAAATTTAAAGAATGAGGAGGATTTGCTCTGAAAATTAAGGTTACATCCCTCGTACAGAGGAAAATGTTTTTGAATAAAAAAAGCAAAAAAAGCAATATTTATTTTTTCCATTCATAAAATAATGATGAAATATGTTGTTTGTGTCTTTAATGATTTTTCAGTAAAAACAAACAAGGTTCTTATCCATAATTTTTATTGTGAGTTTATAAGTTTATAAATTTATAGAAGTAAAATGAAATGGATTAAATTCTTGACAAAATAAATATTGACTTCCTGGAAGTAATTATTTGAGAAAGACATTAATAAACTTCAGGTAATAAACAGTTATTCTAGACATCCAGAATTGTAAATATATATTCAATTATAATAACAAATACCTCCTCATCTAAAAACACAGTAAAGATTCACTGCTTTTGGTCTTTATTTTTATAAAATTTTGTTTCTTCTGTTCTCTTAGTTTAGGCCCCTCTTTCCTTAAGTCTCACATTATAGCCATTGTGACACCAAGTGAGTTGCTAATACAATCTACAGGCCTCTATTCACAAGACTGTGGATGGTGTAGAAAAGTTAGATATTCATTCTATAAATATTTGAATAAATGGCAACGTTGATTTCCTAGTTTGTTAGCATGGTATAATTTATATGATAGGTGTTTGAGCCTCTCTATATTTGCTGATGACTCCAAGTTCCGTGCTCTTAGATCAGTGTCTATAATACCTGGGCACTTTGGTGAAAGACCATAGTGGTAGCAAATAATGAGTAAGCAAAATTTTCTCCACTTCTTTTTTCCTTTTGCTTAATTCTAAACAGAGAGCTGCCAGTATGGTCATATGGCTAAGGAAAATTACTGGAGAGATGGAAGACAAGAATTTCTATTGCACATTGGACAGAAGAAGCCCTTTGTTTTCCCCATCAATGCAATATGAACTTATGAACATTTTTTTGCCACTCACTAACACAAATTTTAGTACCACTTTTTCCTCTGGATTATTGAAGGACAGATGCAGACAGAGAAAAGAAAAGAAAAAATTAAAGGGGAGGGAGAAGAGAAGAGAAAGGAAGAGGAAAGAAGAGATATAAAGCAAGCACTATAGGACCAGAGGAGTTCTTGTTTGCAAAAAAAGTCCAGACAATCTTTTAGGGGTTAGTAAACTAAAACTTAAGCATCATACTGATGAGCATTCAGCATCTGATTAGACAGACGGTTTGTATAAAGACTCCATTAGGCCTGAATCAACTCAACCTTACCACTCTCAGCATGTATATGTGTGTGTTCTTCGTCACTCAGTCATGTTTGACTCTTTGCAACCCCATGGACTGTAGCCCACCAGGCTCCTCTGTCCATGGGGATTTTCCAGGCAAGTATACTAGAGTGGGTTGCCATGCCCCCCTCCAGGGGATCTTCCAAACCCAGCGATCAAACCCAGTTTCTCCTGCATTGCAGGTACATTCTTTACCATCTGAGCCACCATTATAACCTTGACCAAATCATCTTAAACCTTTGAGATTTTTGGTTTATTTTCTTTAAAAGCTTTCTGGAACACATTGTATGCTTTTCTTAAAAACGTTCTGAGGATCAAATCAGTGGTATAAGGGATGCCACAGAAACATACTGCACTCTCTGAAAATACGTAGAATATACTTATATTTTCTGGGTGGCTTCCCAGTGGTGAAGTTGGAAAGATTGGCCTGTCAATGCAGGAGATAAAGGAGAAAGAAGACATGGGCTTGATCCCTGGGTCAGGAAGATCCCCTGGAGTAGGAAGTGGCAACCCACTCCAGTATTCTTGCCTGAAAAATACCATGGACAGAGGAGCCTGGTGGACTACAGTCCATGGGGTTACAAAGAGTTGGACACAATTGAGCATGCTACACATGCACTGCTCAATCCGTATAAAATGCTAGTGATGTATGTTTTCATTTATTCCTCATATGGACATTCCCTTTGCCACTTCATTTTCACTATTCTGGCTGCAGAGTTAAGCTCCAGAATTAAAATGGTAAAGAATCTCCTCCCTAGGATTTCAAATAAACATTTGATTAAAAAAAAAAAAAAAAACCACATCCTTGATGGTCAACTGAAGGGTGAATCATATCCTCATAGGCAGTAAAAAAAGGATAATTTGTTGTCTAAGGGTTGTAATGGTAGCTCAGCCATTCTTCCATTATTCACCATTTATTCATGCAGCATCAGTTATGTTAGGTATTATTCTAAGTGACAAGACTTATAGATCTAACAAAAAAGACAAATACCTCTTTTAAGGTTCTTATTAATATATTCCAGTGTGAGAGATAATAAATAAGACAGGTAAGGAAAGTAGGTAGATGACAATAATTGCTGAGAGAGAAAAAAACAAGAAAGGAAGTTAAGTGTGTAGGGGGGATGGTTGAATTTAGATAAGGGGACCAGGACAGCCCTTACTGAGACACGTATTTGAATAACTGCCTAAAAGCATGATGAGAGCAAAGAGTCATATGGATACCAAAGAAAAGAGCATTTCAGGAAAATTATATGGCACTCAGGGCAAGTATCATTGATTTTTAACTCCCAGATTCCAGGACAGTTCCTGCATAGGTGATTCACTAATAAATATGTTCTGAATGAAGAATGACTCTCCACACAAAGGAAATAAATCTTTTAAACCTTTTAAATTAATTTTCAATCACTTTTTTATTTTAGCAAATAAACAATACCCTCCTTAGAATGAAAATTTCTGGTGGAAATTATACTAAAGGAGAAAAGATAGGCATTTGAAAACCAGGAAGATAAGGTAAAAAAAAGTTGTGATAGGTTGCACACAGAAAAATATAATCCACAGCTTGCCTGCAGGATAAATTCAAAAGCTTATCTTTATGTCCTGATGAACAGATCTTATTTCATATATCTCTGCTTTCTAGTCAATTCATCAAGGCAAATAGGATTTTTTGTTGGATTGTTACATCTTTTTCTTTTTTTTTTTTCTAGAAAGAGTTTTGTGTTTAGTCACTCAGTCGTGTCCGACTCTTTGAGCCACCATGGACTGTAGACCTCCAAGTTTCTCTGTCCAAGGGATTTCCCAGGCAAGAATACTGAAAGTGGGCTGCGATTTCTTTCTCCAGGGCATTTTCCTGACCCAGGAATCAAACTGCATTGGCAGGTGGATTCTTTACCCCTGTGCCACTTGGGAAGCCTTCATCCAGAGACACAGTCTAGGCAATGCTGCTTCACTGTGGATCAGGCAAAGATCAGCATGTTCACCTCTTCTCTTACCCTTTTTCACTCTGGCTCTCTCCTAGTTCCCCATTTATACAATGTACTTGTACAGTGCACTTCCTTCTCCAAAAGCCTTCTATACTGAAATACATCCCTGAGTCCAGCAAGTAACCGCAGAAAATATCATTAATAATATGTAACCAACTATTACCCATTATCACAACAGCTTGAAGAATCTAAGCATAGGGAGTAACTTTCAAACCTTAACAGATAACTGCTTAGTCCACTTCAAGTACAAACAGAATCTTACAACCCTTATACTTGCATAAAACTTCACAATTAATCAAAAACCTTTGCCTATGTTGTTTTATTTGACTTGTACCACCTGTGATAGAATTTGAGTCCCTTCAGGGAAAATCAGATTTATTACTGATCTTTACACATCCAGTGTTGAGTCCAGTAACAGGGACCTAAGTAGAGACTGGTAAACAGTTCCTGAATGGACCTGATTCTCATACAGTTTAGGAAACTGAAGCACACAAAGCTAAGTAATCTGTCAGTCTTTAAGACTGTCAAGAGACAGCGCTAAAGCCTGTACTTGAAGTTCTTGAATACAAAAGCAGTGCTCCTTTGTAGCTTATTAGGATGAAACCTGTCATCAGGGAATTAAGTTCCCAAATAGTTTTTAAGTGAACCATTCCAGTGAAATGGGGATCTTTTATAATCTTCAAGCAGTACAATCAGAGGAAAAAAAAGTTGACAAAATTTTAGGGGTAAAATATATTAATGCTATTTCCATGAGAGACATCATATGGCAGGGTAAGCTTTCATGGTAATCAAAACTCAGCCAAAAGCAATTCCACTGTTTTCAAAAACCCTGTGGACATTCTAATGAGAGTTTATCATACTTTTAATGTTTCAATGCTCACATAAGTCTTTGAGGAAATGACCTCATTCTTAATATCTTTGAGAAAATCTATACATAAACACATCCTACTGAAATATTTTTAATATGAGCATCAAACTGTTCTTTCCCTAATCTTGCATTAATGAGTGAGCACAGTATGTTGTCTTGAGTTTATCCATTTCACTGATATTATCCTGGAATGTATATAATTCTGGGTTTTTTATGATGTTTATATCCTAACTTTATTTCTGACTAGCTTTGTGAACTGGATAAGTCATTTTTGGTACTATCAATTACCTTGATGGAAAAATTGGAAGAGGCACACATATCCTGAAAAGATATAAACATGTCAGAATATATTTTATGAAATTTGAATATCAAAAAGAGGCTTTTGTGCTAATCTCTGGTGAAAACATATTTGTATTACCTGTAGAAATCCATACTGCTTAACATAGTCAGGTCTGAAACAAGTTCGCTCTTTTTGTATAGAAACTTCAACTTTACTGGGGATTTTTCTGAGATATTTCAGACACCTTTCTACCTATACTGCCACAAAGTCTGTTTGGGAACAAGTCAATGGAGATTGAAATTAAGATGACAAACACTATTCATGTTGGTACTCACAAGACATCTCATTATCATGGGCTTGACCCGTTAGCTCACTAATAAATAATGGTGATGACTGTAATTACAATAATAATTTTAACAAAAAGCTTTATAACAAACATTTTTCTATTTAATGCAAAAAAAACTGGAAATTCAGTTTCACTATTTCATGCAGTTATCCAGACTATAGATGCAGATATCCACAACATCATTGATTCACCTTGACATGGCTAGAACCTCAAAAATCAGCTATTTGAGGGAGACAGGGTCCAGAGAATCTGGCTAAGAATGTATACACTTACAAATAAGAGATAAGATTATATATTATGAAGTCACTTACACACAACATCAATACCCAAAGTCAGGATACTACACTAGAGTGTAAATGTGGGCAAATTTATCTACTTCTGTGTTGCAGTAGAAGTCAATTATTATTGGAACTGATGTATTCTTTTGGATTCAGTGGAAAAGGCTTTAGTGCCTAGAAAAAGATATGAATACTGTCTACTCATTGATTGATGGATAGCTTGCCATTAATCAATCAATCAATCAATGACTACACTCCTTCTAAGTGAAAAACTGACAGTGTTTTTTGAATGAGCGCCTAACAGTAATCACATTTGTACTTAGTCAAGAGGTTTAGGATTTAAAGGCAACTGAGTGCCAATCAAAATAGTGACATCTATTGGGAGCAGTATAGTCCAGTCCAAGTAACTCCAGTGCATGATAGGGGTGGCACTCCCAAGGAGAGAAAAATAGTTGCATCCATGAAAGGGTCAGTGTCCATTTCAGGCAACAGAAACCAGCAAAGTGGCAGCAGATATTCAGCGTTAGGTGGTATTGGCAGAATTGTCTGTGTGCACATGTTAGATAATTTCAAAGCATATTTGAAATAACATTTTATGCAATTTTTGATTCCCCAATGTTCATCCACTTATTGTTAGAATATTCTATAATTATGCTTTTGCTTAATTTCCTAATAAATCCATGACATTAATTTACCCAATAGATATTTATTTATCAACTTCAATTTCCTGTCCCAGCAGGCATTGACTTTGGTTCAGTTCAGTTCAGCTCACTTCAGTCACTCAGTCATGTCCGACTTTTTGCAGCTCCATAGTCTGCAGCACACCATTCTCCCTGTCCATCACAAACTCATGTTCATTGAGTGAATGATGCCATCCAACCATCTCATCCTCTGTAGTCCCCTTCTCTTTCTCCCCTCAATTTTCCCAGTATCAGGGTCTTTTCAAATGAATCAGCTCTTCACATCAGGTGGCCAAAGTATTGGAGTTGCTGTTTCAACACCATTCCTTCCAATGAACACCCAAAACAGGTTGGATCTACTTGCAATCCAAGGGACTTTCAAGAGACTTCTAAACACCACAGTTCAAAAGCATCAATTCTTCTGTGCTCAGCTTTCTTCACAATCCAACTCTCACATCCATACATGACTACTGGAAAATCCATAGCCTTGACTAGACAGACCTTTGTTGGCAAAGTAATGTCTCTGATTTTCAATATGCTACCTAGGTTGGTCATAACTTTCCTTCGGAGGAGTAAGTGTCTTTTAATTTCATGGCTGCAATAACCATCTGCAGTGATTTTGGAGCCCCAAAAATAAAGTCAGCCACTGTTTCCACTGTTTACCCATCTATTTGCCATGAAGTGATGGGACCGGATGCCATGATCTTAGTTTTGTGAATGTTAAGCTTTAAGCCAACTTTTTCACTCTCCTCTTTCACTTTCATCAAAAGGCTCTTTAGTTCTTCTTCACTTTCTGCCACCTGGGTGGTGTCATCTGCATATCTGAGGTTATTGATATTTCTCCCAACAATCTTGATTCCAGCTTGTGCTTCATCCAGCACTTTTGCAGCACTTTCACAGCATCATCTTTTATAATTTGAAATAGCTCAACTGGAATTCCATCACCTCTACTAGCTTTGTTCATAGTGATGCTTTCTAAGGCCCACTTGACTTCACATTCCAGGATGTCTGGCTCTAGGTGAGTGATCACACCATCATGACTATCTGGGTCATCAAGATCTTTTTAATACAGTTCTTCTGTGTATTCTTGCCACCTCTTCTTAATATCTTCTCCATCTGTTAGGGCCATACCATTTCTCTCCTTTATTGAGCCCTTCTTTGAATGAAATGTTCCCTTTGTATCTGTAATTTTCTTGTAGAGATCTCTAGTCTTTCCCATTCTATTATTTTCCTCTATTTCTTTGCACTGATCACTGAGAAAGGCTTTTTTTATCTCTTCTTGCTCTTATTTGGAACACTGCATTCAAATGGGCATATCTATCCTTTTCTCCTTTCCTTTTTACTTCTCTTCTTTTCACAGGTATTTGTAAGGCCTTCTCAGACAGCCATTTTGCCTTTTTCCATCTTTTTCTTGGAGATGATCTTGATCCCTGTCTCCTGTACAATGTTATGAACCTCATTCCACAGAGTTCATCAGGCACTCTGTCTGTCAGATCTAGTCCCTTAAATCTATTTCTCACTTCCACTGTATAATCATAAGGGATTTGATTTAGGTCATACTTGAATGGTCTAGTGGTTTTCCCCACTTTCTTCAATTTAAGTCTGAATTTGGCAATAAGGAGCTTACGATTTAAGGCACAGTCAGCTCCCCATCTTGTTTTTGCTGACTGTATAGAGCTTCTCCATCTTTGGCTGGAAAGAATATAATCAATCCGATTCTGTTGTTGGTGATCTGGTGATGTCCATATGTAGAGTTCTCTTGTGTTATTGGAAGAGAGTGTTTTCTATGACCAGTGCATGCTCTTGGCAAAACTCTATTAGCCTTTGGCCTGCTTCATTCTGTAGTCCAAGGCCAAATTTGCCTGTTACTCCAGGTGTTTCTTGACACTCTTCTGTGCATTCCAGTCCCCTATAATGAAAAGGACATCTTTTTTGGGTGTTAGTTCTAAAAGGTCTTGTAAGTCTTCATGGAACTGTTCAACTTCAGCTTTTTCACCACTACTGATAGAGGCATAGACTTGGATTACCATAATATTGAATGGTTTGCCTGGAAATGAAGAGATCATTCTGTCGTTTTTGAGACTGTATCAAGCATTGCATTTTGGACTCTTTTGTTGACTATGATGGCTACTCCATTTCTCCTAAGGGATTCATGCCCTCAGTTATAGATATATTGTTCATCTGATTTAAATTCACCCATTCCAGTCCATTTTAGTTCGCTGATTCCTAGAATATCGACATTTACCCTGGCCATCTCCTGTTGACTGCCTCCAATTTGCCTTGATTCATGGATCTAACATTCCAGGTTCCTATGCAAAATTGCTCTTTATAGCATCAGACCTTGCTTCTATCATCAGTCACATCCACAACTGGGTGTTGTTTTTGCTTTAGCTCTATCTTTTCATTCTTTCTGGAGTTATTTCTCCACTGATCTCCAGTAGCATATTGGGCACCTACTGACCTTGGAGTTCATCTTTCAGTGTCTTATCATTTAGCCTTTTCATACTGTTCATGGGGTTCTCAAGGCAAGAATACTGAATGTCTTGCCATTCCCTTTTCCAGTGGACCACGTTTTGTCAGAACTTTCCACAGTGACTTGTCCATCTTGGTGGCCCTACACAGCATGGCTGTTTTATTGAGTTAGACAAGGCTATGGTCCATGTGTTCAGATTGGCTAGGTTTCTGTGATTATGGTTTTACCCTGTCTGCCCTCTGATGCCCTCTCTCAGTGCCTACTGTCTCACTGGGGTTTCTCATACCTTGGACACGGGGTATCTCTTCATAGTTGCTCCAGCAAAGTACAGCTGATGCTCCTCACCGTGGATGTGGGTTGTCTCCTCATGGCTGCAGCTCCTGTCTTTGGACATGGGTTATCTCTTCTCTGCCACTTGCTACTCCAGTGCAGTGAAGCCACCGCTCGCTGATCCAACTTTGGTACCAGTACCTATCTGAAACTCTTCTGAGGTTATCACCTTAAAGACACTGTATCCTTTCCATGTCTCACTGCCCTTCAGAAACATGTTGCTCCAATCCTTCTCAGGCCACTCTCAACTGCTGGAGTTGCATGTGATCTACATCTAAACCTTCCAAAATTATGGCAAATTTCTAACACATATGACAAGAATTTTGTTCAGCATTTTCATTTCTCTCTTTAATCTTTCATAGCACTTATTTTTGCTCAATACAGGGAAATATTCTTATCTAATTAAAAGTAAAAGTAATAAAACAATATATTTAATTATGAGAATCATAAAAATACCAATGAGCAATTTATCTTCACAGATAAGTGATTTCTACAGTAATGATCAATAAGTGAACTTGTGTATACTATCCAAAGATTGCATGTTACAATTACTTTAATAAATTAAGAACTTTTTGTGTGTGGTGTTCAGAATGTCACTGTTCAGAAACATCAATTTCATATTCATTATACAGTTCTAAATGTTGCAAACATTTACTCACCTTATCAGTAAATATTTACTGAGGTTAACTATATACCAGCATAAAATCAAGTGTTTGACATACAAAGACTGCTGTCACTAAGAAGCTAACAATCTAGTATGTGAAAAACACAAGTAAATACATAATTGTTATTAAGGAATATGATATGCAAAGTATTATGGATGCAGAGCCTAATGGGAAGAGAAATAACTATTTATTGAACACTGTTGTTCAGTTGCAAACTCATGTCTAATTCTTCACAATCTCATGGACTGTAGCACGCCATTCTTTCCTGTTCACTATCTCTTGGCGTTTCCTCAAATTAATGTCCATTGAGTTAGAGATGTTATCTAAACATCTCATCCTCTGCTGCCCCCTTCTCCTTTTGCCTTCAATCTTTCCTAGCATCAGAGTCTTTTCCAGTGAGTTGGCTCTTCTCATCAGGTGGCCAAAGTATTAAAGCTTTAGTTTCAGCAATAGTCCTTCCAATGAATATTCAGGGTTGATTTCCTTTAAGATTGACTGGTTTGGTCTCCTTGCTGTCCAAAGGACTCTCAAGAGTCTTCTCCAGCACCACAATTCAAAACCATAAGTTCTTCAGTGCTCAGCCTCCTTTATGGTCCAAATTTCATTTCTGTCCATGACTACTGGAAAAACCACAGCTTTGACTGTATGGACCTTTGCCAGCATAGTAATGTCTCTGCTTTCTGGTATGCTAAGTTTGTCATAGCTGAATATATATACCAAGTGAAGAGCACAACGTTAGATGGAGTTACTGAATATCACTATGTCACTATTTCTTTGATTTTAATGAATGTGCATACAAATATCTGAAAATTATGTCAAAATGCGAACTCTGATTCAATAGGTTTAAGGAGGGGTCTGAACTGTTGCATTTTAAAAAGTTTCCAGATAACACCAATGCTGCTATTTCTTGGACAATAAAGATCAAAATTTTGCAAACATACCGTTTTATACAGTAAGGCAGAGTGAGTCTCAGACAGATACAATGATTTGTTAAAAAAATTACATAAACTAAACTTATGCAGATTTGAATTTTTTCAAGTTTCAAACTTATTGAAAGTTTATTCAAAAACTTTATTTACTATGGAATGGTAAACTTTACTATTACTATAGAATGTTAAACATTATTTACTATGGTTTATTCACTGTGGAATACATAGAGTCTTGAGTAGTTGGGAGAAAGGAGTGAAGTGACAAGAACTTTCCAAATAAAATAGGACTCAAATTCCTAAAGGCTGAGGGGATTACTAGGCAGTAATAAACCTTTCCAGGCAGCATATAAAAAATAAGTAGGTAATTTGGAATCTGATGTGGCCAACAAGACCTTTTAGAACTAACAGCCAAAAAAAAAAAATGTCCTTTTATTACAGGGGACCAGAATGCAACAGTAGGAAGCAAGAAACACATGGAGTAACAGGCGAATTTGGCCTTGGACTACAGAATGAAGCAGGCCAAAGGCTAATAGAGTTTTGCCAAGAGCATGCACTGGTCATAGAAAACACTCTCTTATAACAACATAAGATAAGACTCTACACATAGACATCACCAGAGGGTCAACTCCAAAATCAGACTGATTATATTCTTTGTAGCCAAAGATGGAGAAGCTCTATAAAGTCAGCAAGAACAAGATAGGGAGCTGACTGTGGCTCAGATCATGAACTCCCTATTGTGAAATTCAGACTGAAATTGAAGAAAGTAGGGAAAGCCGCTAGACCATTCAGGCATGACCTAAATCAAATCCCTTATGAGTATACAGTGGAAGTGAGAAATAGATTTAAAGCAACAGATATGATAGACAGAATGTCTGATGAATGATGGATGGAGGTTCGAGACATTGTACAGGAGACATGGACCAAGATCATCCCCAAGAAAAAGAAATGCAAAAAAGCAAAATGGTTGTCTGAAGAGGCCTTACAAATACCTGTGAAAAGAAGAGAAGTAAAAAGGAAAGGAGAAAAGGAAAGATATACCCATTTGAATGCAGGGTTCCAAAGAAGAGCAAGGAGAGATAAGAAAGCCTTCCTCAGCCATCAGTGCAAAGAAATAGAGGAAAGCACTAGAATGGGAAAGACTAGAGATCTCTCCAAGAAAATTAAAGATACCAAAGGAACATTTCATGTAAAAATAGGCTCAATAAAGGAGAGAAAGGGTATGGACCTAACAGCAGCAGAAGATATTAAGAAGACGTGGCAAGAATACAAAGAAGAATTGTACAAAAAATATCTTTATGATCCAGATGATCATGATGGTGATCACTCACCTAGAGCAAGACATCCTAGAATGTGAAGTCAAGTGGGTCTTAGGTAGGTAGCATCACTATGAACAAAGCTAGTGGAGGTGATGGAATTCCAGTTGAGCTATTTCAAATCCTAAAACATGATGCTGTGAAAGTGCTGCACTCAATATGTCAGCAAATTTGAAAACTCAGCAGTGGCCACAGGACTGGAAAAGGTCAGTTTTCATTCCAATTCCAAAGAAAGGCAATGCCAAAGAATGCTCAAACTACTTCACAGTTGCACTCATCTCACATGCTAGTAAAGTAACGTTCAAAATTCTCCAAGCCAGGCTTCAGTAATATGTGAACCATGAACTTCCAGATGTTCAACCTGGCTTTAGAAAAGGGAGAGGAACCAGAGATCAAATTGCCAACATCTGCAGGATCATGGAAAAGGCAAGAGAATTCCAGAAAAAACATCTATTTCTGCTTTACTGACTATGCCAAAGCCTTTCACTGTGTGGATCATAATAAATTGTGGAAAATTCTAAAAGAGATGGAAATACCAGACCACCTGACCTGCCTCTTGAGAAATCTGTATGCAGGTCAGGAAGCAACAGTTAGAACTGGACATGGAACAACAGCCTGGTTCCAGATAGGAAAAGTACATCAAAGCTGTATATTGTCACCTGGCTTATTTAACTTATATGCAGAGTACCTCATGAGAAATGCTGGGCTGGAGGAAGCACAAGCTGAAATCAAGTTTTCCGGGAGAAATATCAATAACCTCAGATATGCAGATGACACCACCCACATGGCAGAAGGTGAAAAGGAACTAAAGAGCCTCTAGATGAAAATGAAAGAGGAGAGTGAAAAAGTTGGCTTAAAGCTCAACATTCAGAAAACTAAGATCATGGCATCTGGTCCCTTCATTGCATGGCAAATAGATGGGGAAACAATGGAAAGAGTGGCTGACTTTAGTTTGTTTTGGGGGGAGGGGCTCCAAAATCACTGCAGATGGTGATTGCAGCCATGAAATTAAAAGATGCTTACTCCTTGGAAGGAAAGTTATGACCCACCTAGACAGTATATTAAAAAGCAGAGACAACTTTTTAAACAAAGGTCCGTATAGTCAAGGCTATGGTTTTTCCAGTAATCATGTGTGGATGTGAGACTTGGACTGTGAAGAAAGCTGAGCACAGAAGAATTGATGCCTTTGAACTGTGTTGTTGGAGAAGACTCTTGAGAGTCCCTTGGACTGCAAGGAGATCCAACCAGTCCATCCTAAAGGAGATCAGTCCTGGGTGTTCATTGGAAGGACTGAGGTTAAAGCTGAAGCTCCAATACTTTGGCCACCTCATGCGAAGTGCTGACTCATTTGAAAAGACCCTGATGCTGGGAAAGATTGAGAGCGGGAGAAGGGTACGATGAAGGATGAGATGGTTGGATGGCATCTCCAACTCAGTGGACATGAGTTTGGGTGAACTCCGTGAGTTAATGGACAGGGAAGCCTGGCATGCCGTGGTTCATGAGGTCGCTAATAGTCACGACTGAGCGACTGAACTGTACTATGCTGCAGTGTTGTCTAAAGAGTAGAAGTGGATACAGGAAGAGATTACGCTAGAGAGCTTGGTAACAAAATTGGAAGGAATATTTAAGAATATCAAGCCATATAGTTTTTTTAATAGGTAAAGCCATTGAGTAATTTCTTTGAAAAATAACCTGATGAACTAGTTTCTCTAGGAATTTCAATCTGGATGATTCAGAAAGGAATGGATACTGATGACTGAAGATCTTAAAAATAATTTCATTATTCTATGATAACAGAAGCAGAGATATTTCGAAAAATAAAACAATTTTCAGAAATACTAACAGTGTTCTATTGCCAAGACGGAGGAATAAGAGGAAGTAGAACAGGATTGAGAAAATAATGGACAAGTTGTAGGCCAGCAAGCCTTTATGGTAGCCTCTGTAGATGAAGCATGTAAGTTAAATGTTGGTTGGAATTGCTATGCAAATATCCATAATCAGCTTGGCATCACCCCAGCAGAACATTATACTGGTTGGTTATTAGAACACACACATCACTTGTTTGCTGAGTAGCAGCTGCAAGATCTTGTATTAAATCCTGCTTAAAAAGCACAACCACTTCCTCTGAGGCCTTGTAATTTCATTTAGACAGAAAATTCATTGCATCAGCCAACTACTGAAATAAAAACTACTGCAACAAATTTCTAGAGAAGAGAGATAAAACAGTCCAGCTTCTGGATGTGTTCAATAGAAATTACTAGAAAGCAGGAGTTCTAGTCTGTTCTCTAAAATTTCAAAAAACAATACACTCTAAAAATGAGAGATAAGCATGGGGAGTTGTCTAATGTATCAAAACTGAGTATCCCTACTTTTTTTTTTTTTTTTTACAATTTTTAATGTAATTTTAAACTATTTTTTAAATTTTTAAAAATTTATTTATTTTTTTAAATGAAGGATAATTGCTTTACAGACTTCTGTTGTTTCCTGTCAAACATCAATATGAATCAGCTATTTGTACACATGTATCCCCTCCCTTTTGAGTCTCCTTCCCATCTCCCTCCCCATGTCATCCCTCTAGATTGGTACAGAGCCACTGTTCGAGTTTCCTGAGCCATATACAAATTCCCTTTGGCTATCTATTCTACATATGGTAATGTAAGTCTCCATGTTCCTCTTTCCATATGTCTCACCCTCTCCTCATGTCTCCAAGTCTATTCTCTATGTCTGTTTCTCCATTTTTGCCCTGTAAATAAGTTATTGAGTACAATTTTCTAATTCTGTATATGTGTTAGAATATGATATTTATCTTTCTCTTTCTGACTTACTTCACTCTGTATAATAGGCTCTAGATTTATCCACATCATTAGAACTGACTCAGACATTCCTTTTTATGGCTGAGTAATATTCCATTGTGCATATGTACCATAACTTCTTTATCCATTCATATGTCAATGGACATTCAGGTTGTTTCCATGTTCTAGCTATTTTAAATACTGCTACAATGAACAATGGGATACATGTGTCTTTTCAATTTTGGTTTCCTCAAGGTATATGCCTAGGAATTGGATTGTGGTATATGGTGGTTTTATTCCGAGTTTTTTAAGGAATCTCCATACCGTCTTCCATAGTGTTTGTATCAGTTTACATTTCCACCAACAGTGCAAGAGTGTTCCCTTGTCTCCACACACTCTCCAGCATTTATTATTTGTAGAATATTTGATGATGCCCATTCTAACCAGTGTGAGGTGATATCTCATTGTAGTTTTGATTTGCATTTCTCTAATAATGAGTGATGTTGAGCATTTTTCATGTGTTTGTTAGCCATCTGTATGTCTTCGTTGAAAAAATGTCTGTTTAGGTCTTTTCCCCACTTTCTGATTGGGTTGTTTGTTTTTCTGGTATTGAGTTGTATGAGCTACTTATATATATTAGAAATTAACCCTTTGTCAGTTGTTCCATTTGCTATCACTTTCTCCCATTCTGAGGGTTGTTTTTTCACCTTGCTTATAGTTTCCTTTGCTGTGCAAAAGTCTTTAAGTTTAATCAGGTCCTGATTATTTACTTTTGTTTATATTTGTGTTACCCTAGGTGGGTCACAGAGGATCTTGCTTTGATTTATGTCATCACGTATTCTGCCTATGTTTTCTTCTAAGAGTTTTATAGATTTTGGTCTTACATTTAGGTCTTTAATCCATTTTTAGTTTATCTTTGTGTATAGTGTTAGGAAGTGTTTTAATTTCATTCTTTTACATGTAGATGTCCAGTTTTCCCACTTACCTTGTGGCTCAACTGGTAAAGAATCTACCTGCAACATGGGAGACCTGGGTTCAATCTCTGGGTTGGGAAGATCCCCTGGAGAAGGGAAAGGCTACCCACTACAGTATTCTGGCCTGGAGAATTTCATGAACTGCTACGAAAAGAAAAGAAGCGAAAGGCAAAGGAGAAAAGGAAATATACAAGCATCTGAATGCAGATTTCCAAAGAATAGCAAGGAGAGATAAGGAAGCCTTTCTCAGTGATCAGTGCAAAGAAATAGAGGAAAACAATAGAATGGGAAAGACTAGAGATCTCTTCAAGAAAATGAGAGATACCAAGGGAACATTCCATGCAAAGATGGGCTCGATAAAGGACAGAAATGGTATGGACCTAGAGAAGCAGAAAATATTAAGAAGAGGAGGCAAGAATATACAGAAGAACTGTACAAAACAGATCTTCATGACTAGAGCCAAATATTCTGGAATGTGAAGTAAAGTGGGCCTTAGAAAGCATCACTATGAACAAACCTAGTAGAAGTGATGGAATTCCAGTTGAGCTATTTCCTGAAAGATGATACTCTGAAAGTGCTTCACTCAATATGCCAGCAAATTTGGAAAACTCAGCAATGGCCACAGGACTGGAAAAGGTCAGTTTTCATTCCAATCCCGAAGAAAGGCAATGTCAAAGAATGCTCAAACTACCACACAATTGCACTCATCTAACATGCTAGTAAAGTAATGTTCAAAATTATCCAAGCCAGGCCTCAGCAATACATGAATGATGAAATTTCAGATGTTCAACCTGGCTTTAGAAAAGGCAGAGGAACCAGAGATCAAATTGCCAACATCCGCTAAATCTTGGAAAAAGCAAAAGAGTTCCAGAAAAACATCTATTTCTGCTTTATTGACTATGTCAAAGCCTTTCACTGTGTGGATCACAATAAACTGTGGAAAATTCTGAAAGAGAAGAAAATACCAGACCACCTGACCTGCCTCTTGAGAAACCTATATGCAGGTCAGGAAGCAACAGTTAGAAGTGGACATGGAACAATAGACTGGTTCCAAATAGGAAAAGGAGTATGTCAAGGCTGTATAGTGTCACCCTGCTTATTTAACTTCTATTCAGAGTCCATCATGAGAAACGCTGGACTGGAAGAAGCACAAGCTGGAATCAAGATTTCTGGGAGAAACATCAATAACCTCAGCTATGCAGATGATACTACCCTTATGGCAGAAAGTGAAGAGGAACTCAAAAGCCTCTTGATGAAAGTGAAAGAGGAGAGTGAAAAAGTTGGCTTAAAACTCAACATTCAGAAAACTATGATCATGGCATCCATTCCCATCACTTCATGGCAAATAGATGGGGAAACAGTGGAAACAGAGTCAGACTTTATTTTTCTGGGCTCCAAAATTTTGCAGTTGGTGATTGCAGCCATGAAATTAAAAGACACTTACTCCTTGGAAGGAAAGTTATGACCAACCTAGATAGCATATTCAAAAGCAGAGACATTACTTTGCCAACAAAGGTCCGTGTGGTCATGTATGGATGTGAGAGTTGGACTGTGAAGAAAGCTGAGCACCGAATAATTGATGCTTTTGAACTGTGGTGTTGGAGAAGACTCTTGAGAGTCCCTTGGACTGCAGGGAGATCCAACCAGTCCATTCTAAAGGAGATCAGTTCTGTGTGTTCTTTCAAAGGAATGATGCTAAAGCTGAAACTCCAGTACTTTGGCCACCTCATGAGAAGAGTTGACTCATTGGAAAAGACTCTGATGCTGGGAGGGGTTGGGGGCAGGAGAAGGGGATGACAGAGGATGAGATGGCTGGATGGCATCACCGACTTGATGGACGTGGGTTTGGTGAACTCCAGGAGTTGGTGATGGACAGGGAGGCCTGGCATGCTGCAGTTCATGGGGTCGCAAGGAGTATGACACGAGTGAGCACCTGAACTGAACTGAACTGTCCAGTTTTCTCAGTACTGTTTATGGAAGAGGCTGTCTTTGCCCCATTGTATATTCTTGCCTCTTTTGTCAAAAATAAGGTACCCATAGGTGCATGGTTTTAATTCTGGGCTTTCTCTCTTGTTCCATTGGTCTATATTTCTGTTTTTGTGCCAGTACCATGCTCCCATTAGGACTGTAGCTTTGTAGTATTACCTCAAGTCAGGAAGGTTGATTCCTTCAGCTCCATTCTCCTTTCTCAAGACTTCTTTGGCTATTTGCAGTCTTTTGAGTTACCTTCTGAATTGTGAAGATTTTTGTTCTATTTCTGTGAAAAATGTTATTGGTAATTTGATAGGGATTCCATTGAATCTGTTGATGGCATTTGGCAGCATAATCATTTTCACAATATTGAGTCTTCCTACCCAGGAACATGCAATATCTCTCCATCTGTTTATGTCATCTTTGATTTCTTTCATTAGTGTCTTATAATTTTCTGTGAGCAGTTCTTTTGTCTCCTTAGTTAAATTTATTCCTAGGTATTTAATTCTTTTTGTTGCAGTGGTTAATGGGATTGATTCCTTAGTTTCTCTTTCTCAGTTTTCATTGTTAGTGTATAGAAATGCAAGTGATTTCTGTGTATTGATTTTTTATCCAGCAACTTTGCAAAATTTACTAATTATCTCTAGTAATTTTCTGATACTATCTTTAGGGTTTTTTATGCACAGTATCATGTCATCTGCAAACAGTGAGTGCTTTACCTTCTTTTCCAATCTGGATTCCTTTTATTTCTTTTTCTTCTCTGATTGCTATAGCTAGGACTTCCACAACTATGTTCAATAATAGTGGTGAAAGTGGACACCCTTGTCTTGTTTCTGATCTTATAGGGAATGCTTTCAGTTTTTCACCATTGAAAATAATGTTTGCTGTAGGCTTATCCTATACGACCTTTACTATGTTGAGGTAGGTTCTTTCTATGCCCATTTTTTGAAGAGTTTTTTATCATAAATGGGTGCTGAAATTTGTCAAAGGCTTTTTCTGCATCTATTGAGATTATCATATGATTTTTATCTTTCAATTTATTAATATGTTGTATCACATTGTTTGCTTGGCGTATATTGAAGAATCCTTGCATTCCTGGAATAAACCCAACTTGATCATGGTGTATGAGCTTTTTGATGTGTTACTGAAATCTAAAATTTTGCTAAAAATTTTTTGAGAATTTTTGCATCTATATTCATCAGTGATACTGGCCTGTAGTTCTTTGTGTTGTCTTTGCCTAGTTTTGGTATCAGGCTGATGGTGGCCTCATAGAATGAGTTTGGAAGTATTCCTTCCTCTGCAATTTTTTGAAAGAGTTTTAGAAGAATAGGCATTAGCTTTTCTCTAAATGTTTGACAGAATTCTTATGTGAAGCCATCCGGTACTGGGCTTTTGTGTTGTGTGAGATTTTTGATTACAGTTTCAATTTCAGTGCTTGTAATTGGGTTATTTATAATTTCTATTTCTTCCTGGTTCAGTCTTGGAAGATTGAACTTTTCTAAGAAACTGTCCATTTATTCCAGGCTATCCATTTTATTGCCATATAGTTGTTCATAATAGTCTCTTATAATCCTTTGTATTTCTACTTTCCTTGTTGTTTCCTCTCCTTTTTCATTTCTAATTTTGTTGATTTGATCCATCTCTCTTTTTTCTTGATAAGTCTGGCTAAAGGTTTGTCCATCTTGTTTATCTTCTCAAAAGACCAACTTTTTGCTTTATTAATCTTTACTATTGTTTTTCTCAGTTCTTTTGGATTTATTTCCACTTGGACCTTTATGATTTATTTGCTTCTACTATTTTTTTTTTTTTGGTCTTCTTTATCCAGTTGTTTTAGGTGTATAGTTAAGTTGTCTATTTGAGGTTTTTCTTGTTTCTTGAAGTAAGATTGTATTGCTATAAACTTCCCTGTTAGAACTGCTTTCACTGCATCCCATAGGTTTTGTGTTGTCGTGTTTTCATTGTCATTTGTTTCTGGAATTTTTTTTATTTCCCTCTTGATTTCTTCAGTAGCCTGTTGTTTATTTAGAAATGTATTATTTAATTTCCATGTGTTTGTGTTTCTTATAGGTTTTTTCTTGTAATTGATATCTAGTCTCATAGCATTGTGGTTGAAGATGCTTGGTATTATTTCAATTTTCTTAAATTTATGAGGTTTGATTTGTGACCCAAGATGTGGTCTATCCTGGAGAATGTTCCATGTGCACTTGAGAACAAGGTTTTATGGATTTGGATGGAATGTCCTGAAGATATCAATGAGATCCATCTCATCTAATGTATCATTTAAGACTTGTGTTTCCTTATTAATTTTCTGTTTTGATGATCTGTCAATTGGTGTAAGTGGGATGTTAAAGTCCCCTACTATTATTGTGTTACTATCAATTTCTCCTTTTATGTCTGTTAGTGTTTATCTTATGTATTGAGGTGCTCCTATGTTGTGTGCATAGATGTTTACAATTTTTATGTCTTCCTCTTGGATTGATCCCTTGATCATTATGTAGTGTCCTTCCTTATCTCTTGCAATCTTCTTTAAGGTCTATTTTGTCTGATTTGAGGATTGCTACTCCAGCTTTCCTTTGCTTCCCATTTGCATGGAATATATTTTTCCATCCTCTCACTTTCAGTCTATATGTGTCTCTAGGTCTGAAGTGGGCTTCTTGTAGACAGCATATATATGGGTCTTGTTTTTCTATCCATTCACCCAGTCTGTGTCTTTTGGTTGGAGTATTTAATCCATTTACACTTAAAGTAATTATTGATATATATGTTCCTATTGCCATTTTCTTAATTGTTTGGGGTTGATTTTATAGGTTTATTATTTTTTTTCTTCTCTTGTATTTCTTAACTATATAAGTCCCTTTAACAATTGTTGTAAAGCTGGTTTGGTGGTACTGAATTCTATTAACTTTTGCTTGCCTGATAAGCTGTTGATTTCTCCATCAATTTTGAATGAGATCCTTGCCAGGTACAGTATCTAGGTTGTAGATTTTTCCCTTTCAGTACTTTAAATATATACTGCCATTTCCATCTGGGCTGCAGTTTCTGCTGAAAGATCAGCTGTTAAATGTATGGGGTTTCCATTGTATGTTACTTGTTGCTTTTCCCTTGCTAATTTTAATATTCTTTCTTTGCGTTTAGTCTTTGTTAGCTTGATTAGTATGTGTCTTGGCATGTTTCTCCTTGGGTTTATCATGTATGGGACTTCGTGCCTCTTGGACTGGATTGATTATTTCTTTTTCCACGTTGGGGAAATTTTCAATTATAATCTCTCCAAAAATTTTATCATACCTTTTCTTTTTCTCTTCTTTTGGGATCCTTATTCAAATGTTAGTGCATATGATATTGTCACAGAGGTCTCTGAAACTATCCTCAGTTCTTTTCATTCTTTTTACTTCTTTTCTTCAGACCTCATTTCCAGCATTTTCTCTCAGCTCACTGATTCATTCTTCTGCTTCAGATATTCTTCTGTTGATTCCTTCTAGAGTATTTTTAATTTCAGTAATTTTGCTATTTGTCTCTCCATGTTTATTCTTTAATTCTTCTAGGCCTTTGTTAATTGACTATTGCATTTTCTCCATTTTGTTTTCAAGGTTTTTGATCATCTTTACTATCATTATTTTGAATTCTTTTTAAGGTAGTTTGCTTATTTCCTCTTCATTTATTTGGACTTCTGTATTTTTAATTTGTTCCTTCATTTGTGTAGTATTTCTCTGCTTTTTCATTATTGTTTTTTAATTTATTGTGTTTGAAGTCTCCTTTTCCCAGGCTTCAAGGTTGTATTCTTTCTTCCTTTTTGGTTTCTGCCCTCCTAAGGTTGGTCCAGTGGTTTGTGTAAGCTTTGTAGAGGATGAGATTTGTGCTGAGTTTTGTTTATTTGTTTGTTTGTTTCTTTTTCCTCTGATGGGCAAGACTGACTGAGGTGGTAATCCTGACTGCTGATGATTGGGTTTGTATTTTTGTTTTGTTTGTTGTTTAAATGAGGCATTCTGCACAGGGTGCTACTGGTGGTTGGGTGATGCCAGGTATTGTATTCACGTGGTTTCCTTTGAGTGAGTTCTCACTATTTGATCCACTCTAATACTCTTGCCTGGGAAATCCCATGGATGGAGTAGCCTCGTAGGGGTCCTAAGAGTCAGAGTCGCTGAGAGTCAGACACGACTGAACAACTTCACTTTCACTTTTCACTTTCATGCACTGGAGAAGGAAATGGCAACGCACTCCAGTGTTCTTGCCTGGAGAATCCCAGGGACAGAGGAGCCTGGTGGGCTGCCATCTATGGGGTCACACAGAGTCGGACACGACTGACGTAACTTAGCAGCAGCAGCAGCAGCAGCAGCAAGGTTCGTTCTCTGGTAGTCTATGGTCTTGGTTTCAGTGTCCCACTCCAAAGGCTTAGGGCTTGTTTTCATGGGTCTTGAATCTGGCAGCTGCTGAGCTAGGTTCTTCTAGCCCAGGGCATCCTATGAGGCTGCAGCTGAGATGCCACTAGGGCTGCAGTCATCAGATATGACTGCAGTGGGAAGATCGGCTTCTAAGTTAGTGCTGTCAAAGGCTGGCAAGGTGGTTCTGGGAGGTTCTGGGAGGCCTGTTTCTTCCCATGCAGGCCTCTCGAGAGGTCACTGGAATGTGCTCATGACTGTAGATGACTTTCCTCTTTCTGGTGTGCCTGGTTGTGTGTCTCCCTTCAGTTTTCATCTGCCATCTTAGCCAATGGGTGTGTCATGGGGATACTTTTCAGAAGATCGAACAAAACCATGCTTTGTGTTAGGTACCTTGGGAAACAGATTAATTCCAGATTGATTTTGACCCCAGGGTGCTGACAGTCTAACAGAGGAAAGTGAAACTGTTGAATGGCCTCTGTGGGATTCAGAAAGATGACAAGATCTCGCAGGAGGCTAGAAGGGACCCTGAAAGGGTGGGGAGCATAAAAGGTGCAGTAGACTATTTGAAGTATAAAGTGCAAGCCATTCATAGATAAGTTAGTTTCACTTTTGGGGGGAAAGTTGTGCAGTGGTGAGGTTTTGTGGAAGAGATGGGCATAAAAGAATCTTTAAAGATGTGTGAGGGTGGGAGCACATGAGACTAGTCATGGGCACTGTCACTCCTCAGAATTAGGCAAACCCTCTATACACTTTTGATATTTACCAAAGGAACATATTTTTCTTGTTATATTATAATTCCATAAATAATTCTTTTGGAAATAGAATGAGAAAGCAAGCACAGCCACAACCTACTTATTCCAAGTTTGTGATCAGATACATTTTCCCATTTGAAATGCAAATGAGGACTAGGATAAAAGTAACAGGACTACAAAGCAGTTCAGCTGATTTTAAAACCCAAGTACTACAATTCTTACAGTTTCCTCAACAGAGAAAAGCTAAAGTCCTCAATCAGCACTGAGGTACTCATATTGTTATATGTGATTCTAATAAGTGGTATTCTAGTTTTCCAAGCAAACTTTGGAGGCAATGAGCCAGAAAGACCAAAGGTTTCAGATTCATCTTTTAGCTCATGAACATCATCTCAAGAAGAGGAATCTAATATATGCTGTATATCCTGCACTATACAGCCTATCTGTATTATCTATGTTCTTAATAGAGACCAAATATGTGTACACCTATATAACTTTGCATTTGTCATGTCACCTTTATAAGCCTTCCTTATTTGTAAAATGATGAAAATATAACTTGACAAAACTGTCATGTCCACTAAATGAAATTTAAGAACATACAGCACAATACTTGACACATGGCACTTAGACATGTTACTTCTTAACTCACTGTGTATAAGCAGGAAATTAGAAGACTAAAGTAAAAGACCTACTGGCATTGCGAACATGGAGAGTAATGAGCCAGTAATTGGTAAAGACAAATAATGAGGAATAAGGTAGACACGATTAATAACAATGAAGTATAGGAGTCCACACACATTAAGAAAAATCTACAGTTGATATCATAATAAACCTGAAAGACTGCTTTCTTCTAAGATCAGGAACAAGATGTGGATGCTCTTTCCCACCTTTTCTACATTTCACTGGACATTCTAGCCAGGGCAATAAAGCAAGGGAGTAAAATGTAAAATGCAGTAACACTGGAGAGGAGAAAGTAAAAGTAATTTCACTGGCAGACAACATGATCATTTCTGTAGAAAACCTGATGGATTCAACAACAAAGCTACTGAGTTTAGCAAAGTTGTCAAATATCAGATAAATATACTAAAGTCAATTATATACATACTCACAATGAACAATCTGAAATTCAAATTTATAGCAAGTGACATCATTCATGTATGCATGCATGCAGGCTAAGTTGTTTCATTCATGCCCAACCCTTGAGATCCTGTGAACTGCAGCCCTTGAGGCTCCTCTGTCCATGGAATTCTCCAGGCAAGAACACTGGAGTGGATTGCCATATTCTCCTCAATATCATTCAAAATAGTGTCAAAAAATCATGAAATCCTTAGGGATAAATCTAACAAATAGGTACAAGGACTGTACCTTGGAAAATTATAAAACACTGTTGAGAGAAATGAAAAAAAAAAAAAAGGCCTAGAAAGTAGATTAAGATATTGGCTGTCACAAATTGATCTATCAAGTTAGTATAATCCCCCCAAAAATCCAACAGGTTCTTGGGGAAATTTTTTAAAGCTAATTTTAAAATTGATAAGGAAATGAAAAGAACCTAAACAGCTAAAACAACTAGAAATGTAGGGAAAAAGAAGAATTAACAGAGTCTGATTTCAGAACTCATTATACATTAAAGAAGATAATGTGGTACTGTAATTGAGATAGAAAAATAGATCAATAAAACTAGAGTCCAAAAGTACACTTAGACATAGGCAGTTGTTTTTTTTTTTTCAACAGAATTGTGAAGGCAATTGAGCTTTTTGCAATAAATTATGCTGAAACAATTGGATATCCCAACCCTCTGGAAAAAGTTCAATCTGTATCTCAAACCATGTAGAAAAATTAAACTTAAAGGCTATAGGACTTTTCGAAGAAAAGAAATGGGAAAGTCTTTGTCTGATTTGGGTTAAGCAAAGATTTCTTATATATGACAAGAAAAGCACAATCTAATCAAGGAAAATAAATGATGAATTGGACTTTATCAAAATTAAACCTCTGCTTTTTGAAAGACTCAGGAAAAAAGACTAAAAAGATAAGCCATAGACAGAAAGAATATATTAGAAAATCACCATCAGATAAAGTAATAATATAGAGAATATATAAAGGACCCTGAAAACACAATAATAAATGAAACAGGTCTTCTAATAAAAAAATGGCAAAAGATTTCAACAGATACCATCAAGGAAAATACCAAGATGGCAGATAAGCACATGAAAAGGGCTAAAATTAAAATGATTGGCAATGCCAAGTGTTTGCGAGATTGTGGAGAAACTAGAACTGCCACAATATTGTTGATGGGAATGTAAAATGGTACAGCTGTTTTGAAAAAATATTTGGCAGTTTCTTAAAAAGTTAAATATAGATCTACCATATGGCCCAGCCATATCACTTTTAGGTATCTTCCCAAGAGATATGAAAACATATGTTCATAAAAAGCCTTGTACATGAAAGTTCAAAGTATTTGTAATAGCACAAATCTCTAGACATTAAAAATTATCAAAACATAAATGTACAAATAGTGATAAATTCAGTCAATAGAATATTAATCTATAAAAAAAGAATAAACTATTGATGTACACCAACATGGTGAATTTCAAGCATAGTGAGGAAAAGAAGCCAGAACATAAGAGTACGTGCTTCATGATTCCATTTATATAAAATTCTAGAAAATACACTAACTTTTAGGGATAGAAAGTAAATCAGTGGTTGCCTGTGTATGGGTTTAGAGAGTGGGGTGAGGCAGTAGTGAGGATTCCAAGGGGACACAAGGAAACTTCCATACTAACAATATGTTCATTTTCTTGATTATGATGATAGTTTCGTAGGTATGTGAATTTTTCATAACATCAAATCACACCTTAAATACTTATGGTTATTTTGTTAACTATGCTTAAGTACAGCTGTTGAAGAAAAAAGAGATCAGGTAGGGGGATGAAGAGTTACCGTGGACAGAGAGTCAGATTGCAATTATAAACAGCTTATTCAGAAAAGTCCCATTAAGAAGGTGAAATTTGGAAAAGGGCTTTATATGGACAAGGAAGTTACCTAAATGCTAAGGGAACAACCTGGCAAAGGCCCAAGGGCAAGAGTGTGCCTGGTAACGAGGCCAAGTGCCCAGGGGACCTGTGTAATAGATGAAATCAGAGGGGTCCCAAATCAGTCTTGCAGATCATCTGAAGGTTTATGGCTTTCACTAGAAGTAAAATGGGGAGCTATTAGAGGTTAAGAGTGACTCAATCTATATAAGTTTTAAATGAAATTTCCCTGCGTGAAGGATAACCTTTAGGGGGACAAAAGTAAAAGCACTGAGACCAAATAGGAGGCTTGTTACATCATTCAGACGAAAGATGACGGTGGCTTGAGAGAGAACAGTACCAGTAGAGGAGGTTAAAACTGGTCAGATACAGGATATATTTTAAAGGCAGAGCCAACTGTTTTTCCTGAAGGATTGGAAGTGGAATATAAGACAAAGAGAAAACATTCCTTGAGTTAGCTTTCAGTCCTGTTCTCTTCTGGTCAATTATCTCTGAGAGATTTTCAATTTCATATTTCTTTCAATGCAATGTCATGATCCAAACAAAGACTAACCATTATAGAAGGACCCTTCTATATTTCTCATTCCCTGTGAATTTGACTAAATTTGTTTAGTGCTATATCTTCACCTGATTGACAAATTGAGCTTACAAACAAAACATTACATCTGCTTATCTTCTGTTTTCATCAAAAATATGTTTCAAAATTGGAGGTCATTTTTTGAATGGATTCCACTTATTTAGCATATCTTAAAATAGATGTCTAAATCATCAATACTAAACATTTCATATAACTTTCATAAATGTTATAAATCAGTAATTTTTAGGATCTTTACCCATTTTTATAATTCATTCCAGTTTGTTAGGAAACCAAGCTTTATGATAATTCAATTTAAATATGTGTTAGGCAAGAAAATATGTGCAGAAAAGTATGTGCAGATTTAGTTTCACCTACTCATTTTCCTAACTCTGTGGCTATATGACAATTATTTATTATTTCTGAATCTGATAATATCATTCAGATTTTTAAAGAAACTAATCAGGCAATGAACATAGTGTTAAATGTAATGAGCTATCAAAATATCAGAAAATTCCTCACTCTCAATTTTAGCTTTATAATAAACAGGATATTTTCTTCTATTCATAAAATACTATGATCACATCATGGCAAATTATTATAATGATGAGTATTCCCAACATAGAAATTCTGCAAAAATTATATAATTAATTGTTAACACAAAGCTAATCTTGAATAAAAATCATGAACGGAAAAGGAATAAAATGCTGGATTGAGAAAGAGGCAGTTATATTAAAGAACATTTTCTTTTATCACTATGCAATAAAACTACAAATCAATAATAAAACTTATGGGAAAAAATAACTCATATTTGGGAAAAAACAAATACACATATATGCACAAATATACACCTAAATAATTAAAGTGTCAGAAAAGAACTCATAATGGAAACTTAATAATGCTTAGATTAAATAAAAATATCACCAATAGATATAAGTTGATGATGCAAGTAAAATGGCAAGATAAAGGGAAATCAATAGCCTAAAAGCTTAATATTAGAAACAGATGTTAGAAATAAGTGAATAGAAAAATAACAGGTAAGCCCTCAAGGAGAAAGAAAGTAGAAAACAATAAAGAAAATTGTGGAAACTAATGAAGCAGAAAACAAGGAAACTTAAGGAACATTTTTTTAAGTTAAAGGAAATAGATAAAATTTTAGCCAGATTAATTAAATAGAAAGAGATGCCACAATTAGAAAAATGAAAACCTAACTATAAATATAGTAGGTAATTATTTATATGACAATAGTATTTAAACCATAATCCAAAAATTTGAAATCAGATAAAATATCATAGATAATTTAATATAAAATGTTAATTACATAGAAATATAGAATATGAAATAACCAATAGTGATTAAAGTATTTTAGACAGAAAATTTAAAAATCTTCCCACTATCTTAGGTATAAATCTTACCAAAACTCCAAGTGACAGATAGCTTATTTGTTATTTCATATGTTCCAGAAATACAAAGAAAGGAAAATGCCAAACTAAATGAGTTAACCAAATAAGATAACACAAAACAAATATAACTGAATCTCACTTCTGAATGTTTACAATATTAACAACTCAGAAATGATTTTTGAAAAAATACTCATGACCAATAAGGTTTGATGCAACATTCCAGAGATTTCACATTATAACATATATTAATGTTTTCAATAAAATATCATAAAGAACACTGCTCCTTATAAAAGTTAATTCAGGACAAACAACTAGAAGGAAGAAAAAAATAATGAGCATAAAACAAATGTGTTTAAGTCATTACTTTAGTAGTATCATGAAGCCTAAAAGTTCATCACAGCTGTCTACTTTTACTGCCCATTCCATGTTATCAATCTCTTCCAGCAGAGATTCCAGGGCACCCTCTCAGGGAACAAACCTGGATCTCCTGTATTGCGGGCAGATTCCTTACTATCTGAGCCATTATGGAAGCCCCATAACTATTTTTGTATCCACCGATATAAAAATTCTTCCCTTGGACAGGACTTTTAAACTGACCAGCGCCAAAAAGGGATTAAGGCAGATAGCAAAACTCTTGAAGTGGGTTATTAGGGATTTAGAGTGATCACACATATTTTCATTCCTTGGTTTCCAAACTGTGTTCTTGATATGATATAACTGGTCACTGGGTCTAAGACATTACCAAGACTTTTAGGATGGAATACACATCTCTCAAGATAATATCGATTAGCTGATACCAAAACCAAGTCTTAAGCCATTTCATTCTAATACCAATGTAATTTCTTATTAGTGGAATACAGAGTAAAACTAATGGATTCTACAGTTGTAAGCCACTACCATAATTCTGGACTATTCCCTTAGCAGAGACGTCAGTGTGTGAGATTCCATGTTAATGGATAAAATATTCTGTAAGATCCTGAATATGATGCCAAAAGAGCTTTTTGTTTAGATAGCAAATATTTACCAGGAATACGTTTCTATTCTGTATAATATCACTATCCCCTCCATGATGAGCACTGTCTAACATAATCACCATTTATGAGGGAACTCACAGAAATCCACAGGAAAGGGTGACATGCTGCAATTTAACCTTGGCCTCTGCTGTTTAAAAATCAGGCACTCAGTAGTCGTAATAGCCAAAAGAGCTTTGGTGCCCCTGGAAACAGATACTAATAGAATGGCAGCAATACAGGTGGCTTGTTTAGGAGACACAGGAAAAACAAGCATGGGATGGCAAAGTGATGCAGGAAAAAAAGAGTCAGTAAGGGCTGAGTTATTAAGCTAGCTACCACAATGAGCAAAAGGGAAAACTCTGAGAAAAAGTATAAAATGGACACGTTAGAACTGATTCATCTTACTGTGAGGGAGCTAAGGTGTTTATACAATTCCCATTGGTCATTTGTTGATATTACTCTTGGGTTGTTAATTACCAGTAAACTTTGGTCTGAGGCATGTATGAAAAGAAAGGCCAGGACGAGAGTTTAGGCACAGATGCAGTTGTTGGCAGCTTGAAGTCATCTAAGCACAATGAAAATGTAGGGTCCAAGGCATACTGGCAGGGCACTCACAGCAACTGCTACAGCTTTAATCTCTGGAGACCATGACCACATAGACTCAGCTAGCAAACATCAGAAGGCTTGGGGGAGACAGGGAGAAAGATGTCATTCAAAAACAACTTATCATGTTATTAAGAACCTCCTCTAATAATAAATACACTCTGGTAGCATTTATATTGGTCATAAAAAATGCATAATTGGACAGGTCCTTCAGACACTTCCCTTTAAACATCCCTGTCATGACTTTTCCTATCTTAATCTTTATAAACTCATTAGCCAGCCAAACCACTAGCAATTGCTCATGAAGCAGGGTAATGCACACCTCAGGCAATAGTTGTCCACGTGACAAAGGCAACCAAATATAACAATCCAGAGACATGCTCAATGGGAGTCAACCCTTTGGGGACAATTATAGAACATGGATATAAAGCAGCAACCATCTACTTCTGGCATACTAATTCAACACTTTTCCCTCCCTGTTAACATAGAACAGGGAATTCACCATGAAAAATGGGTCCAGAGAGAGGCAGTAAGGCAATGGGAACAGGCAATATAGGAAAATGCATATGCAAGTGTCATTTCCTGGAATTTTCTCAACTGGCTTCAGTACTAACTCCTATAAAACATTTCTATTTTACAGTGAAATGCAAAATCAGGCAAAATTAAGTGCATGTAAACAAAGTATTAAGATATATTTCATGATAGTTTGACTCAAATTATTTTTTGGAATCCAGTAATCTCATGTTCAGTCTTTAGTGGTTCTATTCATAGAAGCTGCTTTTGAATGGAGAATATATTGTCTGAATAAGAGGATATTATTTATTCCAAAATCCTAGAGGTATTATTAGTGATGGTCAGAGGCTCCATACAGCATCTCTGCCACAGAGCTTTCCAATAGTTGAGTATGCTGACTCAGAAGGACCCAGGTGGTGGGCAGCTTGTAGCACAGGCTGGACCTGATATGAGATTTGTTTTCCTCTGGTCCTACTCAAAACTGACAGCCTGCAAGCAAATGTTGGCAAGAGCCAGAGGAGCCTACAGAGAGGGTGAGATGGCAGTTTCAGCATGGGGAGGCAACCCAGCCAATGCTCAGTGGATTTAGGGCATCCATGTGATATTCATATAGCAACTTCTGCTACTCAACAGATGAGAACAGGTGCACTACTACTTTCTTTGGTAACAAAAATCAAAATTTTTGGCACATAAAAATTCCTCAACCAACCTTCCATGAGTAGTTATAAGAATTAGACTTTTAAAAATCAAAAACAAAAAGTATTACCACTACCACCAACAAAAAAGCTCTTTGAAGGCATGGCATGGGAGAGCAACCATGACGTTGATGACTTGATGACCCAAGATTTGGAGAGATTAAAAAAAAAAAAAAGGAAATGCATTAAGATGATGAACTCAACCTTCTCTATCAGTAATTTTCATATAATCATTTACCAAAAAAGACACAGCATAGAGATCAAAGAGAAAACAATGCACCACAACTTGTAGCTGTCTCATGTAGCTGAGGAGATGAAAATTGAAATGAAGGGCTCCAGGAGGTGGCCTTGTTACATCATGATCAGAGAAGATAATAAAATGGTAGGGAAGACATCCTTTTCCCCATTAGTCAGAAATCAATGTATGAATTCTGTAATTATAAGTGCATATATTTCTACTATATATTTTGAAAATGGGGAAATAACCACTGTGTGGTCCTCGGTCCCACACAACCCTGTGAGGCACAATTAGACCCAAACTTCATCCATCCTCTGACCTCCATAGAGTCCTGCTATGAGTGAACTACAAAGGACTTCTGGATGTCTAGTAATAAGAGTACATTAGTATTTGGCATCCAATAATCACCAGAAAGTCCAGATGTCTCACTTTCCCAAGTATAAAGTCACCCTGGTAAATTTCTACAGGATACTTTTTTGGAAGGTTCATAGCTATTCAAAGGAAATAGCTGATTCACATATCTTGAAGCCTAAGGATTCATGTTTTACTCCTCAATTTTATTTTTTTAAACTATCATGTAATTAAGTTGAACTTATATACAGTTCTATGATTTTTAATACATGTAGAGAGTCATGTAACTACCCCTACTATTAAGACATGGAACAATTCCAAAAGCCCCAAAAACTCTCATATCAACCCTTTGTAGTGATACCACCTTCCCAGCCCTGAACCACTGATCTGTTGTCTGTAATTTTGCTTTTTCCAGAATGTTATACAAATGAAATGTAACTTTTTCTAGACTGGTTTCTTTCACATAGCTAATGTCTTTGAGAGTCGCTCAAATTTTAGCATGTCATATTTCATTCCTTTATATTGCTGAGTAGTAGTGTATAGACATTGCCGGGAGCCAGCACGGAAGATCCCACTCATGACAAGGTCATGCAGCAAGGAGAGTCAGGTCTCAAGGGGTCCTCTGTCTGAGCATCTACCCTGAAACCAAAATCTGTCTGTTTACTGTCTGCTATACTATACTCTTCTGATATTACCACCTTTTCTCTGGAAAGAGTTAACTCAGAGTTCCAGTTAACAGTCTCCTGCATATAAAAAGAATGTCTCGGCTTAAAACCCCTTTGATGGCTTTCTAACTTACTTGACTGGTCTGCCTGGACTTTTACAACTTGTGGATTATTTACAGCCCCAACCACAAGAGGCACAAAGCTTAAAACATCTTAAAAATATAGAGCCTTTTAGAGCTAAGAATTAGTTTGGTGAAGGGTTCCATTGTTGAGTTAATGTTTGCCACCAGGCCTCCATATCCTTTATCTTTTAGGCACCGGGGAGGATATTAATCAATGTAAATGGGATGCAGAAATGGGAATATAGTAGTTTGGATGTTAGCAATACTACACTTTTGAGTTAATGAACTTTCTCTTTGTTATAAATCACTATACTCTACTTTCTTGTTATAAATTGTTGTGTCCTTGCTATGTAAGAATGTAACTTTATTTAGTGCTTTCTGAGAGTGGCACCAGACTTCAGGAAGAACAACACTATTACCCTTATCAGAAAAGGGCTGTAAAATGCTAATTGCTAATTGGCCTTGTGGCCAGAAGATGATGTAAATCACCTAAGACTTGTGTATACAACTAGGTATGCACAGAGAAAGCCTGGTCTCGATAAGAGCCAGGGCTGCTGATGCTGCATAATTTTGTATTATCCATTGATCTCTATGTACAATCAAAAGTATATAAGGCCTTTCCGGACAATAGAGGATGGGCAAGTCACTGGAAAGACTGGTTTCTCCCGTGTCTTCTTGCTCTATTTTCAGGCTGAATTCCCATCTGGGGCATGGAGGTTCTCGAAGTCTACTTACTTGCCCTTGCTTCTAAGATCCACGTGAGAGGGAGCCTAAGATGGGGTGCCCTCCGCTATTCAAGTGGGCACCGGTGGCCTAATGTAGACGCTGCAAGTTCCTTGTCTTGGAACTTTATTAGTTCTCCACGTAAACCAAGTTATTCAGCCTCTTTTCTCCACTAAATTTTCCTACTACACTATTTCTTCCTAATCGCTCTTTATATTTCTAAACAAGTAAGTTTTTCCTCGCCTACTCTGTCTCCCCTTTGAATTACCCTGGATCTACTGGGGCAGGACCCGGGCAAGACATGCTACAGTTTATTAATACAACTACTGAAGCACATTTGGATTGTTTCCAGTTTTTGAAAATTATAAATGGGGTTGTTAAAAATATTTACATACAGATTTTTTTGTGTGACCATGTTTTCATTTTTCTAGAGAAATTATTTAGGAGTTAGGTTTCCAGGATATATGCTAAGTGAACATTTAATTTTATAAGAAGATGCCAAAATGTTTGCAGAGTGGCTATATCATTTTGTATATTTACCAACAATACATGGGACTTTCACTTGCTCTACAAACCTGTTAATACTTGGCATTCTCAGGACTTTTTATTTTAGCCATTCTATTAACAATAGATGCATAGCTGTGTTTATCATGAAAGTGAAAGTTGCCCACTTGTGTCCGACTCTCTGTGACCCATGGACTATACAGTCCATGGAATTCTCCAGGCCAAAATACTGGAGTGGGTAGCCTTTCCCTTCTCCAGGGCATCTTCCAAACCTAGAAATTGATCCTAGGTCTCCTGCATTGCAGACAGATTCTTCACCAGCTGAGACACAAAGGGAAGGCCATGTTTATGATGGCATAGCTTTAATTTGCATTTCTCTGAAGGCTGATAACAACGAACTCTCTCATGTGCTAAATTGCTTCCCATAGCCTGCATTGGTAAACCAAGTATTTTCCCATTTTTTAAAATTTTGATGATTTTTTCTGTTTCATTTATTTAATTTCAGAGTTAGATTTTCATTTTAGATTTTCTCTATGTGCCTGGCACAATGGCAATCAATACATAAATAGACTCTGGAGAGACTTAATGAGATACCACAATAAAAGAGCTTAAAAAATAGAAGGAGAGAGAAAACTTGATTCACCAAAGAGGAAGTTCATATGTTCAATCAGTTCAGTTCAGTTGCTCAGTCAGTTCCGACTCTTTGCGACCCCATGAATTGCAGCACACCAGGCCTCCCTGTCCATCATCAACTCCTGGACTTCACTCAAACTCACGTCCATTGAGTCGGTGATGCCATCCAGCCATCTCACCCTCTGTCAACCCTTCTCCTCCTGCCCCCAATCCTTCCCAGCATCAGGGTCTATGTTACCAGGAGTTATACGTCCTAAGGACAAGAAATAAGGCAAATGTTCTACTTCTCAGAAGTAGATGGCCTATAGTAAGAAAATATAGAAGGATTCATGCTATGAGATCAAACCTAGTAAAGGAAAGAAACATTATATGTAACTAGCAGAATATACCTCAGTTTCAAGGTTAGCCAGAAAAAATGGGTGCTTTAGATCAGAAATTTACATTTGTTCGGTAAATACAACAAAAGACATTGCTGTTGGATATACAGAGGTTGCAGAAATGTCTTAACTCTTCACATGGAAAGTCAACAACTGACAGTTTTTATTTATACTACTATAAATAACTAAAGATTAATTCTAAATATCTAACTATTCATCACTGTCTCTTTTCCAGCTTATTCTTAAATTAACTCTAGCCCTTGTAGATTTTTTCAGGTTAAATATGATTTGGTTTACAAAATCATAACTCATTTCTTAAACTGTGAACTAACAGAACATCTTCCACGCCCAAGTTTGTTTTCACTTTTCATCAGTTTTAAAGTCAAGATGTAAAAATAGATAAAGTGGTTTATTATAGTTGCTGGTCTGTCTCTTTTCATCTGTGAAAAAGAACTTTCACCATAAAGGAAAATTCAAGGCCTTATGTTAGTTTTCCCTGGTGGCTCAGAGGGTAAAACCTCTGCCCGCAAGGCGGGAGACCTGGGTTCGATCCCTCGGTGGGGAAGATCCCCTGGAGAAGGAAATGGAAACCCACTCCAGTATTCTTGCCTGGAAAACTCCATGGACAGGGAAGCCTGGTGGGCTACAATCCATGGAGTCGCAAAGAGTCAGACATGACTAAGAGATTTCACTCACTCATTAGTTTTACAGGATCATCTTTGTTTCATGCACTATTTTACAAATACTCAGGTAAGGTGTACACCTGATTCTTCAAAAAAAAAGTATTTTTTAATGTTGTAATTTATAGAAAAAATTCAGTCTCTAAGGAATATAGTTTGGAGCATAAGAATTTATCCAGTATAGTGAGTAAAGTCGCTCAGTTGTGTCCAACTCATTGTGACTCCATGGACTGTAGCCCACCAGGCTTCTCTGACATGGGGTTTTCCAGGCAAGAATACTGGAGTGGGTTGCCACTTCCTTCTCCAGGGGATCTTCCCCACCCAGGGATCGAACCCAGGTCTCCCACCTTGCAGGCAGATGCTTTACCTTTGAGCCACCAGGGAAAGCATACATAGAGCTATTAAATGAACAGTTAAAAATGGAATGTAATACTATAGTTCAAGACACTGTAAAAATGTAAACTTTCCTTGTAGAAAAATGAAATAACATTCTTTAGATAATCTGCTTCTCTGAAATCTATTCCCCAAATAACTTTAAGGAGTTAAAATTAAATAAGAAATATTAACAGAACCTGAAATGTGAAGATAGCAGTGAGGCAGGCATTTCAGAAGAGACTGAAATGAGGAAAAAACCATCAAAAGGCACCAAGTAATATTTGCTGGAAGGGACTGTAGAAAAAAGTAGAAAAATCAAGTCCACAGTGACTTAATGCTCCTCATACATAAAAAACTCTAGCTTACAAGTCAGACCACACAATGAAAAAGACAACTTTCCCAAACTCCAATGTGTAACTCATATCAACTTGTTAAACTAAATTATTTACCATATCCAGGTGTTGTGAGGATGATGATAATTAAGACATGATCACTGCCATAGAAACTTTTAATGCTTAGGAAGAGTAAAGAAAAACAGTATAGGCAATCAAAATAATAAATCATATTTGTGACTACTTATATCTTCATTTCATCAACAAAAGTCAAATAACTTTTACTTTCACTAACGAATATATAAACTTGAAAGTATATGGATAATAAGATAATATACCTATTAATGATTAATGCAGTCTTAACTATATATAAACATATGCATGTACATATATTTTTGAAATCTTACAGATTATAAAATATCTTAATTCACCTATATAATCGATATGAATATATTAATTTCAGAAATATAGATGTTTTAATTCATTTCATGAAATTTTTATATGAGAATTTCAGTCGTGTCTGACTCTGTGCAACCCCATAGATGGCAGCCCACTAAGCTCCCCCATCCCTGGAATTCTCCAGGCAAGAACACTGGAGTGGGTTGCCATCTCCTTCTCCAATGCATGAAGTGAAAAGTGATAGTGAAGTCGCTCAGTCGTGTCCAACTCTTAGCGACCCCATGAACTGCAGCCCACCAGGCTCCTCCATCCATGAGATTTTCCAGGCAAGAGTACGAGTGGCCATTGCCTTCTCCTCACATATGTCTACAATATCAATTTCTTCCTCATAACCAGGACTACTTAACTAGGACACATCATTTTCACTTCTAAGTAGTTTGAAATGTTTGTGAGGTCATGTGTGATGTTCCTACCGAAAAAATTTATCCTAAGCCATAAGCATTAATTCATATACCATTAGAACATTTTCTTCCTTGGGTCTTAAAAAAAAAAAAAAATTTAACCTATTCCATTAGGGAAGCTCTATGTACATACAAGACAAGCACTCACTTAAGTCATTTCAGAATAATTTATATTCTGCAATATGCTATTATTCAAAATAGAGTTAGTGTGAATCAAGGTTTCTTTCTTAAAAAAGGTAGGCAGAAAAATAGGAGGATAAAAGGTAAGGAAGAACCTTGTAGATTTTCCTTATTGGAAATTATATTATTTCATGATTTTTAAAAAAACATATAGCATTATAAATATGTCATATAACAAATATGATATAAATAATATATATTTTATGTTTTGATTTTTTTTTCTACCTCTGCCCACAGAAAAGGCTTGAAAGCAATGATGTTTTATTAGCTATAAGTAAAACTACATCTCACATCTTTAGATTTTATATAGCATTTCCCAGGATAAAAGAAGCCCGGGGATCCTTAGAGACATGGTTGATCATAGGCCTGATGTAGTGAAGCACAAGGAAAGCCTGGAAAGTCTGCCAAGGGGGGGGGGGGGGAGAAACTGTGCTCAAAGATTAGTAAGGTCAAGTTAAGAGGTCACAGAAGCTGGTTGAAGAGGCTTTTATTGGTCAAAGTTAGGACACTTTGCACCTCAGAAAATAATAATAATCATCATCATGATAGATATAATGAATTTTAAAAAAGAAAAAACAAAACAAATACATGAGTTCACAGCAACACATGAAGGCAGATAGAGACAGACTGAAACATGGGGCACTTTAATCCCATAACCCAAAAATAGCACTTGAACTGCATTGGTGTCCAAAATTCCAAGGTGGCTTCCTAAGAGGAAAGCTCAGAGAGAGGAGAAAATAATGGGAGTAGAATTGAGCAGAAAAATGACAAAATGTCCATTGTTTGAAACAACATTCAAAAACACACAAAGAGAGTTAAAATATCACCCTGAACCTCAGGGCAATATTCAGGAAAACTAAATTCACACAAAAATCAAAAAATAGTATCAAGGCCAAAACCTAAATAAAGTTAGTATATGGAAAAGAAAAATTAACAGCAGAATAATATCCTTATAAAACAGAAAGCAATAGTTAGAACTGGACATGGAACAACAGACTAGTTCCAAATAGGAAAAGGAATACATCAAGGCTGTATATTGTCACCCTGCTTATTTAACTTATATGCAGAGTACATTATGAGAAACGCTGGACTAGAAGAAACACAAGCTGGAATCAAGATTGCCGGGAGAAATATCAATAACCTCAGATATGCAGACAACACCACTCTTATAGCAGAAAGTGAAGAGGAACTAAAAAGCCTCTTGATGAAAGTGAAAGAGCAGAGTGGAAAAGTTGGCTTAAAGCACAACATTCAGAAAATGAAGATCATGGCATCTGGTCCCATCACTTCATGGGAAATAGATGGGGAAACAGTGGAAACAGTGTCAGACTTTATTTTTCTGGGCTCCAAAATCACTGCAGATGGTAACTGCAGCCATGAAATTAAAAGACACTTACTCCTTGGAAGGAAAGCTATTAGCATATTCAAAAGCAGAGACATTACTTTGCCAACAAAGAACTGTCTAGCCAAGGCTATGGTTTCTCCAGTGGTCATGTATGGATGTGAGAGTTGGACTGTGAAGAAAGCTGAGTGTCGAAGAATTGATGCTTTTGAACTGTGGTGTTGGAGAAGACTCTTGAGAGTCCCTTGGACTGCAAGGAGATCCAACCAGTCCATTCTGAAGATCAGTCCTGGGATTTCTCTGGAAGGAATGATGCTAAAGCTGAAACTCTAGTACTTTGGCCACCTCATGCAGAGAGCTGACTCATTGGAAAAGACTCTGATGCTGGGAGGGATTGGGGGCAGGAGGAGAAGGGGATGGCAGAGGATGAGATGGCTGGATGGCATCACCAACTTGATGGACGTGAGTTTGAGTGAACTCTGGGAGTTGGTGATGAACAGGGAGGCCTGGTGTGCTGCAATTCATGGGGTCGCAAAGAGTTGGACATGACTGAGTGACTGAATTGAACCGAATTGAACTGATAAAAAAGATAAATACTGAACCTCCTTTTTCAGGACATTAGGAAAATAATACGAAAATTGGAAGAATAAAAATCAGAATTGGAAAACTTTCAGAAATATTTAGAATTCAGAAAAGATTTAGAAATATATATATATATATATATATATATATATATGTATATACATTTTAAGAAAATGACCTCAATCAAAAAGAAATGTAGGACTGAGTAAATACCTTTGTGAAAGGGGAAAAACATTTAAGGTTAAATGGGATCAGTTCAGTTCAGTTGCTCAGTTGTGTACGACTCTTTGCAATCCCATGAACTGCACCATGCCAGGCCTCCCTGTCCATCACTAACTCCTAGAGTTTAGTAAACTCATGTCCATTGAGCTTTGATGCCATCCAACCATCTCATCCTCTGTTGTCCCCTTCTCCTCCTGCCTTCAATCATTCCTAGCATCAGGGTCTTTTCAAATGAGTCAGCTCTTCGCATCAGGTGGCCAAAGTATTGGAGTTTCAGCTTCAGCGTCAGTCCCTCCAGTGAACACCCAGGACTGATATCCTTTAGGATGGACTGGGTGCATCTCCTTGCAGACCAAGGGACTCTCAAGAGTCTTCTCTAACACCACAGTTCAAAACCATCAATTCTTCAGCACTCAGCTTTCTTTATAGTCCAACTCTCACATCCATACATGACTACTGGAAAAACCATAGCCTTGACTAGATGGACCTTTGTTGGCAAAGTAATATCTCTGCTTTTTAATATGCCATCTAGGTTGGTCATAACTTTTCTCCCAAGGAGTAAGTGTTGTTTAATTTCAGGGCTGACATCTTTTAAATCAAAAAGAGAGAGAGAAAGAAATGTTTTGAGAGAAAGGAACAATTATTTAAGATTGGAGTTCCTTGGTGTTTCCCCAGTGACTCAGTGGTAAAGAATCTCCCTTACAGTGCAGGGGACATGGGTTCAATCCCTGGTTGGGGAGGATCCCATATGCTGTGGAGCAACCAACCTGGTGCACCACAAGTACTGAGCCTCTTCTCTAGACCTGAGAGCTGCAACTACTGAAGCTCAGTTATCCTAGAGCCCATGCTCTGCAACAAGAAAAAGTGAAAGTGAAGTCATTCAGTCATGTCCGACTCTTTGTGACCCCATGGACTGTAGCCTGTCAGGCTCCTCTGTCCATGGGATTTTGAGGCAAGAATACTGGACTGGGTTGCCATTTCCTTCTCTATGGGATCTTCCCAACCCACTGCAATGAGAAGCCCATATACCACAACTAGAGAGTAGTTCCCACTTGTCATGACTAGAAAAAAGCCCACACAACAATCAAGATGAAACACAGGCAAAAATAAGTAAATAAAATTATTTTTTTAAATAGGAGTTCCTCTGGAAGAAAACCAATTTAATACAAAGAAACAGCAAATACTAAATGCTATAATTCCAGAAAAATTTCTAAAATAAAAAATGACTTGATGAGCATACTGTGTGGTTCAGAATGTGAACTCAGTACAGTGAACAGCAATATTCTAATAAATCAATAAACAATAATGAATAACATTATAATAAGATTTCTAGGTTTACAAAACAAACAAATAATACATTTCTTGGACATCTAGGAAAACACTTAACATAATTATCAGAACAGAAAATTAAATTACTATCTGATTTTTTAATATGATGATTTATGTCAAAAAAGAGTAAAAAAGTATTTAATAAACTCAAAGGAAATGCAAACCAAGAATTTGTAGGCAACAAAACTAGCTTTCTGTAAAAGATACAAAGTGTTATCGGTATACAAGAGCTGCGAGATTATTTTTTGCTATCAGATCTTCCTGAGAAATCTACTAGAAAAAGAGCCTCAAATAATCGAAATGACTAGAGAGACATTAATGAAAAAATTGATTATTATTTTTAGAAGTAAGACTAAACAAAGACATGAAGGAGAATATAGTAATAATATGATTATCTTAAAAACTGGCAAAAGGTCAGTTTTCATTCCAATCCCAAAGAAAGGCAATGCCAAAGAATGCTCAAACTGTCACACAATCTCACTCATCTCACATGCTAGTAAAGTAATGCTCAAAATTCTCCAAGCCAGTCTTCAGCAATACATGAACCGTGAACTTCCAGATGTTCAAGCCAGTTTTAGAAAAGGCAGAAGAACCAGAGATCAAATTGCCAACATCCGCTGGATCATGGAAAAAGCAGGAGAGTTCCAGAAAAATATCTATTTTTGCTTTATTGACTATGCCAAAGCCTTTGACTGTGTGGATCACAATAAACTGTGGAAAATTCTGAAAGAGATGGGAATACCAGAGCATCTGACCTGCCTCTTGAGAAATCTGTATGCAGGCCAGGAAGTGACAGTTAGACCTGGACACGGAACAACAGACTGGTTCCAAATAGGAAAAGGACTACTTCAAGGCTGTATATTGTCACCCTGCTTATTTAACTCATATGCAGAGTACATCATGAGAAACACTGAGCTGGAAGAAACACAAGCTGGAATCAAGATTGCAGGGAGAAATATCAATAACCTCAGATATGCAGATGACAACACCCTTATGGCAGAAAGTGAACAGGAATTCAAAAGCCTCTTGATGAAAGTGAAGGAGGAGAGTGAAAAGGTTGGCTTAAAACTCAACATTCAGAAAACGAAGATCATGGCATCTGGTCCCATCACTTCATGGGAAATAGATGGGGAAACAGTGGAAACAGTGTCAGACTTTATTTTTCTGGGCTCCAAAATCACTGCAGGTGGTGATTGCAGCCATGAAATTAAAAGATGCTTACTCCTTGGAAGGGAAGTTATGAGCAACCTAGATAGCATATTCAAAAGCACAGACATTACTTTGCCAACAAAGGTCTGTCTAGTCAAGGCTGTGGTTTTTCCAGTGGTCATGTATGGATGTGAGATTTGGACTATAGAAGGCTGAGCACCGAAGAATTGATGCTTTTGAACTGTAGTGTTGGAGAAGACTCGAGAGTCCCTTGGACTGCAAGGAGATCCAACCTGTCCATCCAAAGGAGATCATTCCTGGGTATTCATTGGAGGGACTGATGTTGAAGCTGAAACTCCAATACTTTGGCCACCTGATGCGAAGAGCTGACTTATTTGAAAAAACCCTGATGCTGGGAAAGATTGAGGGCAGGATGAGAAGGGGATGGCAGAGGATGACATGGCTGGATGGCAATACCGACTTGATGTTCATGGGTTTTGGTAGACTCCAGGAGTTGGTGATGGACAGGGAGGCGTGCTACAATTCATGGGGTCATAAATTATCAGACATGACTGAGCGACTGAACTGAACTGATGATTTGGATACTGGGAACAGTATCCCTTGGTTATCAAATAGTAGAGAAGGTTAATCATGACTTTATAAAAGCCTTTCCAATTAATAAATTTTCAGAGAATTGATAGAATATGATTAGGTTATAATATTAAATAATTACCATCTAAATGTGATCCTCTACAATTGCAGGAATCATAAAATGTAAAATTGCCAATAGGATTGGACATGAATCTAAACAAGCCTCCTGATGCAGCTGCCAGTCTGCAGAAAACACAGAGGACAGAAGAACAAGTTGAAGTGTACCAAGAATAAGCAACTACAAATTCCACACCAGAAAACTCTATATGTCAAAATGCCTTTAAAGTCCTTAAGGAAAAGAAAAAATATGACACAAGAAGAAAGCTTCTTGATTATGAGACTTAAAATACATTAAAATTTCTTTGTAAAATTTCTTTCTGTCTGTGTGAATGGGTAAGACTGAATTGTAGTGTCTGAAAGTGAAGACTACAATTTTAAAATGAACACATTGGTGATAAAACCAATAAACACAAATGTCAGGAGAGTGGTTATTTATGGAAATGAAGGGGTTTCAATTGAGATGGGACACATGGGGAATCCCTAGGGTTACTGTTTTTAGTAACTTAAAATAACTGAATAAGCTGTATATATTTTGTGTGGTTTTCCAAAAGTATAGTTAACTGTAAAATTTAAAAATATACAAAGCTATAATATAAAAAATATATTAAAAATTAAAAATATAAAAAGCTAATTTGTTTTACTAATTTTTATTAAGATTAGGTAAATTTAATTTAATCTTTTATTCTAATCTTTAGAATAAATCTTAAAAAGGGGATGGTGGATCAAAGTCTATTCACACTTTATGGCTTTTATTATATATTGCCAAAACACACTTCTAAAAGGTGGTGAATTCTTATTTTACCAGCTGCCATAGCCTCTTGTCTTGCTTCTTTTATTAATTATATTTATACAAGTGTGATTTTAAACATATTCTGATTTTAAAACATTAAAAATATTACTGGGTTTCAGTAACATGGATGAAAATGGCCAATTATGAAAAAGCAGCTTGGGATAAATCCAATAATACATGCCAGGTGCATCCAGTTGTGTTATTACTGCTATTTGTATTAATTCAGAGTGTAACAAAAACTTCAACAATGATATATACAAGAAAATCATTCAATCTATTTTAATTTCAAACACTTAGAATAAAATGTACTTTCTGCTATTTGGGTCAATTGCAACTATTATGCTAAATGAACCAACATAACAGACAAAGTAACCATAAATTCATATTTTAATAGACTTGTCTCTGCAATGTCAAAATGGCATTATGTGAATTCATTGCCCTAGGAAAGTAGGAAATGAAAGAAACAGCTTTTTTCATTGTTGCTGGAGCCTAACACCTGTATTGCTGACAACTGGTTATCTAAATCGTTTTAAAACCACCTCTCAATTTTTACAGGGGAGAAGGACCTTGTCTTTTAATACTTTTGGAAGCTAAAATTTACTTTTTGATTGGAGTGCAAGTTAGGAGCAGGTAAAAATTAGCTCTATAAATATTAGTGTATGTGTGTGTGTGTGTGTGTGTGTGTGTGTATGTGTGTTTTGTTCTTACTTTGTAATGCATGACCCCCAACACTCTTAGGTTCCAGAAAGTCATATCTTAGTTTCTATTCACCTACCATGTAGATTCTCTGAGCAATGTAGATTCTTCTGGCAATACCCAAATCACTGGGATCTACTCTTCCCTGCCAGTTCTGATAATGTGAGCATTAATGCTGTACCAGTTGGCTTCCAATCCATCCACTGGAAACTACCTCCCTACCCTCCATGTCCTGCCTTTCCTTTTCAGCTTGAGTGCCTGTGATGGACACTGCTTTATCTCCTTCTAGGTTCAGCCACACCCACTGGACACCACCTCTACTCTGAGCACAGATAGCTCTTGCAGTAAGTTACTCTAATTTTGTTAAACACCACTGCTAATGCTGAGTGCCATACTCTGTGCCATGTTAATGATGCCACTGGTGTCCCCTTTAAGCCATCACTGCCACAGAGGCAGTGTACTCCTTATAACTGGTGAACCTGCCTGGTGTTCTATAAGTTCTGATGAAGTGGGTGTCAATGTCTCCCTTCTGTTTGTGTTATATTTCTCGAGAAATATATTAATAATAGTAAAGTGATATTGCTTGCAGCTTACTCTTTTGTTGATTGTTTTGTATAACAGGTCTTCTAGCTTATACAAACATACTTATATCTTTCTAATATGCAGCCATAGACAGTGAAGAATAGATGTAGAGACCTCACCAGAATTGACTGTCTTCCCTAAACCACAAAATTCAGAGTCATATTTTAACATGAATTTTCTCCCAAAAGGGCTATCAGTATTGCATACCAGTAAGTATCTTTTATGCTTCTTACTGATCCTCCAGACTTGCACACATATGTCTGAAGCCCAGAAATGAACACAATGTGGCCTCAAGCTGAGACCCTTGCTACAAGTTATTAACTTAGCTAAACCTTAAGTAGGATGAGAAATGGATTAATTGAGATTAACTGTGCCACATACCTTATCTACTTCCAGCCAGTCTCTCCTTCCCACTGTTATATTAAGTTCAGTTCATTTCTGTCAGTCAGTCGTCTCCGACTCTTTGCGACCCCATGAACTGCAGCACACCAGGCCTCCCTGTCCATCACCAACTCCCGGAGTTCACTCAAACTCATGTCCATCGAGTCAGTGATGCCATCCAGCCATCTCATTCTCTGTCATCCCTGTCTCCTCCTGCCCCCAATCCTTCCCAGTATCAGAGTCTTTTCCAATGAGACAACTCTTCGTATCAGGTAGCCAAAGTATTGGAGTTTCAGCTTTAGCATCATTCCTTCCAAAGAACATCCAGGACTGATCTCCTTTAGAATGGATTGGTTGCATCTCCTTGCAGTCCAAGGGACTCTCAAGAGTCTTCTCCAACTCCACAGTTCAAAAGCATCAATTCTTTGGTGCTCAGCTTTCTTTACAGTCCAACTCTCACATCCATACATGACCACTGGAAAAACCACAGCCTTGACTAGACGGCCCTTTGTTGGCAAAGTAATGTCTCTGCTTTTTGATATGCTATCTAGGTTGGTCATAACTTTCCTTCCAAGGAGTAAGCGTCTTTTAACTTCATGGCTGCAATCACCATCTGCAGTGATTTTGGAGCCCAGAAAAATAAAGTCTGACACTGTTTCCACTGTTTCCCCATCTATTTCCCATGAAGTGATGGGACCAGATGCCATGATCTTAGTTTTCTGAATGTTGAGCTTTAAATCAACTTTTTCACTCTTTTCTTTCACTTTCATCAAGAGGCTTTTGAGTTCCTCTTCACTTTCTGCCATAAGGGTGGTGTCATCTGCATATCTGAGGTTACTGATATTTCTCCCTGCAATCTTGATTCCAGCTTGTGCTTCTTCCAGCCCAGCGTTTTTCATGATGTACTCTGTATATAAGTTAAATAAACAGGCTGACAATATACAACCTTGATGTACTCCTTTTCCTATTTGGAACCAGTCTGTTGTTCCATGTCCAGTTCTAACTGTTGCTTCTTGACCTGCATATAGGTTTCTCAACAGGCAGGTCAGGTGGTCTGGTATTCCCATCTCTTGAGGAATTTTCCACAGTTTACTGTGATCCACACAGTCAAAGGCTTTGGCATAGTCAATAAAGCAGAAATAGATATTTTTCTGGAACTCTCTTACTTTTTCCATGATCCAGCAGATGTTGGCAATTTGATCTCTGGTTCCTCTGCCTTTTCTAAAACTGGCTTGAACATCTGGAAGTTCACGGTTCATGTATTGCTGAAGCCTGGCTTGGAGAATTTTGAGAATTACTTCACTAGCATGTGAGAGGGGTGCAACTGTGAGGTAGTCTGAGCATTCTCTGACATTGCCTTTCTTTGGGATTGCAATGAAAACTGACCTTTTCCAGTCCTGTGGCCACTGCTGAGTTATTTTGGCCATGTGCGAATATCTTACCAAGTTCAGACTAGCCCAAGAATCTTCTCACTTGGTAAGCCCATGGAGTTTACCCCAACATCTGAAGAAGAATTAAAACAACTATTACCTGCTTGAACTAACAATAAAATGAATAAAAGTTTCCATGCTACTTCAACAATTTTTGACAGTCTGCTATCAATCAGTAGCAAGACATTTTCACTCTTTGTCATCTTCTTGTTTCTTTTAGCAGATAGTCAGTTACCACCTAGTGAATATTACATACATTCTTGACTCTTTCTTTTTCTCTAAGTACAAGAGAAAGAGCTGAAAGAAATAGTCATTAAATTGTAGAATAAGTAACCTCTTCAGTCTCATGATTTCAATAAGCTGTGCACATTTTTGGCTTTGTCCCTATTAGTTCATTCCAAGACACTCTCTGTCTTTCCCTCTCCCTCTTCTTACTATTATCCTCTCTTCTCTTACTACTTGAGAAATTTCAAGCTTACTTGTCACTACCTCTCACAACAACTGTTATAAATGGCTTTACTTAGATTCACTTCTTTCAAAAAAGGATCATTATGAGTAATTCTTGTAAAAGCTAATTTTCTTACACACCAAATTTAGACCATAAGCAAATGTAGTTTTTAACAAATAAATAGCTTTTTATTCAGGAAATGTTAATCATGATGTTTGAATGCACTAGAAAACCCAATTCTAACTTGATTTGAGAGAGAGAGGAGTTATTTTCTCATTTCTCTAAAATGTTCAGGTTATGGAAGCTTGAGGAATGGCTGGATTGAGGAACTAAACTGACTGGCTCTCTTCCTTATGATGGCTCTTCTTTTGTCAGCTATTGGTCCTACAGTAAGATGGCTGCCAGGCTTTTATCCAATCCACCCAGAAGCTCCAGTGGAAAGAATGAGTATCCCTCATAAATATTTCAACAACTGGCCCAAAACTGAGTCTCACTGAATCTAACTAGTAACATGCCCATTATTGTAACCATTAGAGAATAAATCTCTCTCTTGAGAGGGTAATTTGTTAAGAAATATCAGAATACCATTACAAAGGAATAATCAATAAACAGATATCCATTGTAGAGAATACCTGATATTTCCATGAGATCATTTTATGGGGAAAGGAACAGATGGTAAAAATACCTGCTCATTGTACATGGCAGAGCTTTTCAGTATCTGTAATACACTGTCCAGTCATTCATAAGTCTCCCAGCTTCATCCAAGAAATCTTACTGAGCAGTGTATAAAAATAATTCTGCTGAATATTCAAGGAGAATTAGTTATTGAAAAAGTCCTCACTTTGTGATATCCAGGTTCATTTCTGGGTCATTCTTTACTGACTGACTCTCTCACCCTTGGTATATCTATTACCAGTTACTGGAATGAAACCCAGCCACTTTACTCTTTATCTTTGCTCCAAGACCTTGATCATGTGTTTTATCTGCATATTCCAACTTAATTTCTCTCTCTTCGTTTGATGTTCTCTTGAGCTAAATCTTTGTTAAAGAACCTTCTAAACATAGTTCTAGGCCTCTTATACCTCAATATTGCCCTTACAGAAGGCCCTATTGGTCAGTCTCTGACTTTTACGCACATTCTACTTCTGGGCTAAGATCAGGCACCAAGACCAGCTAAAAGTATTTAGAACCATTTTCTGATGAAGAGAATTAAACTGTAAGCCCAGTACATGTGACCTAAGAGGAAGTAACTCAGAAGGTATGCAGTGTCCTTATCCTAAGGAGAGTGTATGTCCTCCTTAGGAGGCAATAGTCCCAGTTCTGTGTTTTTTCAGAGTCAAGCAATTTATCATTTAATCCTTTATATTTCTTTCAGGCAAACCCATCTCAAAATGTGTTTATTAGGGAGATAAAAATGTATCTAATAAGCAGTCTTAAGCAGTGATTTTTATCCGGGGACAGAGGACCTGAGAGTGGGGGATGTTTATGAATTACATGCAGAATTTCCTGTCCACCCCAATCCCACACCAAAGGTTATAAACCATTGACATAGAGCACTGATCCCTAACCCTAAATTAACTGGAGCTTATTCAAATCTAGATTTCTATACCCTAGCCAAGATATAATAAATCAAAATTTCTGAGTGGAAAGCCTGGATATTGATATTTTTTAAAACTTCTTAGATCATTCTGAAGATCAGCCAGGTTTGGGAATTACTAGGATGCAGCATCTGGTCCCAAAGCAAAAGAGAATTAGAACTCAGCAAGCATATGCTCCAATTGACCAGGCAGTTGCTTATCACCCCCTTGCTTGCTTTGAATCAAAAATAATCCAAGCGTTTCTTCATTTGGGGTTTGAGCAGAATGCATCAACAGAGCGACCACTCTGCAGAAGCTGTGTATCCAAAGGTCCTTCATGGGTGGATTCACTTTAATAGGAAAGTTGTTCTCTCTGCAAGTGACCAGCTGGGTAAACCTGCCACCACACCATTCTACCAATTATCACTACACCCTATTTAGAAAGTCAGGGCAAGTTACTTCCCCATTTGAAAGAGGCAGTAAATCTCCTTATGCAGTGAGTATTAATTCTATTTTAGAGGCCCTTGGGTTATACATAAAGAGCAAAATAAAAAACAGATTACTCCATTCAACAGAAAAAAAAACATTCATGCAAATCAGGCTTTTTATGTAATATGGATTAAACCACTAATGGTGTAATCCAATTAAACCACTTTTCCAATTTTTTTGTTTTTTGTTTTTTTTGTTAATCACCACATGCACCCTCTGAGACATCAGAATGTATTCTATCTTTATAGTGTGAAAATTAGATAACTAAAGTGAAGTTGTATAAATGTACATTTAATGAAGTAATAAGGTGATCCAATGGCAATTTATAGATAAAAATACAGCCCTGTGTGTATTTGAGAAGCATATATACATATAATGAAATATACAAGGTCTCTTATCACCTGGGGTTATTAATGTATTTTTCTTACTGCCTCTCTGGCTACTTGACATCTGTTACTCCAACAGCTTCAGAGCCTACAAAGGCTCCAGCCACCTAAGATTTGTTCCAGCTCTGCTCTATTACACCTGCAGTCCAGAGCTAGCTGCCAGCAATGATTCACTAGGCTGCAGATAATACCTATGGTCTCAGTAGTCATCAACACCAAAACACTTTTTCAGAGATATTTGTTTAAAACAGCAAGACTATCAATAAACCAATTCTTTACAATTCTGTTAATAACTTCCCCAAACGCAATCCTCTATCTCTCTCCTCTCCTGTTTTCTCATCCCCACTCTGCTCAGTGCCAGTACTCCTTTATTCTGCACACTGTGGAATCGTTATCCATCTTTAATTTATTCATTTGTTGACCTTCACTAAAATGAAGCTCTTCCTGAAACATCCAGATTTTTCCAGGAGATTTCTCCAATGAAACAACCATGACTGTACTATCCATGGACATACAAGTCTGAAAATGAGATAGGATTCCCTTCTTTTCTCAACCCTAGCTATGATTATTATTCTGCCCTCATCCAAATCTCAGTTTCTTAGAGTTTCATGAAGAAATACTGGGCCCTCCTTGTTCTTGGTATTTACAAATCTCATGGTCACTCCACATTCTTTGAGGACTTACATGTCATAATTCATTCCATGTGTCCATACCAATTCTGTCACAATTCTGAGTGATTGAGAGGCCATATGAGTAAACTGATCTGATCATTATTTGACCTCAGCACTAATGATCTTCTAATCCTCTTCAGTTTAGTCATTCATTCTTTTCATAAACTACAGTAGCTCCATCTTTGAATTATTGAGCTCCCATAATGATTTTGATACTATTGAATCTTTTGGTACTTTGTCTATCCTATTGTTTTCACTCCCGATCTTACTTGGACCTCACTGATTTCTAAGGCAGTTTTCTTCTCATTTTCTACTGTTATACCACATACATCTTGGATTATCTTTCAAAGTTGATCTAGACTTTTTCTTGATCATCTAAGAAAATATTCCATAAATCTTAAATGCATTATTGCATAAGCCTAACACCACCCTGACGGCAGAAAGTGGAGAGGAACTAAAAAGCCTCTTGATGAAAGTGAAAGAGGAGAATGAAAAAGTTGGCTTAAAGCTCAACATTCAGAAAACGAAGATCATGGCATCTGGTCCCATCACTTCATGGGATATAGATGGGGAAACAGTGGAAACAATATCAGACTTTATCTTTTTGGGCTCCAAAATCACTGCAGATGGTGATTGCAGCCATGAAGTTAAAAGACGCTTACTCCTTGGAAGGGAAGTTATGAGCAACCTAGATAGCATATTCAAAAGCACAGACATTACTTTGCCAACAAAGGTCTGCCTAGTCAAGGCTATGATTTTTCCAGTAGTAATGTATGGATGTGATAGTTGGACTGTGAAGAAAGCTGAGTGCCAAAGAATTGATGCTTTTGAACTGTGGTGTTGGAGAAGACTCTTGAGAGTCCCTTGGACTGCAAGGAGATCCAACCAGTCCATTCTGAAGGAGATCAATCCTGGATGTTCTTTGGAAACACTGATGCTAAAGCTGAAACTCCAATACTTTGGCCACCTGTTGCAAAGAGTTGACTCATTGGAAAAGACTCTGATGCTGGGAGGGATTCGGAGCAGGAGGAGAAGAGGACGACAGAGGATGAGATGGCTGGATGGCATCACAGACTCGATGGACGTGAGTTTGAGTGAACTCCGGGAGATGGTGGACAGGGAGGCCAGGCGTGCTGTGACTCATGGGGTCACGAAGAGTCGGACATGATTGAGCGACTGAACTGAACTGAACTGAACTGAACAAAACTTCAACAGTGGAATAATTCTAGTCTATATCTTTTGCTTGGAATCCTTAGTAAAGCTAAAGCAGACAACTATAAGGCTTGTGCTGTTACAAACATATATATATATATATATATATATATATATATATATATAGATGTATATTTAAATATACATTTTATACATACACAGAGTAATTTTTGTACACATATGTGTGAAATGATCACCCCAAAATTTTCACTCTTTTAGGTTATCTTTCAATTAGAGGCTGGCATTTGGTTGACTGCACTTTGCTGTTTCCAAAGATTTGGAATGCCATGAATTTGGTATCTTAATTCCACTAGAACATTGCATAGAGACTCTGCCTTATTACCGTGCTCACTGAAGTGGGTAAATTCACCCCAGAGTCATCAGAACATGGCCATGAGTAGTTAGCACTCAAGAAGGCACCATTTATTTAACTGGAAAATATAGCAAGCTATTAAATAGAGCTGGTGCCATGGAATTATGATGCAAAAAAATATAACATAAGTACCACAAGAAGAGAATTTAATGGTAATTTTCTATCCTTTCCTATTCTATGTTCATATTTTAATCAACTAAGAATGAGAAAGAATAGCTGCTTCTGAATTATCTCCAACATGGACTATTATTGCTACTTTATTTTTCTATTCCTGGAGTGCAATTCAAAAGAAACTGGGCTTGGTTACTTTGGATGCTTGCCTCATAGAATTATTTATGTTAAAAGTCACAAAACCCCCTGGACTACCATCTGCTCTCTGCAACAGCTCCTCTAATTTCTTTTTGCTTGCTCCAAATCTCCCTTTATATTTCAAGTTTTGTCCCCAAAGTAATTTCTATAAGAATATGTCTGCATTCAACCTTCTGCAAGTCACCTTCCAATGCCCTGAGTGGTAAGAGGTGCTCATTCTACATCGCATGGAGTGAAATAGCTACAAGAACATTTGGTTTTTGTTATAAACCAATGTTTTAGTTTATCTGTAACAAGTATTTATTTATTTTAGGATATGTGTTAGAAATAGAAGAGAACTATTATAGGTTGTAACAGAGTGGAAGATGGTAGAGGCTCGGGAAGCTCAGTTATTTTTTAGATAGTAAAAAGTTTCAATAAACCAAGGACTGGCTATAAGCATACCATTGACTCCATTTCATACTATGCTATGCTTACTGTATTTTCATTAGGATAATAAATTTGTGTCTGCATTTTCTCTAAATGATGTGTGGTAAATAATTTTCAGATAAAACATTTATTCAGTGAATTATGTAATGGGTAAAAGAAGCATAGACTTTAGTCAAATAAAAGACTATTCCCATCACTCTTAATATAAACTAAATGCAAACACTGGTGATCAGAACATAGGATGTAATTACAGTAGGACGTGACAACTGTACCTTAACTAACAAAAGACCTTTGGAATGTTAGCAGTTTATAAGCTCATCCTAACAAGATCAAGACCTATTGCACACCTACGGAGAAAAATAAAAAGTAAAATTAACTAATGTAAATAACTTTATTTTAAATTTGTTTTGCATGTATCCATATGAAATTGAATAGCAATTAATACTTAAATTATTATTAAACACACATGGGCACATATATACACGTATGTAAGTTCAGTTCAGTTCAGTCGCTCAGCCATGTCCGACTCTTTGCGACCCCATGAAGCACAGCATACCAGGCCTCTCTGCCCATCACCAACTCCTGGAGTCCACCCAAACCCATGCCCACTGAGTCGGTGATGCCATCCAACCATCTCATCCTCTGTCGTCCCCCTCTCCTCCTGTCCTCAATCGTTCCCAGCATCAGGGCCTTGTCAAATGTGTCAGCTCTTCACATCAGGTGGCCAAAGTATTGGAGTTTCAGCTTTAGCATCAGTCCTTCCAATGAACACCCAGGACTGAACTCCTTTAGGATGGACTGGTTGAATCTCCTTGCAGTCCAAGGGACTCTCAAGAGTATTCTCCAACAACACAATTCAAAAGCATTAATTCTTCAGTGCTCAGCTTTCTTTATACTCCAATTCTCACATCAATACACGACCACTGGAAAAACCTTGACTAAACAGACCTTCGTTAGCAAAGTAATGTCTCTGCTCTTTAATATGCTCTCTAGGTTAGTCATAACTTTCCTTCCAAGGAGTGAGCATCTTTTAATTCCATGGCTGCAGTCACCATCTGCAGTGATTTTAGAGCCCAGAAAAATTAACTTAATCACTGTTTTCACTGTCTCCCCATCTATTTGCCATGACGTGATGGCATGTATGTATGTATGTATGTACATGTACCTAAATTCATTCTTTAGTTCTATACTGCAAACTTGTAAAGGAAAGATTCGTGTAACAGGAATTGGGAAGATGAACTGGTGGGGGGAGAAACAAACAAATATCCATATCACCAAGAAAGAAAATAAGAAACATGCCCTTCTATAGTAAACCAGTAACAGACACCTCCTTTCCCCTAGTCCTTGTGGAAATAATATAAAACAGAAGAGGTTTGAGAGTTGATTGGAGGAAATAGCCCCAAAAGTCAATCAGTTTGTTCAGTTCAGTCGCTCACTCATGTCCGACTCTTTGCAACCCCATGAATTGCAGCATGCCAGGCCTCCCTGTCCATCACCAACTCCCAGAGTTCACTCAAACTCACATCTATCGAGCCAGGGATTCCATCGAGTTGGGGATGCCATCCAGCCATCTCATCCTCTCTCATCCCCTTCTCCTCCTGCCCCTAATTCCTCCCAGCATCAGAATCTTTACCAATGAGTCAACACTTCGCATCAGGTAGCCGAAGTATTGGAGTTTCAGCTGTAGCATCAGTCCTTCCAAAGAACACCTAGGACTGATGTCCTCTTGAATGGACTGGTTGGATCTCCTTGCAGTCCAAGGGACTCTCAAGAGTCTTCTCCAACATCACAGTTCAAAAGCATCCATTCCTTAGAACTCAGCTTTCTTCACAGGCCAACTATCACATCTATACATGACTACTGGAAAAATCATAGCCTTGACTAGACAGACCTTTGTTAGCAAAATAATGTCTGTGCTTTTGAATATGCTATCTAGGTTGCTCATAACTTTCCTTCCAAGGAGTAAGTGTCTTTTAATTTCATGGCTGTAATCACCATCTGCAGTGACTTTGGAGCCCCAAAAATAAAGTCTGACACTGTTTCCACCGTTTCCCATCTATTTCCCATAAAGTGATGGGACCAGATGCCATGATCTTCGTTTTCTGAATGTTGAGCTTTAAGCCAGCTTTTTCACTCTCCTCTTCCACTTTCATCAAGAGGCTTTTTAGTTCCTCTTCACTTTCTGTCATAAGGGTGGTGTCATCTGCATATCTGAAGTTATTGATATTTCTCCCTGCAATCTTGATTCCAGCTTGTGCTTCTTCCAGTCCAGCGTTTCTCATGATGTACTCTGCATGTAAGTTAAATAAGCAGGCTGACAATATACAGCCTTGACGTACTCCTTTTTCTATTTGGAACCAGTCTGTTGTTCCATGTCCAGTTCTAACTGTTGCTTCCTCACCTGCATATAGGTTTCTCAAGAGGCAGGTCAGGTGGTCTGGTATTCCCATCTCTTTCAGAATTTTCCATAGTTTATTGTGATCCACACAGTCAAAGCTTTTGCAGTCAATAAAGCAGAAATACTTGTTTTCCTGGAACTCTCTTGCTTTTTTGATGATCCAGCAGATGTTGGCAATTTGATCTCTGGTTCCTCTGCCTTTTCTAAAACAGCTTGAACATCTGGAAGTTCACGGTTCACAAACTGCTGAAGCCTGGCTTGGAGGATTTTGAGCATTACTTTACTAGCGTGTGAGATGAGTGCAATTGTGCGGTAGTTTGAGCATTCTTTGGCATTGCCTTTCTTTGGGATTGGAATGAAAACTGAGCTTTTCCAGTCCTATGGCCACTGCTGAGTTTTCCAAATTTCCAGGCATGTTGAGTGCAGCACTTCCACAACATCCTCTTTTAGGATTTGAAATAACTCAACTGGAATTCCATCACCTCCACTAGCTTTGTTTGTAGTGATGCTTTCTATGGCCCACTTGACTTCACATTCCAGGATGTCTGGTTCTAGGTGAGTGATCATACCATCGTGATTATCTTGGTCGTGAATATCTTTTTTGTACAGTTCTTCTGTGTATTCTTGCCACCTCTTCTTAATATCTTCTGCTTCTGTTAGGTCCATACCATTTCTGTCCTTTATCGATAAATGGAAATAGTAAAGAGAACAAGAACAAATTAAGATTTCCTCTCCCTCAGCTAAATTAGGAAGAGTTGAGTGATGAGAAATCACAGGTTGAGTGAGCAGGTTAAGCAGCTGGTGTTAACCACATGGTCTGCAGATTCTTAGCAATGTATAAAGACAGCAGCATGACCAGAAAGATTTTACAAACAACCACAAAACATAAGGCATGTTGTGTACAAAGAATAGTTCTGGGGAAAGGAAGATGTGCCCAGAATGGGTCTTGAGAGCTATTCAAGTTAGTCTTTTCAGTGGAATTGCAGCAAAGTGGCAGCCCTTAAATTTGAATAAAGCAGAATATTTAAAGCCTCCCCCCACTTTCCATGCCTATCAACCAGCTTGCACCAAGACTGTAGATTGTATGTGTGGTTGTAAGTGTGCAATTTTTCTACTGCTGCTGTCAAAATCACTACAAACAATGCAAACTCATTATTTTATAGTTCTGTAGGTCAAAATATGAACACCATCTCAGTGGGCTGAAATCAAGATGTCAGCTGGTCTACATTCTCTTCTGGAGGCTCTAAGAGAAAATCTGTTCCCTTCACTTTTTCAGCTTCTAGAGGGTGCCTGCATTCCTTAGCACCATCTTCCACATCCCTGTCCTCTGTCTCCAAAGCCAGAAAAGTCTCTTCTCTCTGATCGTTCTTCAGTGGTCATTGCTCTTTCTCTGACTTCAGCCCAGAAAAGCTTTCCACCTTAAAAACGTGTATGATTAGATTGGATACACTTGAATAATCCGGTCAAATCTCCCTAACTCAAGGTTCTTATCCTTAATTATATCTGCAAAGGTCCTTTTGCCATGTAAGTTAACATTATCACAGCTTCCTGCCTACAACACAAGGATAGACTGTTAGTAGACACAAAAGAAGCAAATGGGTTTTCAGACAGAGTTTTGAAAGAAGAAATGCTCAAGGCACAAGGATTCAACACAGTCATTTTTTATAACCTTCCTGCATCTGTGTGATAGAAAAAATTGAGATAGCAGTATTTAATACGTATCTATGGATGCCAGGGAAAAGCATAATCACATGAAGCCAATTACCTAGAGAAACTCATGAAAATAGTTACACTGAAATAGGTGCTATACAAAGCCAGGGATAGAAGGGAAAATTCAAATACCTAGTAGACAGATCCAAAAAAGTCAGTAAGATTCAGTTCATAGCTCACAATACCACATACATATATACCTGCAGATAGGCATAAAAATTATCCCTCTTTTTAATATAACTTTTTATTAATGCTATTTTAATGTCATGAAATCTTTGTAAAGCATTGATTTAGATTACATAATTTTATATGTGCTCAATAGGTTATACATAATAAAACTAGTGATGTTCAATTTATACACTATACTATCTTTATTCTTTCAGTGAGTACAAGAAAAGTTAGAGATTTCTTGCAAATATATTAGTTCTTTATTGCATGATGAAATTTCCTCGTCAAAATTTGTTACTGGAATTAATTTAGTTATACTCTCATTGCAAATTGCAGTCATTTTATCCAGTTTTCCTGACTCACTAGTTATGTCTAAACATGCAAAATATCTCAGAGAATTGAGGCCATCATGCGGAGAAAACACTGTATCTTTTTCATCTGAATTATACAACTAATTGAGGCCAAGAGGTTCAGGTATCTTAACTTGGAGGCTTTCTAAACTTTCTAAAAGTCTCTAAACTTTCTATGTAGAGATACCATCTAAGGAAAGTAAATATTATGGGCAAATTTTTTATATTAATTAAATTCTTGAGTAACTAGATAATTGGATATGTTTGATACATCATCATCTCTGTACATTTATGGGAATGTAATAGAGAAATGGAATTTACATTTGCAGGTGGTTTTTCATGTACCAGGTACTGGGCTTTATGCTTTTATACATTTAATTATTGTGCTAATAATGAGCAATAAATATTTTTTATTTCACACAAAAAATAAAACTAAACACAGAGAATTTAAGTAACTTGTTCAAGTTTCCATGCGTACATGCATGCTCAGTCCCTTCAGTCATGTCCAACTCTTCGCAACTCCAAGGACTGTATTCCACCAGAATCCTCTCTCCATGGGATTCTCCAAACAAGGATACTGGATGGGTTGCCATTCCCTCCTCCAGGGGGTCTTATACTTAAGTGGCAAAACTGAAATAGGCATTTTTATTTGAACAATATTTATAAATAAACTATTTGTCAGTATAGTATATAAGTATATTATTTTTCAGTATAATATACTGCTCCAAAAATTACACCAATCTGAAGGATACCACAGAATCAGAAGAAGAAACATAAGGAAACTTCCTAGCATCACCTCTCTCAACAATGTCGCTGAAACCATAGAGATTTCCAAATACTTCCTTTGATCCACAGCAGTTCATGCTGTGCTCCCATGTGTCCATGAGAAGTAGTTGCCATCTTCCATTACTTCCAGTGGTTTTTCTAGGCTTGTTACCATGGTTGTCACTCTAACCAAATGGGGAACTAAAACTTCCAGCTACTCCCCCAATAGGTGCCTGGCGTCAGCTCTACCATAGCTTCCTATTGATCTTTCCTGGACTCTTGCTCTTCATCAGTCCTGAAAGAGAATTTCTTCTTTTTGCTTCAATGATTACAGTGCAAACATGACATTGAGAAATGTCCCTTTCTCTTTTAGCTCTGTCCTGTATCTTTGTTTTACTACTGAAGATTTCACAGCATAACATTTTATTTGAATCAGTCTTTATTGAGGTCACCTGTCCTTGAGACTTCATCACTTGTCCTGTGTCAAAGATGGACTAACATTGCCCTCAGCCTGACTAAAACTTACACAAATTTTTTCCTGACTATAAGCCCCTGACCTCCCTTTTCTTAGTGCATCTACTTTAGAGAATTTGAAATTGTGAATTCTTTTTCTTCTGCTTTGAAATGTATGTAATTCTTCTCCTAGACTCTTGCCAGTTTTACAATCCAGGAAATGTCTTTCTCAAGGACTTGGGAAACATGTCTTTGAAATGTAAACACTGAAATATATGGCATCCCAGTCTTCTAGTCTCTGTGGGGAAATGGGAGCCTAACTTTGATGACTGCCAATTAACAAACACAGATGGTGTAATAGCAGAGAGAAATATTTGCAAACCCAGAAAACTCAATGTGTTGAACATCTCACTGATCAACCTATTCCCCAGTGCCCATCAGTACTTTTCTATTAGCTCATTTTGGTACTCAAAAGGGCTTCTCTGGTGGCTCAGATAGTAAGGAATCTGCCTGGATTTGATCCCTAGGTCAGGAAGACCCCTTGGAGAAGGGAATGGCTACCCACTCCAGTATCCTCACCTGGAGAATTCCCTGGACAGAGGAGACTGGTGGGCTAGAGTCCATGGGGTCGCGAAGAGTCGGACACAACTGAGCAACTAACACTTATCTGAAGTCTATCACTAAAGTGCTAAAAAACCCTTCATCTTTTGTTTCAGTGTAGTTGAGTTTAGTCTCTTGCCCCTGTCTCAATAGTCAGAAATAGTCTTCCTTGCTTATCTAAATTTATCAGTGCAATTTTTGCTTTGACACCAGTGTGGGGGTTGGGAGACAATCTCAGTGTCTTAGAATGGGATGTGTTAGATATATTAGACCTTGGTTTCTCCATCTACCATAATATACCTCAACCCTCTCTTTCCTCAAGATGACTCCATTCCCCTCTGAGGACATTACAATGAAGGAGAGACCATTCTTTCACTGTAGGTTTGATGTCTTAGTCCTGGAGGTCCACATGTACTTCAGACTCATAGTTAACATGTAAATTAGCTCTCAATTGGCTGATTCGGTGAGCATTCAGGACAGGCCTGCTGCTGCTAAGTCACGTCAGTCACGTCCGACTCTTTGCAGCCTATCAGGCTCCTCCGTCCATGGGAGTTTCCAGGCAAGAGTACTAGAGTGGGTCGCCAGTGCCTTCTTCAAGGACAAGCTTAGACACAGACAAATTTGTCATATGTATGCAGCCCAAGCTCTCACTCTGGAAGCATCATTACAAAAATAGAAATTATCCATTAGCAGGAGATTCAATAAGCCTTAAAGAAGGAAGCCTTATATATAATGTTCAACTTCGTGTAGTAGTATATTCACTGTGTGTATATATATATGTTGAACTTTTTATTTTGTATTGAGGTATAACCAATTAACAATGTAGTGATAGTTTCAGGTGAACAGTGAAGGGACTCAGCCATACATATACATGTTTTGAAAATATATTTTTTTTAAATGACCAAATCCATTAACATACAAAGAAAAGCAAAAATCTATTGGCATGAAAAAGCACAATTACATTGTTGACTACACACATATGAGGCAAATAAATTAACTTCCTTTTCTTCCAAGCCTGTAAGAAGATGTTATTCAGAACTGTCTGTAACAAAATACTATAATGTCACTGCACCGAAGCTACCAGATATGTGTGAAACACAAAGCACTGCAAGTAAAATAGCATTCAGAGGTGCCACGACACAAGAGGTGTCTAATGCCTGTGACATCTCATGGTGCCTTTAACATTATTCATGTTCAAACATTGTACACAATAGTAAACTGTTATGAAGCCAGTTCCAAGCAGTTTAAATATGGCTGGTTTCAAGTGATAAAGAGATAAATGCAAATGACTCAAATTGAATGTATACTTTTGACTTGAAATAATAAACTTGCCAGAGGTTTATGGTAATCATAACTCAGTATCTCTTTGTTAAAAACATTATCATCAATAAATATAGAACACTTGAATAATTTAAAACTTCTTGGTGCCTGTGGAGAAACCTTTACTGTTATCTGTTTGAATAAGTTTGTACCTTTATTTATCTATTGATTCAGAGAAACAGGTAAAGCAGTTGCTGTCAGGAATAAGCCAGTTTGTTTTTCTACAGGAAATATAGCCTGGCAGCTTCAATAAAAACAGAGGCTTCCAATTAACTCCCTCTATTACATGGAAAAGGTAATCTTTCAGCCAAACCTAGAGTACAGGGGAAGACAGACAGACAAGAGAAGAATAAAAAATAGGGACCAAAAAAAAAAAAAAAAAAACTAGACAGAGAAGTTTTTAACTGTGGCTGCACATTCAGAATACCTGGGGAGCTTTCAAATAATACTAACAGTTAGGCCTCATCTCCAGGGATTTTAACTTAATTGGTTGGTGTGAACTCCATATTTATTATTTCTTAAAGCTCCCCAGATAATTCTGTTGCAGAAATAAGTTTGAAAACCATTAAAAATACAGGATGTCCATGAGCCCTGAGATAATTTTGATCAATTGTCTATTAATTGACAAGAATCTTATTTGATAAGACTTCTTAGCTATTAGAACTTTATGAATGTCACAATGATCTGAGTGAATATATTAGCAAAATCAGAGTTGAGGTTCTAAATGTCAACACAGGAAATGGCACAAAGAGCCTCTCAATTTGAATAAATAAGTAAATTATAAGCAAAGTCATAATTTTTATTTTCTTTGGTTTCAAGGGAAACAGATACGTCCAAGATGTCAATATAGTATGAAAAACTGTTGAAAAGATGCTTCTTATTCAAAAGAATGAAAGAGAATCACAAAAAGTTTGTGCTTGCTATTTAAACAACTCACAACAATGAAAGTGATCCCAACCCAGTCTTTCCTTAACTCCAGTTGTTGTCATTGTGCAGAGAATTAGACTTTAAGTTATATAAACCAGAGGTAACCACAGAATTCTATGTTTATCTGGTCAAATCTGTCTACTTTTACAATCTGTCTTAGTCATTTTGGCTACTTTAGTGAAATACCATATGAAAAAGAGAAGTGAAAGTCGCTCAGTAGGCTATCAGGCTCCTCTGTCCATGGAATTTCCCAACCCACCCAATGGGAGTGGGTTCCCATTTCCTTTTCTGGGTAGCTTATAAACAATAGAATTTTCTTTCTCATAATTTTGGATGCTGGAAGTCCAAGATCATGTTACCACCATGGTTAGGATCTGGTGAGGGCCCTCTTCTAGGTTTCAGACTGCTATCCTTTAGCTCTGCCCTCCTTACATGGTGAGAAATGAATTAGAGCTCTCTCTTGGGTCTCTTTTAGAAGAGAACTAATCCCATTAAAGAGAGTTCCACCCTCATGATCTAATTACCTTCAAAGGTCCCGCATCCTAATACCATTACATTGGAAGTTAGGATTTCAGCATATGAATTTTGCAAGGTTATACATATGCTTTTGAACTATGGTGCTGGAAAGGACTCTCAAGAGTCCCTTGGACAGCAAAGAGATCAAACCAGTCCATCCTAAAGGAAATCAACCCTGAATAGTCACTGGAAGGACTGATGCTGAAGCTCCAATACTTTGGCCACTTGATGCAAAGGGCCAACTCATTGGAAAAGACACTGATTCTGGGAAAGATTGAGGGCAGGGGTAGAAGGGGATGACAGAGTATGAGATGGTTGGATAGCATCACTGACTCAATGAAAATGACTGAGCAAACTCCAGAAAACAGTGGACAGGGAGGCCTGGCATTCTGTAGTTAATGGGGTCACAAAAGTCAGAAATGACTTAGTGACTGAACAACAACACATATTCAGTCCATATGTCCAGACTATTTTAAGCTTGTCTATCCTGCCAGCAATGAGAGGAAAAGGCTCAATGTCTATGGTAAGCAGAATAATGACTCCACAGATGTCCATACCATAATCCTCGGAACCTATAGATATAGGTTGTTAAATAGAAACAGTAAGATTTATCCTGTATTATCCAGGTGAGAATATTATTATCACAAGGGTCGTTATGAGAGAGAGAGAGGAAGGCAGCTGTTGAGAGTCACAGTGCTCTACTTTGAGGAAGAGTCCACAGAGCACTACTGGCTTTGAAAATGGAAGTGGCTCTGATCCAAGGAATTTCAAAGCCTCTAAAAACTTTTTAAAAATAAGGAAATGAACTTACCCCTTGAAAGGATCACAGCCTTGCTGACACAGTGAGACCCATTTTGAACTTCTGACCTCCAGAACTTAATATATTTCTGTGGTTTTAAACAACTCCATGTGCAGTTATTTGTTACAATGGCAATAGGAAATTAATACAGTGTATACAGACTAAGAGTTAAACTGTCTTGAAACTAGATTTGACCTTATTTAGGGCTTCCCTTGTGGCTTAGATAGTAAAGAGTCTGCCGGCAATGCAGGAGACCTGGATTCAATCCCTGAGTCAGGAAGATACCCTGGAGAAGGAAATGGCAACCTACTACATTATTCTTGCCAGGAATATCCCACGGATGGAGGAGGCTGGTGGGCTACAGTCCATGGGGTTGCAAAGAGCTAGACATGACTGAATGACTTCACTTTCACTTTCACTTTCAGGCTCTAGTCTGTAATTTTCTTGACTTGAAAACTCTTCTTGATCATGCAACTTCCATTTGGACACTTGGTCCAATTTTTCTTATCCTTTGACTTCAGGCATTCTGTTGATTTCAATTTCCTTGTCTGAAACTTACATGAATTACTATTTGGTTAAAAAAAAAAAATCCCTTCCATCTGAACCTTGCCCCCAAGAACACATTGACAAGAGGTATCTTATAAGCACAAATCTGATCTATTTCAATTTCCCAAGCAGAAACTATATTCCAACTATTCGTTTGTGAAAACTACTGTGAGTTTTATAGCTGAATAAGGCTATAATCTGTCCATAAAGTATCAATAGATGATAAATCCGAGATTTTAAAATTTCCTCTTCTTTAGAAAAGAAATAGGATAGAGCTGGCCTAATATTAAAGTAAATAAATCTGCCATCTACTGGTGTCCAATGAAAACTACAAGCATGAAGCCTTTAATTCATAGTTGGTACCACACAGCTGTAATACAAAGTTCAGCTATGAGAGCAACTTTTGTCATTTCATGAAAACCAATAATAGCCAATATACTATTTTCTGCCACTTTTTGAAAATATAAATGTATTTACCTTGTCTTGGTTGCTGAACCCTATTTATGATAGCAGAAAGTAAGCCCTGAGATATGTAATTAAATTATGTCCATGTTCATAGTCCCTTTGTACAAGAGGCCATTTTCAAGATTATTTCTGTTCTTACTGCCTGAACCAACATGTAAAAGAATTTTTTTAATGAAATCTGACTGTGCATACACACTCATACACATTCTGTGCCTAAGTACTCACACACACACACACACACAAAAGGATTTTGCTTCCAGGTGTCCTAAGTGTCCTAAATCAAAACCACAAATCTGCCGATGTCCTGCTGAGTAAAGGACATCTTGAGGATTACTAGATAATAAAGAGCATCCTCTGATAAATAAATGATATTATAATGGCAAAATCAATCCTGTTTTTGACATTTATGAGTATTCAGTTTTGACTGTCACTTTAGGAATATGATGACACTGTGGTTATATTTATAATAATTTAATGCTTCAGTGTTCTTTGATTAACCTTTTGTTGCCTGAATTTCTGTATACTTTTCTCTCTGTGAAAAAAAGAAAAAAGAAAACACTCGATAGCTATAGTTTGGGGTGGGAGCTTTCAGACAACAGAGGATGCTGAATCTCTTCATGGTGATTCAGCCTCTATACATCGAGTGACTAAAATCTGGTGACACACACACGAAGGAGTTACACAATCATACTTCAACCAGGACATGAGTAAGTCGCTCAGTATGCAGAGGGCAGATTACAATGAATAGAATGAACAACCTCTGCAGCTTAGATCTCAAGTTAGAATTTTCTGAATTTCCTAAAAGTGGGTCTAAATGCAAGGAAGGCTACAACATATAAGAGAAAATAGTGAGAAATCAAAACATTAAGGCACGAAGGTAACTACCTTGGAGACTGTGAAACTAAGACAAAAAAAATTCATGAAATCTCTAACCAATTCAAAATTAATAAGGATATATAACATTCATGCAATGTTGGGAGAAAACAATGGCATGAACTGTGCATAAATGCTAGGAAATATTCTTCATTGAGCCTATTAGGTTTGTCAGATCATTCAGGCCAAGAATTTTACTTCTGTAACAAGAAACAGTGGAGCAAGCTCCCTCTACCCTTTATGTGAAATGGGACATTTATATGCAACAACTGATCATGTCAATGGCAAAAACTGTGTAGGAGAGATAATGTGATCAATCCCAGTATCTCTAATTAGTGTTCATATGGGCTAAGCTATGTCAAGAAAGCCCAGGAGAGGGCACAGCTGGTAGTACTAATTACAGTTAAGGATCAAGCAATTAAAATAAAATGATTAGACTTGTACAGGCCAGAGTGTAAGGATAACAGGAAACTAGCTAAGTATCTTTGCTGTAACATTGGAGAGTGTTTCCTGGGAAAAAGAGAGATAGGATCTAGGCATGCCTCTGTGGAGGGCTCAGATAAGTGATAGATAAAATATTTTTTGTTTGATTTTTGAACTTTTTAGGGATGCAACATTTGGAAATTGATCTTGGACAAAGAGGCATAAGCATCTTACAAAGAAATGAGACACGTTAGAGATGTTTTAATAAATTACCTTTTGATCATTTATTTTCCCTTTCCACACTTGGTCTAAAAATAGTTTGTATAAATGATTCTGTATTAAAATTTGACTATGAATTTCAAGCTTCAGAGCTGAGGGTCTAGACTTATAATTTGAAGTTCCACTAATTATGTCTGTCCTGCTTAAAATCTCATCCATAAACATAAGATTTAAGTCACAAGAAAGCCTATAAACATCTTGGGATTTTTACTATTTCTAGATTCAGGTAAATGTACAAGTTCTATAGTGGAATAAGTTAAAACACATTTATCTTCATTAATATAAAGCATATCTATCTTCAGTGATGCAGACCAATGAGAAAAATATGAGATACAAAATGTACAAATTAATATGGTTCTGGAATACTGTTTCTGCAGAAGAAGGGGACAACAGAGGATGAGATGGTTGGATGGCATCACCAACTCAATGGACATGGGTTTGGGTGGACACCAGGAGTTGGTGATGGACAGGGAGGCCTGGCATGCTGCAGTTCATGAGGTTGCAAAGAGTCAGACATGACTGAGAGACTGAACTGAACTGAACTGGAACACTTTGAATCTTTTCAAACATGCTTCCACACTGGGAGTGCTGAGATAGTGCAAATACACCCTAGAGATACTTAATCATTCAGAAAAGCCTTTGAGAATAGCTATTAAAAAACATAGACAAGTACCTATGTATGGACTAAGATACTCTAAAGAAATACAGTACAATAAATTTACCATTTTGCTGAACAATTGACAATGAGTCAAGAGTTGTTCTGGATGAATTTTCATGCATTATCAGTAATTCTGATACAACATAAGATCCATGTTAATATTTCATAGGCATCAAAGAAGGTTAATAACCTTACTCTAAGAAGCAGCAAAGCGGAGATTAGGTCCCAGGTTGATTTGACTTCAACCATCATACCATGAGGGCTCTCTATTGCTGGCCTCACTGGGACCACTTAGAAGAGAAAAAAAGTAATCTTGTGCCCTAAACAAGGGAGAGGGATTGCAAGAATGGGATGGTCAGTGAACATGTTCACTGAGTTATGGCCAGGAAGAGAGTTTTGTAAAACACTCCATTTCTGACTCCTGAGAACTAACATAGTTTCTTAACAAAAGGAGAAGTAACTATGCATAATTGTGTGCATTAACCTTAAGCTGGCCTCTCATTCACTTTTTGTGCTATTCAATCAGAGTGGACTCAACGGAACCCAAAGCCTTGAGTTGCCAACAATGACCACCAGCTACAGGAGCTACAGCATAGGCAGAAAGACTGACTCTAGCCCAGACTAGAAACTCATGAGTGGCATAAGCAGAAGGCTACAGATGCTGACCTGAAGCAGAGGCAGACTGGGGAGGGGATAGACTTCAGTAGAAGTGAAATCAAGAATATCTAAAGATAGTGTGAAGTTAGCATATAAGAAGAGAGGAGCACAGACTTTGAATGGACTTCTCCCAGAGGACTGGAGACAAAGGTCTGCCAACATTAAATAAGCTGAGAAAGAAGAAAAGAGGCTTTTTCTCCTGCCTCCACGTCACCCAAACACAGAGAAAAAGACACATGGCTGCTGGGAGTCTGGTTTAAATGAAAATCCCAGGGGATAACAACATCTCTTTCAAAGCCTGGTTCATGTACAAGCTTCTGATTCTTGTTGTGCTAATCAATCCTTCAAGTTAGTGTCCATATATCATTATAATAGAGTTTTTCTAAACTGAATTCAATAGGGAGACATGTTTATGATAATTTTATTTACTTTAAAGAACATTATAGAAGGTGTGTTTATTTTATACAGCTATTAGCAAACTGTGTTGCCACAAATCTTTATATAATTCTTTATAAGCAAGACAGGGAACTCAAAAGCTATTACGGGAGGAATTGAACAAAGTTGACTATACTGCTATTTTTTATATTATACCATAAACTGAACAAAAGTTGTTACAAGTAGGAAGAAAATAGTTGTAAAACATATACTAAGCAAGGAATTAATGTCTCTAAATAGGCAAGGATATCTGACACATTTTTAAAACTTAGTAAAAAAAATAAAGTATTAGGGATGCAGGTTCAATCCCTGCTCAGGGAACTAAGATCCCACATGACACAGGGCAACTGAGCCTGCATACCACAACTAGAGAAGCCCCCATGCTGCAATGAAAAGTCCATGTACCACAATAAAGAACCAGTGCAGCCAAAATTAAAAAAAAAAAAATAGACAAATTATTAAAACAGCCAAATCTCTGAAGAAGAAAAGCTAAAGGTAAATAGGCATATAAAGGAAACTCAGAATAATAGTTAAGCATATAAAAATTAAAGCAACGATGAGAAGACATGTTTTACCCATTAGGTAGTTTTGACCAATAGGGTACACCAGAAGAAACAGAAAGCCAATTTCTAGCCTAGTCTTTAACAGGGTGATGTATTAGGGATATCCAGAGAAACACCACCAATAAGATATCTCCAAATACAGAGGGATTTATTGTGTAGAATCAAGTCATGATTATGGAGGCTAAAATGTCTCAGAACATGCCAAGGCCAGTGATGCAGATCCAGTACAAACCTGAAGATCTGAGAATCAGAGGGGCCAAAGGTGTAAGTTCCAGTTTCAAGCCAAAGGTTTGAGAACCAGGAGCATCAGTGTCCAAGGAGAAGATGGATGTCCCAGAGCAACCAGAGACAGCAGTTTACCCTTCCTTCATCTTTTTTGTCATACTCAGGCCCTCAATAGATTGGATCATGCCCACCCACATCATGAAGGCATATCTACTTTACTCAGAATTTAAATGCTAGTTTCTTCCTGTAATACTTTTACAAACATATCCAGAAATAATGTTTTACCATTTACTGGGCATTCCTTAGCCCAGTCAAGAAGACAGGTATTAATCATCAATGATGAGCAGATTATTCCTTAGTTTCTTTGAACCCAGAGCCACCAGATAAGAAGTCCATTCCTCTGCTTGAGAGATCACATGGGGAGGTCCTGAAGGGGAAAGGCCTGGGTGAGTCAGCCTGCTGCCATTCCCATGAAAAAGTCAGGCATTTGAGTAAAAAAGCTCTACTAGTTGAGTGGACTCTAGACCCACCAGACTCTACTCAGTTATTCACTACCAAGTGACTCCAGCCAACGTACAACAGAAAAATTACCGAGTCAAGCACTGCCTAATATTTTGACTTATAAAACATACCTATATATACAATGGTATATTACTTAGCAATATAAAAATGAAAACTTGCCACTTGTGACAATATGGATGAATCTAGAGGGCTGAGTGAATTGTCAGACAGAGACAAATACCGTATGATATCACTTATATGTGGAATCTAAGGAAAAAAATAAAACAAAACAAAAACAAATTCATGGATACAGAGAACAAATAAGTGGTTACCAGAAGGAAGGAGTTTGGGGGGTTTGTAAAATAGGTGAAGGGGACTTCAGAGGTACAGATCTTCAGTTATATAATAAGTCCTGAGATACAATATAGAGCATAAGAAATATGGCCAATATCTTTGCAATAGCTCTGTATGGGGGCAGGTGATTACTAGACTAATCATAGTGATCATTTCATAATGTACACAAATGTAAAATCACTATGTAGTACATCCAAAACAAACATATGCCATCTATTAATATATTTCAATGAAAAATAAAATTTTAACTTTCTATATTAACTTCATATAGGTATAGATATAGTCACATATATACTATATATTAATGTAATATACAACTGGAGATATAAAGTATATCTTCATGTAAGTATAGGTAGATAGATAGATCTCTATTTAGCTTTTGAAAATGTTTGTTACACAATAATAAATAACCAGAATAGATGCTAACCTCTAAAAATTAATAGCAGGATAGCTCTCTAAATTAAGAAACACTTTTAAGACAACTGAAACAAAATTGGCAGGAGAGGTCAAAAGAAAATAAAAAATAAATGATATCAAGTCAAGAAAGAAAAGAATATCAAAAGGAGACAGGGCCAATAATATTGGTAATATGAGATATAGAAAAAAATGCTCATTGCATACCATAATAAGAAACTCATTAACAACTTCAGTGAGAAGAGTTCTACGGGAGGAATAGTAGTAAGCTGATGGTGTTGTTATTGTTGTTCAGTCGCTAAGTCATGTCTGACTCTTAGCAACCCCGTGGACAGCAGCACGCTAGGCTTCTCTGTCCATCATCATCTCTCTGAGTTTGCTCAAACTCATATCCATTAATTTGGTAATGCCATCCAACCATCTCATCCTCTGTTGCTCTCTTCTTCCCTTGCCTTCAAATTTTCCCAGCATCAGGGTCTTTTCCAAAGATTCAGCTCTTCGCATCAGGTGGCCAAAATATTGGAGCTTCAGTTTCAGCATCAGTCCTTCCAATGAATATTCAGGACTGATTTACTTTAAGAATGACTGGTTTAATCTCCTGACGTCCAAGGGACTCTCAAGGGTCTTCTCCAGCACCACAGTTTGAAAGTGTCAATTCAGGAAACGCGGTAAAGATGGCAGAGGAATAGGACAGGAAGACCACTTTCTCTCTCACAAATTCCTCAAAAGAACATTTCAACGCTGAGCAAACTCCACAAAACAACTTCTGTAGGCTGGCAGAGGACATCAGGCAACCAGAAAAGCAGACCATTGTCTTCAAAAACAGGTAGGAAAAAATATAAAAGACAAAAAAGGAGACAAAGGAGGAGGGGAGGGAGCTCCGTCCCGAAAAGGGAAGCCCGTCCCAGGAAGGGAATTTGAAGAAGAGAGGTTTCCAAACACCAGGAAACACTCTCCCTGCCGAGTCTGTGGTGAGCCTTAGAAACACAGAGGGCAACATAACAGGAAGGAAAAATAGATAAATAATTAAAACTAAGAGATTACAAGCCCAACAGTAACTTCCCCAGCGGAAAAGCAGCACAGACGCCTGCATCCGCCACTGGGAAGTGGGGGCAGGGCAGGGACGCGCGGGAGGCGCGGGCTGCAGCGCTTTGTAAGAATCGGGCAGGAATGCCCCACGTGCAACCAGAACGATCTAACTTGGGCTAGCAAACCAGACTGTGGGATAGCTACCACGCGAAAAGCTCGAACATAAGACACCTCCAGGACCGAGCACAGAACAAAGGACGGAACGGAATAAGCCGGCTGCAGACCATCCCCCACCGGGGACAGGCAGCCAGAGCCGTAAGGGCTGGAAAGGGGCAATTGCAGACCCGGAGAGACTTTACTTACCTAACTGCAAGCAGGCTCCTTTGCTAAGACTTCTGGGGGTGCTGGACAGTCACCATCTGCCTCACGGGGGGCGCCAGTGGTCCACCCAGAAAGCTGAGCAGCAGCGGCAGAAAAGGTGACAAGCCGCGGCGATTGCGCTCGCCAAACTCCTGAGCTACTCGGACCTGGGAAGGGCACAAAGCGCAGTCCCAGCCGAATCTGTGCCTCTGAGGACTGCCTGAGCGCCGAACCTGAGCAGCTTGGACCGGGGAAGTGCACGCAGCCTAGGGCCGGCCCCAGACGGTTCCTGGCTGAGCATCGTAGAGCCGGAGCGGTTTGTGCGCCGTGAGAAGGGACAGGTCAAGCGGGGCTGAGACACTGTGTGCACACGACAGTGCTATTTGTTTGCAGCATCCCCCCTCCCCACAGCGCGACTGAACTAGTGAGCCTAAAAAACCAGCAAACAGAAGAAGTTAAACAGAGGGAACCACCTTGGAAGTGATCCCACACGGCCCACAACATCAGAGAAGGGCCAAATATATTTTTACTATTTTTAAAATCATTCCTTTTTTTGTTTGTTTTTTCTTTTTTCTTTTTTTTCTAACTTTTTTAAAATTGTTAAGTCTTCTATTTCTCCTCTAATTTTTATTTCTATAACCTACTATTACTATTTTTTAAAAAAAGACTTTTTTCTTTTTTTTTTAAGGCAAACACCATATATAGTCTTTGGATGGTTGTTGGTGGGTTTTTTTTTTTTAATAATTCTTGTTTTTTTTTTTCTTTCTTCCTTTTTCCTTCTGCTTCTTTCCTTTAATATTGTATTTCTGAAAATCCAACCTCTTCTCTAGATTTTTAATCTTTGCTCTTAGGTTTTTGTTGTCAATTTTGTACATTTAAAAACCCAAACTTCACTACCCAAGTTTACCTGAGAGCGAGATTACTGGCTTGACCACTCTCTCCTCCTTTGGACTCTCCTTTTTCTCCACCAGGTGGCCTCTGTCTCTTTTCTCCCCCATCTCTTCTCTATCCAACTCTGTGAATCTCTGTGTGTTCCAGACGGTGGAGAACACCTAAGGAACTGGTTACTGGCAGGATTTGTCTCTCTCCTTCTCATTCCTCTCTCTTATCCTCCTGGCCACCTCTGTCTACTTCCTCCCTCTCCTCTTCCTCGTATAACTCCGTAAATACCTCTGAGCAGTCCAGACTATAGAGCGCACATAAGGAAATGACTACTGGCTAGCTTGCTCTCTCCTCTTTTGATCTCACCGCATCTCATTCCAGTTACCTCTAACTACCCCCTCCATCTTCTCTTCTCCTTGTAACTCAGTGAACCTCTCTGAGTGTCCCTCAATGTGGAGAAACTTTTCATCTTTAACCCAGATGTTTTATCATCGGTGCTGTATAGATGCAGAAGTCTAGAGGCTACTGTAAAAATAAAACTGAAAACCAGAAGCAGGAGGCTTAAATCCAAAGCCTGAAAACATCAGAGAACTCTTGAATTCAGGGAACATTAAGCAATAGGAGCTCATCAAATGCCTTCATACCTACACCGAAACCAAGCTCCACCCAAGGGCCAACAAGTTCCAAAACAAGACATACCACGCAAATTCTCCAGCAACACAGGAACACTCCCCTGAGCTTCAATATACAGGCAGCTCAAAATTATTCCAAAACCTTTGATGTCTCATAACACATTACGGGTCACTCCACTGCACTCCAGAGAGAAGAAACCCAGCTCCACCCACCAGAACTCCAAAACAAGCCTCCCTAACCAGGAAACCTTGACAAGCCACTGATAGAACCCCACCCAAAGTGAGGAAGCTCCATAATAAAGAGAACTCCACAAATTACCAGAATATAAAAAGGCCACCCCAAACACAGCAATATAATCAAGATGAAGAGACAGAGGAATACTCAGCAGGTAAAGGAACAGGAGGGTTGCCCACCAAACCAAATAAAAGAGGAAGAGGTAGGGAATCTACCTGAGAAGGAATTCCGAATATTGATAGTGAAAATGATCCAAAATCTTGAAATCAAAATGGAATCACAGATAAATAGCCTAGAGACAAGGATTGAGAAGATGCAAGAAAGGTTTAACAAGGACCTAGAAGAAATAAAAAAGAGTCAAAATATAATGAATAATGCAATAAATGAGATCAGAAACACTCTGGAGGCAACAAATAGAATAACGGAGGCAGAGGATAGGATTAGTGAAATAGTAGATAGAATGGTAGAAATAAATGAATCAGAGAGGAAACAAGAAAAACGAATTAAAAGAAACGAGGACAATCTCAGAGACCTCCAGGACAATATGAAACGCTCCAACATTCGAATTATAGGAGTCCCAGAAGAAGAAGACAGAAAGAAAGATCATGAGAAAATCCTTGAGGAGATACTAGTTGAAAACTTCCCTAAAATGGGGAAGGAAATAATCACCCAAGTCCAAGAAACACAGAGAGTTCCAAATAGGATAAACCCAAGGCGAAACACCCCAAGACACAGATTAATCAAATTAACAAAGATCAAACACAATGAACAAATATTAAAAGCAGCAAGGGAAAAACAACAAATAACACACAAGGGGATTCCCATAAGGATAACAGCTGATCTTTCAATAGAAACTCTTCAGGCCAGGAGGGAATGGCAAGACATACTTAAAGTGATGAAAGACAATAACCTACAGCCCAGATTACTGTACCCAGCAAGGATCTCATTCAAATACGAAGGAGAATTCAAAAGCTTTACAGACAAGCAAAGGCTGAGAGAATTCAGCACCACCAAACCAGCTCTCCAACAAATTCTAAAGGATATTCTCTAGACAGGAAACATGAAAAGGGTGTATAAACCCGAACCCAAAACAATAAAGTAAATGGTAACGGGATCATACATATCAATAATTACCTTAAACGTAAATGGGTTGAACGCCCCAACCAAAAGACAAAGACTGGCCGAATGGATACAAAAACAAGACCCCTCTATATGCTGCTTACAAGAGACCCACCTCAAAACAAGGGACACATACAGACTGAAAGTGAAGGGCTGGAAAAAGATATACCACGCAAATAGAGACCAAAAGAAAGCAGGAGTGGCAATACTCATATCCGATAAAATAGACTTTAAAACAAAGGCTGTGAAAAGAGACAAAGAAGGCCATTACATAATGATCAAAGGAACAATCCAAGAAGAAGATATAACAATTATAAATATATATGCACCCAATATAGGAGCACCGCAATATGTAAGACAAACGCCAACAAGTATGAAAGGGGAAATCAACAATAACACAATAATAGTGGGAGACTTTAATACCCCACTCACACCTATGGACAGATCAACTAAGCAGAAAATAAACAAAGAAACGCAAACTTTAAATGATACATTAGATCAGTTAGACCTAATTGATATCTAGAGGACATTTCACCCCAAAACAATGAATTTCACCTTTTTTTCAAGTGCTCATGGAACCTTCTCCAGGATAGATCACATCCTGGGCCATAAATCTAAGCTTGATAAATTCAAAATAATCGAAATCATTCCAAGCATCTTTTCTGACCATAATGCATTAAGATTAGATCTCAATTACAGGAGAAAAACTATTAAAAATTCCAACATATGGAGGTTGAACAACACACTTCTGAATAACCAACAAATCACAGAAGAAATCAAAAGAGAAATCAAAATAGGCATAGAAACTAATGAAAATGAAAACACAACAACCCAAAACCTGTGGGACACTATAAAAGCAGTGCTAAGAGGAAAGTTCATAGCAATACAGGCATACCTCAAGAAACAAGAAAAAGTCAAATAAATAACCTAACTCTACAACTAAAGCAACTAGAAAAGGAAGAATTGGAGAACCCCAGAGTTAGTAGAAGGAAAGAAATCTTAAAAATTAGGGCAGAAATAAATGCAAAAGAAACAAAAGAGACCATAGCAAAAATCAACAAAGCCAAAAGCTGGTTCTTTGAAAGGATAAATAAAATTGACAAACCATTAGCAAGACTCATCAAGAAGCAAAGAGAGAAAAATCAAATCAATAAAATTAGAAATGAAAATGGAGAGATCACAACAGACAACACAGAAATACAAAGGATCATAAGAGACTACTATCAGCAGTTGTATGCCAATAAAATGGACAACGTGGAAGAAATGGACATATTCTTAGAAAAGTACAATTTTCCAAAACTGAACCAGGAAGAAATAGAAAATCTTAACAGACCCATCACAAGCACAGACATTGAAACTGTAATCAGAAATCTTCCAGCAAACAAAAGCCCAGGTCCAGACGGCTTCACAGCTGAATTCTACCAAAAATTTCGAGAAGAGCTAACACCTATCCTACTCAAACTCTTCCAGAAAATTGCAGAGGAAGCTAAACTTCCAAACTCATTCTATGAGGCCACCATCACCCTAATACCAAAACCTGACAAAGATGTCACAAATAAAGAAAACTACAAGCCAATATCACTGTTGAACATAGATGCAAAAATCCTCAACAAAATTCTAGCAATCAGAATCCAACAACACATTAAAAAGATCATACACCATGACCAAGTGGGCTTTATCCCAGGGATGCAAGGATTCTTCAATATCCACGAATCAATCAATGTAATTCACCACATTAACAAATTGAAAAATAAAAACCATATGATTATCTCAATAGATGCAGAGAAGGCCTTTGACAAAATTCAACATCCATTTATGATAAAAACTCTCCAGAAAGCAGGAATAGAAGGAACATACCTCAACATAATAAAAGCTATCTATGACAAACCCACAGCAAACATTAACCTCAATGGTGAAAAATTGAAAGCATTTCCCCTAAAGTCAGGAACAAGACAAGGGTGCCCACTTTCACCGCTACTATTCAACATAGTTCTGGAAGTTTTGGTCACAGCAATCAGAGCAGAAAAAGAAATAAAAGGAATCCAAATTGGAAAAGAAGAAGTAAAACTCTCACTGTTTGCAGATGACATGATCCTCTACATGGAAAACCCTAAAGACTCCACCAGAAAATTACTAGAGCTCATCAATGAATATAGTAAAGTTGCAGGATATAAAATCAACACACAGAAATCCCTTGCATTCCTATACACGAATAATGAGAAAGTAGAAAAAGAAATTAAGGAAACAATTCCATTCACCATTGCAATGAAAAGAATAAAATACTTAGGAATATATCTACCTAAAGAAACTAAAGACCTATATATAGAAAACTATAAAACACTGATGAAAGAAATCAAAGAGGACACTAATAGATGGAGAAATATACCATGTTCATGGATTGGAAGAATCAATATAGTGAAAATGAGGATACTGCCCAAAGCAATTTACCAATTCAATGCAATCCCTATCAAGCTACCACCCATATTTTTCACAGAACTAGAACAAATCATTTCAAGACCTGTATGGAAATACAAAACACCTCGAATAGCCAAAGCAATCTTGAGAAAGAAGAATGGAACTGGAGGAATCAACTTGCCTGACTTCAGGCTCTACTACAAAGCCACAGTCATCAAAACAGTATGGTACCGGCACAAAGACAGACATATAGATCAATGGAACAAAATAGAAAGCCCAGAGATAAATCCACACACATATGGACACCTTATCTTTGACAAAGGAGGCAAGAATATACAATGGAGGAAAGACAATCTCTTTAACAAGTGGTGCTGGGAAAACTGGTCAACCACTTGTAAAAGAATGAAACTAGATCACTTTCTAACACCGCACACAAAAATAAACTCAAAATGGATTAAAGATCTAAATGTAAGACCAGAAACTATAAAACTCCTAGAGGAGAACATAGGCAAAACACTCTCAGACATAAATCACAGCAGGATCCTCTATGATCCACCTCCCAGAATTCTGGAAATAAAAGCAAAAATAAACAAATGGGATCTAATTAAAATTAAAAGCTTCTGCACAACAAAGGAAAATATAAGCAAGGTGAAGAGACAGCCTTCTAAATGGGAGAAAATAATAGCAAATGAAGCAACTGACAAACAACTAATCTCAAAAATATACAAGCAACTTCTGCAGCTCAATTCCAGAAAAATAAACGACCCAATCAAAAAATGGGCCAAAGAACTAAATAGACATTTCTCCAAAGAAGACATACGGATGGCTAACAAACACATGAAAAGATGCTCAACATCACTCATTATTAGAGAAATGCAAATCAAAACCACAATGAGGTACCACTTCACACCAGTCAGAATGGCTGCGATCCAAAAATCTGCAAGCAATAAATGCTGGAGAGGGTGTGGAGAAAAGGGAACCCTCCTACACTGTTGGTGGGAATGCAAACTAGTACAGCCACTATGGAGAACTGTGTGGAGATTCCTTAAAAAATTGCAAATAGAACTGCCTTATGACCCAGCAATCCCACTGCTGGGCATACACACCAAGGAAACCAGAATTGAAAGAGACACATGTACCCCAATGTTCATCGCAGCACTGTTTATAATAGCCAGGACATGGAAACAACCTAGGTGTCCATCAGCAGATGAATGGATAAGAAAGCTGTGGTACATATACATAATGGAGTATTACTCAGCCATTAAAAAGAATTCATTTGAATCAGTTCTGATGAGATGGATGAAACTGGAGCTGATTATACAGAGTGAAGTAAGCCAGAAAGAAAAACACCAATACAGTATACTAACACATATATATGGAATTTAGAAAGATGGCAATGACGACCCTGTATGCAAGACAGCAAAAAAGACACAGATGTGTATAATGGACTTTTGGACTCAGAGGGAGAGGGAGAGGGTGGGATGATTTGGGAGAATGGCATTCTATCAAGTATACTATCATGTAAGAATCGAATCGCCAGTCTATGTCTGACGCAGGATACAGCATGCTTGGGTCTGGTGCATGGGGATGACCCAGAGAGATGTTATGGGGAGGGAGGTGGGAGGGGGGTTCATGTTTGGGAACGCATGTAAGAATTAAAGATTTTAAAATTTAAAAAATAAAAAACTAAAAAAATAAAAATTAAAAAAATTTAAAAAAAAGAAATGAAATAACTTTATAATCTATACCCCTGCTAATAACATTTTACCAAAATGTTGGTAAAAATTGTAATACCTAATTTATACAATATACTTTTTCTAGCATTGCTTCAGTTCAGTCACTCAGTCATGTCAGACTCTACAATCCCATGGACTGCAGCATGCCAGACTTCCCTGTCCAGCACCAACTCCTAGAGTTTACTCAAACTAATATTCATCCTGTCAGTGAGGCCACACAACCATCTCATCCTCTCCCATCCCCTTATATACCCACCTTCAATCATTTCCAGCATTAGAGTCTTTTCAAATGAATCAGTTCTTCACATCAGGTGGCTAAAGTATTGGAGTTTAAGCTTCAGCATCTGTCCTTCCAATGAATATTCAGGACTGGTTGGATCTCCTTGCAGTCCAAGGGACTCTCAAGAGTCTTCTCCGTATATATTTCAATGCCATTCTCCCAAATCATCCCACCCTTGCCTTCTTCAGCAGAGTCCAAAAGACTGTTCTATACATCTGTGTCTCTTTTGCTGTCTCTCATGCAGGGTTATCATTACCATATTTCTAAATGCCATATAAATGTGTTAGTATACTGTATTAGTGTTTTTCTTTCTGGCTTACTTCACTCTGTATAATAGGCTCCAGTTTCATCCATCTCATTAGAGCTGATTCAAATGTATTCTTTTTAATGGCTGAGTAATACTCCATTGTGGATATGTACCACAGCTTTCTTGTCCATTCATCTGCTGATGGACATCTAGGTTGCTTCCATGTCCTAGCTGTTATAAACAGTGCTGCGATGAACACTGTGTACACCCATGGTGGATTCATGTTGATGTATGACAAAATCAATACAATATTGTAAAGGAATTAGCCTCCAATTAAATAAATAAATTTATATTAGAAAAAGAGAGAGTCTTCTCCAACACCACAATTCAAAAGCATCAATACTTCGGCGCTCACCTTTCTTTATATCCAACTCTCATATCCAACATGACTACTGGAAAAATGATAGCCTTGACTAGACAGACTTTTGTTGACAAAGTAATGTCTCTGTTTTTTAATATGTTGTCTAGGGATTGATCATAGCCTCTCTTCCAAGGAGCAAGCGTCTTTTAACTTCATGGCTGCAATCACCATCTGCAGTGATTTTGGAGCCCCCCAAAATAAAGTCTATCACTATTCACATTGTTTCCCCATCCATCTGACATGAGGTGATGGGACCAGATGCCATGATCTTAGTTTTCTGAATGTTGAGCTTCAAGCCAACTTTTTCACTCTCCTCTTTCACTTTCATTAAGAGGCTCTTTAGTTTTTCTACATTTTCTGTCATAAGGGTGGTATCATCTGCATATCTGAGATTACTCATATTTCTCCCGGCAATCTTGATTCCCACTTGTGCTTGTTCCAGGCCAGCATTTCTCATGATGTACTATGCATATAAGTTAAATAAGCAGGGTGACAATATACAGCCTTGATGTACTCCTTTTCCTATTTGGAACCAGTCTGTTGTTCCATATCCAGTTCTAACTGCTGCTTCCTGACCTGCATATAGGTTTCTCAACAGCAGGTCAGGTAGTCTGGTATTCCCATCTCTCAGAATTTTCCACAGTTTATTGTGATCCACACAGTCAAAGGTTTTGCATAGTCAATAAAGCACAAATAGATGTTTTTCTGGAACTTTCTTGCTTTTTTGATGATCCAGAGGATGTTGGCAATTTGATCTCTGGTTCCTCTGCCTTTTCTAAAACCTGCTTGAACATCTGGAAGTTCACAGTTCATGTATTGCTGAAGCCTGGCTTGGAGAATTTTGAACATTACCTTACTAGCATGTGAGATGAGTGCAATTGTGTGGTAGTTTGAGCGTTCTTTGGCATTGCCTTTCTTTGGGATTGGAAGGAAAACTGACCTTTTCCAGTCCTGTGGCCATTGCTGAGTTTTCTAAATTTGCTGGCATATTGAGTGCAGGACTTTCACAGCATCATCTTTCAGAATTTGAAATAGCTCAACTGGAATTCCATCACCTCCACTAGCTTTGTTCATAGTAATGCTTTCTAAGGCCCACTTGACTTCACATTCCAGGATATCTGGCTCTAGGTGAGTGATCACACCATCATGATTATCTTGGTTGTGAAGATCTTTTTGTATAGTTCTGTGTATTCTTGCCACCTCTTCTTAATATCTTCTGCTTCTGTCAGGCCCATACAATTTCTGTCCATTATTGAGCTTATCTTTGCATGAAATGTTCCCTTGGTATCTCTAATTTTCTTGAAGAGATCTCGTCTTTCCCATTCTGTTGTTTTCCTCTATTTCTTTGCATTGATCGCTGAGATAGGTGTTCTATCTCTCCTTGCTATTCTTTAGGACTTCCCTGGTGGCTCAGATGGTAAAACGTTTGCCTACAATGCAGGAGACCTGGGTTCAGTCCCTGGGTTGGGAAGATCTCTGGAGAAGGAAATGGCAATTCACTCCAGTATTCTTGCCTGGAAAATCCCATGGATGGAGGAGCCTGTTAGGCTACAGTCCATGGGGTCGCAAAGAATCAGACACGATTAGGGACTTCACTTTGCTATTCTTTGGAACTGTGCATTCAGATGCTTATATCTTTCATTTTCTTCTTTGCTTTTTGCTTCTCTTCTTTTCACAGCTATTTGTAGGGCCTCCACAGACAGCCATTTTGCTTTTTTGCATTTCTTTTCCATAGGGATGGTCTTAATCCCTGTCTCCTGTACAATGTCAGAACCTCCGTCCATAGTTCATCAGGCACTCTATCAGATCTAGTCCCTTAAATATATTTCTTACTTCCACTCTATAATCATAAGGGATTTGATTTAGGTCATACCTGAATGGTCTAGTGGTTTTCCCCACTTTCTTCATGTTAAGTCAGAATTTGGCAATAATGAGTTTATGATCTGAGCCACAGTCAGCTCCCAGTCTTGTTTTTGCTGACTATATAGAGCTTCTCCATCTTTGGCTGCAAATAATATAATCCATCTGATTTCGGTGTTGACCATCTGGTGATGTCCATGTGTAGAGTCTTCTTTTGTGGTGTTGGAAGAGGGTGTTTGCTATGACCAATGCGTTCTCTTGGTAATACTCTATTAGCCTTTTCCCTGCTCATTCCATACTCCAAGGCCAAATTTGCCTGTTACTCCAGGTGTTTCTTGACTTCCTACTTATTCATTCTAGTCCCCTATAATGAAAAGGCCATCTTTTGGGGGTGTTAGTTCTAAAGGTCTTGTAGGTCTTCATAGAACCATTCAACTTCAGCTTCTTCAGTGTTACTGGTTGGGGCATAGGCTTGGATTACCTTGATATGAATGGTTTGCCTTGGAAACGAACAGAGATCATTCTGTCATTTTTGAGATTGCATCCAAGTACTGCATTTTGGACTCTTTCGTTGACCATCATGGCTACTCTAGTTCTTCTAAGGGATTCCTGCCCACAGTAGTAGATATAATGGTCATCTGAGTTAAATTCACCCATTCCAGTCCATTTTAGTTCGCTGATTCCTAGAATGTCGATGTTCACTCTTGCCATCTCCTGTTTGACCACTTCCAATTTGCCTTGATTCATGGACTTAACATTCCAGGTTCCTATGCAATATTGCTCTTTATAGCATTGGACCTTGCTTCTATCACCAGTCACATCCACACCTGGGTATTGTTTTTGCTTTGGCTCCATCCCTTCATTCTTTCTGGAGTTATTTCTCCACTGGGATCTCCAGGAGCATATTGGGCACCTACTGACCCTGGGAGTTCCTCTTTCAGTATCTTATCATTTTGCCTTTTCATACTGTTCATGGGGTCCCCAAGGCAAGAATACTGAAGTGGTTTGTCATTCCCTTCTCCAGTGGACCACATTCTGTCAGACATATTCACCATGACCCTCCCATCTTGGGTGGCCCCACAGGGCATGGCTTGGTTTCATTGAGTTAGACAAGGCTGTGGTGCTAGTGTGATCCAATTTGCTAGTTTTCCATGATTATGGTTTCAGCGTTGTCGGCCTTCTGATGACCTCTCACATCAAAGAGGGTTACTGGGTTTCACTTATCTTGGACATGGGGTATCTCTTCACGGCAGCTCTAGCAAAGCACAGCTCTAGCAAAGCTCCGCTGCTCCTTACCTTGGACGAGGGGTATCTTCTCACGGCTGCCCCTCCTGACCTTGAACGTGGCTTAGTGTGTGTCAGTTAGGAAGATAAAAAGTGACCTTCTGCTCACTGAGACTTAAATACAATCCTATGGATGAGAGACACCTTAAGAACAATTTGTCATTACACATCCCAAAATAAACCTGTTGGTTTGCCATTTAGAAAAACTTATGAATAAGCTTGACAAGATTTCAAGCCTGCACACTGTTATCTTGTTCCAATTTTCCTATTAAAATTTAAAAGCCTAAAAATAGAGCCTTTGGCTGATTTCTTTTTGGTGAGACTATAGTAACTGTATATCTAATGCAGCAGTTTAAACCATGACAATGATAAAATTTGAATAATTTCTTTATTCATTCCCTAGACACTGATTTTTTTTTAATTGCCCTAGGGGTGCTTCGGGTAGTCTTTGAGATCTTACTTTAAGAAAGCACTTTTAAAGTGGTCTCTAGGGAACATATATCAGAAACAAGCCAGAAGCTTTGTAGAGCTATCTCAGCTTACAGTTACATGGTCAAGGATGCTCCATAAACTTAAAACAACTCAAGGCAACTTTTGAGAAATGGAGCAGAGGCCTGAATTAACTTGCAGTTTTAAAACAGACCAATAGTGTGAAGAGAAAACTAAAACAGAAAACTCTAAGTTCAGCAAAGCGTCTGATTTCCTCTAAATTTGATGCAGATGGGGTGTGAGAATAATAACTGAACGTTTATTAATAGTCTGTAGCTTTAAGTTTATGTGCTTCATTCCAAAAGAAAAGTGAAGAGAAAAGAATTTCCTTGAAGGATGCTGACATTCTAATTAGAGCTAGAGAACAAGAAGAGCAAAACATTATTCTAAACTTTGTTAATTCCCTATGGACATGAATCCTTGTCATGGATTAAGCACAGCTTATTAAAAGGTAAGTAAGTTTTATCATAAAAAATAAGCCCATTTTAGCACTCTTTTACAGAAGCAAGATTTAAGTCTTTGAAGACAAATTCTGATATTGTCAAACTATAGTTGAATACTCTGATCATTACATCTCACAAAATCACATGAATATTTACACTTAACAAGCATAAACACAAGAAGAGGTATGTAAAACATTCTGTGTACTCCTTGAAGAATGCAATGACTCCTATAGGTCCCCTTTTATAACTCTTTTTCATCTGTGTTCTTTTCTCTGTTATAAGTAGAAAACATTATTTGCTTCAATAATTTAGCCAACTCTAAAATTCATGATTAGCCTGCATGAAGCCCTAAGGTAGTCGAGACTACAGCAACACTGTGTATGAATATGAATTTTCAAGTATTTCAACATAGAAATGAACGTTTACAATTAAATATTCATATACCAAGACAAAAATTCCAAAATTTAAAGAGGGAAGAAAAAACATAATCTCAATTTGTTTTACATTGTGCTATTCTTGTATATATGTTCAAAACTATAGTTCAAGGATTTTCATTATAAAAACACATTTACTAATTGTTTTATTGTGGGTTTATTCCTATCTTATTCATTGTAATAAGAGACCTAATCTATACAGTTCATGTGTTTGCATGCATATCCTATTCTTACTTTTTCAGGGAAGATGAACAAGGAAAAAAAGGACCTACACAATAAATAAGAGAGTACATAGTACTCAGGGTGTAGAATAAGAATGACTATTTTGCATTCAGAATACAGTTTCAAAAATTATGGCATAAAAGATAACAGATATGGAAGTCAGGGTATGGTGATACAACATGCAGATGTGTTCCTAAAAAGATGTCAGATAAAAACATCAGAGTCAAAGACATTATAGCTATTCCACAGATCATAAAAAAAAAATATAGTCTATGCAGGGCAAATATTAGGAATTTATCAACTAGTCAACTTTATTATAGCATAGAAATTTACCAGAATCCTTAACAGAAGTGTCAAAACTTCCAACAACAATTGTGCATTTGTCCACTTCTAATATATTTAATTATGACCAATCTAGATAGCATACTCAAAAGCAGAGACATTACTTTGCCGACTAAGGTCCGTCTAGTCAAGGCTCTGGTTTTTCCTGTGGTCATGTATGGATGTGAGAGTTGGACTGTGAAGAAGGCTGAGTGCCGAAGAATTGATGCTTTTGAACTGTGGTGTTGAAGACTCTTGAGAGTCACTTGGACTGCAAGGAGATCCAACCAATCCTTTCTAAAGGAGATCAGCCCTGGGATTTCTTTGGAAGGAATGATGCTAAAGCTGAAATTTTAGTATTTTGGCCACCTCATGCAAAGAGTTGACTCATTGGAAAAGACTCTGATGCTGGGAGGGATTGGGGGCAGGAGGAGAAGAGGATGAGATGGCTGGGTGGCATCACTGACTAACTCCAGGAGTTGGTGATGGACAGAGAGGCCTGGCGTGCTGTGATTCATGGGTTCACAAAGAGTTGGACATGACTGAGTGACTGAAATGAACTGAACTGAACTGAATATATTTAATGATTTTGCTTTATGGTTTTGATGTTACAGTAATTGGATAAATAGTTTAACAGTGCAATATTTCTTCATTTCTCTCTTTCTTCACTATAAAATAAACTTCATTTTGTTGACTTCATGTAGTCATGACTTCACTTTTCAAACATGTTTGAATCATCCAAATTCAAAAATAATACACTAAATGCCATGCAAAATGTCATTTGAATATAAGGTTATTTTCTCCCCTTAAGTTCTTTTTTAATTTAATTGTTGAAAACACATATATATGAAACACACAAAAATAATAAATGCAGTATAAAATTCCACGAGTGTTAAGACAGAAAAAAGTCTCAAGAGTTTGTTGATAGCTACAGTGGTTAGAAAATGTAATATAAGAAAGAAAAGACTCAAGTGCAGATTTGAAATAAAGACAAGTGGAGAAGAATTCCAAAGGGAAGCACAATAAACAAAAGCCTGGATATGTAAAAAACTGCCCATCATCCAACATCTATTGAGAACCTATTATGTGACAAGCACTGTACTTACAAGATGGAAAAATAAGAATCATTAAGACCAAGTTCTTGCTCTATAAAACCTATAATTTACTGGTGGTGAAATCCGTTGTGTCACTTTCTGCCTTTTCTGAGTATAGAACCTCAGTTTGAGGGCAGAGGGAAACCAGTTTTCTGCTGCTTTCAGATCATGTGATTCAAACTGGCTTGGAATCCTTTACCTTCAATTCTTAGGATAACCATGAGTAAGTAAAGAATTTTCATTATAAATCATGGAGAGTTGTTCAAACTATTGAAAAGAAAGAACTCTACTTCTACAGGAATTGCTAAACTGGGAGGCTATAAATTCCTGGTGGCTGATTTTCCTATGTGAAGAGGGAATTGCCCTATAAACAAAGGCCACAAAGAAAAAAACAGAGCCAAAACAGAAGATATTTTTATATCACTTGAAGACCTAGATCCATCTATGCCTGAAAATCTACCTTTTTTTTATCATATGATCTATTGCAGTTCTTTATTTTCTCTATGTAAAATTAAAATTTGGACTTCTGGTTTTGTGCTACTGAATGGTGGTTCTGGTCAACTGACTATCATGTTAGTGTAAGGAACAGAAGGCAATGGGTCTGGCTGGAAAAATTTGTGTTAGAGGAAAAAGAGAAATAACCTTGGAAGGCAGACAGCAAATAGATGTGTCAAGAAATTATCCTGAAAGAGTTTGAGCCCACTGAAAATTTAACATAATTAAAGGATTGTTTTAATAACAGTGTAGTAAGCATGTGTAAAAATGATTGAAGAGGAAGAAATCAACAAGGATGCTTAAGCTGTATCCAAGAATGAATCAATACTTGCTTTGCGACTGATTGTAACTGGAAATGGTAGAGAGGGAGGAGTCAAAGATGATTACAAAGCTTAATAATAGGGCAGTACAGCATTCACAGAAACAAGGTCAAAAAGGAAGACGTGTTAGGGAAAATGTAAAGTGCAATAGAACAATAAAATCTCTGATCGGAAACATCTACATGGAAGATATAACTATAGCACTGTGGCTTTGCTAAAAGTCATTCATGAAGTATATATTTGAAGAGATCTTTGAAGTAAAGATTTTGACTATATTCCTGGCAGGAAACATGGAGCAAGATGAGCAGTATAATAGGGTGACAGCATAATTCATTTTCAAACTAGAGTACTATTGAGGGTAAAGGGAGGCTCTCAAAAACTACGCCTGGAAAATAGAAATAAATTAGAGTGTTCCTGTAAAACTCAGACATACAGTAATTCTAATTGTAGTAGAATTAAAGTAGATGGATACTTCTGTTTCTAGCTAAGACCACTTCTGCCAGGTCTTCTCTTTTAAAACTAAAAGCCCACAGATACAATAGAACAAAGACTCTTAGAGGTGGAAAGAAGACGAATGGCCTAGTGACCTCAGAAATCAACATGGCAGTGAGCTTAGTTTCCTTGCTACTTCCCAGATATCCTTAACAGATTACTAGGTACTAACAAACAAAAATCTTCAAGAAAAGTCTTTTTCCCTACCTAAGGGGCCTGGGAAAGGATGACCTTACAACAGAAAACTTTCTTGGAAATTCCTGCCTAAATCCAGCCAACACAGTTGGAAAATATCATGCTGTTTTCAACACTGTGATCAAGGAACTTCTCTTCCACTCCATCCTCCTGCCCACAGAAGCAAGCGACCTGCATTAAATTTCCAGCCTAGTGTCTCAGCAGGGAGTTAATTTCCCATCCCCTGCCCGGAAGAATCACTCTGTGCTCCAATTCTCCACTTGGATGGTGTCCAAAACCTGAGTACAGAGCTGAGGCTGGAGCTCACCCCATTCCCTGCTTGGTGAATGCAAGCAACTCTGATTCTCTGCCAAGGAAGTATTGGTGGCCTCAGCTCAGAACTGACTTCCTACCCCGCAGCCATCAAAAGTAGGGAGTGATTGGACTTTCCTTCCAGGTTGATGGCAGCAGGACCCAGCAGCATGGTCATTAGACATTTTTTTTAATGGAAGAAAAGAAATGAAAATACAGAGTCAGCAAACTTGTTTTCTTCAAGATGAAGAAATATATAAGAATAAACACAGAATGAAAAATTTAGGCAATATGAAAATAATGATTGGGGTTGACATGTACATACTCTTGATACTATGTCTAAAATAGCTAACTAATGAGAAGCAACTATACTCCAATTAAGATTTTCTTTTAAATATAAAAATAGTGAAGGCAGCATAGATTAACAAAACCACCAATAGCGATATAACTGGGAAATAGTGATACTCAATATGCAGATCAGCGGGGGTTGCTCTGAGAAGAGAAAGGTGACCTTTCAATCTGTGAGAAGATGAAGAGAATAAAAAACAAAGGGGGTGGGGGAGATAACTATGTTTTGGATGGTTTCACTCACCTGATGAAGTAAAATATCCTGACAATAAATTGTACTCCTCATTTTGTGAGTACACAGTCAGAATTTTTTTTCTTTTTCAATTTTTTAAAATTTAAATTTATTTATTTTAATTGGAGGCTAATTACTTTACAATATTGTATTGGTTTTGTCATACATCCACATGAATCTGCCACGGGTGTACACGTGTTCCCAATACTGAACCCCGCTCCCACCTCCCTCCCCATACCATCCCTCTGGGTCATCCCAGTGCACTTTTTTCACAGCTCCAATCTGAGTACCATTTCTTTGTAGACTCTATGTTTTTCATGGTTTGCTGATGGCTGACTCCCTGATTGTTCTTTCTCTGGAGGGGGGAAATTGAGTAGAATAAAGCTCTTGGGAAAATCCTAATAGTGGATCAGAACTGCACTTTAATGCTCCCATCAGTTCAGTCGCTCAGTCGTGTCTGACTCTTTGCAACCCCATGAATTGAAGCAAGCCAGGCCTCCCTGTCCATCACCAACTCCAGGAGTTCACTCAAACTCACATCCATCAAGTCGGTGATGCCATCCAGCCATCTGATCCTCTGTCGTCCCCTTCTTCTCCTGCCCCTAATCCCTCCCAGCATCAGAGTCTTTTCCAATGAGTCAACTCTTTGCATGAGGTGGCCAAAGTACTGGAGTTTCAGCTTTAGCATCATTCCTTCCAAAGAACACTCAGGATCGACCTCCTTTAGAATGGACTGGTTGGATCTCCTTGTTCCCATAATTAGGAGTAATTATTTCTGCATAGTTTTGGCCTGAGAGCTCTGCCTTTCTAGCTGTAAGCAGCAGCAGCCCAAGTCCTAAGAAGTGGGGTAAGTGACAGAAACAATTCTAAGTAAGGAATATGTACTTTCTCTGCAGAAGGCAGTCTTTCTGATGGAGGTATCACATAGGCTTTCCTCACCATAGAAGCTATTGAGGTATTGGTCAGGCTTAAAGTTTCTGGCTGCTGTTTCAACCTCAGCTATTTAAGACAAAATATTTGTATCCATTTCTTCCTTCTCCATAATAACATTTCATTAAGGTGCCACCAGTGGTAAAGAACCCACCCACCAAAGCAAGAGACTTAAGAGACGTGGGTTCCATCTCTGGGTTAGAAAGGTCCCCAGGAGAAGAGCATGGCATCCCACTCCAGTATTCTTGCCCAGAGAATCCCATGGACAGAGGAGTCTGGAGGGCTATAGTCCTTAGGGTCTCAAAGAGTCCAACACTGAAGCTATATAGCATGCAGGCACATGGTACAAGGCTTTTTTGATCCATTGGATCAAAACCATCCAGCTGATTTGACTAAAAATTTATTTCCTATTGCTATTCAGGAAAAGGTTTTCAATGTTCACCATTTTGTATTAAGCAAAGTTCTAACCAGCAGTCTTTTCTTTCCAAACTGGTTTTTCCAGTGACAATCTGGTTTCATTTTTTTTTTAATAAAGCATTTCACCTTCCCTCCAGGTGAAGTTAAAGATCTTCATAATTTTGGTATTAAGGATGCTGGAAATAAAAGGAAATCCAGACCATATATATAAATCCATTGTTATTTAAGAGCATTTTTTCACTGATTCCTCTTAAGTCACTAGTTAACATCCTGATCATGCTCCCTTTCAATTTATAAGAAATTTTAAATAGTGAAAGGGGATGAAATGGGAAGACTCTGAAACATTTTAAAGAGATGATTTTTTTTATTAATAACATAATTTTTGGTCAAGATGTAGCTCTTTGGGTTGAATCCAACTGAAGTATCTCAATACAATTTTTAATGAAGCTCCTTGACCTCAGGAGAGGAATAACACTTCCCAAGCTACTACCACTCGTATTACTTTTTCTCCCTAATTTTGTATCAATTATAGATGCATATGCCAGAAGCCACATAATAATCTGAAGAAGGAAAGGTCAATATGAAGAATTATTAACTTTTTACAAAGAATTAATTAAGAGAGAACAAAAGAAAACTCCCTAAAATACTCTAGGGCTGAAGAAATATACGGTACTCAAGAAAGTAACAAACTTGAAGGTGGACAGAGTGGGATTTCTCCCTAAGGTGGGGATTCAGACCTCACTGAAGAAGGTGAGGTTGCAGTTCACTGAAAGAAAATATTTCCGGATTACCCTGGGGTGGAGTCTACTCAGTCAGTAGGCCAAGGGTAGAAACAGAACCATCTGTCAGGGTACCCCCAAAATTTTTCAGGAAGCTGTATGCTAAAGTTTCTGCACAGAATACTTTGGAAGCATAGAGCCCCAAATTTCTTACAGTCTGTTGGTCAGTCTGTTGGAAAGCCAGTTGAAACATCAGCTGGCCTAACCAGAAAACTACTAGGAAACTGCCCACAAGGAATTCACCAAAAGGCCATCACTGGGGAGACTCCAGGAAGCCAGCCAGGATGTCCCTGCAACCTGCAATGTAGAAGCTATATGTGGTACCCCCAGAGCTCATGTAGAAGTCAAGGGACCAGTGACCTTCTTCTAGGAAGCCAGGTATAGTGTCTATGAAACTGACAAAGCCACCATCTGAACTCATAAAGGAGATCAAGTGATCTCTACCAGATGTCTTCCATGTCAGCCTATACCTTCACAAACAGGCTGCTATAGCAGCCTGCATCCCACAAGCTCCAGCATTGACCTTGAACTGGATAAGCCCATTGCTGCCATTTCAAACTGAAGCTCCGTGACCTGGGGCGGGCGGAGGCCAAGCTGCTCCCCTGACAGGCCCACGCAGCCTGGGCAGACCTAGAGGCCCGTGCGCTTTGGAATGGGGGCGTGAGCCAGCTGTGCAGAATGGCGGCCCTTTGGGGTGTGCCGCTGGGATGTGCTGAGTCCTCCCTTCCCATCCCGCCCCCACTTTTTTTCCCCTCCATTTTCTATCCTCCTTCTGCCTCCAAAAAAGAGAAAAGTACCCTGGTTGTCTTAAAAAAAAAAAAGAAAAAGAAATTTTTTTTTTTTTTTTTTTTTTTTACGAAAGACCAGAGGCTGCCAGCTGTCAAGCGATGCTGAGCGGTGCTTTGTTCTTCAGGATGGGAGGAGGCTGGTTGAGTCAGGAGTGGAGGCCTGAGCTAGATAGCAGGGAATAACGCCGGTACTGCTGTTTGTGACCAATCCTCGTTACCACCGCCACAATCAAAGCTGAGTGGAAACCTTTGCTTCTGAGGACGCCGAGAGCATCTGCCCTAAGAGCAGTGCCCCTGTGCCCTCTCCCTGCCGAGAGGGGCTGGGCCAGTCCTGCCACAGGCAGAGGATTGGGAGTGGGGTTGGGAGGGGGCACCCTCCAGAGGGCCTGAGAGGGCTGGCCGTGGGTGGCTGGCATCTCCTTCTCCACAGGATTCTCTTGTTATATCGTTAAGGGACCCAGGTGTCTGGGCTCCCCTCACTGTCAGTGGTTGGCCCCCTCAGCCAGGCCGGCAGCTCTTCCCATCCTTGGGCGTCAGACCAGCCAGAGCACAGCACCCTGCTGCTGCGGTCAGGGCCAGAGTGCGCACTGAGCCTGGGGAGCGCCTGAAAGCCCCCTCACAGGCCTGGTCCCCCAAACACTCTCTTCTTCGGCCAGCACAGGGAAGTCCAGACTCAGAGTTCCCAAGCCGCCCCACTCCCAAACAATCCTGGATCTCCTCCTTGAGGGTAGAATCGGTCTTTCAGAGTGCAATCGTCTAGAAAGGGGAGTGTGTCCCACAGAACCAGCCTTCCTCCACCGCCCTTTGGAGCCCGGCCCTGCTGTTGTGCTGCTTGTCGGCCGCAAGACGTGGTGACTGCAGGGTTCCTTAGAGAAGGGACATAGCCCGTCGGAGATGCAAGGCACCTCTCCTCAGCAAGCTTTGATGTGGCCCTTTGATAAGGCACTCAAAGAGCCTTAAATCAGGATTTGTGGTGGAGGTGGCTATGGAGAAGGGTGGAGCAGAGTTTAGGTGTGTGCTTTGTGATCTTGGTGTCCATGTTTGTGCCTGCCCTCCCTCCCTGGGGAAGGGCCCTGCTCGGCGCTGCAAAAAGCTGCTAACTGGTAACGGGGCGGATTGTGGTGAGCAGTGGGGGTGCAGCCTGGGAACTCTCCCGACCTTTTGGGAGCAGCTCCCTGGCGAAGGGTAAGTTGTGTCTCAGGAAGGTGGCTCCTGTGTGTGCCTGGGTATAGCTAAGACTTGGCCCGAAGCCTTCCCTGGAGCTGTCAGTCCAGGCAAAGCCAAGGGCACCTGAGCACGGCTGACTTTCCAGTGGCAGCTGGCTGCTCAGAATTTGCATTGAGTGAAACAGGGTGTAAGTTCTCCTCCACACCCGGTGTGGTCAGGCCTTGCAGGTTGGGAGAAGTCAGTCTAATTGAAGATTGTGCAGTTCCTAGTGACAGGTGCCAAGAGGTAATGATTACGGGTTTCTTGGGTCTGATGTACAGTGTGAATAAATGCTTGCAGCTCTTAGCCCTTTTTTGATCAATGAAGCACTTTTTTATTAATATTTTTCTTTGTATGTAAAGGAGGAACCGTAACTCTCCGTAGCTGTACATATAACCCTTTTCTCCTAAAGAGGAGTCGATCAGCGCTCCTGTATTTTTCATTTTTTGTCAAAGCAAGAAGTAAATACTTTAGAACTGTTAAATATATAAATAAAGTGAATAAAGTTTAAAAAAAAAAAAAACATAAAGAAGAAAGCACACCAGACCCAAAAAGAAAATCCCTTCTTCAGTGCCTTTATGCCCAAAGATTAGCATTCTGGAAGCTTGTGAGGAAGAAATATTCCAGTATCACAAATAGGGCAATGAAGAGTAGATTTGAAACTATGAGGCAACAAATATATAATGGATACAATTTAATAAACCAACACCCAAATGAAGTAACTAGTAATAAAAACATTCACCTTTACTTAAGTCATCAAGAGTCCACCATGCTCTGTCTAAAGAATATGAACATGTGATTTTATTGATATTTCTCCTGGCAACCTAAATTTGAGCTTGCACTTCATCCAGCCTGGCATTTCACATGATGTACACTTCATATAAGGAAATACGCAGGGTGACAATACCCAGCCTTGACATACTCCTTTCCCAATTTGGAACCAGTCTGTTGTGCCATGCCCAGTTCTAACTGTTGCTTCTTGACCTGCATACAGATTTCTCAGGAGGCAAGTCAGGTGGTCTGGTACTACCATTTCTTGATTTTCCAGTTTGTTGTGATTCACATAGTCAAGGACTGTGGTATAGTCAATAAAGCAGAAGTAGATATTTTTCTGGAACTCTCTTGCTTTTTCAATGATTCAATGGATGTTGGCAATTTGATCTCTGGTTCCTCTGACTTTTCTAAATCCAGCTTGAACATCTGGAAGTTCACAGTTCAGGTATTGTTCAAGCCTTGCTTGGAGAATTTTGAGCATTACTTTGCCAGTATGTGATATAAGGGCAATTGTTCAGTAGTTTGAACATTCACTGACCTTTTCCAGTCTTGTGGCCATTGCTGAGTTTTCCAAATTTGCTGGCATATTGAGTGCAACACTTTCAGAGCATCATCTTTCAGAATTTGAAATAGCTCAACTGGAATTCCTTTACCTCAACTAGCTTTGTTTGTAGTGATGCTTCCTAAGGCCCACTTGACTTCACACTTCCACATGTCTGGCTCTAGGTAAGTGATCACACCATCATGGTTATCTGGGTCATGAAGGTCTTTTTTGTATAGTTCTTTTGTGTATTATTGCCACCTCTTAATATTTTATGCTTCTGTTAGGTCCAAACTACTTCTGTCCTTTATTGTGCCCATCTTTGTATGAAATGTTCCCTTGGTATCTCTAAATTTCTTGAAGAGCTCTCTAGTCTTTTCCATCCTACTGTTTTCCTCTATTTCTTTGCACTGATCACTGAGGAAGGCTTTCTTACCTCTCCTTGCTATTCTCTGGAACTCTGCATTCAAATGGCTATATCTTTACTTTTCTCCTTTGATGTTAGCTTCTCTTCGTTTCTCAGCTATTTGCAAGGCCTCTTCAGGCAACCATTTTGCATTTTTGCATTTCTTTTCCTTGGGGATGGTCTTGATCTCTGTCTCCTGTACCATGTCATGAAACTCTGTCCATAGTTCTTTAGGCATTCTATCAGATCTAATCACTTGAAACTATTTGACACTTCCACTGTATAACTGTAAGGGATTTGATTTAGGTCATATATGAATGGTTTAGTGGTTTCCCCTACTTTCTTCAATTTAAGTCTAAATTTGACAATAAAGAGTTCATGATCTGAGCCACAGTCAGCTCCCAGTCTTGTTTTCGCTGGCTGTATAGAACTTTTCCATCTTTGGCTGCAAAAATATAATCAATCTGATCTCGGTATTGACCACCTTGTGATGTCCATGTGTAGAGTCTTTTCTCGTGTTGTTGGAAGAGGATGTTTGCTATGACCAGTGCGTTCTCTTGTCAAAAGTCTATTAGACTTTGACCTGTATCATTTTGTACTCCAAGGCCAAATGTGTCTGTTACTCCAGGTATCTCTTGAGTTCCTAATTTTGCATTCCAGTCCCCTATAATGAAAAGGACATCTTTTGAGGGTGTTAGTTCTAGAAGGTCTTGTAGGTCTTCATAGAACCATTCAACTTCAACTTCTTCAGCATTACTGGTTGGAGCATAGGCTTAGATTACTGTGATATTGTATAGCTTGCCTTGGAAATGAACAGAGATCATTCTGTTGCTGTTGTTGTAGTTGCTGTTGTTGTAGTTGCTGTTGTTTTTTGGCTTGTTATTTTTCAATTATTTTATTTTTTATTGAAGGATAATTGCTTTACAGAATTTTGCTGTTTTCTGTCAAACCTCAATGTGAATCAGCCATAGGTATACATATACCCCCTCCCTTTTGAAATTCCCTCCTATCTCCTTCCCCATCTCACACCTCTAGGTTGATACAGAGCCTCTGTTTGAGTTTCCTGAGCCATACAGCAAATTCCTGTTGGCTATCTATTTTGCTTACAGTAATGTAAGTTTCCATGTTACTCTTGAGATTGCATCCAAGTACTGCATTTTGGACTCTTTTTTGACTATGATGGCTACTCCATTTCTTCTAAGGGATTCCTGCCGACAGTAGTAGATATAATGTTCTTCTGAGTTAAATTCACCCATTCCAGTCCATTTTAGTTCGCTGATCCCTAAAATGTCAATGTTCACTCTTGCCACCTCCTGTTTGACCACTTCCATTTTGCCTTGATTCATGGACCTAACATTCCAGGTTCCATGCAACATTTCTCTTTACAGCATCAAATTTCACTTCCATCACCAGTCACATACAAAGCTGGCTGTTCTTTTTGCTTTGGCTCCATCTATTCATTCTTTCTGGAGTTATTTCTCCACTGATCTCCAGTAGCATGTTGGACACCTACAGACCTAGAGAGTTCATCTTTCAGTGTCCTATTTTTGCCTTTTCATACTGTTCATGGGGTTCTCAAGGCAAGAATACTGAAGTGGTTTGCCATTCCCTTCTCTAGTAGACCACATTTTGTCAGAATTCTCCACCATGACCCACCCATCTTGGGTGGCCCTACATGGCATGGCTCATAGTTTCATTGAGTTAGACAAGGCTGTGGCATTTCATAGCATTAAAATGATTGCTATTTTGCAGAAGAACTGTGGCATTTAGCTCATCTTTGATGTTAAAGACAAAAATGATGTCCCTCCCACTCCACAACTCTTAGAACAGTTACTGTTTTATACAATTAGCATATTGGAAATCCTGATACATCACTATATATAATAATATTCAAATTGTATGCATGTGTGCTAAGTCACTTCAGTCATGTCTGACTTTGCAACCCAATGGACTGCAGCCCACTGGGCTCCCCTGTCCATGGGATTCTCCAGGTAAGAATACTGGAGTAGGTTGCCATGTCTTCCTCCAGGGGATCTTCTCAACCCGAGGATCAAACCTGCATCTTTTACATTTCCTGAACTGGTTGGCAGGTATTTACCACTAGTGCTATCTCAGAAGCCCCAGTATTCAAATTATCTAGCAAGAAATCAACGCTTTACTTTGATTTCTGGAAATGTTCCTTGGGCTAGTAAGTCTTACAGCTATTTGCAAGTGTTAACTCTAGCAAGTCTGGAATTGACCTGAAAACCTACAAGGTACAATCCTTGGCCAAAGCATAAAAAATATTGATGAATAGTGTTGCTTTGTAATCGTGAATTTGAGGAATTTCAGGGCCATTCACACCCTTTTGCCACCTTTGTTTATTGATAATAGTGAAATTGGTGATTTACAACTGATCTTGGTTAGATCCCTGAAGCTGAGGAATGGGTGTGGAGAGAGCTGGGTTTTGCTGTCAGGTTACATAATAAGAATATGCCTACCTGAGCAACAGACTATAAGAAATCCTGGATGAAACTCCATTTGGTGCTTCATGGTTCCAAAGTATTGTGTGCACATGTCAGTGCTTCCTGATCCAAGAGAAAAATGTTCCCCAATGTTCTTTACAAAGGAGGGCAATTAGAAGTCACATCTGGCCTTCCTGAATCCCTCACTACCGGGCAACTTTGGTGCCATGCATGTCCTTACTTTAATGATGTTGCAATATTGTGACCTTTTTTTGAAACAATGATTTACAATCATTGTCATCTGAGTCCTAATTCTTCTTCAGCAGTCCTTCCCTGTCTAACTGCCATTGTTAATGCAGCAAGACAGGTAGAAGGCATAATAATTTCTAGATCTTGCAAAGTGTGTGGGAAAATATTCCAAAAGTAGACTAGGTTTTATCCCAGAAAGAACCACCAGGAAACGGCTTTGTAAAGACTTCATTTTTGAAGAGCCTCAGAAACTTTCCATTTGGCACTTTTCCTTTTCCCTTGCTTGAAATTTCTCTAGATTTGACAACTATTAACAGGATTCTACATCCCATCATGTTGCCTTTAATATTTCCAAGCCAGCAAGTTTTTGTCATTTTTGTAATGAAACTCAAATGATGAAATGTGTTGGCTCTGGGCTGCATTTTTCCTTTTTCTGAAAAGCCAAATATTGAGAATAGTCTGCAACAAATGATATCTGTATTTTTCATCTCAATTTCTCATCTACTATAGGATAGTGCCATCATCTCATCTCTTGTTGAATATCTGAGGAGTCCATTAAATTTGCTTGGCTTTTGTGAAGTACCATCCTATCCCAATAAAAGCCATTAATTCATCCTGCATAAAAAAATATGCCTTTTATTTTGAAGAGGTTATTTCATAAAGCTCTGATGTGAATATTTAATGTAATTAGGATAAAAAGTGGAGTACTACTAGACATTGTTCAACATGTTATTTTAATAACATTCAAATAATGTTATTTATCTTTAAAAAGTAGAAATACAAAGTAAGATTTTTTGTACAGGGCTTAAATAGTAGTTATGTTTAGATTTTACGTGATGAATGTATTGGATATAATTTTTCACTTGTTATTATAACCTAGCCAAAGGCATGTTTTAATTTCTAAAATTGCCAAATATTAAATTCACCAGTGAGACAAAGTATCAAGCCACTCCACCCCACCCATTATTTCTGATATGATAGCCCTGGGGAAGAATGTAACCATCCACGAGGAGAAGAAGCATAATTAAAGAAAGGAGACATGGCCCCAGTGCACAGCTTTCTTGTCCAGATGATGTGAGATTCAACCCAGTGTCTCTCAGTTTCCTCAATAAAATCAAAACAAGCCCCCAAGTCAGCACATGTCCTAGAGAGATGTTAACATCACCTTCATCTCCAGCCATGTCATTTAATTTTGGGACTTGAGATGGGACATTAGAGTGGGGACAATAGGGTTATTTACTTTTCCCATTTTTCCCAGTAAATAGCCCTCTTTCCTCTTTTCAGTTTTTAAAGCTTATTTAATTTAATTGAACCATGGGGGTGTAAGCTAGAGAAGATTGAAGCAGGCTGTCTGTAAATTGAGTCCAGAAGGCATACCCAGAATATTTCAAACCAGTTCTTTAAATTAAATTGTTACTATAAAATAATTCTATTTTATTAAATTTTAAAGGATGATGTTGACTTTACAGAATGCAAACTTGTCTCGACAGTTTAGAATCTGTAAACATGTGGCAAAATCATTGTGATTATCTTAATTATAGGTAAATATAAATATTTGTATAAAAATTATTTTATAAATAGCTGAAAAAAATCTTTCATCCATCTTTGTTAAACATAGTGACTCAACAATTAGCTCTTCTCTTTGACTTTCCTGCAGTGTAGCAAGAAGACAAAGCTTAAGAGATTGACTTGGCAGCATTTAACATAGATATTCTCAGCTGTACTACTGACTGCTTATATGAAATGAGTAAGTTACTCTGAACCTGTCTTCTCACTTAAAAAATGAAAATAATACTGTGGATATTTTAAGAATATAAGTGATACCTCACATAAAGCCTACAACATTAAATATTTTCAAACCATTGCTGATATAATTATCATTTTAATCATGAATTTCAGACATAGTTTTGCATTTTTGCCTCATTCAGCCACAGTTTGCTCATCTATCAGAGTTAATTCAGACACATAATCATGGCCCTAAGCACAACTGGCATTATTTGAATCAGTGACATTTTTCTCATTAAAATTCAACACATCAGAGGTCACTGTTTTTTGCAAAAAACTGTGAATTGGGGGTGGGGGGTGGGGTGGGGAACAAAAAACTATGACTTGGGATTATCTGTGCTATGTGAAGGTAGCATTGAGATGTCACTTCCCTGAGTCACAAGCAAGATGTTTTAATCCAAATCTTAGAATATCTCTAATTAAGAAAGCCTAAAGTGGTCACCTAGATAGTATATTCAAAAGCAGAGACATTACTTTGCTGACTAAGGTCCGTCTAGTCAAGGCTATGGTTTTTCCAGTAGTCATGTATGGATGTGAGAGTTGGACTGTGAAGAAGGCCGAGCGCTGAAGAATTGATGCTTTTGAACTGTGGTGTTGGAGAAGACTCTTGAGAGTCCCTTGGACTGCAAGGAGATCCAACCAGTCCATTCTGAAGGAGATCAGCCCTGGGACTTCTTTGGAAGGAATGGTGCTAAAGCTGAAACTCCAGTACTTTGGCCACCTCATGCGAAGAGTTGACTTATTGGAAAAGACTCTGATGCTGGGAGGGATTGGGGGTAGGAGAAGAAGGGGACGACAGAGGATGAGATGGCTGGATAGCATCACGGACTCAATGGACGTGAGTCTGAGTGAACTCCTGGAGTTGGTGATGGACAGGGAGGCCTGGTGTGCTGCAATTCATGGGGTCACAAACAGTCAGACACGACTGAGTGACTGAACTGAACTGAACTGAACTGAAAGTGGTCAGCATGATTGCAAGAAGCAGTCACATTTGAGAACTGCAGGGAAGAGATAAATATGTTCAATTATACATCAAACATTAGTATTTATCATTGTTTCAAAAGAGCAGATGCACATTTTACACATTTTTGTGTAAAGAAATATGACTGTTTAAAGCAAACAAATTATGTTGTAGTGTATAAACTTGCAGACAAGAATTAAAAAGACAAGTAATAGATATATTATTGTTGGAATTTCAAAACTAATAAAATCAATCATATAGGAAAATAACAAATGTCTAAACACTGGATGAACCTAGGAATTAAGTTACCATACAAAAATAAATTACAGACAGATCAATGATTTAAATTTTCAAGAAAGATTGAAGAAAAAAAACTAAACAGCAATAATAACATAGAAGTATATTTTTAGGATTCACAATGTGAAGGCCTTTTTTATCCTCCTTATCAGTCAGAAATAATATAAGAAAATACTATCCCAAACAAAGTTTCTCTATGACAGAAGATGCTCTAAAGAAAGTTTAAAAGGACAAATTCTGAAAATACATTTCAACATATACCAAAGGGTCAGCATCATTTAGGATGAGGTTTTGACAGCATCCTGAAAACATTGCTGCTGTGAATTCAGTAATATCCCAATCAAGTGCCAGCTCAAGCCAAACCTACCTCCATATAGGGTTCACAAAGGAGCCTCACATAAGAAACCAAGGCACCTTGAATCAAACTACCATTTCCTAACAGCTAACATCTATGCAAGCAACTAATACTGTTGCCGTTGTTTAGTCGCTAAGTCGTGTCCAACTCTTTTGCAACCCCATGGACTGTAGCCCACCAGGCTCCTCTGTCCACGAGATTTCCCAGGCAAGAATACTGGAGTGGGTTGACATTTCCTTCTCCAGGGGATCTTCCTGACCCAGGGGTCAAACCTGCATCTCCTGCATTGGTAGGCAGATTCTTTACCACTGAGTCACCAGGGAAGCCTAACAAACTATGACAAATGCATTAAAAGTTGATTCAGAGCACAGGCCTTGGTCTCATTCAATCCTCCTATTCTCACCTCTCAATACTCCCCATTTCTCTATACATAATGAAGAACATTCTCAAGAATACCTACATAGAGCAAGCAAGGTATCCATGCCTTAACAGTGTCCTTAACTTGGTTTATCTGCTTTGTCACATGTAATACAAGCAGGGATGGCAAGAAACTGGCTGCCTGGCCTTGATGCCTAAAACTAGAAGTCTAAAGAGAAAAGGAAACATAGATCTCCATGATTTTAAGATATAATAATCTTATCTATTATAAATTAAGTCCAATCAATGACTCAAGCTCTAACTAGATATATTAGCAAATGTTTCTCCCTTGGAGAAGAGTGGATGACTAAAAAAGATAACACAGTGTGAGGAAGACATGGAAAAATTTTGGATCATCAGAGAAATTAAGTGGAAATTCAAGAATCCATTTTGAGAAAATTATAGACATCTCTGCTCTCAGTTAATTCCAAGACTACTCCTCATCACAAAGGGTAGGAGAGTTGCTAAGAAAATGGCCGTAGAATTAGAAGCCTGTCTCCACCATGATTGTTTGTGTGGCCATGAGTACCTATCTTAAACTCTTAAGCTCATTCCTTGCCTTGTTAATTTGAAATAGTACTTTCCTCCTTGGGTTTGTAGCACTAATATCCACTAAATGAGATGCATTAAGAAAACTCTGTTTTGCTAATTCATACTATTGTTTTTCTCACTGAGAAATAATCCAAATTGTAGGTTTAATGTGCTTAGCACATAGTAAAAACAAATAAGTGAACAAATGTTGTATATTTTAGTCCTCAACCATTCTTAAGAAAATGTCAAATTTCTCAGTAATGTCTTTTCACTTCTGCAATATTAGCCAAACCCCCTATCCTGCTTTTATATGTGCAAAGAACCTGGCCCTACACAGTAGATGCTCAATACATTCTTATTTCATCAATGAACCTGATGCTCAAATCTTGTGCAAGTAACCATCAGAAAGAAAATCATTCAGCAAATGTTCTGAAAAAAAGTCTCTGACCCTAGTGACTTATCACTTTTGATTTAATGACTTATCTCCAAGGAATAAAGCATTTTATTTGGAACTTACTAAAATAGCTTTTAGTCCAAGTCCTAAGGAAGCTTTTATAACAATTGCAATGATTGTTAGATGGATTGGATTCTCTGATTTGGTTCTACACAGATCCAACCCAATCCAATGCTGCAAACTACCAAAAATTGAAAACTAGTACTAAAATATCATTGTAGGCCACTGAACATAAGTTGAAGTTTTGGAGAAAACTGGATTGGCAGAATTTTTAGACAGATAGTTTTCAAATAATTTCCAACTGTTCACTGTTAGGGCACCATAAGAGTTTCCCCCTGTTTTCTACTTCCTATACTGATACTAAACAGCAAAGGTATCATTGCTTCTAATTTAACCTGTAGGTATGTTTTCATAGTACAAAGTTTGAGTTCCTATAGCTTCAGTCTTTCGCATGATATAATGCTGCTGTTATTGACTAAGGGTTTTATAGAAAGGGAAATGTAAAGGGTATGACTGGCTTAATCAATTCATCTGTCCACAATTCACTATCAGACATGATCAGAGGTATGTAACATGGTTGTCCAAAGTCACCTTATAATTCTTCCTGTGTTCCTGAAATTTCTAACCCATTACATGAGAAAAAACACTGCCTTGTTAGCATTTTTAAGTATAATTTTATGTCTAAACTTTGATTTTAGTTACAGCCAAGTCACAGAGTTGATGAACCCCAGTAGAACAAAAAGAAGTCATTCTCTATTCTAACTTACATTATACGGCATTCTCACAAGTAACAAAAAAGTATATGGTGGCTCCCTTATTTTATGTGTGACTGCACATCTGAGTCCAATGAGAAATGCGGCAGTTCCTCACACAGCAATAGTGGCTTCCATATGTATCATTACACGTACATAGCTCTATTTTAATTTAGAAGGATGGTTCTAACCATAAAGATAGTTGACTCACATAGGTTTCCAAACTTTAAACATTTCATTCCTGTTTAGCTACTACAGAAATTTAAAATCTAAAAAGTTGAATTGTCAGCGAAGCAACACATTCTTTTTTTACTCTTTCATAACCATTTCATATTAAATGCATCTCACGTAGCAAAGCTCTTTTTCTCCCCCAGAGAATCTGGCAGCCACGAGACTTAGTTTTACCAGCATCTGTGGGTATTCTCTCAGTACCAGTCAAGTACTCTGAGAGAGTAATGGAGAAGTCACTGATATTTTCTAGAAAATCACTCCAGCAGCTCATCAAAAACTTGACATAAGGAAAAATAATTTCTGAAATCTTTAAAGACTTTACTTAAATTCATTTTTTGGAGACCAAAGGGAAATCATATTTTTTAAATCTCATATAAATGAGTTCCATGGTCCATTAAAATCTTTTTGCTGTTGTATGAGTTTTTGGTAATAAAATGCATTACTCATGAATACATTTCCAGTCTATAGGGGCCTTAAATAAAAGAGTAGGAAAAAAAAAATGGAGAATGGAAAAAGAAACTGACATTTGCCAGGTACATATATTTTACCAGGAAGATTATAATTCTGTTTTTAATCAGAGTAAAAGTACATATTTATTCATATGTCAAAAAATAAGTCCATTAAAGAAAACTTGCGCATTTTTATAACATGTAATTCCCGTGGCATTTCAGAAAATGGGCTGTTCTAACCCACATTGTTTCTGAAAAGTGTCAAATCAGTGACTGTATTATATGAAGCTTTTCTTATTTTTATGTAATAAGATACATCTCAAATATCAATGATTATAACTGCATGTATCCCAGAACATATCATAATGTTTCATGTTTCTTGCCTTTACACATGAAAGGGCCACTATCTAGAATATCTTCTGTCCTTCTTACTTGGCAAAACTGTTGTTACCACTTCAGTTCAGATATAGCTTCCTCCAGAAAAATTTCCTTGGCCTATATATTTGCATTATAAATTGTTATGAATTGCTCCATTTTCTAGGAAATATCTGTTCCCTTTACATATTTACATTGTAATCATCACACAGTAGAATCACTTATTAAGGTATCTATCTTCCCTAGAAGACTAGAAAGTTGTTGCTCATAAGCACTATCATAGACATTTTGAATGCAACACACAGAATCTAGAACATGAAAGGCATCTAATAATTTTAGTCAATTGAGTTATAGAAAAACCAGAAACTTAGCATCCTGTTTAAGATTATTTAAAAGGACCTAATTTCTCAATGGGAAGTCATGAGGTAAATCTCTGCATACATTCTACTATCTTATGATTTTAAGAAGATTTATAGATGCAGTTCATTCAGTTACAACTTTCACTTTATAATTAGATTCTTATACCTAAATAGCCATTTATAAATGAAAATGCTCAGTAAATACTTAGATATTTTGAACTTATTCATATTGACTACTTTTAAAAAGTCAGAATAGTAAACCTATCCATGTTTTCTAAATTTTCAATAATTCTCAAGTGACTAGTATAAAAGTAGAGTTATTCAAATCCAGATTATTTTTTAAATTACATTTAACAGTTTTCAACTAATAACCATCGAACCAGGGCAGGAAAAATTATTCAATATAATTCTCTTTCTCTGCTTCTTGGTACTTTTGGTCTGTAAATTGATTTTGAAAAGCACTTTTGACAAAGATCACTGATTTTCCATGCAAATTAGTGCTGCCTTTAAGCTTAACTGCACCACTCAGCCTCTGCTCCCCAGGCAAATAACAAAAGGCAGCGGAATCATCCACAAAGCTAACATGAAACATCCCTCAGCCCATCTAACATTTCAGTACAACCACTGCTTAGAAAACCAAAAATACATCTGTGCAAAATTGCTGAAAATTTGGAACTAGCAGCACTTTCTTTCAACACTTTCATTTTATAGTAAGTCCTGATTCCCTTAAAAACATATATCAGCCTTTACTCTCTTTTGAAAGCGTCATTGTTATATTAGATATCTGCTTAAGAAGATCCTTGGCAATGTTTGGAAGTTTTTTCACTTTATCTGAATTGTGTTTCACTGACCTCCCAGTGGTTCTGCTATTTCACACAGCTGGCTCTGCCTTCCATGTTCCCTTAGAGTGTGGAAATGGAAAAATGTAATGGCCATTCATATACAGAAGCCTCACTGTGAAAATTCAAGCTGTTCTCGCAGTATTCATCAAGACAAACTGGTTTTCTGGCATGCCATTCTTGAAGTAGACATTACTATAGTTGCTGGTGCTTATGGGTAAGTTTCAGTCTACTCTCATCTGTTTTGACTGTTTGATTGGCAAGTTCTGTCAGTTTTATTACTTATTCATGGTTAAGAAATGGAAAAGGCAATTCTTAGTTTTCTTCAATTTATAAAATCCTTAATTAAAATTTTACTTCCCTAATGTTGCTGATTATGCAGCATTCATTGGTATACTTAACCATTGATTGCGTATTTTAAGAAACTCATTTGCTCCTGTCTTTGCCTAATGTTATGAAATCTAGTACCCACTGAAATGGGTGACTTAAGCATTGACTTTTTTCCATCCATTCATTTTCTCACCAATTTAGCATTTTTTGAGGCAACGTTTTCTTCAAAGTACATATTAGAAACTACTTAGATACAATTTTATCTACCAAGATAAAACTATGGTGATTCTAGCTGAGAGTGACTATTCTTTGAGATAATGGCAACCCACTCCAGTGTTCTTGCCTGGAGAATCCCAGGGACAGGGGAACCTGGTGGGCTGCCATCTATGGGGTCGCACAGAGTCAGACATGACTGAAGCGACTTAGCAGCAGCAGCAGCAAACTAAAATAGATTGTTCCATAGGGTTTAGTTCAAAATTAAATATTGACACATGCTATAAGCGTGAAACTTGAAAACCTTATGCTAAATGGAAACTAGTTTAACAGGACCATAGATTATATAATTCCATTTATATGAGATGTCCAGAATAGGGTAATCCATTAACACAAATAGTAAATTAGTGGTTGACCAGGGCTGGGTGAAAAGGGACATATGGAGTGACCACTAATGTTCAGTGATAAAAATATTCTAGAATTAAACTATTAAGATACTGTACAACTCTTCATATACTAAATATATATACATATATATATAGAATTATATAATTTAAATGGGCAAATTATATGGTATGTTAACTATATCTCTATAAAGCTTTTATATTAACATATCAAAGAATATCTATGCTGTTAACCAGTGGCAGCTGACAAATTCTGTAATTCACATATGAAATAATAGAAAATAAGGCTTAATAGTTTGGTTAAGGTTAGCTAGATCACATGCTTTAGGTATCATAATTGGGCTAGCGTTTGATTATATAATTATGAACAGTGTCTTCCCTAACTTAAAATTTAATAAGGTGCTAATCCTCACTGCTTGACAAATTATAAAACGCCTATCTTACTTGTACCTGCTTCAATAGCTTCTCAAAACTAAGTAATTTGAAATCACCAATTACAAAGCCAAGATTGTCTAGAAAAGTAAAATTGTCTAGAAAAGCATAATTGTCTAGAAAAGTAAAACAATTTTTAAAAATGTATACTATATCTCAAGCTTTTTAAAGCAAAAAAAAAAAAGGCTATATTTTATGCAGATTTGGTTTTGTGGGAAAAAATGGGCATCTAGTTACACAAATAGCCCATTCATTTATTCTGATATTTACACACACATGCTTCATGCAAACATTGACTGAGTACTGACTGTGTCTCACACATTGTCTGTCACACTAAGGAATTCCGGTCAAGCCACTGTCCTCAAAGCACTCAGAATCCAGTGACACTACTGTTACCAGATGAATTCAGTAAACATAAGAACACAAATGCCAGTGATAATATGAGAAAAAGACATGAATAGTCTTACTACTGTCTATCACCTCCGAGGGACACTTCAGTCTCCATACGTAAAAGAGACAAAGTCACATCAGAAAGGAGGACTGGTTAACCAAAATATAAGCAATCTGTTATCACAAAAAGTCCAGTTACTTTTATCTCTGTCCACCCTTTTCAGTAGTTCTGTGACGTAAAGCATCCATATGACTAAGACAATGAAAAATGCAAAAACCAGTATTTTAATAATCCAGCTGAGTCACTCTTATTCTGACTTCCAGAACCCTACTTCTTCTCATTTATATTTTGTCTAGGATGCTAAACAACCTCCCAAATTTAAAATATTTATAGAAATATAATTATCTGGATATCCGTAGACAAGAATCCAGGCCAACTGCTTTAGGCCAGGCCTTCAACATCTTGAGTCTGGATTACCAAAATTGCTGCTGTCTTTCTCACTGTCTTTCCTCAATAACTAAGGTGTTATTTTTCTCTGACGGCTATCTACATTGTTTCTTTGTTTTAATTTCTAGGAGTAAATTATTACGTATCTTAAGGATTTCTTTAGATTTATCCTATTTTTAGTCATTTGCTCAAAGCAGCTTCTTTTTATTTATTTTTTAATTTTATTGGCATATAGTTAATTTATAATGTTGTGTTCATTTCAGGTGTACAGAAAGGTGAATCAGTTACACATATACATATATTCACTCCTTTTTACACTCTACTGGGTAGAATTCCCTGTGTTATAGAAGGTCCTAATTAGTTATCTATTTTATATCAGAGCAGCTTCTTGATCCTATAGGTTCATGTCTTACCAAATTTGGGGAGTTTTCAACCATTAGTTTTGGAATGCTCTTTCTTCTCTCCCTGAAAGACTCTGATATAACAGTGTTAGATCTCTTATCATTATCACACATATCTGAGACTCTGTTAAATTTTTCAGTGTATCTTTAATTTTTCATATTGGATAATTTTTCCTCTTCTATCTTCCAGGTCACTGATTTCTCTGCCTTATCCCTGCATTTTGCTATTAAACTTCACTCAGTGAAATTTATTTTTTGGTGTTTGTATTTTTAATTCTAAAATTTCCATTATATTCCATTTCTTCATTATATCTTGTATTCTTTGCTGAGACTTTCTATTTCTTTGCTAGCAAGGTGCAGGGGTACCTTATTATAACTTCCCACAAGTGGAAGTCTAAGTTCCCCCTCAGCCTTTGTTAACATGACTAGAGATGGGGCCCAGGTTTATGTTTTAGGGGTCTTCAACTGTTGTTTTGCTAGAGTACAGTGGTTATTGTCTGGAAGTTTTCTGTCTTGCTAGACCACCACTTTCCTGTTCTTCTGGTTACAAAAAGTAGACTTTGTTGGAATTCCTTTTTTTTAAGCTGCACCCTTTGGCATCTCTGGATTTCTAGCATTTTCAGCTCCAAATACAATATATGAAGCAAAACCCAGCACTATTTTGTCTCTCAGGCTCTGTTATCACTAGGCAGTTGGACTTCTTCTCCATCTTCAAGCCTTTTGATGTTTTTCTTATACATAATGTCCAGCATTTTCCACTGTACTTAGTGAGATGAATAGAGAAAAGTATGTCTACACCATATTTCCAGAAGCACAAGCCTGAATTTTGAAAATTTTATTTAAAAATAAAAACTTAAGAAATTTAAATCAAAATTCATTCTGTGAGGCAACCATCATCACCCTGATGCCAAAACCAGAAAAAGACATCACAAAAGAAAAAAAAAAGAAAGAAAGAAAATTACAGGCCAATATCACTGATGAACATAGATGCAAAAATTCTAAATAAAATTCTAGGAAATAGATTTCAACAACACATTAAAAAAAATTACACACCATGATCAAGTCAGGTTTATCCCAGGGATGCAAGGATTCTTCAATACACACAAATCAATCAAGGTGATACACCATATTAATAAATTGAAAGGTTAAAAACCACATGATAATCTCAATAGATGCATAAAAAGCCTTTGACAAAATTCAGCACTCATTTATGATAAGAAAATAAGCTCTTCAAAAAATGGGCATAGCAGGAACCTACCTCAACATAATAAAGGCCATATATGATAAACCCTCAGCAAACATTATTCTCAGTGGTGCAAAACTGAAAACATTCCCTCTAAGATCAGGAACAAGACAAGGGTGCCCATTCTCACCATGATTATTCAACATAGTTTTGCAAGTCCTAGCTATGGCAATCAGAGAAGAAAAAGAAATAAAAGGAATCTAGATTGGAAAAGAAGAAGTAACTCATTGTTTGCAAATGACAGAATACTATACATTGAAAACTCTAAATGTATTATCAGAAAGTCACTACAGCTAATCAGTGAATTTAGTAAAGTAGCAGGATATAAAATCAATACCAGAAATCATTTGCATTCCTATACACTAACAACAAAACTCAGAAAGAGTAATTAAGGAATCAAACTCATTTACTTGCAACAAGTATAAAATATATAGGAATAAACCTACCTAAGGAGACAAAAGAACTGCATACAGATAGCTGTAAGACAACAATGAAAGAAATCAAAGATGACATAAACAGATGGAGAGATATTCCTGGGTTGTAAGGAATATATTCCTGTATTCCTGGGTTGGAAGAATCAATATTGTGAAAATGACTATAACACATAATGCAATCTACAGATACAATGTGGTCCCTATCAAATTACCAGTGGCATTTTTCACAGAACTAGAACAAAAAATTATACAAGTCATACGGAGACACAAAAGACCTCAAATAGCCAAAGCAATCTTAAGAAAGAAGAATGGAGCTAGAGGAATCAACCTTCCTGACTTCAGACTATACTACAAAGCTACAGTCATCAAGATCATATGGTAGTGGCATGAAAACAGAAATATAGATCAATGGAACAAGATAGAAAGCCCAGAGATAAACTCATGCACCTATGGACACCTTATCTTTGACAAAGGTGGCAAAAATATATAATGGGGCAAAGATAGTTTCTTCAATAAGTGGTGCTGGGAAAACTGGGCAACTATATGTAAAAGAATGAAATTAAAACACTTCCTAACACCATACACAAAGATAAACTCAAAATGGAATAAAGACCTAAATGTAAGACAGGTGGTGGTGGTGTTTTGGTTGCTAAGTCATACCCGACTCTTGCGACCATATAGATCGTAGCCTGCCAGGCTCCTCTGTCCATGGGATTCTCCAAACAAGAATACTGGAGTGGGTTGCCATTTCCTTCTCTGCTAAATGGACCTTGATGGTTTCTACCTCACTGGGCCATGAAGGGACTCAGGAGAAACAAAGACTCCTAAAGTTCTCGACACAAGGCTTGGTACCCAGGAAGTTTTCTACACACAGTAAGTTCACTGTGAGCAACGATCATGTAAGACTAGAAACTATAAAACTCTTATAGGCAGAAGACTGTATGACATAAATCACAGCAAGATCCTCTATGACCCACCACCTACAGTAATGGAAACAAAAGCAAAACTAAACAAGTGAGACCTAGTTAAATTTAAAAGCTTTTGCACAGCAAAGAAACCTATAAATAAGATGAAAAGACAGCTCTCAAAAAGGGAGGAAATAATAGCAAATAAAGCAACTAACGAAGGATTAATCTTCAAAATATACAAGCAGCTCATGCAACTCAATACCAGAAAAACAAATTCAATCAAAAAGTGGGCAAAAGACCTAAGCAGATATTTCTCCAAAGACATACAAATGGCTAATACACTCATGAAAAGATGTTCAATATTGCTCATTATTAAAGAAATGCAAATCAAAACTACAATGAGCTATCACCTATGCCAGTTAGAATGACCATTATAAAAAAATCTACAAACAATAAATGTTGTAGAAGCTGTGGAGAAAGGGAATTCTCTTGTACTGTTAGTGGGAGTATAAATTGATACAGCCACTATGGAAGAAAATTTGGATTTTCCTTATAAAACTAGGAATAAAACTACCAAATGCCCAACAATCGCACTACTGAGCATATCCCCTGAGGAAACCAAAACTGAAAAAGAAACATGGGCCCCAATGTTCATTATAGTACTATTTACAATAGTTAGGACATGGAAACAACCTAGATATCCATGGACTGATGAATGGATAAAGAAGTTATGGTGCATATATAAATGGAATATTACTCAGCTATAAAAAGGAATGCATTTGAATCAGTGCTAGAGAGGTGAATGAACCTAGAGCCTATAATACAGAGTGAAAAACTTGAGAAAGAGAAAAACAAATATCTCATCTTAATGCATATATATGGAATCTAGAAAGATGGTACTGATAAACCTACTTTGAGGGCAGCAATGGAGACGTAAACATAGAGAACAGACTTATGGGGTGCGGGAGGGAGAGGTTGGGACAAATGGAGAGAGTAGCTTGGAAACATATACACTATCATATGTAAAATAGGTAGCCAGTGGGAATTTGCTCTATAACTCAGGGAACTCAAATCATGACTCTGTGACAACCTAGAGGTGTGGGATGGGGTGGGAGGCAGGAGGGAGTTTCAAGAGGGAAGGGATATATGTATCCCCGTGACTGATTCATGTTGATGTATGCCAGAAACCAACACAATATTGTAAAGCAACTATACTTCAATTAAAAATAAATAAATTTTTTAAAAAGAAATTTAAAGATATAAAATATGATATTTGAAATTTTTGGGGAAGATCACTTTAACATAGCATTTTAAAATTTTTCTGAAAACTATAAAAAAGCTGTTGGATATGGTGAAAAATATATACTAGACAAGGACAGAAGGGTACAAACTTGACTCAACATTTCCACCCATGAACCACTGTGTTTGGATAATAATCCATAGATATCACTCCAAATAATGTGATCTAGATAACATACTATATAACTGCTCTATGAAGAATTGTGAAAACAAAGAGGACGAGGGGATAGACAAGCCAATCACAGTTACAATAGCTTCAAACAGGTGACTAAAAAGATTTCGGAGAGAGAATTGCATCACTTCATCAAACAGCAATAGCGGAAAACTAAACTAGATGAATGCCAAGTTTTAATATTCCAGAAAATTTTAATTTGCATTGTCATGGTCATTCTTCAATTTTAAGCCTTCTGCTTGTGTTCAATGAGTGCAAATGGGGTGATTACAATGAAATTGGTAAAAATGTTAAGTCAGTTAAAAATAAATTTTCCCTATCACTGGTTTTTATGTAATTGTAACATTAAAGTAAGATAAGACAGTTGTACAATAATTTTCCCATTTTTTTGGAATTTGGGGAGATTCCTTTTCTCTTTAATTTCTAAATAATTTAAAATATATTTTAGCCAGGTCTGTGTTGATTAACAGTTCTCTAATGAACTGGTCAACTTACTTATGATTCTGTATTATTTATCTTAAAATTTTTTTTTCAGTAAACTGCAGTATCTGTTAAATTTTATATACTTTAAGATGACTTTTGTCAAGTTGGTAAATATCAGTCTTTAAGTTATTTTGGTTTCATTAATTTTAAGTTAATTTTCAAACAAGGACAACATTACATACTGGGCTATATTTTTTAAGTGTATTTTTATTTTTTCATTTACATTTAAGCAGTTTTTACATGAAATGATCATTGCTACTTCAAGAATAGTATTGATTGGGAGTTTGAGGGGAGAATGGACACATGCATATGTATGGTTGAGTCCCTTCACTGTTCACCTGAAACTATCACGACATTGTTAATTGGCTATACTTCAAAACAAAATAAAAAGTTTTTTTAAAAAAAAGAGTGGAAATCATCAGCATTTGATACTTTTTTGTCTTGTAAGACTTGAATCCATGGTTGAAAGCATGTGTAATCTCAGTATGACTCCTGGAAGAAAAGAATGCTGGGCTTGGACTGCACAGTGAAGTGAGAATGCGATTTGCCAGCATCTTTGGAAGGAATGATGCTGAAGCTGAAACTCAATACTTCGGCCACCTCATGCAAAGAGTCGACTCATTGGAAAAGACTCTGATGCTGGGAGGGATTGGGGGCAGGAGGAAAAGGGCATGACAGAGGATGAGATGGCTGGATGGCATCACTGACTCAATGGACGTGAGTCTGAGTGAACTCCGGGAGTTGGTGATGGACAGGGTGTGCTGCGATTCATGGGGTCGCAGAGAGTCGCACACGACTGAGTGACTGAACTGAACTTCCTTGGTGGTGGTGTCAACACAAGAGCACACCATAACTCTCAGAGTACATGGATATAGCCACACAAGCGCCAAGCATAAATTCTTCCATAAGCCACAGTTTTACCTAATTTTAGCTTATGCTTATTTGAGTTCAAGAACTTGCAATTGAAAGTCCTGAAAAATACCTCAGTATATTTGAAAGAAAACAAATTATAAAGTGCCAGCAAGAAAAGGTCATGTACCTGTCATGTATGTCATAGAATGATGAAAGAATTTAAAATCATTGAAGATAATCCATATAGCTGAACAGCTGGAGAAAAATGTAATTCATTTGCACTTTCACATAAATTATTAAAATTCAAAAATGTTGCCAGTAATCAAGGCATACATAACTGACTAAAGTAAAATTAGGAAAATAGCCTAAAGTATTTTTAATAAAGCATGAAATATGTTTAAAGATGAAGAAGTTTACCAAACTACTCTAAAATTATTTGTTGTTGTTGTTCAGTTGCTAAGTCATGTCCAACTCTTTGTGACGCCAAAGACTGCGGCACGTCAGACTTCTCTGTCCACCACTATCTCCACAAGTGTGCTCAAATTCATGTCCACTGAGTCAGTGATGCCATCCAACCATCTCATCCTCTGTCACCCCCTTATCCTCTTGCCCTCAATTTTCCCCAGCATCAGGGTCTTTTCCAATGAGTCACCTATTCCCATTAGGTGGTCAAAGTATTAGAGCTTCAGCTGCAGCATCAGTTCTTCCAATGAATATTCAGGGTTGATTTCCTTTAGGATTGACTGATTTGATGTCCTTCCTGTCCAAGGGACTCTCAAGAGTCTTCTTCAGCACCACAGTTCAAAAATGTCAATTCTTCGGCACTCAGCCTCCTTTCTGGTCCAAATCTCACATCCATACCTGACTACTGGAAAAAACATAGCATTGACTATATGAACCTTGGTTGGCAAAGTGATGTCTTGTTCTTTAAAACGTTGTCCAAGTTTGACATAGCTATTCTTCCAAGGAGCAAGCATCTTTTAATTTCATGGCTGCAGTCACAGTTCACACTGATTGTGGAGCCCAAGAAAATGAAACCTGACACTGTTTCCACATTTTCCTCATCTCTTTGCCATGAAGTGATAGGACCAGATCCCATGATCTTAGTTTTTTGAATGTTGAGTTTCAAGCCAGCTTTTTTACTTTTCTCTTTCACCTTCATCAATAGGCTCTTTAGTTCCTCTTCACTTTTGGCATTTAAATGGTATCATCTGCAAATCTGAGGTTGTTGATATTTCTCTTGGCAATCTTGATTCCAGCTTGTGCTTCATCCAGCCCAGCATTTTGCATGATGTACACTGTTTATAAGTTAAACAAGCAGGGTACATTATACAGCCTTGATGCAACTCCTTTCCTGATTTGGAACCAGTCTGTTGTTCCACGTCTGATTCTAACTGTTACTTCTTAACCTGCATACAGATTTCTCAAGAGGCAGGTAAGGTGGTCTGGTATTCCCATCTCTTCCAGAATTTTCCACAGTTTATTGTGATCCACACAGTCAAAGGTTTTAGCATAGTCAATGAAGCAGAAGTAGATGTATTTTTGGAATCCCCTTGCTTTTTCCACGATCCAACGTATGTTGGCAATTTGATCTCTGGTTCCTCTGCCTTTTCTAAATCCAGCTTATACATCTGGAATTTCTCATTTCACATACTGCATTTCACATACAGCAAAATATTGCTGGCATGTGAAATGAGTGCAATTGTACAGTAATTTGAGCATTCTTTGGCATTGCTTTTTTTGGTATTGGAATGAAAGTTGACCTTTTCCAAAAATTGTTAGTGTACTAAAAATAGTAACTAGAAAAAGACAGAAATAGATAGATAATATATATATGGATGTAAGTATATAGATTTTTTCTTTTTTTAATATAAATTTATTCATTTTAATTGGAGGCTAATTACTTTCTTAATTTATTCTTTTGGGCCTGTTCTTTTGATGATATTGGCTTTTATCTTTTTGTTTTTATTGTTTTAAAATACCAGGCTCAAGATTATCTTTTAAGACAAAGTTATACTTATGAATTTGGTATTATTTTCCATCTCACAAAACTAAAATTAACTGTTAACACAGGAGCAATTGCTACTCAACTGTTTGAAATAGTGGTATATTCCCATGTTAGCACAAACACAGCCAAGGGAGGAAATGGCTTCATCTTATCTCATCAGACTCATCCGCAGCTCTTCATTAGACCTAACTAAAACAATTTAATCTTCCCCATGGGTGTGACACAAAAACAAACAATAGCAATAAAACCTGATGGGATCTGTAGAGACAATCCTCAAATAAGAAACAGAGAATAAAGGAAAAAAAAATGGTAAAAAATAAAAAGATTTCCATTTGAATCTTTGTTCACATGTATCTTTCTATGTCTCCCGTTACAAAACATGATGATTTAACATGATGATTCTCCTTGTTTTCTCTTGGAAGCAGTACCAGCCATATAACTTGTATGAAACGAAAATGAGGGTCTCTTACATTAAAATCATTAAGAATTTCACCAAGGAGCATTAAGGAATGTAAAGGGTTCTAAGCATGGATCCCTTTAAAACCACACAGGTCACATACTCTTGAAGCCAGCTCTATAAGGAAGTATAAATCATAAAACGTATAGAATATTTGGGCAGTAAGCATCAAGATCACTATACATATACATGCTCTTTTATCTATTTTTCCCATTTCCAGGACTCTATGTAAGAAATATCAGTTTTGTATATTTGCTCCAGTGTTACTGAAATAATGGCAAATTAGAAAATTAAATAGTAGAAAAAATTTTAGCCTTTTAAAGAGATGTTAGTGATAAGATTTTATTAATGACGTTATGATATTAAGTAAGAAAAATATGACAGAAATAAGCTAAAATAATATGACAAAAATAAGCTAGAAATACAGCCTGTTCTCTTTTCTCCTCCCTACCTCTACTATTTTCTTCTGTGAGGTGAGGTGAGGTGAAGTCGCTCAGTCATGTCCGACTCTTTGCGACCCCGTGGACTGTAACCTACTAGGCTTCTCCATCTATGGGATTCTCCAGGCAAGAATACTGGAGTGGATTGCATTTTCTTCTATACACCTTCTCAAAACTGAAAGGGCATTTAGTAACATATTATTAGTGATTAACTATGGGATAGGAATTCCCTGGTGGCTCAGACAAGTAAAGCATCTGTCTGCAGTGCAGGAGACCCAGGTTCGATCCCTGGGTTAGGAAGATCCCCTGGAGAAGGAAATGGCAGCCCACTCCAGTACTCTTGCCTAGAAAATCCCATGGATGGAGGAACCTGGTAGGCTACAGTCCATGGGGTCACAAAGAGTCAGACACGACTGAGCAACTTTACTCTCACTCACTCACGGGATATGAAAGGATCCCCAGGTGGCTCAGATGGTAAAGAGCCCACCTGCAATTCAGGAGACCTGGGTTCAATCCCTGGATGGGGAAGATCCCCTGGAGGAGGGCATGGCAACCCACTCCAGTACCCTTGCCTAGAGAAACCCATGGACAGAGAAGCCTGGTGGGCTACATTCCATGGGGTCACAAAAGAGTTGGACTCGACTTAGTGACTAAAGAACAACAACATGGGATATAAAATTATACATGATTATTATTTTCTTCTTTATAGTTTTATGAGTATTTTACATTTCCTAATAAACATTTGTTATTTTTGTAACAAGGGAGAACGAAGAAGAAAATAATAAGGAGGTAAGCCTTTCACCTAAAACTGACAGTTCCTAAGCAAACAGTTGGGAACAATAAACTCTTTGAACAGTAATACAAGTGGACCTACTGCAAACATGTCACACATTCTCATGCTCTCCAATAAACCTTCCAGAGAAGCAAAGTTCAGTGCAGAAGGAAGCATTTCAGCTCAGCTTATATAGTTTCTTGGTCTATTTGCCCAGCTAGCTTTGTCCATTTACTACATCACTGAACAGATTTAGTACCATTATTTTTTAATGTACTGGTTAGCAAATTTTAGACATGAATGTACTTAATAATTTTATACAGAATACAAGCCAATGACTTAATTCCAGAACAAACGTTTTCCTACTGTCAAAGCAATAATGATTACATGTTGACCAAGGCTAGAGGTGATGATTAGAAAATGAGTTCAGTGCTTCCCTGGTGGCTCAGTGCTAAAGAAATCCCACCTGCCAGTGCAGGAGACAGGGGTTCAATCCCTGATCCAGGAAGATGCCATGTGCTGCAAAGCAACTAAGCCCATGCACAACTACTGAGTCTGTGCTCTAGAGTCCCAGAACTCCCCCTACTGAAACCTGTGTGCCTAGAGCCTGTGCTCTGCAACAAGCCTGCGCATCACAACTAGAAAGCAGGCCCCACTGGCAACAACTAGAGAAAAGCCCACACAGCAAGGAAGACCAGCACAGCCAAAAATAAACAAAAATAATGTTTTAAAAAGAAAGAGTTCAGAATTTTGAAATGCCCTAGCTTGGGTCTACAGCAAAGTCTGAGACAAGGATGTGAATAGCATCAGTAGTTTATCTGGGAGGTGATCATAGGGATTGTCTGCAGTAAAGGAGAAAGAGTGAAAAGTCGCAGGATAAACAACGAACAACAGCAAGGTATTACAGAGGTGCTTATCACTATGGGCACCTGGGATGCAACTGGTCTGGGAACTAGCTGAGGTACTGTATAGAATGCTTCTTAGAATTTGCCCACCAAAAGATAAAAAGCTGAGGCATTAAACTTCTGAACTGGTTGACAGTTTGCCTACACGTATTAACTTCCCAATATTTCCATGGTACCTGCACACAAACTGGGCAAGACTCCCAAGGCCTTGGGGAGAGGCAAAGAGGATGTTTGAGATGGGATGTTGTCAAGGTACTCAGTACTGTTCACTATAACCATAGCTGAGGTCAGAGGTAAGCTGAAGAAATCTAACATGGACTCTGAAAATGTCTGTGGTTGGAAAGCAGAAATGAGAGGAAATGGAAGTGTATGAGTGAATATTTTTCAAAGTGACCTTAGTGCAGATAAAGAAAGCTGAAGAGAAGTGTATCTGGTTCCAGCTGCCTGAGTGTACCAGAGGAAAGGAGATACATAGGGCAGGATCATAGTTCTTTTATGTGAACTGTGTTCTAGCAAAAAAAAAAAAATTCATGGGCAAATAAAGATGTTGTATATTGCATCTTGGAGGCACAAACTGAAAAACTACTCTCAGGTGCATGTGGGAATTCTCCATTTGCCATCTTATAAAAGTGAAATATCTTTTCCTTATAGATTTTTCCTTTGTCAAACATCCAAATAGTTCTACATCTTTGTATACATATCAGAACCCATTTTTAGGAACCATTCTTTGAGTGCTTCTTAAACAATCAAACCAAAAGCAATCATTAACCATAGGTCTATGCACAGTAAAGGACACCTTGAACAGTGAGGTCTTTTCTGTCAAGTCCAGAGTAGGTTATGTGATATATCCCCTCTCACCACAGCTGCCTTGGGAGAAATGTCCCGTGACCTGGAGGGACATGAAAAATGCACTGCAATGAACTGTTTGGAGAGTCCCTCCTCAATGACTTCTCAGCATTTTATCCATGTCCCTGTTGTAGCACTTAACATAGTCTACAGTAATGCATCTTATTACATGTCTAACCCTCCAGAAACCAGCAAGTTTCACAGTGAGAATTCATCTTATCCATCTCTGCACATACAACGCCCAGCATATTGTCCAATGCAGCATAGGTGACCAATTCAAATTTACTGACCAAGTAGACGAAGTGTTTTCCCTGACTTATGTCAAATAGATCAACACTGACATCAACACTGAGATCTGAACTTGGTTCCACCACCACCAAGCTGGATAACCTTGAATAAGTCAACAGCCTTTCCTCAATCTCATTTTTTCTCATCTTTATAACTGAGGGGGTTGAGAAGATGATCCCTAGGGTGCCTTCAAGCTCCTGCCATCAATGATCTATGTGTCGCAGCTGTTAGCTCATTAGAACACACTGAAGGAATTCTGTCCCCAAATCCCTACCAAGCTCTCTCAAGTACCTCCAAGTACCCTGTGACTAATTGTGTGTTTATGTGTAAGTGTATAGATATGATAAGAGGGCAATTAGACTTTTAAATGAGGAGGCTAATAAGGAGGTTTGCACCTTTGTTCTCTTAAAGATTTAAAAGCTAGTGCCTGTATTTCTTTAGAAGATTTTCTGTCATCTAGTTTACATTCCATTTCAATTTCTAATCTTTAGGTTTTGATGGTCTTAGGATGCCTGTTAACCTGTTGATAGCAAGAAGCAGCATTTGCGCCAATCAAGGTACACTTCATTTTTGCAACTCTAACTTAAGGTTAAACAATAAAGAAATAGAATTCACTCTTTCATCACACTTTAATGATATGTCAGGCACTATGCTAACTCTAAAAGCTGGAAAACAAATTAGAAATGTCTTAATGAGTTAATAAATAAAGTGAATCCGAAACAATACTTCTAGTATTCACAAATACCTCAGGAACTATAGAATTTTATTTTAATAAATAAATGTTCATCTTTAGTACTGTTTTACTCATAGGTATTCTATAAAAACCAGATAGCAATGGAAGAAAAGGCAAATAAAAGTCATGGAATCTAGGTTCAAAGAAAGGCAGTTAGTGGAAAACTATAGTTTAATGAATTGAAATCTTTGAGAAGGAAGAAACAGAAAAACCTATTTTAGAATAGCAATTACATTAATCAGGTAACCTTATCCCATTTTGAGGGACTTGTAAAAAATGCTTTTTCCAAATTTTCATTCCAAATGTATACATAAATGAACTTAAGGGCATTCACTAAATCCAAATTAGATTCTCAGCCTTCTGGGTCACTAACAGAAAGTGATACACACAAAGGTGTGACAGTATCTTAAAGTGCTATGACTTAGGAATGAGGGTAAAAATGCAGTCACTATACCCCAATGATGAAGAGGGAGGTGTATGTAAACTGGCAATGGTTCTGAGTGATGGTATTGGAAAAATATAATGTTGAATCACAAAGGAGAAAATTCAGAAGCGAATGCCACAGACCGGTGGGTACATTTGCATTAAAATGAATAATTAGACAGCAACTAGGATGAATCCCCAGAGAATTAGGCTGTGAAAAAATCAACAGATGAATGGATAAAGAAACTGTGGTACACATATACAATGGAATATTACTGAGCCATAAAAGGGAATGCATTTGAGTCAGTCCTAATAAGGTCGATGAATATAGAGCCTATTTTACAGAGTGAAGTAAGTCAGAAAGAGAAAAACAGATATCATATACTAACTCACATATATGGAATCTAGAGATGGCACTGATGAACCTCTTTGCAGAGTGACAGTGGAGACACAGACATTAAGATCAGATTTGTGGGCACAACTGGGGGGTGGGGAGGAAGGAGAGGGTGGTATGTATGGAGAGAGTAACATGGAAACATACATTACAGTATGTAAAATAGATGGCCAATGGGAATTTTCTTTATGACTCAGGGTATTCAAACCAGGGTTCTGTAACAACCTAGAGGGGTAGGATGGGGATCGAAGTGGGATGGATGTTCAAGTGGGAGAGGACATGGGTAAACCTATGGTTGATTCATGTTGATGTTTGGTAGAAACCAACACAATACTGTAAAGCAATTATCCTTCAATTAAAAATAAATTTTTAAAAAGCCAGTCCCAGAAGGGTACAATTCTGTATTATTCCATCCATATAGCATCCTTGAGGATGGCAAATTATAGATGTGTAGTACAGATGGGTCAGTGATGCTGACCCTCTCCTTAATCGAAACGCCACCATATAATTAAAGTAGATCCTCTGTATTCCAGGCACCTAGTATCCACAGTTTCTTCATATCTGAGGTTCCTCTTTACCTATGGTTCCCCATCCATAGATTCAATCGACAGCAGGTCATGCAGGACTATGGTCTTCACCATTTAAAAAATCAGTACGTACATAAACCTGAATAGTTGAAACCTGTGTTGTTCAAGGGTCAGCTGAAATGGTTTTCAGAGAAAGTGTATATGGACGTGTCGGGAGGGGTGAGAGGGAAGGTGAGTGTGGGTATAAAAGGACAATAGAAGGAATCATCTGATGATAGAACTGTTCTGTTTCTTGAGTGCGGCACCAGACAAACACAAATTTTACATATGACAAAATTGCAAAGAACTTAAATATACACACATAAGACATATACACACGTATGAGTACATATAAAATGAGAAATCTGAATATCAGCGAATTTTTTATCAATGTCAATTTACTGACTGTGATATTACACAAGTGAAGTAATATATTATCATTGGAGAAACTGGTCAATGGGAAAATAGGATTTCTTCATATTATGCAATTATGAATCTACAATCATCTTAAAATAAAAATTTATTTACAAAAATCAATAAGAAAAGTACAAACAATACATTAGAAAAATGACTCAAGGACCTGAACAGGCACTGAGAAAGAAATTCAAACGACAAATCCATGAAAGGTTATTATGCTTAATTGGCAAATTCAAATTAAAATGACCATTAGATATAAATACAGAGATTGACTTAAAATTAGAATATATGATAAAACTAAATGTTGGTAAGACAGGAACAGTCTGAAATTTGAGGACAGTCTGAAACTGGTGAGGATATAAGTAACTAATGAATTTGGAAAACATTTTCTGATAAAATGGAAATATTCATATATTTTGACACAGAAATTCCATTCCTACACATTAGAAAAATGCTTGGTATATACGTATCAGAATGTATGCTCCCAAGAATATTCACAGCCTGGAATATTGGACTAAACCTGGAAAGAACTCAGGTATCCATTCAGAATAGAAGAGTTAAATAAATTGGAATATCTGAATACAGTAGAATTGTATATACCAATATAAAGTATGAAAAGCCAAAAAAATAGGACACTGAAAGATGAACTCCCCAGGTTGGTAGGTGCCCAATATACTACTGGAGATCAGTGGGGAAATAACTCCAGATAGAATGAAGGGATGGACCAAAGCAAAAACAACACCCAGTTGTAGATGGGACTGGTGATAGAAGCAAGGTTCAGTGCTGTAAAGAGCAATATTGCATAGGAACCTGGAATGTTAGGTCCATGAATCAAGGCAAATTGGAAGTGGTCAAACAGGAGATGGCAAGAGTGAACATCAACATTCTAGGAATCAACAAACTAATATGGACTGGAATGGGTGAATTTAACTCAGATGACCATTTTATCTACTACTGTGGGCAGGAATCCCTTAGAAGAAATGGAGTAGCCATCATAGTCAACAAAAGAGTCTGAAATGCATTTCAGTTCAGTTCAGTTGCTCAGTCATGTCTGACTCTTTGGGACCCCATGAACTGCAGCACGCCAGGCCTCCCTGTCCATCACCAACTCCTGGAGTTCACCCAAACTCATGTCCATCGAGTCAGTGATGCCATCCAGCCATCTCATCCTCTGTCATGCCCTTTTCCTCCTGCCCTCAATCCCTCCCAGCATCAGAGTCTTTTCCAATGAGTCAACTCTTCGCATGAGGTGGTCAAAGTACTTGGATGCAATCTCAAAAAAGTCAGAAAGATCTCTGCTTGTTTTCAAGGCAAACCATTCAATATCACAGTAATCCAAGTCTATGACCTGACCAGTAAGGCTGAAGAAGCTGAAGTTGAACGGTTCTATGAATAACTACAAGATCTTCTAGAACTAACACCCCCCAAAAGATGTCCTTTTCATTATAGGGGACTGGAATGCAAAAGTAGGAAGACAAGAAACACCTGGAGTAACAGGCAAATTTGGTCTTGGAGTATGGAATGAAGCAGAGCAAAGGCTAGTAGAGTTCTGCCAAGAGAACGCACTGGTCATAGCAAACATGCTCTTCCTACAAAACAAGAGAAGACTCTACACATGGACATCACTAGATGGTCAACACCAAAATCAGATTGATTATAGTCTTTTCAGCCAAAGATGGACAAGCTCTATACAGCTAGCAAAAACAAGACAAGGAGCCGACTGTGGCTCAGATCATGAACTCCTTATTGCCAAATTCAGATTTAAATTGAAAAAAGTGGGGGAAACCACTAAACCATTCAGGTATGACCTAAATCAAATCTCTTATGACTATACAGTGGAAGTAAGAAAGACATTCAAGGGACTAGATCTGATAGACAGAGTGCCTCATGAACTATGGATGGAGGTTCATGACATTCTTTAAGGAAACAAGGTTTAAGACCATCCCCAAGAAAAATAAATGTAAAAAAGCAAAATGGCTGTCTGAGGGGGCCGTACAAATAGCTGAGAAAAGAAGAGAAGTGAAAAGCAAAGGAGACAAGGAAAGATATACCCATTAGAATACAAAGTTCCAAAGAATAGCAAGAAGAGATAAGAAAGCCTTCCTCAGCAATCAATGCAAAGAAATAGACAAAAACAACAGAATGGGAAAGACTAGAGATCTCTTCAAGAAAATTAGAGATACCAAGGGAACATTTCATGCAAAGATGAGCTCAATAAAGGATGAAATGGTATGGACCTGACAGAAGCAAAAGCTATTAAGAAGAGGTGGCAAGAATACACAGAAGAACTATACAAAAAAGGTCTTCATGATCCAAATAATCATGAAGGTGTGATCACTCACACACACCTAGAGACAGACATCTTGGCATGTGAAGTCAAGTGGGCCTTAGAAAGCATCACTACGAACAAAGCTAGTGGAGGTGATGGAATTCCAGTTGAGCTATTTCAAATCCTGAAAGATGATGCTGTGAAAGTCCTGCACTCAGTATGACAGCAAATTTAGAAACTCAGCAGTGGCCACAGGACTGGAAAAGATCAGTTTTCCTTCCAATCCCTAAGAAAGGCAATGCCAACTAATGCTGAAACTATGGCACAATTGCACTGATCTCACACGCTAGTAAAGTAATGCACAAAATTCTCCACACCAGGCTTAAACAGTACGTAAACCATGAACTTGCAGATCTTCAAGCTGGTTTTAGTAAAGTCAAGGAACCAGATATTAAATGGCCAACATCCGCTGGATCATCAAAAAGCAAGAGAGTTCCAGAAAAACATCTATTTGTGCTTTATTGACTATGCCAAAGCCTTTGACTGTGTGGATCACAATAAACTGTGGAAAATTCAGAAAGAGATGGGAATACCAGACCACCTTACCTGCCTCTTGAGAAACCTGTATGCAGGTCAGGAAGCAACAGTTAGAACTGGACATGGAACAACAGACTGGATCCAATTAGGAAAAGGAGTACATCAAGATGCTTACTCCTTGGAAGGAAAGTTATGACCAACCTAGACAGCATATTAAAAAGCAAAGACATTACTTTGCCAACAAAGGTCCATCTAGTCAAGGCTATGGTTTTTCCAGTAGTCATGTATGGATGTGGAAGTTGGACTAGAAAGAAAGGTGAGCCCCGAAGAATTGACGCTTTTGAACTGTGGTTTGGAGAAGACTCTTGTGAGTCCCTTGGACTGCAAGGAGATCCAACAGCCCATCCTAAATGAGATAAGTCCTGGGTATTCATTGGAAGGACTGATGCTGAAGCTAAAACCCCAATACTTTGGCCACCTGATGCAAAGAGCTGACTCTTTTTAAAAGGCCCTGATGCTGGGACTACTTGGGACACCTGATGTGAAGAGCTGACTCATTTGAAAAGAGCCTGATGCTGGGAAAGCTTGAGAGCAGGAGGAGAAGGGGATGACAGAGGATGAGATGGTTGGATGGCATCCCTGACTTGATGGATATGGGTTTGGTTAGACTCTGGCAGTTGGTTATGGACTGGGAGGCCTGGTGTGCTGTGGTTCATGGGGTCGCAAAGAGTCAGACACAACCAAGCAACTGAACTGAACTGAATATAAAGATAATCCTGGAAATCATTACAGTAGGCTTCAACAGTATGTGAACCAAGAATTTCCAGATGTACAAGGTGTATTGAGAAAAGGCAGAGGAACCAAAGATCAAATTGCCAGCATATGCTGGATCATAGAAAAAGCAAGGGGATTCCAAAAACATACCTACTTCTGCTTCATTCACTATGCAAAAGCCTTTGACTGTGTGAATTACAACAGATTGTGAAAAATTCTTAGAGAGAAGTAAATACCAGATTACCTTACCTGTCTCCTAAGAAACCTGTAGGAGGGCAAGAAGCAAGCTAGAATCTGACATGGAACAACGGAGTGGTTCAAAATTGGGAAAGGAGTACATCAAGGCTGTATACTGTCAATGCTTATTTAACTGAATGCTGAGTACATCATGAGAAATACTGGACTGGATGACTCATACATTGGAATCAAAATTGCTAGGAGCAATGTCAACAACCTTAGATATGCAGATGATACTACTCTAATGGCAGAAAGGATAGAAAGAACTAAAGAGCCTCTTGATGTGGGTGAAAGAGGAGCGTGGAAAAGCTGGCTTCAAACTCAATATGCAAACAACAAAGATCACGGCATCTGGTCCCATCACTTCATGGCAAATAGATGGGGAAACAATGGAAACAGTGACAGACTTTATTTTCTTGGGCTCCAAACTCACTGTGAATGGGGACTGCAGTCACAAAACTAAAAGACACTAGCTCTTTGAAAGAAAAGGTATGACAAAACTAGACAGAGTATAAGAAGTAGAGACATCACTTACTGACAAAAGTCCATGACTGACTTTGTGTCACTGCCTTTTAAATTGGGTCTCAGTTCAGTTCAGTTGCTCAGTCATGTCTGACTCTTTGGGACCCCATGAACTGCAGCACGCCAGGCCTCCCTGTCCATCACCAACTCCCAGAGTCCACCCAAACCCATGTCCATCGAGTCTGTGATGCCATCCAACCATCTCATCCTCTGTTGCCCGCTTCTCCTCCTGCCCTCAATCTTTCCCAGAATCAGTGTCTTTTCAAATGAGTCATCTCTTCACATAAGGTGGCTAAAATATTGGAGTTTCAGGTTCAACATCAATCCTTCCAATGAACACCCAGGGCTGATCTACTGTTACTCAGTAAAATAGACAGTCAAACCAAATGTCAAGTATTCTGTCACATTTTCTAAGCTTGTAGCATTTTAACATATTTCTATTGTGGAAATATATGTCAGATATATTTTTAAAGCTGTGATTTTTTTCAGTAGTCATCCACGGTTTTGAGAGTTGGACCATAACAAAGGCTGAGTGTGAAGAATCCAAACTGTGGTGCTGGAGAAGATTCCTGAGAGTAACTTGAACAGCAAAGAGATCAAACCCATCAAACCTAAAGGAAAACAACCCTGAATATTCATTGGAAGGACTGATGCAGAAGCTCAAGCATTAATATTTTGGCCACCTGATGAGAAGAGATGACTCACTGGAAAACACCCTGATCCTGGGAAAGACTGGCAGGAGCAAAAGGGATTGAGAGAGGATGAGATAGTTGGATGGCATCACCAACTCAATGGACTTCAGTTTGAGCAAAGTCCAGGAAACGGTAAAGGACAGGGAGGCCTGGCGTGGTACAGTTCATGGGGTGGCAAACAGTGAGAAATCACTTAGTGACTGAACAAAAACAACATATATGTATATGTATGTATATGTATATATATATGTATATGCATATATGTATATATATGTGTGTATATATAAACACACACATATATATACACATTTATATATCACACATATATATATGATACATGTATTATTACATATCATATATGGCCACACACCAGAAAATGTTTGAATCAAGGAGGATATCATATTAAGCTAACTATACAGGAAACAAAATAGCAATTAATGGAATTTAATATAAAGTTATAAAACAACTATCATAAGAATAAATATAAAGGTGGTATGTTTATATGCAAAGGTAGAAAGAAAAGAGCATCTTAAAAGTTAACATAGAGATTACCCATAAAGAAGTTTGGATAGGATGGGAAACAAATGGGGAGGAGGGCTGAAGCCCTCCAGTGTCCAGCAGGACATTATTTCTTCATCTTAGAGGTTTGCTTCACAATCATTAGTTGATTTATAAATATATTTTCACAATAAAAATATGTTAAAATGTTGTAAGCTTAGAAAATGTGATAACATACTTGACATTTTGACTGTCTGTTTTACTGAATAACAGTAGACCCAATCTAAAGGCCATAACACAAAGTCAAATAAACAAAGTAAAGCCAGTTGAAAGTTATAGCATCTCTAAAAACTAAACTCTTCACTGATTGAAAGTTCTTTCTCTTCCATAGACTTTAGTTGAAGGCCAGTAGGAAAGAAAAATGGGAAGGAGAAAACAAGTGCCATCCTTCTCCTAGGCACTTGACTGCTCCTTTGAGGTGAACCAAGGTTTGTACCTATGACACCATGAATGACTCAGATGCCTTCAGGTCCATTTCTCTATGATATGTATCCTATGTGGGAGTCGGGGGTTGAAACTACCTGACATTAAAGGAAAGATTTGGGGAGAAAAAAAATTCTATTTGATATTTTTTAGACTCTAAGAAAATATCAAGAGCACATGGAAACAATTAGGTGTCCAAAATACAAGAGTTTTTATTAAACGGTGGAGGGAGATTGAATCAGTTCAGTTCAGTCACTAATATCATGTATGACCCTCTGCAACCCCACGGACTGCAGCACGCCAGGCTTCCTTGTCCATCACCAACTCCTGGAGCTTACTCAAACTCATAGCCATCGAGTCGGTGATGCTATCCAACCTTCTCATCCTCTGTCATCCCCTTTACCTCCTGTCTTCAATCTTTCCCAGCATCAGGGTCTTTTCCAATGAGTCAGTTCTTCAGGAGGCAAAAGTATTGGAGTTTCAGCTTCAGCATCAGTCCTTCCAATGAACACTCAGGGCTGATCTCCTTTAGGATGGACTGGTTGGATCTCCTTGCAGTCCAAGGGACTCTCAAGGGTCTTCTCCAACACCAGAGTTCAAAGCACCAGTTCTTCAGTGCTCAGCTTTCTTTATAGTCCAACTCTCACATCCATACATGACTACTGGAAAAACCAGTAGTTGACTAGATGGACCTTTGTTGGCAAGTAATGTCTCTGCTTTTTACTATGTTGTCTAGGTTGGTCTTAATTTTCCTTCCAAGGAGCAAGCCTCTTTTAATTTTATTGCTACAGTCACCATCTGCAGTGAATTTGGAGTCCCCCAAAATAAAGTCTCTCACTGTTTCCACTGTTTCCCCATCTATTTGCCATGAAGTGGTGGGACCAGATGCCATGATCTTAGCTTTTTGACTGTTGGGATTTAAGCCAGCTTCTTCACTCTCTTCTTTCACGTTTATCAAGAGGCTCTTTAGTTCTTCTTCACTTTCTGCCATAAGGGTGCTGTCATCTGCATATCTGAGGTTATTGATATTTCTCCCAGAAATCTTGATTCCAGCTTCGGCTTAATCCAGCCTGGCATTTCACATGATGTACTCTGCATATAAGTTAAATAAGCAGGGTGACAATATACAGCCTTGATGTACTCCTTACCCAATTTGGAACCAGTCTGTTGTTCCATGTGCAGTTCTAACTACTGCTTCTTGTCGTGCATACAGATTTCTCAAGAGGCAAGTCAGGTGGTCTGGTATTTCCATCTCTTTCAGAATTTTCCACAGTTTATTGTGATCCACACAGTCAAAGGCTTTGGCGTAGTCAATAAAGCAGAGGTAGATGTTTTTCTCTTTCTCTCTGCTTTTTCAGTGATCCAATGGATGTTGGCAATTTGATCTCTGGTTCCTCTGTCTTTTCTAAATTTACTTTGAAGATCTGGAAGTTCATGGTTCATGTACTGTTGAAGCCTGGCATGGAGATTTTGACCATTACTTCACTAATGTGAGATGAGTGCAATTGTGCGGTAGTTTGAGCATTCTTTGGCATTGCCTTTCTTTGGGATAGGAATGAAAACTGACTTTTGTGGTCCTGTGGCCACTGCTGAGTTTTCCAAATGTGCTGGCATATTGAGTGCAGCACTTTCACAGCATCATCTTTTAGCATTTGAAATAGCTCAACTGGAATTCCTTCACCTCCACTAGCTTTGTTCATGCTTCCTAAGGCCCACTTGACTTCACATTCCAGGATGTCTGGCTCTAGGTGAGTGATCTCACTATCATGGTTATCTGGGTTTTGTATAGTTCTTCTGTGTATTCTTGCCACCTCTTTTAATATCTTCTGCTTCTGTAGGTCCATACTATTTCTGTCCTTTATCGAGCCCATCTTTGCATAAAATGTTCCCTTGGTATCTCTAATTTTCTTGAAGAGATCTCTAGTCTTTCCCATTGTATTTTTTTCCTCTATTTCTTTGCATTGATCACTGAAGAAAGCTTTCTTATCTTTCCTTGATATTCTTTGGAACTCTACATTCCAATGGGCATATCTTTCCTTTTCTCTTTTGCTTTTAGCTTCTCTTATTTTCTCATCTATTTGTAATGCCTCCTCAGGCAACCATTTTGACTTTTTACATTTTTTTCTTGGGGATGGTCTTGATCACTACCTCTTGTATAATATCACAAACCTCCATCCATAGTTCTTCAGGCAGTCTGTCTATTAGATCTAATCCCTGATTGAACAGACATAAGTAATGTTTCCCTTTGGTTGGAGCAATTTACAGTTTGTTTCTCCTCATCCAGAATTTTTATTTTTGATCTTGAATTTTATTCTGGTATCATAATAAGCAGTTTATAAATGTTTGTAAAATCAGTATGTTTTATTTAATAAATATTATATTTTTATTATTTTAAATCAAAAAAATTTTATGCTTTCAAATGCATAAAAAAAATACTGGAATAAAAATAGACCTTTCTTCTTGCTTTGCATTCTAGTATATTTTTCTAACTTTCTTTTCATGATTAGAGGAATAAATAATTCAAAGAAGTGATTTGAAAAATAAAACAAAATCATAATTTAAAGATCAATTTAAGTCACTAAAAATATAAACAGGAATAGTCAAGCTCACCATTATTTTGACCAATGTTTAATAACAGCATCTAGGAAATGTGATCTCACCGACTTTAGATTTGTTTTGTTTAGACACTGTGATGTTGCCTCATAAAATGAGAGGTACCAGTGGGAATAGATATTCCTTAAATTACTCAATTACAGTTTTAGCCTTGGCAACTCAATTTGGAAGTCAAGCTTGATTACCATATTTAAGTGTTTATAATCCCTTCCTCCCACCTCCTCCCTTAATCCATAATTTAAGTTCTACATGTAATTTATGTGATAATTATTTGTTCATTAAATTTGCATAATTTGTAAGCTAAGGACTTGTGATTTCTCTGAAAGTTTCCACTTCCCAACAACAGAAAAATAATGTAGTAGCAGTAAGGCCTATATATCCTGAATTCTCATAATCCACTGTACACAGACTCCCATGGCCAGTGTCTGATTTCACCCAACAAATCTCTTGAAAAAAAACTCATTTCTAAAAAGTAAATTATTTCCCAAGACATTAGAGTTCTAACAAGTTTTACTAAAGATTACAAAGAAGACAGGGGCTCTCATGTACATGTGACAAAATAGCAATTTTTACTTCAACATAAGTCGTCTGCACTGGCAATCTCTTCTCAAGTCTGCTTCCTTCCACACTCACTTCCAAATCTTTTATCTCCAATTCTTCCTCCTACCCAGCCCTCCTTTAACCACTGTGATTGTACTCTTTCATTACTTTATCTTTTTTAGCCAGAGAAAAGTATCTGTCTCTGATCCTCCAAATTTGCATCATCACACTCATCACATAAATTTGCATTCAAGTATGCAAAAGATCAATAAACTGAGGACAAAGACTAGGGGTGTTTGTGCGTGTGTGTGTGTGTAACCATGCACAAGTGTTTACTGGTGCAAATATTTAAGAAATAAATGGTCTTTCTTGGATAAGAGAAGTTTAATAAATTTGTTGATGGGAGTCTCTGGGGCTATAGGAAAATGTTTACATGCCAAAAATATACGGTACATAGTTTTGTAAGAAGGTGCAGACACAGAGAAAATCTCACAATTCCATTATCAAATTCTGAATGCTTAAAGATTCTTCATAGAGGCTTTTTATTACTGTGGGAAACATGTGGGCTTCAGTGAAACAAATCTTGAAACTATCTATAGTTCTGTTAAGAAATATCTGGTCTTTATCTGAGGTGCCCACTTCAGAAAGGAAAAAGTAAGCAGGACAAAAGGGATATAGTTCAGTTCAGTTCAGTCACTCAGTCGGGTCTGACTTTTGCGACCCCATGAATTGCAGCACACCAGGACTCCCTGTCCATCATCAACCTGCGGAGTTCACTCAAACTCATGTCAATGGAGTCAGTGACGCCACCCAGCCATCTCATCCTCTGTTGTCCCTTTTCCTCCTGCCCCCAATCCTTCCCAGCATCAGTCTTTTCCAATGAGTCAACACTTTGCATGAGGTGACCAAAGTATTGGAGTTTCAGCTTTAGCATAATTCCTTCCAAAGAACACTCAGGACTGATCTCATTTAGAATGGACTGGTTGGACCTCCTTGCAGTCCAAGGGACTCTCAAGAGTCTTCTCCAACACCACAGTTCAAAAGCATCATTTCTTCGGCACTCAGCTTTCTGCACAGTCCAACTCTCACATCCATATATGACCACTGGAAAAACCATAGCCTTGACTAGATGGACCTTTGCTGCCAAAGTAATGTCTCTGCTTTTTAATATGCTGTCTAGTTTTGTCATAACTTTCCTTCTGAGGAGTAAGCGTGTTTTAATTTCATGGCTGAAATCACCAACTGCAGTGATTTTGGAGCCCCCAAAAATAAAGTCTGACACTGTTTCCACTGTTTCTCCATTATTCCCCATGAAGTGATGGGACCAGATGCCATGATCTTATTTTCTGAATGTTGAGCTTTAAGCCAACCTTCTCACTCCCCACTTTCACTTTCATCAAGAGGCTTTTAGTTCCTCTTCATTTTCTGCCATAAGGGTGGTGTCATCTGCATATCTCAGGTTATTGATATTTCTCCTGGTAATCTTGATTCCAGCTTGTGCTTCTTCCAGCCCAGCGTTTCTCATGATGTACTCTGCATATAAGTTAAATAAGCAGGGTGACAATAGACAGCCTTGACGTACTCCTTTTCTTATTTGGAACCAGTCTGTTGTTCCATGTCCAGTTCTAACTGTTGCTTCCTGACCTGCATACAGGTTTCTCAAGAGGTAGGTCAGGTGGTCTGGTATTCCCATCTCTTTCTGAATTTTCCACAGTTTATTGGGATTCACACAGTCAAAGGCTTTGGCATAGTCAATAAAGCAGAAATAGATGTTTTTCTGGAACTCTCTTGCTTTTTCCATGATCCAGCAGATGTTGGCAATTTGATCTCTGGTTCCTCTGCCTTTGCTAAAACCAGCTTGAACCTCTGGAAGTTCACAGTTCACATATTGCCTAAGCCTGGCTTGGAGAATTTTGAGCATTACTTTACTAGCATGTGAGATGACTGTAATTGTGTGGTAGTTTGAGCATTCTTTGGCATTGCCTCTTTTGGGGATTGGAATGAAAATTGACCTTTTCCAGTCCTGTGGCCACTGCTGAGCTTTCCAAATTTGCTGGCATATTGAGTGCAACATTTTCATAGCATCATCTTTCAGGTTTTGAAAAGGGATATAACTAATGTTTTTTTCTTAAAAATTTTCTATCACATTAAACAATTTTTTCTTCAGCCTTTGTATTATTTCTATAATTGTGATACACCTTACAACTGATATGAACATTTAATGGGGTAGTGTTGTTTTTCTCCAAAATCTATACCCTGATTGGTGGCCATCTCACAATATCCAGTACCTTAAAATTGAAGAATATGCTGTTTATATTTTTTAGAATTTTCTCTATTAAAGTTATGGCTTCACAAAATCATATTTCCTCACTGCATCTGGTGATGTGACTACAGAGATAAACACATGCAAAGATGTATAAAGAAAAAAAAATTGATACTGCCTTCCTAGTTCCCCCTCATGAAGTTACCAGCATTAGCGATGAACTGATATTCTTTTCCATAACCAGGGGAGCTCTGACATAGTATAGTACAGGCTTTCAGGCTGTGAAATTTTAACAAAATAAAATCATATTACCTTATGTAATTTTCTTATTTAAAAAGCATCATGGATATCACTTATGGTTAATAAATAAATCTCTACAATGCGTGTGTATGCTCAGTTGTGCACAAGTCTTTATGTCCCCATGGAATGTAGCCTGGCATGCTTCTCTGTCCATGGAATTTTCCAGGCAAGAATACTGGAGCAGATTGCCAGTTCCTTCTCTAGGGGATTTTCCCAACCCATGGATCAAATCCCAGTCTCTTGCATCTTCTGCATTGGTAGGCAGATTCTTTACCAGCTCACTATTTTTAAATATGTATCTGGTAATCTGCAGCATAGATGTGTCAGAATTTATTAATCCATTTCCTCGATTCAAGTAGTTTCCAGTTTTTCTTTGTGCCAGCTTCCAGTAATTTTTCAATACCTATTGATGGCTATACCACTGGCTTCCTATATCAGTGCCCTTATTTCTAAAAGCTGCTGCTGCTGTTAAGCCACTTCAGTCGTGTCCGACTCTGTGTGACCTCATAGACGACAGCCCATCAGGCTCCCTTGTCCCTGGGATTCTCCAGGCAAGAACAGTGGAGTGGGTTGCCATTCCCTTCTTCAATGCATGAAAATGAAAAGTGAAAGTGAAGTCGTTCAGTCGTGTCCTACTCTTAGTGACCCCGTTGTCTACAGCCTACCAGGCTCCCCCATCCATGGGATTTTCCAGGCAAGAGTACTGGAGTGGGGTGCCATGAGGCCCACAAGTGGGATTGCTGGATTAAATAATATGTGCATAATAATTTAAACATATATTTCTAGATAAATTTCCCCAGATGTTTTAGAGATTCATACTGCCATCAGCAGCATTATGAAAGGGGCCACTCCCTCACAATCTCACCAGCATTCTTGTGATTACTCATTTCAATTTTTTCCAGTATAATGGATAAAAGTGTTCTCGTACTCTAATTTTCATTTTCCTTATTAATAGTAAGATTAGGCATTTTTCCACATATGTCCTGACCATTTGGGCATCATCTTTTATCTCTAGGCTATTTTTCTACTGTGTTATCTTTTTTCATGTAAAACAATTTATAAGATCTTATTTTTCATTAGGAATATTTACTTTTTGTCAGTAACATATGTTGCAAGCATTCTTTGCAGTTTACCATTTTCTGTAATATAGCTGAAATAATTTTTATATAGGAAAATACGGAAGCTATCCCTCAACCTGAGGTTAGAGTCTTTTAGATTTTCATTTATTGTTTTCAAGTGTTTTATTTTTATTTGCCTACAAAATTCTGCATAGTCAAAGATACGTTTTTTCCAATAGTCATGTATGGATGTGAGAGTTGGACATTAAAAAACACTAGCACCGAAGAACTAATTCGAACTATGGTGCTGGAGAAAAGTCTTGAGAGTCCCTTGGATAGCAAGGAGATCAAACCAGTCAATCCTAAAGGAAATTAATCCTGAATATTCATTGGAAGGACTGATGATGAAGCTGAAGCTCCAATACTTTGGCCACCTGCTGTGAAGAGCCAACACTTTGGGAAAAAAAAAAAAAAAAAAACCCTGATGCTGGGAAAGATGGATGGCAAGATGAGAAGGGGATGACAGGATGATATGGTTGGATGGCATCACCAACTCAATGGACATGAATTTGAGCAAACTCGAGGAGATAGTGACAGATAGACAAGCCTAGTGTGCTGCAGTCCAAGGGGTCACAAAGAGTTGGACATGGCTGAATGACTGAACAACATTTTTATTTACTTTTTTGCTTTACTGAGGTATAATTTACATGCAAGAAAATTCACTTATTTTGAACATACAGGTTGATAAATTTTGGTAATTGTATGTAGTCACATAACTTCTACCAAAATCAAGCTGTTGAACAGCTCCATCATCCTAAAATGTTTTCTCACACCACTTCACAATAGATACCCTTTCCTGACCCTTGACCACCTTCTGCTTCCTCTCACTACAGCTTTACCTTTTCCAGGATTTTGTATTAATGGACTCACAGAGTACATAGTCTTTCATGTTTGTCTTCTCTCATATGTTTGAGTGGCATCTGCATTTTCAAATATGTTAATATCCACTTCATTTTTATTGCAGAGACAATCTGGATAATTCACAACTCGAATTTGTAACTACCGGTCAATTGATATTTGAAATTATTCTAGTGTTTGGTTAGGTCAAAAATCCAGAAATAGCCAAATTAAAATTTCTATATCTATAAATATTATTTAGTAAGAGTTTATTGTGTATATAAAAAGTTCACAAGCTGGGAGCTTCTAACTTTGAAGACTGATAAGAAACTCAAGGCATGAAGTTACAGGATGGCTTATAAAGTGAAAATGAGGAAGCTGTTAGTCTTCACAACAACTGGTTATTACAATGGGGGTTTCCAGATGGCAAGGGATTGGTTGAAAGTGATTATTTCCTACCAGTTTTAGGAAGATGACCTAAATTTCTTCTATGACTGTCAGAGCCATTTACAAGACATAACCTTAAGTCCTGCTTATGTTCATGAAATGAGCTAGATTTAGTTTTGGTTACATGGCTTAAATGGTTTTGTCTGCTCAGGAATTATCAAGCCAGGCCTTCATTTTGTATTTAATTTTAACAGTTAGTATGTGTAATATAATATGACATTATAGTATTATTATGTATTAAAAGATTATTTATGAAAATGTAAAAATCTCTGAGTAAAAGACTTAATATGAACATACCCTTTTCATTTCTCCTGAATAAATATCTAGATTTAAGATTACTGGGATATATGGTAAGTATATGTTTAATTTTCTAAAATGCTGCCATATTGTCTTTCAAAGTAGCCTTGCTATTTTGCCTTCTCAACAGAAATGTACAGTTTCCAGTTTCACATTCTGTCCAGCACTTGGTATTATCAATTTTTTTTTTCATTTTAGATGATGTCCAGTTGTTTCTTATTGTGATTTTTATTTGGATTTACATGATTAATAGTGACCTTGAGCATTTGTAAAGTGGGTATCCAAAGCTTTTCCCCTTTAAAAAGAAAATTAGATTGTTTTCCTCAAGTTGTAAGTGTTCTTAGTACATTTCTGAAGGCAAGTCCCCTGTAAGAAATATGTTTTGCAAGTATTTTCTTATAATCTATGGCTAGTCTTTTATTTACTTAACTTTCACAGATCAAAGGCTTTAATTTTGATGAAGACATTTTATTACTTTTCCTTTTTTTTCTTTTCATCATATTTAAGAAATCTTTGTCTACTCCAGTGTCACAAGGATTTTATTATGTTTTCTTCTAAATATTTAACAGTTTAAGTTCTTATAGTTAGATCTCTGACCCATTTTGAGCTAACTATGTGTATGGCATGAAGTAGCAGTTGAGGTACATATTTCTATACAGATAAAGCTAGTTGTTCTGGCTCTAATTTTCAACTTGAAAATTCATCTGGAATTTTATGTATTATGAAGCAGGACTCTAGCTTAATTTTTTCCTGATGGATAATCAATCATGCCAATACTTTTCTATCATCTAAGTCTGAAATATTATGCTTACTATTTCTTAAATTCCTATTCATAACTGTAACTATTTCTAGAGTTTATTCTTTTCTACTGGTTTGGTTTATTTTTGTAATCATAGTCTGAAACTGTTTAGTCTTAAGCTGTTTCTGTTTCTGCTTTTTCTCATTTCATTAGGTGGCATTACTATCTACCTAACTGGTCAAGTCAGTAACCTAGATTGCTGTTTGTTGGTGTTGTTTACTCACTAAGTCATGTCTGACTCTTTTGCAACCCCACAGACTATAGCCTGCCAGGCTCCTCTGTCCATGGGATTCTCTCAGAAAGAATACTGGGATGATAGCCATTTCCTTTTCTAGGGGATCTTCTGGATTCTTGGATGGAACACCCATTTCCTGCACTGCAGGTGGGTTCTTAACCACTAAGCCACCTAGAAAGCCTAATAACAAAGGTACTTGCATTTATATCTCTCTTTTGCTCACCCTTACAATCAATCTAGCACCTTCCCCTCCATTTTAAAACTCCATCTCCACACCTAACAGAGTCATCAAGGCTTCCATGATTTTATTTTGCAGCATCTTTTCCATACCCACTAACTCTACCCACACTGGCCATCTTTCTGTCCTTTGTCCATCCAAGTATGTACCCATCCCAAGACCTTTGAGTATGCTATTCCCTCTGCCTAGGATAATCTTGTTTTGACATAACTATCTCTTTTGCATCTTTCAGGTCATATTATAATTCAAATTTTTGGAAATATCTCATATATAAGGTCCCCCTGACTATAATCCTTCTATTGCTAGTTTGAGTCTGAGGTGGGTCCTCACCCAGAAATATGAACACTTACTGAACTGCACATGGGCAGCATCTACTGAAATCAGACACTGGATCTTTCCATCACTAAATGATCTCTCCCCATCTTTGTAAAGTGTGAGCCAGTAGCCAACATCAGGATTGTTGTTCAGTGAAAAAAAAAAAAAAAAAAAAAACCAGCAAAGGATTCAGTTCAGTGTAGTTCAGTTGCTCAGTTATGTCTGACTCTTTGTGACCCCATGAACCACAGCACACTAGGTCTCCCTGTCCATCACCAACCGCTGGAGTCTACTCAAACCCATGTCCATTGAGACAGTGATGCCATCCAACCATCTCATCCTCTGTCGTCCGCTTCTCCTCCTGCCCTCAATCTTTCCCAGCATCAAGGTCTTTCCAAATGAGTCAGCTCTTTGCATCAGGTGGCCAAAGTATTGGAGTTTCAGCTTCAACATCACACCTTTCAATGAACATCCAGGACTGATCTTCTTTAGAATGGACTGGTTGGATCTCCTTGCAGTCCAAGGGACTCTCAAGAGTCTTCTCCAACGCCACATTTCAAAAGCATAAATTCTTCAGTGCTCAGCTTTCTTCACAGTCCAACTCTCACATCCATACATGACAACTGGAAAACCATAGCATTGACTAGATGGACCTTTGTTGGCAAAGTAATGTCTCTGCTTTTTAATACGCTGTCTAGGTTAATCATAACTTCCCTTCTAAGGAGTAAGCATCATTTAATTCCATGGCTGCAATCACCATCTGCAGTGATTTTGGAGGCCCCAAATTAAAGTCTCTCACTGTTTCCACTGTTTCACCTTTATTTGCCATAAAGTGATGGGACCAGATGCTATGATCTTAGTTTTCTGAATGTTGAGCTTTAAGCCAACTTTTTCACTCTCTTCTTTCACTTTCATCAAGAGGCTCTTTAGTTCTTCTTCACTTTCTGCCATAAGGGTGGTGTATCTGCCTGTCTGAGATTATTGATATTTCTCCCGGCAATCTTGATTCCAGCTTGTGCTTCCTCCAGTCCAGCATTTCTCATGATGTACTCTACATATAAGTTTAAAAAGCAGGGTGGCAATATACAGCTTTGACGTACTCCTTTTCCTGTTTGGAACCACTCTGGTGTTCCATGTCCAGTTCTAACAGTTGCTTCCTGACCTGCATACAGGTTTCTTCCAAGAGGCAGGTCAGGTAGTCTGGTATTCCCATCTCTTTCAGAATTTTCCACAGTTTATTGTGATCCACACAGTCAAAGGCTTTGGCATAGTCAATAAAACAGAAATAGATGTTTTTCTGGAACTCTTGCTTTTTTGATGATCCCACGGATGCTGGCCATTTGATATCTGGTTCCTCTGCCTTTGCTAAAACCAGCTTGAACATCTGGAAGTTCACAGTTCACATATTGCTGAAGCCTGGCTTGGAGAATTTTGAGCATTACTTTACTAGTGTGTGAGATGAGTGCAGTTGTGCAGTAGTTTGAGCATTCTTTGCCATAGCTTTTCTTTGGGATTGGAATAAAAACTGACCTTTTCCAGTCCTGTGGCCACTGCTGAGTTTTCCAGATTTGCTGGCTTATTGAGTATAACACTTTCACAGCATCATCTTTCAGGATTTGAAATAGCGCAACTGGTATTCCATCACCTCCACTAGGTTTGTTTGTTGTGATACTTCATAAGGCCCACACGACCTCATATACCAAGATGTCTGGCTCCATTGAGTGATCACACCATCATAATTAACGGGGTCGTGAATATCTTTTTTGTACAGTTCTTCTGTGTGTTCTTGCCTCCTGTTCTTAGTATCTTCTGCTTCTGTTAGGTCCAAACCATTTCTGTCTTTTACTGAGCCCATCTTTGCATGAAATGTTCCCTTGTTATGTCTAATTTTATTGAAGACATCTCTAGTCTTTACCATTCTATTGTTTTCATCCATTTCTTTGCACTGATCTCTGAGGAAGGCTTTCTTTTCTCTCCTTGCTGTTCTTTGAAACTCTGCATTCAAATGGGCATATCTTTCCTTTTCTCCTTTGCTTTTAGCGTCTCTTCTTTTCAAAGCTATTTGTAAGGCCTCCTCAGACAGCAATTTTGCTTTTTTGCATTTCTTTTTCCTGGGAATGGTCTTGATCCCTGTCTCCAGTAGAATGTCACAAACCTCTGCACATAGTTCATCAGGCATTCTATTAGATCCAGTCCCTTAAATCTATTTGTCACTTCCAGTATATAATCATAAGGGATTTGATTTAGGTCATACCTGAATGGTTTAGTGGTTTTCCCCACTTTCTTCAATTTAAGTCTGAATTTGGCAATAAGGAGTTCACGATCTGAGCCACAGTCAGCTCCAAGTCTTGTTTTTGCTGATTGTATAGAGTTTCTCCGGAGTTTCTCCATCTTTGGCTGCAAAGAATATAATCAATCTGATTTCTATGTTGCCCATCTGGTGATGTCCATGTGTGGAGTCTTCTCTTGTGTTGTTGGAAGAGGGTGTTTGCTATGTCCAGTGCATTCTCTTAGCAAAATTTTGTTAGCTTTTGTCCTGCTTCATTCTGTACTCCAAGGCCAAATTTGCCTGTTACTCCAGGTATTTGCATTCCAGTCCCCTATAATGAAAAGGACATCTTTTGGAGGTGTTAGTTCTAGAAGGTTTTGTAGGTTCCATAGATCTGATCAACTTCAGCTTCTTCACCATTACTGGTTGGGGCATAGACTTAGATTACCGTGATACTGAATGGTTTGCCTTGGAAACAAACAGAGATCATTCTGTCATTTTGAGACTGCATCCAAGTACTGCATTTCGGACTCTTTTGTTGAGTATGATGGTTACTCCATTTCTTCTAAGGGATTCTTGCCCAAAGTAGTAGATAAAATGGTCATCTGAGTTAAATTTACCCATTCCAGTCCATCTTAGTTCACTGATTCCTAGAATGTTGACATTCACTCTTGCCATCTCCTGTTTGACCACTTCCAGTTTGCCTCGATTCATGGACCTAACATTCCAGGATCCTATGCAATATATTGCTCTTACAACATTGGACCTTGCTTCTATCACCAGTCACATCCACAACTGGGTGTTGTTTTTGCCTTGGCACCATCCCTTCATTCTTTCTGAAGTTATTTCTCCACTGATCTCCAGTATCTTATTGGGTACCTACCGATCTGGGGACTTTATCTTTCAGTGTCCTATCATTTTGCCTTTTCAAACTGTCCATGGGGTTCTCAAGGCAAGAATACTGAAGTGGTTTGCCATTCGCTCCTCTAATGGACCACATTCTGTCATTCCTCTCCACCATGAACCCCGCCTCCCCCTGCCCCGTCTTGGGTAACCCCACACGGCATGGCATAGTTTCATTGAGTTAGACAAGGCTGTCATCCATGTGATCAGATTGGCTAGTTTTCTAAGGATTTAAATGATTTAACTTGATTTACCTGATTACTACTCATCACAGTGCTCATTAAAATGCTTTCTGGAATATCACAGACTCAGAATATAAGAATATCTCTGGGGTCACCATCAGATGAGGAGCAGGAGGTTCTGTGACCACTACGCCATGTTCCTAAATAGCAGCCTACTGTACGTAAATATTCACTTAAGTCTTGGAAAGTGTCATAGTGGTGCTAATGGTCAAGAACTAGCCTGCCAATACAGGAGACATAAAAGACCTCAGTGTGAATGATGTGTCAGGGAAGTTCCCTTGGAGAAGGAAACAGGAACCGACTCCAGTATTCTTGCCTGGATAATCCCATGGGCAGAGACTGGTGGGCTACAGTCCATAGGGTCGCAAAGAGTTGGACACAACTGAAGCGACTTAGCACACCTGAAAAGTGCACCTAGAGAAGTTAATACAACTGACAAATAGGCCCACCACACATGGGGAGGGGATCTCTAGGAGGCCTGGGCATCTTCCATAGTGAATGGTCATATTAGGCTTGCTTGCCCACTCTATATTGAGTGTGTGTGTGTATATTGCTTCATTCATTCTGATTCCACTTCTCCAGGGTGGGTGTGGGTGTGTGTGGGGGTTTCACTCATTCTGAATCCTCTTCTCCAGGTACTGTGTATTCAGAATGTGCCACAGCTGCAGCTGCCACTGCTCTTGTTGCTGTGACGACTCTTAGCAATTTGTTATTGTTCCATGTAAGAGTGAGCCCTAGGGTACACCTTCTCCACTAAACTTCTCCCTCAAGCTCTAAATGCCATTTGACTCATTTTCCATTACAATCATCAGAGGACCTTTAGCAATTCTAAGGGAGTTATTACTTTCTTTCACATCTTTTCTCAAATATCTGATTGCAATTCAGCTCTCCAGAGAAAATCCAAGCTGCCTCTTTAATCCTTGTGAAGAAAAAGGGTGAATTTTACCCCAGATTCATCATTTTAAAGCTGAATGGCTCCTTGAATACATCCTAATTATGTCTCCACATTTTACACATGAAAAAAACGTGTCTGATGTGCCCAGGACAAGATCTGGTATGCACAGCAATCACTGAAAAGTGCATTCAGTGAATGAATGAAGTTTAGGGAATCTAGATTTCTCCCAGATCATGGCAATAAGTCTGTAGCCAAACAAAAATTAGAATGAGGAATCTGATGGCTGCAGTACATAAGGTTGCAAGGAGGTGAACACGACTGAAGCAACTTAACATGCCTGCATAGATTTTCTCAATCCAAAATTGAGCCCTTTTATAAAAACCAATGAATTATATTTATTTATTGAAATAATCTAAAGAAAATACTTGTATATTTAAAGATCTACCATAAATGTTTTGTAACATCCTTGCTTAAAGCTAAAGATAGCCTTTTAAAAGTAGTCTATTTATGTAGCACAATAAACACAAAGAATGCACCTAATTCAATTTTCAAACATCCTTATTCAGGTATAGTTGATATATAAGAAACTGGACATATTATACAGAGTGAAGTAAGCCAGAAAGAAAAACACCAATACAGTATACCAATGCATATATACGGAATTTAGAAAGATGGTAATGATAACCCTGTATGCGAGACAGCAAAAGAGACACAGATGTATAGAACAGTCTTTTGGACTCTGTGGGAGAGGGAGAGGGTGGGATGATTTGGGAGAATGGCATTGAAACATGTATAATATCATATATGAAACGAATCGCCAGTCCAGGTTTGATGCATGATACTGGATGCTTGGGGCTGGTGCCCTGGGACAACCCAGAGGGATGGTACAGGGAAGGAGGAGGGACAGGGGTGCAGGATGGGGAACACGTGTACACCTGTGGCTGATTTATGTTGATGTATGGCAAAACCAATACAATATTGTAAAGTAATTAACCTCCAATTAAAATAAATAAATATATATTAAAAAAAGAAATGACATATTTAATGTGTATAACTTAATAAGTTTAGAGATCTATTTATACACCTCTGAAACCTGACCACAATCAAGGGATAAGTATCACCTCCAAAACTTCCTTCTCACTCAGTCATTCTTTTTGTTTGGTTGGTTTTGGTTTATTTTAAAAATATAGCATGAGACCTATCCTCTTAGCAAATGTTTATCTGTGCAATACAGTATTGTTAACTATAGGTGCTATTACTGTACATTAGATCTCTATGACTTATTCTTGCATAACCAAAACTTGGTACCATTTGACTTATACGTCCCTGTTTCCCGGCACCCCCCACCAGGCCCTGCAACTGCCAGGATCCCTTCTGCTTCTATGAGTTTGACGATTTTAGATTCCTCATAAAAGTAGTATTATGTTGTATTTATCCTGTGTCTGGTTATCTCACTTAGTATAACATCCTCTAGGTTCAGTCATGCTGTTGCATATGGAAGGGTTTATTTTTTTCAAGACTGAATCATATTTTATTGCATGTATATACCACATTTTCTTTAACTGTCATCTGTTGATGAACTCTTAGGTTGCTTCCATGTCTTGGCTACTGTGAATAATGCTGCGAAGAACATAGAAGTGCAGATATCTCTTAAATCCTGATTTCAATTCTTTTGGATATATATCCAGAAATGAGATTGTTGGGTCACATGTTCACTCTATTTTAATATTTTGAAGACCCTCCACACTGTCTTCATAGTGGCTGTACCAATTTGTATATCCACCAACAGTGCAAGGGTTCCCATTTGTTTCCATCCTTACCAGGATTTGTTATCTATTGTCTTTTTGATGACAGTCATTCTAACAGATGTGAGGTGATATCTCATTGTGGTTTCGATTTGCATTCCCCTCATGATTAGTCATGTCATGCTCCTGTTCATGTGCCTGTTGGCCCTTTTCATGACCTCTTTGAGAAACTATCTATTCAGTTTCTCTGCCAGTTTTTTAATCAGGTTGTTTTTTCTGTTTTCTTTTTTTAATATTGAGTTGTATATGTTTTTATGTATTTTTATATTAATATCTTATCAGATATATGACTTACAAATGTTTTCTTCCATTCTATAGGTTACCTTTTCATTTCATTTAATGGTTTATTTTGTTATGCAAAGACTTTTTAGTTTGATATAGTCACACATAATATGTGTTTTGTTTGTGCTTTTTATGTCATATCCAAAAAAATATTGCCAAGCTCAATGTTTGAAGGCTTTTCTCTGTGTTTTACAATTTCAGGACCAAAGTTTTATTTTGTTGTATTATCTGTTTGTTTGGTCCAATGGTGAAGATATAATACCATTTTTTACTAAGTTGCACCAATAATGTGTCATCTAAAATTTCTACATTCTTAAGGTGAGCGCAGAATTTAAAAATACTTTTGAAACAATTTAAGAAAAAGTTTTCTAGATTTGTACAATCTTACCAATATTTTAGAGCTGTATTGTTCACACCTAAGTTTTTAGGGAACTGACTTTATTGAATTTTTCCAAGCTTTTTGATTTTTAAAAAATTATCAGTGTTCTTATGCTTTCTGAAGATTTACCTAGTATATAAAACATTTAATGTATACAGTTTGATAAGTCTGAACATGTACATATACCCATGATACACCATTACCACAATAAATTGATTTTAATAGAATCTACAATTTTCCTTGTGCATTTGTATACCATCAGTCAATACAATATATAATTATATTACAGAATTATACTAAAAATGACTGGAATAAATAGAATTATGAACACACGCAACTTTATGTTGATCAGCAAACAACTCAAAAGGTGGAAGCAGTAGTAGTAAGCACTCAGCCAACCATATGTATACCTGGGGCATCTATCAGTAAATTTTGCAGATGGAATGGATAGGATGGGTTAATCTAGAAATCTGATTAAGTAGAAATCAGTTAAGGGATCTAGAGGCAGAGATATTTGTCTGACTTTCCCATAGTGCAATCATTTGATTGGGTTAGTCTAAAGGACCCATGCCTACACTGAGAAGTTAAAAGGATTTTCTAAGGTGCTGATATGGAAAAGAAGCTTCTTATTGAAGCCACTTGCCATTTACCAGGTTGTTCCATTGTTCTGACCTCTTCATTTCCCCATAAACTGTCAATAAAATGTAACACAAATGAAAAAACTAAAAGATAAAATATTAAATATTAAAATCCTCACATAGTAAATGTTTCATTGAAGGTCAAGTAAAGCTAGACTTAAACTGAAAGTGATGAAAAACATCAAGATAAATGGAGTAGAATGCATGCAATTTGACCTGTTTTACATTAGGGTGCTTAAAAGTATTCATCAGAAAATAAAATTTAAAAAGAATGTAGTCCCAGGCAGAAGACCTCCAGTGTAGATTCAGGTTTATCACAAAGGACCCAGGCCAGAAGCTGATAAGTAACATAATTTCCTGAATCATATAAATTTTCAACTATGTATTTGTATTTTTGGTACATAGTGATAAGAAAAATAAAAAATGATCTGTACCATCAAGAATATACAACCTAGTGGAAAAAGAAGATGGATTTATATCAGTGGTATAGGACCTGCCTTAGGGCAAATGCCAAACTAGACCCAATATATCCAAAGTCGCATGTCTATATGAATGAATAATTGATAAACAGAGTAAAAGAATCATTCAAAATTATATACATAAATCATCTTGAGGAAAGATTAAAAGCCAAAAATAAGAGTATTTTAATTCTAGATGTCTTACAGTAGAATTCCAATTTGCCAGAATTAGTAAGACTTACCTCAAGACTCCTGATTGCTAAAAATGTCTCTGAGCTGTTTTTCACATAACACAAGTTTTATGAAGCTATGTACGTACCCTCAATAACAAAGAGGAAAATTAAAATCTTGCCTTCAATTGAAATTCCCTTAATTATGGATACAGTTTAACCAGAAACTGAGTGCATTGATTGTTTTTATTAACAACAAATAGATAGGCTCATTATCACTTAAAAATGGAATTGGGGGTAAATAATGGGCTTTCCTGGTGGCTCAGATGGTAAAGAATCTTCCGGCAACACAGGATACCTGGGTTCAATCCCTGGGTCAGAAAGATCCCCTGGAGAAGGGAATGGCTACCCACTCCAATATTCTTAGCTGGAGAATTCCATGGACAAAGAAGCCTGGCTGGGGTGGTAGTGGGGGGGGGGGTGTACAGTCCATGGGATTGCAGAGTCTGACATGACTGAATGACTAACACAATGCCTTATGAAATATGAAGTTTAAAGAGCAAACAATAAAAATGATTGGGAAACTCTACCATAGACCAAGTGTGTCTTTACTCAGAATCAATCTAGGCTACCATTTTTTTTTTCATATTTATCTCAGTAGTAGACTTCTAAAGAATGCCCTGTATACTCAATTAAATTTACTTTTCAAAAATGAAAAAACTTGGTCTTTCAGTCTGTTACTCATAAAAAAACAGCCCAACAGTGAAAAGTCCTTGGATATTCATTGTGATCCCCTTTATAGAGAAGACAATAAAGAGCAAGAGAAAGGAGAAAGAGGAAGAAGAGGAAGAAAAGTAAATTTCTGTTCAATACCTAGAATGAACTTCCTTTCTTCTTACCACCCCCCCCCCCCCATGGATTGATTCCATGTCCTCTGAGAGACTTCCTGGGCTAACCTATCCAAAGTCACCTGCCCCATCCTGCCCACCATTTTACTTTCTCTCACATAATCTTCTTTATTTACTACAGGGCTCACATCACATTATTTGCTTATTTGTATATTGTCTGATTCTTTCTATGTAATGTAAGCCCCAAGAGAAGGACATGTGTGTTTTATTTCCCTGTCTACTTCCAGCACCTAGTGAACACTCAAATATCCACTGAATAAGTAAGTAAACAAGAGTCAAGATCTTGAAGACTACTGCTACTCCTTGCCAGACATGTTTCGCATATCATCTTTACAATAGTCTGCTAAATAGACATTAACTACATCGATTTTTTTCAAAAAAAAAAAAAAAAAAAGGACATGGAGGATTAGAATTAAACTGGCTTTGGCAATGCCACTTAATGATAGACCAGTGATGCAAATACCTTTCTTTCTGTTGCTAAGTCTATGTTTAAATATAGTCTTTTAGTTTATAATCTCAATCTGTAATTAATTCATCTGTACTGGACGTATTTGTGGGACAAGAAAACACAGTCTCCCTTAATGATTTGTTCATCTGCTGTGGCATTTTTCATACTGAATTATAATGGGTCTTGTAACCTGCATGCCTTTTCCCTCATTCTGAGCTCCTCAAGGACAATGTATTATTCTTTGTACTGAGAGCTTCCACAATGTTCAACCACAAGTTTATGAGTGAACTAAATGGGTTGAGGATCAGGTCATATTAGCTTTCCAAAGCAAAAGGAAAAAAACAGGCTTTTTCTAACAGGAAGGATTCTGTGACAGGTGGTGGCTTTATACAGTTGTATACATATTTAGCAACATACAGACTTATACATTGTCCTACAACTTTAGTGAACTTATCAAAACTTTCAGCTGATGAATAAGAAATCTGAGTAAAAGAAAAGGTAAGTGATCTACTGAAAGTCACACTGCCCTTTTGCACTTAGCAATGAGCCTATTAATTGTTGATGCACAGTCACATAATAAGTAAAGATCTCATGTCAAAACTAAGGATTTTATTTTTCAGTTACTGCCACTGAACAGCAATATTTGAATATTGTGTACACTGGTGAGACATTTAGCAGAAGATGTATATGAGTTCAGTATTCCCTCTCAGATCACCATTTAACTCAACTATGAAATAGAAATGGAAAAACAAAAAAAAAAAAAAAACAGTTTTACCACAGGAATCAGGGAAAGTTGTCATCTAAATGCTACCATCTTAGAGGAAATGCTAACTGGTATCATGCATATAAAGCCAACGTCATGCTCTATAAAAAGATAAAATGCACATGGATTCTATTTTCTTTCTGTGGCTCCACAGCATTTGAAAGAAAGGATGATAGAAGACTGAAGAGTACATGTAGCATCTTTGCCAAACGAACAAAAAAAGCCTTGTGTCTGAGGTGATAGTAGCCCAGAATAGGAGGCTGGACAAATGGTCTAGTCTGGAGCCTGACCAACAGAAAGTTCAAAGTGAGTAATAGATCACATGAGGTAGCTTGAAGTAAAACACGGAAACGAGCAGGTCAGGCAAGTCCTGATAGAGCTGTCCCAGACCCAAATCCGTCTCCTGTCCCCTGAAGCTTCTAGCACTAGATAGATAATACACAGTGTACTTCTACCCCCCAGCTCTCCAGGAAACAATGAACTCAAAGGAAGAATTCTAACAGCAGTTTCTCAGTGAAGAAAATCCAGAACTTACATCCTATGTTTAGGGTCAAACACTACGCTTAGAGGAGTGGATGAATTTGAGTAGGAATATGGTTATTACTGCATTCTCTTTACCAAAAAACTAGAATCAGCCTAATGCCCACCAGAAAGATATTTTTAAATAAGTTATGGTTCATCCACACAATGTAATTCAATGTAGTTATTAAAAATAATTTTAAAAGATTAACAACATGAAGAAATGATGCTCTACTTAAATTAAAAGTCTGATTTAAAAGTACTGCTTGCACAGTAATTTTTTCAAATGTATCTGTAAAAATGTACATACATCCATAAATTTAAAACCAGATTGATTAGTACTAACATGTATGAAATCATTGGTCACATCACCCCTCTGCTTAAAAGGTATCAAATATGGGGTGGGAAGTGGGAGCGGGGTTCATGTTTGGGAACTTATATACACCCGTGGTGGATTCATGTCAATGTATGACAAAACCAATACAGTATTGTAAAGTAAAATAAAGTAAAAATTAAAATTAAAAAAAAAGACCTTAAGTATTGGTGAACCAGAAAAAAAAAAAAAAGCTTTCTATTACATTTAAGAAAAGGTTGACCTCCCCAACAAGGCCCTCTAAGTCTTTCTTAAGTACTATAAGGATAGTACTATCCTTATAGTACTATCCTTGCAGCCCCATTCACATTCCACTCTCCCCTCACTACTCTCCAAGTTTTGGAAATTTTTTTCAGTGCTTAAAACATGACCTGATTCCTGCAGCTCAGGTTGTTGGAACTGTCTCCCAATCCAGTCTCCTTTGGTAAGGCACCCCTACTTTTTGTTTACACATATACTTTTTATACACACTATTCCTTCATCATAGGAATAGTTACTCAATACTCAGAGCTCAGGTCAAATCATCACATATTCAAAGAAACATTCCCTGATAACTTTACCCCATTTCCATCTAATAGCTCTCCTTCCTTCTCATCCACATTTCTCACTACACTTAAGTCATATTTACTTGATGAAACTATGACACTCAATGAAAGGTGTGACCTGTCTTGTTTCCTTTATATGTAGCATGGCTCCTTGTATATTGTAAGCACTCGAAATAAATTTAAATGAATAATATAGCTGGTATCTCTTAGGTACTTACTTGTTTTATGTGACTTACCTATATTAACTTCACCATAATCCAAGAAGTGGCTCCTATTCCAATCCCAGTTTTGAAGATTATGAAGCCACGGCATTGACATATTGAATTTATTCAAAATTGCATCATAACTAGAGTAGGGATTCATGCTCAGGCTTAATAGGTTATGTTCCTAACCACTAATAATAACAAACATTTCTTACATAACATATATAATGAGCCAGATATTCTACTAAATGCTTCACATATATTGACTCATTTTAGCCTCATAACAAGCCCAAGAAGTAAGCACTATTACAATTTGTATTTTATAGATGAAAAACTAAGCACAGGGATGTTTAAGCAACTTGCCCTGGTCGTGTGATTACTAAATGGCAGAACAAGAACCTGAATCCCAACATTCCACCATGATTACTACTCTATACTCCCTTCACGTGGCAAAAAAAGAAAGGGAGGGAGGGAAGGAACTTTCCTTGGTGTAGAAATTATGAATGATTTATTGACTTTTATTGTCTAAAAATTATGTGACAACTATGTTTTCATAATGAGAAAAAGGGTCTTTTTAAAAATTATTAGGTAAAATAAGTAACCATTGGTGTAAAAATATTCATAAAATCATAAACATATAACTTGGAAATCTGAGTGCTTCTCTGATCAAAATCACTGCAGATGGTGATTTCAGCCATGAAATTAAAACACGCTTACTCCTTGGAAGGAAAGTTATGACCAACCTAGACAGCATATTAAAAAGCAGAGACATTACTTTACCAAAAAAGGTCCGTCTAGTCAAGGCTATGGTTTTTCCAGAAGTCATGTATGGATGTTAGAGTTGGACTGTGAAGAAAGCTGAGCGCTGACGAATTGTTGCTTTTGAACTGTGGTGTTGGAGAAGACTCTTGAGAGTCCCTTGGACTGCAAGGAGATCCAACCAGTCCATTCTGAAGGAGATCAGTCCTGGGTGTTCTTTGGAAGGACTGATGCTAAAGCTGAAACTCTAATACTTTGGCCACCTCATGCGAAGAGGTGACTCTTTGGAGAAGACCCTGATGCTGGGGAGGGATTGGGGGCAGAAGGAGAAGGGGACGACCTAAGATGAGATGGCTGGATGGCATTACCGACTCGAGGGACATGAGTTTGGGTGAACTCCGGGAGGTGGTGATGGACAGGGAGGCCTGGCGTGCTGCGATTCATGGAGTCGCAAAGAGTCAGACACGACTGAGCGACTGAACAACTGAACTGAACTGATCCAGTTTGCTGATGTTTGTATATCCTCCACAATACTGACAAGTGGATTTCCACCCTCTTGTAGATGGGCCTCCAGTGCCGCCTGATGATTTATATGGACCTCAAGACTCCTTGGCTCTTTACCCATTGAGCCATCAGGGAAGCTCCTTCACAAGACACTGTGGCCGATCTACCCATGAACTGATGGATATCATCTCCTCAGCATTTCAATAGCAGATGACTGTGATAAAATCAAATGATTCCTTTTTAAAATAATTTCACACTAAGTTGATGCTGTGAGATACTGGAGAAACTAAGCTCTCTCAAAGAAAAGTATTTTCTGAAATAAGACATCAGCTTCACATGGATTACTTCCTGAACCTCTAAAGAGCAGGTGGAGTAAAATATTTTAACTTCAATAATTAAGATCATTGATAATAATGAAGATCTTTCTCTTCAACACTGAAAAAGAATATTTTTGTGTACTTTACTTTTTAAAACTGGTCTTGTGGTGGTCTCCTTAATTGTCTCCTTTTCTGTAGAAATGGAGGTTCCTTTCCCATCTCCCCCCAAGGATCCTGTATGTAAAGATTTCCACCGTAGCGGCTTTAACAACTTATGATCCTCATTACCTATGTGCCTGCTCCTTTCTTATTCTTATTTTTACTTTGTTTTCCTGGCATCTGATACTCATTTTAAGAAATTAGGCTCCTGAAAAAAAAGTAATCACTTACAATCACTGAAGAAACATCATTTCTAAACAAAAAAGTAATTTTATAATAGCTCAAATTCTCTACTTGATTTCAACCTATTAAAAAAGATATATGTAAGTTCTTTTTTAAAAAATAATTCCCCTCCTTAGCACTCTCTATACTCATTTCACCTACTTTGTTGTTTCTAATGCCCACAAACCATCCTGGGAAAACATCCTTCCCTCAGCCCCTTCCCCAGAGCACCTCTAGTTCTCTTCTTTCACCCTTCCTGTCATTCTGTTTTCAAACCAAAGAATTGATCTGGCAAAAACAGAAGGTGGAAAAACTAGTATATTTGAAAGGTAATTTTTATCATGATATAGCCAACCTTTGTGTCAAAAGTTTAACAACTTTCTTTTGGAGTTTCCTTTTCCTTTTCCTATCCCCAAACTCTTATTTAGCATGACCTGTAGCTACTGTCCTTCCTTCCATACCAGTGACTTGAAACAGACTCAAAAACTTTAATGAGGAGTTATAATGAAACTATTTTAAGACTAATTCTAAGTGGAGAATAAAGGTCATAATACCACTACAGCAGCTAAAAGCACTTTTGCTGACATTATCTAATTTTCACAGAACTCTAGAGACATAGGCAATTATTTTGATTATGCTTCTATAGATAAGGTGTTTTAGGCACAATGAGTAGAATAATGGCGGTCAGTCATTGCTTGCACCAAGAATAGACTTATATCTCCTAGTATTCATGGGAGACCAATTTGGATGACAAGATTTGGCCTTCAAAAAGGTTAATTTATCATCGTTCTCTTGCCCAAAAAGAAAAACCCAAAGACTTGGCTATTTTCATTAGTTGTACTAATGAAAGTTGAAGCTGTGTTCTTTAAGTCACACATGCAACTATGCAAAAAAAAAAATGCTCTTTCTAAATATAAACAGTTGATAGCCAACATTACTATGACAGCTTTACTTAAATTCTGTATAATTTTTTTAAAAAAAGGTTTATTTTCATTGGGAAAAACCCTTTAAACTGTTGATTAATCCAAATAATTGGAAGATTCTTTTAAAAGTTGATATTTGAATCACATACACTTATCAAAACTCTGGAATACATTCTCAGTTCAGTTCAGTCACTCAGTCGTGTTCGTCTCTGTGACCCCATGAATCGCAGCACGCCAGGCATCCCTGTCCAGCACCAACTCCCAGAGTTCACTCAGACTCACATCCATCGAGTCAGTGATGCCATCCAGCCATCTCATCCTCTGTTGTCCTCTTCTCCTCCCGCCCCCAATCCCTCCCAGCATCAGACTCTTTTCCAATGAGTCAACTCTTCACATGAGGTGGCCAAAGTACTAGAGTTTCAGCTTTAGCATCATTCCTTCCAAAGAAATCCCAGGGCTGATCTCCTTCAGAATGGACTGGTTGGATCTCATACATTCTAGAAGTGTGTAAAAGCCTTTACTCAAAATTCATCTAGACCACTGCCCTTGAAGTCACACTTTAGAATTTGCTACTCTTCCATTTAGCTTCATACTTTTGTCCCAGTTACTCTTCACTAGAATTTCTGCACTATTGACTCATTATGACTACTTGGTTTAAACTTGAATGAAGAAAAAGGTGCCAATATTTTCTTTGGGAGGTGGAAGCCCAGGACTTCATGGATAAAAGGAAAAAAAGAGAAGTGAAACAAGGAAGAGGATAGTATAATATGAGGCTATGTGTTATCACACATGCTTTCCCATCACAATAGCCTGCAAAAAGACACAGCAGATCATTCAACAGGTATGTCCACACAACATCCAGCATTTCTCTAGAAGGGTTTCAAAGGGAATGAGGGTCTTGGAGTCTTGATGAAAGTGAAAGTCACTCAGTCATGTCCAACTCTTTGTGACCCATGGACTCTAGAGTCCATGGAATTCTCAGGAGAGAATACTGGAGCGGGTAGCCTTTCCCTTCTCCAGGGGATCTTTCCAACCCAGGGATTGAAACCAGGTCTTCCGCATTACAGATGGACTTTTTACCAGCTGAGCCACAAGGGAAGCCCAAGAATACTGGGATCTTGATAGAAGGAAAAAAAGAGAAAATTTTTACCTAGTTCCTTTCTGTCCCACATTTCACATAGTTCTCCCCATGGGGAACTAAATTCCCTGAACTTTCACGTTTCATTATCTATCCCCTGAGACAGTTCAGAAATAAAAAAAAAACCCCTGCCTCTAATGTGGTACATTAACCAAGTTCAAAAATACAAGGGTGATCTAATACAAGTATAGCGATGACCAAGAGATAAAGGCAGAAAGAAGCAATTTGATGATACAGGGTTATTATTACAATATAGACTCTCAGGACATAATTATGATTATACCCACTTGCTGAACATGCCACAAATCTTGAGCAAGAAATGCTCTGGTCTTTCTCAGCTGACCAATCAATATATTTAGGGATCAAACAGGGATCATACAAGATGTACTGAAGTCCAGGTGCTGACCTATAGCTAAGCCAAGGTAATAAACCTGAGACAGCCAGAAACAGAAATAGTCAGAGGTTGAGTACAAACCCAAGGCCTTAGAGAGTACTAAAAATTGAAGTTGAGAAAACCAGAAGCAAATACCAAAGCTGAGGTCACTGATGGCTTCAAGGCTGGTTAATGAAGTCCAAGACTAAAAGCAGAAAGAAAAAAAAAAGCAGAGCCAAAACAGAAGAGAGATAATGTGGGCTGATTCCCATGCAACTGCCTTAAAAGTGCTGAGAAGATGGGACTTGTCTTTATATACCATTAGGCATGTGGCAGATGGATAATCTAGTCTCTCTTAAAAATTATAGCATCTCTAACAGAGAAAATGTATGGGAATAGAAGACTGATTTTTTTTTTTAATTTTTAAATCTTTAATTCTTACATGCGTTCCCAAACATGACCCTCCCTCCCACCTCCCTCCCCACAACATCTCTCTGGGTCATCCCCATGCACCAGCCCCAAGCATGCTGCACCCTACGTCAGACATGGACTGGCGATTCAATTCTTACATGATAGTATACATGTTAGAATTCCCATTCTCCCAAATCATCCCACCCTCTCCCTCTCCCTCTGAGTCCAAAAGTCCGTTATACACATCTGTGTCTTTTTTCCTGTCTTGCATACAGGGTCGTCATTGCCATCTTCCTAAATTCCATATATATGTGTTAGTATACTGTATTGGTGTTTTTCTTTCTGGCTTACTTCACTCTGTATAATTGGCTCCAGTTTCATCCATCTCATCAGAACTGATTCAAATGAATTCTTTTTAACGGCTGAGTAATATTCCATTGTGTATATGTACCACAACTTTCTTATCCATTCATCTGCTGATGGACATCTAGGTTGTTTCCATGTCCTGGCTATTATAAACAGTGCTGCGATGAACATTGGGGTACATGTGTCTCTTTCAATTCTGGTTTCCTCGGTGTGTATGCCCAGAAGTGGGATTGCTGGGTCATAAGGTAGTTCTATTTGCAATTTTTTAAGGAATCTCCACACTGTTCTCCATAGTGGCTGTACTAGTTTGCATTCCCACCAACAGTGTAGGAGGGTTCCCTTTTCTCCACACCCTCTCCAGCATTTATTGCTTGCAGATTTTTGGATCGCAGCCATTCTGACTGGTGTGAAGTGGTACCTCATTGTGGTTTTGATTTGCATTTCTCTAATAATGAGTGATGTTGAGCATCTTTTCATGTGTTTGTTGGCCATCCGTATGTCTTCTTTGGAGAAATGTCTATTTAGTTCTTTGGCCCATTTTTTGATTGGGTCGTTTATTTTTCTGGAGTTGAGCTGCATAAGTTGCTTGTATATTTTTGAGATTAGTTGTTTGTCAGTTGCTTCATTTGCTATTATTTTCTCCCATTCAGAAGGCTGTCTTTTCACCTTGCTTATATTTTCCTTTGTTGTGCAGAAGCTTTTAATTTTAATTAGATCCCATTTGTTTATTTTTGCTTTTATTTCAGAAGACTGATTAAAAAAAAAAAAAACTTTTAGAAATGAGCTTTTTGTAACCTAACTGTCCTTTGTCCATGCCAGCTTGACAACTAAAATGAAGTCATATTTTCATCAAGCACACCATTCGTTTAGTCAAAATATTATATCAAAAGCCAACTCTGATCAAAGAACTACAGTTAGGACCTCGTCATACAGGTCTTATTTAAATAGTCTGAGCCCCTGCCTTCATTAATTTTGTAGCCTGGTGGGGTATACAGATAATTGATAAACAAGCATATATTTATAATTGAGAACTGCTGTGAATTAAATGAACAAGACAGCGACAGAGAAAAGCAGGGAAGAAGGGAGAATACACTTCAATACTGCTGTCAGGGAAGACCTTTTAAAGGAGTTTCCAACTAAGATGATATCTGAAGCATGAGAGAGAAAAAAAAAAAAAAACACCACTAGTGAAGTCTCCTTTACAAAGGTGACAGCATGTCCAAGTCCCCAAAGCCAGACGTGGTTAAGAAATGGAAAGAGGCCAGCATGACTGAAATATAACGTGAGAGGAAGATGGAACGAGCCTGTTAGGCCTTGACGGCAATTTGAATTTTAACTCCAATATGAAGCCATTAGTGGGCTTAACCATTTTAGTTTCGATGACTTAAAACCTTCATCCTGCTTAGCTGCCGGAAGTCCTCTCTTAAGAGATTACACAGATATGACCAAGGATCCCCAGAGGGCAGTTAAATGTTCCACAGATATGCCCTGTTTTCACCTGCTGCCTCAAATCCCTGTCCTGCTGCAGATCACCATCTGAAGGGCTGGGATTACTGTCACCCTTCAGTATCTACTATTTTCCCTTGTCTTGCTTTCCCCCAAGCTCACATAGCATTGCTAAAACAGACTGCAATTTTAATGGACTTTACTGAAAGTTTGAGGGAAGTGAAAGAGAAGTATTAATAGAACCCAGGGAGTAACTTATAACCACTGGTTATTTGTTGTTGTTTTAGTTGCTAAGTCGTACCCGACTCGTTGTGACCCCATGACTGAAGCCCACCAGGCTCCTCTGTCCATGGGATTTCCCAGGCAAGAATACTGGAGTGGGTTGCCATTTCCTTCTCCATCTATTATTAAAACTCATAGACCTAGATACATCCTTGGATTTGGACAGTCCCAAGTGGTCCCAAACCACTCTGTGATATGGTGAAGCCAGATTGCTTTCAATCATCCTGCCCTTCTTCTTGTTTCCTATCCTGAGATCAGTCTCTTTCAAAGGTGATTGATGACACAAATGAATTACCTTCAAAGGAAAAGTTAACCCCCAAGGTCTTCTCACCCACATGGTGAGATCCACCCCTTGATACTTATCCACACTGGAAGCCAACAACCCAACACCAATAAAGGCTGAACTCAGAGAGTTTTTGAAATATTATCATGCCAGTCTAGTTTGAGATTATCCAAACTAAGCCTAATTCTTTCCCATAATTCAAGGTAAAGATCAAGCTTGCTGTACATCCTTCTTGCATGGTCTCTGTACAAACAGTGAAGCAGCAAATTATGGGAATAGTTCAAAATAGACACAATTCTCTCAAGGATGGCATTATAGCTCTGCAACCCTATACAACTGTGCAACCCTATCCTATAGACCATCTTTAGTTATATCACAGAGTAGTTTCCTTACTTCAGATAACACTGCATCATGAAATCTTCAAGTTTGGAGTATGTCTCCATTTCACTTTTGCATAAGCAAAAGATTTATTTTGGTTCCTCCAAAACAAAGACATAATTTGAATCAAAGGTACATTCAAGTCTCCACTCTCAGCAAAACAGAAAATGCTTAAAGCTTTAAAATATGTAATCTTCTTTTCTAACTTAAAAAAAAAAAACTATTGTATTTGCCTTCACCAAGAATGTAAGCTTGTTTTAAATGTAAGTCACTGCAGTAGACCAGCTCTCCTCAAATTCTAGTTCCAAGGATTCTCTTCAGTCTCCTACCTTTTACCTGACTGTTGTTGCCTCACTTTGATTCAAGTTCATGTACTTATCCACCCATGGGGACAATTTTTGCACTTAAGGAGGGCAACTACCTGGTTTTCACATCAGTTCTCCTTGTCAGCTTCATCCCATCATGCGATTCAACTCCTGAGACCCCAGCTGAGTTCAGAATTCTGTTCACGCACCACCCCAGCCTCCAGCATCACCTGAAAGATAAACTGGAGCTGTTATTCTCAAACAGTCGAGAATTTGAAGAACTCCTCTGTGAAATGATGTTGGGATGCACACAGCAGCATCTCAGAAGCCCACATAACCGCATCTTCACAGGCATTCAGTGGTTTGCAGGGGATCTGCAAATTTTACTAAGCATGGGGAAATATAGGCTTGAAGCTTTCAATGCCAAGTTCCCTAGGCTTCAGTACTGCCCCCTACTACCCCACCGCCTCACCCACCCTGACCCTTGCCCAGTGGCCAGTCATGGCTAGTGTTTTATTCCAGAGCTACCTTTCCCCACAGCTATTCTAATAGTGCCCTCTAGTGGTAGGTGGTTAAAATGCAATTAAAGAAGAAGGATTGAAGAATCACACCAACCATAAACGTTCAATTTAATTCACTGCCTACCAAGTGTCAGACTTTATTTTTGGGGGCTCCAAAATCACTGCAGATGGTGACTGCAGCCATGAAATTAAAAGATGCTTACTCCTTGGAAGAAAAGTTATGACCAACCTAGATAGTATATTCAAAAGCAGAGACATTACTTTGCCAACTAAGGTCCGTCTAGTCAAGGCTATGGTTTTTCCTATGGTCATGTATGGATGTGAGAGTTGGACTGTGAAGAAGGCTGAGCGCCGAAGAATTGATGCTTTTGAACTGTGGTGTTGGAGAAGACTCTTGAGAGTCCCTTGGACTGCAAGGAGATCCAACCAGTCCATTCTGAAGGAGATCAACCCTGGGATTTCTTTGGAAGGAATGATGTTAAAGCTGAAACTCCAGTACTTTGGCCACCTCATGCGAAGAGCTGACTCATTGGAAAAGACTCTGATGCTGGGAGGGATTGGGGGCAGGAGGAGAAGGGGACGACAGAGGATGAGATGGCTGGATGGCATCACGGACTCGATGGACGTGAGTTTGAGTGAACTCCGGGAGATGGTGGTGAACAGGGAGGCCTGGCGTGCTGCAATTCATGGGGTTGCAAAGAGTTGGACACGACTGAGCGACTGAACTGAACTGAACCAAGTGCCTGCAGTCCATGGGGTCGCAAAGGGTCAGACATGACTGAGTGACTGAACAACAATCAAGTGCCTAGGGACTGTCCTAGAGATATTCACCTCTGACCTGGAAACTTTCTAGTTCTCTGCCTTGCACAGATACCTGGATACATACAATAAGAGTCAGACTTTTTCTTCCAACTGGGAAGTCTACTTATCAAAGGCCAACTAGACTGTCAAATAGTACTAGGTAAATTGTATCATCAACTATAGCGCCACAATTAGCCACAGACATCAAGAAGGGGCAGGGACAAGGGCTTGTAGCTCTCCATACAGAGGTACACATTACTATGTCAAGTAATTGTGGTTTCTCGCAGAGAATTTGAAATAAAAGCATCTAATTCTATTGTCTCAGCTTTGGAAAGCACTTAAACATAAACTTTTTAATAGCTCTTTGTTTCTTAAGCCCTGGATAGTGTTTAAAGTTCATGTTTTCTAGTCTGAGTTCTATTAAGTAGTTTGGGGTGTTGAGAACAAGCTGTTAGAGTAGACAGTCAGGATGTCCAATTCTGCCTCTGAAGAGGAGGCCACTGCCCTGTAATCACCATGCCATGAAGCTTAATGAAAGGATAAATCCCCTCATTCTGATGTAGTGTAGCAGGGACAGGCACTCATTCAAGAATAACTGTATACTCACACATGGAGTGCAGTTTTATAAACCGATGATTATCATTTCTCTTCAATTTCCCACAAAACCCATCAGGGCAAATATTGTCAATGGCCCCATTTATATTTCCCCATCCCATTTGTCACCACCATGTTATGAATTCCAAATAAACGCACTGTCTCTGGAGAAGGTGGACAAGACAAAGAAGTAATAAGTTCCCCTGGAGATTATGATACACTGTCAGATTTGGGAAGCAATGCCTGCTACCCTCAAATACCTTCATATGTTGATGTTCCCAAAATGTTTATATGTTACAGTTTAATTAACTATTCTCTGTAAGAGGCATTTGGGCTATTTCCAATTTTTCAATAACAACAAAATCCTGCAATTCAGTGAATGATTTTAAATTGAATTTCTTTTTCTTTTACGGTAAATTTTTGGTTGAAGCATATGGACAATTTTTAACTCTTTTTGGATAACATTTTTATTTTTTTTGTAGAAATACTAAATCCTCTCACAGTGCTGCCAACAGTAAATACACTGCCTAAAATCCTCTCAACATTAAATTTTATCGTGATCATTAATTTTTTTTAGTATAATGGTTATATTCAAGCTGTTTTAGTTCACATTGCTAGGACAGTCCTGTAAACGTCTATGTGATGGAAGCTTCTGAATATCCCTGATATAAACATCTAGGCAAGATACAACTCATGCTAAATCCTACTTGGACTAACAGATGTATTAATGTAGTCTTGTGATAAACAGAAACTATTCTTTTCTAGGACAAAGTTATTCAATGAATATGCAATGAATTAAAAACATTCTAAAGGGATTTGTCTTGAGTATAGTGGGAATTTCCTTTTGTCAACATTCCTTATTGCTATGATAGCAAATTAGGCAAAATCAAACATATTCGCTATCTTTCAACTTTCGTGATCTCTGATGAGTAGCTAGAGGGTTTTTAAATAGTGCAAATTAAGGCAATTTTTAAGGAGCTGAGTGGGTTTAATCTATCTAAAGCTATTTTTATGATCCACTAATGCAAACAATAAATGAAGCTAAGATAGAGTTATAACATAAAGGAATTTTATTTATGCCTTTGGCTGCCACTAAAATCCGAAGGGAACACAAAAGTGTAGTCCTAGTGTCTTTTCATAAAGAACAAGATTATGAAAAATTTCAGGGTCATATACCCATGGCTATGAACCTTTGGTCATAGGCTTAAACAGACCTGAAACAGTTCCTAGGAGTACAAACATCTTTATTATTCTAGCTTCTATTCTGTTATTACTTCAGAGAATATGGAATGAGATCTGGCTGGACAAATATTTTCAAAGTTTGCATACAAATACATTTTAATGCAATACCACAAGTATGTCCTTGATCTATTCTCTCCAAAGTTTTATCTATAAATGAACCAGTAGGCACACTTATAAATGGGAGAGAGACAAAGAGCTTAGGATAGAAGATACATTGGACAATAGATTCCAGATCAAAAAGAACCCAACTGGACCATAAATGGGGAAAATGAGGACAGTGGTATCTAGTTGAGGCAACTGTTGTTTGAGGGGGAGGACAGTGAGGTTCAGTATACGCAAGGAACACTGAAGCAAAGGATCCCACGATGTCTTCCTGTTGCTTGCCAGCAATAACACACAGTCTCCTGTTTACTGATTTCAAGTCATGAAATGACCAAAGCAAGCTGTACTCAATACCGCTTTCTCCTCGCCTTTCCTCAGCCACTTACAGAGCACAAATTATTTTCTGCCTCTCTGAAGTAAAACAGTGTATTTTCTTATGATCAAATGTGTAGTAAAGAATTGGCCTTTGCCCATAGAGAGATGGCTTCTTCTCTTGGCTTCTGCGAGGTAATTTATGTCATATCTGGTAGGAGTATTTTTGTTTAGGTGAAAGTTGGCTACAATGGCTTTTAGGGTGTGGCCAGTCATACCCAATAGAATGGGGGCCAGCTATGCTGAAAAGACCAATTGAGATTTAAGATGGGGGGTTTGAGTCATTCACTTTCAGCTGACCTGGAGACAGAGTTCAATGATGTGAGCAATCAATCATACCCACATAATCCCCAAATAAAAACCATGGAATGAAACTCATGAGAGAGTCCTTGGTTGGCAGTACTTTCTGTGTATCATCATACATGAAGGCCAAGAGACTAACACTTTTTAATTCCATGCAGAGAACAACAGACGCTTCAGTTGGAATCCTTGAGGCTCTGCGTTATGGGTCTCTTCCTTTAGCTAATTTTCCTCCCAGTTTTATCAAGATAAAATTCACAGATAACAGTGTAAATTTAAAAGATACAACATGATAATTTGATATATACACATATATTGCAAAATGATGGCCACAATAGGCTTAGTGACACATACATCATCTCACATGGGCACCATTTTCCTCTGGCTGAGCTTTTTGTGTATCCTTTCCCTTAATAAACCTCAACCATGAATATAATAGACAAGTGAATTCTATGAGCTCTTCTACAAAGTTATCTAACCTAAGGGTGGTTTGGGACACCCTCCGAACTTATAGTTGGTGTCAGAAGTAAGAGAACTCTGTGGATTGTACCTTCAAACCTTACAGTTTTGCTAACTCTGAGTGTGTACATCTGCTATATATAAGTTTTGAGGTTCCTTAAAAAACATATCACCTGTGTGCCTGTTAAAAACTGCTGCTATATGCATGGGAGCCAATTTGCCTTATTCTATGTAAAATTCAAGTTCACTGCTTTGATATGAGGGCAACCTTGTTATATGAGAGAAAGCTAGAGAACTAGAGTTTTTAATTTCTTTTTATTTTTTGAAAGGGTGAATTTTTTTGTGTTTTATAACAGCTCATGCAGACCTTTGAGAATATTCTCTTTAAGCATTAGAAACAGAACCATAATTCCAGGTAAGTACCATACTAGGTGCTAATTGCAGTTGGTCAGTAATCTCACAAAGAAATATGTGAAAAGTACTATATAGTAATAAAAATCAGGCACTCCACTTATTAGCTGCTACTTCATTCTCTTAATTTTCTCATCTTCCTGACCTATTGAAATAGTATTTTATCTTTTCTAACATATGTTCTAGATACCCCAGAGATTATTGCATCCATTAAATATTCTTTACTAGGAGATATGCCTAAGGTAAATTTAATCAGTTGTCATAAAAAAGGGAAAATTGACTTTTTAAAATGAAAAAGTTTCCTATTGCTCAGCAGAAAAGGGAAATTGAATCCTTATTTGATACCATATACAAAAATCAACTCAAAATGGGTTAAAACAATTAAATATAAGACCTGAAACTGTAAAACTATTAGAAGAAAACACACGGAGAAAGTTTCTTGACATTGGTCTGGGCAATGAACTTTTCAGTATGACAGCAAACGAAAACAAAAATGGACAAATGGGGTTGCAGCAAACTAAAAAGTTTCTGTGCAACAAAGGAAACAGAGAGAAGAGACAACGTATAGATTAGGAGAAAATACTATAATCCATATATCTAATAAGTGGTTAATATACAAAATGTATAAGGAATTCAAACACCTAGAGAGCAAGAAAACTCAATTTAAAAGTAAGTGAAGGACCTGAACAAACATCTCAAAAAAAGATACACAGATGGCCAATAGGTATATAACATTACTAATCATCAGGAAATGCAAATCAGAATCACAATGAGATACCACTTCACACCTATTGGAAAGGTGAGTATCAAAAAGACAACACACAACCTGTGCTGGCACGGATGTGGATAATTAAATAAAGAAAATCTGGTAACAGTATATAATGGAAAAACATTATGCCTTAAAAAACAAGGAAATCTTGTCATTTGCAACAACAAAAAGGAACTTGGAGGATATTATGCTAAGTGATGTAAAAAGTCAGACGTGGAAATAAGCCAGACATAGAAACTTAGATATTGTTTAATTTCACTTACATGTGGAATCTAAAAATGTAGGGTAAGAGAGTTATAATAAGGTGAGTATAATAATAATGTACAATATACTCGAAATTTGCTGAGAATAGATTTAACTGTTCTCACCAAAAAATTAGTGAAAGTGAAAGTTGCTCAGTTGTGTCCATCTCTTTGCAACCCCATGGATTGTCCATGGAATTCTCCAGGCAAGAATACTGGAGTGGGTAGCCTTTCCCTTCTCCACGGATCTTCCCAACCCAGAGATTGAACCCAGGTCTCCTGCATTTCAGGCAGATTCTTTACCAGTTGAGCTACATACAAAATAGGCAAGTCATATCCATGCTTAGGTCCTACAAAAGGTTGATTTTTAATCAGCCTTTTTTATTCATAGTTGATTCTATTTTACAACCCAGTTCGAAAATCATTGTTAATGGTCTGTTAAACTCAGCCATAATATCCAGGAAGCACTACTGATATTCTGTTTCTTTCATCTCTACCAAAACCCATAGGGTCATCTGGTATTTTATCTGCCTTCCACATTCTTGGAGCAAACTTTATATCAAGTATCCTCACCACTGGAGAACTTGTGCTCCATCTTTCTAGCTTCCAATAATAGATTCTTCACATTGTTCCTATTAAAGCCAATGCCACGTAGTTTCAGTTTTTATTATAGCAGGTCTGGACATAGTGTCCTTGGTTTAGGTGAGCCTTTTTATGGGAAAAAAAAAAAAGTGATTACAACAATGGACACTGTTTTATTGTTCACAGCACCTTCACTCTGGGACCCAGGCTGAAGGGGAAGCCTAAGCCACACATACAGGTTTGTGGTGAAAGGGAAATAAAGATTGGCAGAACCATGGAATGACTCTTAAAGTTTCTCATGAAAAGAAGCATATACCACTTCTGTTCATGGTTGACTGTCCGAAACAGTTACAAAGGCTTGTCTTACATCAGTGAAGCAAAAGATAACCTTCAGACAGAGGCAGACAATAAATATCTTGGACAAAAATAAAACCTACCATACCACTGTTTATAGCTCTAATGTATTTTTACTTAACCATTGACCACAACAGTGAGGTACAATGGGTGTTGAGACTATAATAATAATAATAAAAACTTAACTACTCCTTTTTAATTACAAAGGACTTTTCAAGGCATGTTGCCTTTGTTCAGTAAGTGAACAAGTGTAGAAGTCATGTAAAAATAACATGGTCTCCCTGACTGCTGTTCCATCCTTCTCTGATCTTTCTATAATTGCTTTGTATAGTCAAATAAAAAATTACCACAAACCTAAGTGATTCAAAACAATACTCATCTATTATTTCTAGTTCTGTAAGTCAAAAATTCTCTGCTTCACATCTCACAGGTCAAAGTGTTAACCACCACCTGAGCTCTTGTCAGAGTGCTGAATAGAGCCCTTCTAACCTTACTCAGGTTGTTAGCAGAATCCAATTCCTAACAGTTATGAGACTGAGATCACCCTTTCCTTGCTAACTGTCAGCTGGAACCCCCTCCTTCAGCTCTTAAGGGCCACCCACATTTTCTCACTTCACCCTCTCTGCTTTTAAGGACCTATGTGATAAAATCAAGCCCACCTAGATAATATTCCTATCTCAAGGTCAATTTGCCATATAACAGAATATAATCACAAGATTGATACTTCACTACATTCAGTGGTTCCAGTGATTAGGGTAGGAATTTCTGAGGGTCGTTTGAGAAATCCTACCTAAACAGACTTAAAATATCCAAAATGGATTGTAAAATGACCGTGTATATATCAAATCATTTTTCTTTTCAGTGATCATTAATGTCTTACTAGAGTTAGTGAGATAAAACCCAGACTGTTTCTCCTGCTATATAAAGACCTCTTATATTGCTTGGAGCCAAATTAAGAACTTAACATCTCATTAACTTTCGAAATAAACTCTTGAATCAGGGTGGTCTCTTCTCTTTTGTAAATTCATGTTGGTTGTTTCTACCTCTACTCTTTGTTGTTATTTTGCGCATAGGATCCTTCAAGCTAGACTTCAACAGTACATGAACCAAGAACTTCCAGATATATAAGATGGATTTAGAAAAGGCAGAGGAATCAGAGATCAAATTGACAATATCGACTAGATCACAGAAAAAGCAAGAGAGTTCTAGAAAAATGTCTATTTCTGTTTCACTGACTACGCTAAAGTCTGACTGTGTGGATCACAATAAACTGGGGGAAATTCTTAGATGGGAATATTAGACCACCTTATCTGCTGCCTGATAAACCTGCATGCAGGTCAAGAAGCAACAGATAAAACCAGACACGGGACAACAGACTGGTTCCAAACTGGAAAAGGGGTACGTCAAAGCTGTATATCATCACCCTGTTTATTTAACTTATGTGCAGAGTACATCATAAGAAATACTGGGCTGGATGAAGCACAAGCCAGAATCAAGGTTGCCAGGAGAAATATCAATAACCTCAGATATGCAGATGATACCATATTAAAGGCAGAAAATGAAGAGGAACTAAAGAGCTTCTCGATGAAGGTAAAAGAGGAGAGTGAAAAAGTTGGTTTAAAACTCAGCATGCAAAATATAAAGATCAAGGCATCTGGTTCATAGCAAATAGATGGGGAAACAGTGGAAACAGTGACAGACTTTATTTTCTTGGGCTCCATAATCACTGCAGAGGGCGACTGCAGTCATGAAATTAAAAGATGCTAGCTCCTTGGAAGAAAAGCTATGACAAACCAAGATGGCATATTAAAAAGCAGAGACGTGACTGCTGACAAAGGTCTGTCTAGTCAAAGCTATGAATTTTCCAGCAGTCATGTGTGGATGTGAGAGTTGCATCATAAAGATGCCTGAGCACTGAAAAACTGACACTTTTGAAATGCAGTGCTGAGAAAACTCTTGAGAGTCCCTTGGATAGCAAGGAGATCAAACCAGTCAATCCTAAAGGAAATCAATCCTGAATAGTCATTGAAAGGACTGAAGCTGAAGCTCCAATTCTTTGGCCACCTGATGCAAAGAGCCAACTCATTGGAAAAGACCCTGATGCTGGGAAAGGCTGAGTGCAGGAGAAAAAAGGTGATGACAGAGGATAAAATGGTTGGATGATGTCACCAACTCAATGGACATGAGTTTGAGAAAACTCCGGAGATGGTGAAGGACAGGGAAGGCTGGTGTGCTGCAGTCCACAGGGTCACAAAGAATCAGACAGGACTCACTGACTGAACAATAACAGTGATAGTTTCCCTTCCTCTCTCCACCTGATCAAGTTGTCTGCTTCCCTTAAATTGAGACATAAATTCTATATTACCGATTGATTCAGCATATATGAGTGCTGCTGCTGCTGCTGCTGCTGCTGCTGCTGCTGCTGCTGCTGCTGCTGCTGCTAAATCGCTTCAGTCCTATCCGACTCTGTGCGACCCCATAATTGGCAGCCCACCAGGCTCCGCCGTCCCTGGGATTCTCCAGGCAAGAAAACACTGGAGTGGGTCACCATTTCCTTCTCCAATGCATGAAAGTGAAAAACGAAAGTGAAGTCACTGAGTCGTGTCCAACTCTCAGCAACCCCATGGACTGCAGCCTACCAGGCTCCTCTGCCCATGGGATTTTCCAGGCAAGAGTACTGGAGTGGGGCACCATTGCCTTCTCCTCATATATGAGTGAGTACCTACTAAATATCAGAAACTGTTCTATGCTTAAAGAATAGATGGTAGTCAATGTAAGGTTCTTGCTCTCATGGAGTTTCAATTATAAGGGAAAAGACTAAAGATCTCTAAGCACATAAAACCACAGAAAATCTTTCCCTATTGGACTGTTGAAGTGTTTATTAACTGTGGTACTGACCTGATGCATACCATGCATTATATACATATTTTCCCCCCAAGTTTCTCCCTTTCTCCCCAATGAGATTCTAACTTCCTTCTGGATATACATAGTATAATATTATCAATAGTGTCAATAAATCCTAGCATTTTGCACTGAGGACTGAGTAAATATTTACTGGCTGAATGATCAATGTCTGTACTTGAGTTTGATCAAAGGTTTAAATATTTTTCCCAAGAGAACCACAACTAAAATTCTCTTTGCAAATATATTTTTGGGCAAAAATGATAGAAAACATATTGACTAGAAGGCAGGAAGAAAAGTAGAACCAGGATAAGCTTTCTAAAACATTCACAACCTGTAGGATTTTCTCCTAAATAATCAAGAAGTGTGTTGGTTTACTGTGACAGAGTTCAAAATTGAATATTAGGGTAAATTTTGTTACCTCTGCTGAGGGATTAGCAGACAGAAGATGTTAGAAAACATTCTTATATGATGGAAAACTAGAACTAGTATTTAATATGTGACAAATACCACATACATTGTATCACTTAGCTTTCAGAATATTTGTTAGTATTGTTTCTCTTCACATACTTTCAGGTGGTAACCTGAGATCAAGCCAAGATCATAAAATGATAATAGAAGACTAAAACAGAATGTTTTTAAAAGTTAATAAGTCACAATAACATATAAGAAAGAAAGAGATATTAGTAAAATATGTATTTCTACAAATACCTGAAAAATGGATATTGGAACAGTGACTAATGAAGCAGAGGGAAAAGGGCTGCAAATTGAAAAAATGTGAAAAGCACTCAGTAAAGACACCACTATTCAGCCAACAAATCCCCTAGAAAGATGATTTGGAAATTCTCAGTACAGAGCAGGAGTTAGAAATGGAACAGAAAAGAAGATTAACCGACACTCCACGTGCAGAACTGTCATCTCCATCATTTTTAATACCTCTTCACCAGGATAACACAGACAATCATGGATAACAGCCTGTAGGCAATCATTTACCCCCAGTCATGAAAAGAAAGATGGACACTGAGTTCATTTGAAAGAAATTAAATGAAATGTTTGGGGTGAACTTTGTAATTAAAAGTAAGTAGACAACTGAGAATCAACAGTTCAGTTCAGTTCAGTCTCTCAGTCATGTCCAACTCCTTGAGACCCCATGAACTGCAGCACGCCAGGCCTCCCTGTCCATCACCAACTCCCAGAGTTCACCTAAACCTATGTCCATCAAGTTGGTGATGCCATCCAACCATCTCATCCTCTGTCGTCCCCTTCTCCTCCTGCCCTTAATCTTTCCCAGCATCAGGGTCTTTTCAAATGAGTCAGCTCTTCGCATCAGGTGGCCAAAGTATTGGAGTTTCAGCTTCAACATCAGTCCTTCCAATGAATATTCAGGACTCATCTCCTTTAGGATGGACTGGTTGGATCTCCTTGCAGTCTAAGGAACATTCAAGAATCTTCTCCAACACCACACTTCAAAAGCATCAATTTTTCAGCACTTAGCTTTCTTTATACTCCAACTCTCACATCCATACATGACTACTGGAAAAACCATAGCCTTGACTAGATGGACCTTTGTTGACAAAGTAATGTTTCTGCTTTTTAATATGTTGTCTGGGTTGGTCATAACTCCTTCCAAGGAATAAGTGTCTTTTAATTTTATGGTTGCAAATCACTATCTGCAGTTATTTTGGAGCCCCCAGAAAGAGAGTCAGCCACTGTTTCCACTGTTTCCCCATCTATTTGACATGAAGTAATGGGACCAGAAGCCATGATCTTAGTTTTCTGAATGTTAAGCTTTAAACCAACTTTTTTACTCTCCTCTTTCATTTTCATCAAGAGGCTCTTTAGTTTTTTACTTTCTGCCATAAGAGTGGTGTCATCTGCATATCTGAGGTTTTTGATATTTCTCCCAGAAATCTTGATTCCAGCTTGTGTTTCTTCCAGCCCAGTGTTTTTCATGATGTACTCTGCATATAAGTTAAATAAGCAGGGTGACAATATAGAGCCTTGATGTACTCCTTTTCCTATTTGGCACCAGTCTGTTGTTCCATGTCCAGTTCTAACTGTTGCTTCCTGACCTGCATACAGATTTCTCAAGAGGCAGGTCAAGTGATCTGGTATTCCCATCTCTCTCAGAATTTTCCACAGTTAATTGTGATCCACACAGTCAAAGGCTTTGGCATAGCCAATAAAGCAGAAATAGATGTTTTTCTAGAACTCTCTTGCTTTTTCAATGATTCAGCAGATGTTGGCAATTTGATCTCTGGTTCCTCTGCCTTTTCTAAAACCAGCTTGAAAATCTGGAAGTTCACAGTTCACATACTGCTGAAGCCTGGCTTGGAGAATTTTGAGCATTACTTTACTTGCATGAGAATCAACAGACTTTGAGTGGGAAAGAAAAAAAAAAATGACACAAAAATGAAAGACCAAAATAAAGAAAGAAGGAGATGACCCAGAGTAAACAGAGAGAAATCAATAGAGAAAAAAAGGAGTTTAAAATATTATAACCAGTAATCTAAGAAAAAGCTCAGAGAATATGATATCCATAAATCATAAGTCACTGTGAAAAAAATAACAATAAAATAAAGTAGAAAGAACTCTTGGGAAATTACAAAATAAGATTAACAAAACAAATTTTTCAATAGTCGAGAGGTAAAATTTTTAAAACCTCACCAAGACTGGAAAGAAATGAAAAATACAAGATCAAATATAAAGACATACCAAACCAAAAATATCAGTAGTTCTACCCAAGTAATAGGATTCCCCAAAACATATTACAGAGAACATAGGAAATAAAAAATGACCAAATAAATAATGGATAGGAATTCCTCAAACCCAGTCTTCAAGATAAAAATCCTAGCAGAGAGAATAAAGATCCACTCTAGGTTTGTCACTGTGAAATTTGAAAATGCAAGCAATAAAAAATTCTAAAAATATGATTAAATAGGTACAAAGACAATGTTATTAATAATTAGCTATTTGAATTTGAATACTTGCTTAAAGTCTTAAAGGTTAAGAGAGAGTTAATATGAGACCACAACTCTTCATTTCTGATACCTGTTTTCTTTCCTCTATATCATGATGCATATTTAAGGTGTTTGGCAACTTTACGAATAGAATTAGGAAATTATTTCCTTTACATAACTTTCCCATTCGCCCTCCTAACCCTTCTCCCCCAAAATAATTCTTTCTGGTTCACATTTTCAATTGTTTACTGGATATTTTAGTACAGATGACTCTGTGCAAACCATTGGGAACCAGTATATATATATAGTGCATAGGGACCAGTGTGTTAGAATTTTTAATAATTGGTCCAGTGCTTTTAGCCTTTTCCTACTACAAATTCATCCTTCAAATGGCGCCAGGGACATTTTCTAAGCTACAAACCTGGTTCATATACTCAGCTCTATAAAATACTTCAGAGAGAACACCAAAATTATGAGTGTCATTCAACTGCATATAATATCCCATCTCCTTAATCTTCTAAAATGTTCACTGATTTATGTTTTTATTTATTCCTTTAATTAATAGTTAGAGTATCTGTCATGTGCAGGGTACTATTCTAGATGCTGTGATATGCAGTACAGCATGAATAAATCTAAAAATAATTCTGATAAGTGGATAAAGCCAGATAAAATGTATATACTCTATTATCCCATTTTAGAAAATACTAGGAAATGCAAACATAAATAACAGATGGGTGGCTTTCTGAGGGTAGGAGCAGAGCAGGAAAGAGAGGGAGAAGAAGACCATAGGGACACAAAGAAACTTTGAGGGAGATGAATAAGTTTATTATCTTGATTATTATGGCAAAAGTTTCATGACTATATATATATGTCAAAAATTGTAACAGTATACATATTACTTACTTGTAGTCACTGTATGCCAGTTATACCTCAGTGAAGCTGTTAAACCCACAGATATAAAACACAGTTGTAAACACTTGTGTCTTGGACTGAATTGTCTCCCCAAATTTCATATGTTCAAGCTCTAACCCTGATACCAAAAAAAAAAAAAAAAAAATGTGACCATATCTGGAGAGAGAGTCTTTAGAGAGGTGATTAAACTGTGATGAGGCTGTTAGGGTTGGGTCTAATCCAAGATAACAGGATCTTCATCAGAAGAGGAAATTAGGATAGAGACAAGCTTATATACAGAGAAAAGGCACAGGGAAAAGACAGCCATTACAAGCTAAAAAGAGAACTAAATACTGCCAATATTTTGATCTCAAACTTCTAGCCTCCAGTGCTGCAAGAAAATGAATTTTTGTTCCTTAAGCACCCAATCCATGGTGATATGTTATGCAAGTCCTAGCAAACTAAAATACCTGGTAAGAGATTCCACAATTTATATATACCTCATGCTCTCTGTGTGGCTACATCATGAGTGATTTATTTCCTATCTAAATGATTTCCTTTGTGCTTTTTTTTTTTTTTTGCAATATATATGTGCTTCTGTGATAATTATAAAAATAGTCATAAAATGTTATATGAAACCATCCACAGGATTCAATCTCAAAATTCTAACGACAAAAAAGCCACAGTGGAAAATGTCCCATTTTCTTATTCTAAAATAAGTATGTTTCTAGTGTAGGAGAAAACATAGCAATTTTAAAAAAGACAACTGAAAGAAAATTGGTAAGTATACTTTTAAAATCTTTCTATAAATATTCAAGAGGAAGCCTGCCGATTCTAAATTGCTGATACTGCTGTTTCAAAGATGTCTGCAACATACACAGGAAAGACTCAGTGGAACTATAAATGAGCTGTTCATTAAAGATACCTATGTAAATTACAAGACAAAAGGTAATATTCAATATCAAATGCTTCCATTTTTTCAGAAAGCTTCACAAAATGAGTTTTAAGTTGGCAGTGATTACCAGCCATGTTTTTGTTAGGAGCTTCACAAGGCTTTCTTTTATTCTTAATTACTTTTGTAACTACCAACACTTACTCAATTAGATATGTTAATAGTCCCTGGATTTCTGTACACCTGTTTCTTCCAGCTGTCTGCAAGGCTGGCTCCCCAACATCTGTCTGGAATTGGTAGTTCTATTTTCTACTATTAAAATCACAGGAAAAGAAGTCCTAGGGTTTAGGGGAAACACTGAAATTGCCTGCCTTGGTCATGCAAGACAGTAGCCACTTGCATGAGCTATCTTACAACCGGAGATCCCAGGAAGGAAAGCACTACTAACAAGCTACCACCAACTGGGAAGAATTTCGGAAAGGTCAAAAGGAGAGAGGAGATGGCAGTCTATATGTCTGACCAACCTCCAAGAACTCTCTCAGGAACCACCTTGGCTGAGTGATGCATGGACCGCCAGGAAGGACCCTGAGTCAGAACGATTGGCCACAGGCAACTCAGAAACTATTCCCATCTCCATAATGGAAATCTCCCAAGATTGCAGGTTACATGGGAGAGCAGTTTTCCTGGGTTCCCTCACTTTCCTGCTATCCACCAGGATGTCCTTTCCCAATAAAATCTCTTGCTTCGTCAGCTTGTCAGCATGTGTGTCTCCTCAGACAACTCATTTCCAATTGTTAGCCAAGAACCCGCCTTGGGCCCTGCAAAGGGTCCCTCTTCCTGCAGCATGAGGATCAGTATGGGGTTAAAGGGCTTAAAATAAAGACAAAGGTAGTCAAGCATAAATATGCTTGCAGTTACATCAGTATGATGAGAGTAAAATCTGAGATGCCTGCAAAAATTACCAGAAGGTTCCTTATGCACTCATAAAAGGAGGGTCCTTTACTTTATAAGCCCTTTGGTGCTTAGGTTATATTTATCATTTTATATGTATCTAAGGTCCAGGTTGTAGAGTAGTTTTGCTATGAAAATTAGAGCAAAAGTTAAATACTTTAAAACAGAGTCATTTATAATAAACTGAAGTATCTACTAAAAATTGCTTTCAAGAATATACATTCCACCAGATTTTTATTAAGTACTTAAAATGCACAGTAATTTAGGAGATATGTTCTTTCACTTCAGTTCGGCTCAGTTACTCAGTCATGTCCAACCCTATGTGACCCCATGGACTGCGGTCCGCCAGCCTTCCCTGTTCACCACCAACTCCTGTAGTTTACTCAAACTCATGTTCATTGAGTCAGTGATGCCATCCATTTCTTTAGAAAAGTAATTAAATGAAAATGAGGTCATCAGGGTGGAATCTAATCCAATAGGCCTAGTGTCTTTACAAGAAGAGATTAGGAAACACACATGCAAATCTACAGTTGCAAGACCATGTTAAAGATATAGTGTGTGTGTGTGTGTGTGTGTGTGTACACGCTTGCACATGCATGTACGTGCATGTGTGCTCCATCAGGTCCGATTCTTTGCAATCTCATGGACTCTAGCCTGCCAGACTCCTCTGTCCACAGAATTTTCCAGGCAAGGCTGCTGGAGTGGGTTGTCATTTCCTGCTCCAGGAGATACTCCTGAGCCAGAGACCTAACCCACATCTCCGGTGGCTCCTGCATTAGCAGGTGGATTCTTTACCACTGCACCAACTGGGAAGCCTGAAAAAGCTTCCTAAATTCAGGAAGTACAGCAACAATGACAATGCCCCTGATCTCACGGAGCTTAAAAGGAGTAAAAATGACTAATAAAACCAGATTGACTGTTATGAAAATGATACAAGATAAAATTACTGGTTTGCACTGGGGAATGCTATTTAAGTATGGTAGTTAATATCTTTGAAGATATAATATGAAAATGAGATAAAGTCCTTAACTTACAAACTAAAAGCGAAATAAGTATTGTACTCAATGTCAAAGAGAACACTGGAGAATAAGCACCATAAATTGAAGTAATTTATAATGAGAGGATGCGGGCATAAGAGCACATTATTTAAATGCATGTAAATTAACCTACAATTGTATTTGTTGAATTTTATCTACAAAGTGTTTGCATCAAGATTTTATTACAAGGTTGGTCATTGTACAATTGTTTATAGTAACACAAATTTGGTGAAACTTCAACCCCCAACAATAAGATACTCATTAAACACATAAAATACAGTGCCCCAGCAAAATAGCATATCATGTATCCATTAAAATGATTCTTTACCATTTCTGATGCAAGAGGTCAGATTTTCTCCACTTTCTTCAGATTCTTTAAGATAGTGAGGGGATGCTTAAAAGGCACAAACCTACAAAATTTACAGACTAGCAAACAGTGAACAGTGGGAGTTAAGTGGAAGAATACTGGTAGATGAAGCATATCAGAGGAAGCCATAGTCTGGAAATCATGTGGTATAAGCATCAGTAAAGGAAGAAGTGATCCACTCAGCAAGTACCAGCAAAAGGAGAGTATAAAAAGAGGAAGGAATAGTGAAAAGAGCTAAAAATGGATGGTAGATGAAGGTCTATGTACAGAAATCTGTGAGATAATCAGTCCTTCTCCTTTGCTTGCCTCTACTGGCTTGAGCTTTATACTGAATACCAAACAACCATCCAGAAAGGACTAAGGTAACTAAGGCTGAGTATGAGTGTAATAGAAGCATTCCTCATTATATCATATAGGTGTCAGTTCGGTTCAGTTCAGTCGCTCAGTCGTGTCCAACTCTTTGCAACCCTATGAATCGCAGCACGCCAGGCCTCCCTGTCCATCACCAACTCCCAGAGCTCACTCAGACTCACCTCCATTGAGTCAATGATGCCATCCAATCATCTCATCCTCTGTCGTCCAATTCTCCTCCTTCCCCCAATCCATCCCAGCATCAGAGTCTTTTCCAATGAGTCAACTCTTCTCATGAGGTGGCCAAAGTACTGGAGTTTCGGCTTTAGCATCATTCCTTCCAAAGAAATCCCAGGGCTGATCTCCTTCAGAATGGACTGGCTGGATCTCCTTGCAGTCCAAGGGACTCTCAAGAGTCTTCTCCAACACCACAGTTCAAAAGCATCAATTCTTCGGTGCTCAGCTTTCTTCACAGTCCAACTTTCACATCCATACATGACCAAAGGGAAAACCATAGCCTTGACTAGCCGGACCTTAGTCGGCAAAGTAATGTCTCTGCTTTTAAATATGCTATCTAGGTTGGTCATAACTTTTCTTCCAAGGAGTAAGCATCTTTTAATTTCATGGCTGCAGTCACCATCTGCAGTGATTTTGGAGCCCAAAAAAAGAAAGTCTAACACTGTTTCTACTATTTCCCCATCTATTTCCCATGAAGTGATGGGACCAGATGAAATGATCTTCGTTTTCTGAATGTTGAGCTTTAAGCCAACTTTTTCACTCTCCTCTTTCACTTTCATCAAGAGGCTTTTTAGTTCCTCTTCACTTTCTGCCATAAGGGTGGTGTCATCTGCATATCTGAGGTTTTTGATATTTCTCCTGGCAATCTTGATTCCAGCTTGTGTTTCTTCCAGTCCAGCATTTCTCGTGATGTACTCTGCATATAAGTTAAATAAGCAGGGTGACAATAGACAGCCTTGATGTACTCCTTTTCCTATTTGGAACCAGTCTGTTGTTCCATGTCCAGTTCTAACTGTTGCTTCCTGACCTGTGTACAGATTTCTCAACAGGCAGGTCAGATGGTCTGGTATTCCCATCTCTTGAAGAATTTTCCACAGTTTATTGTGATCCACACAGTCAAAGGCTTTGGCATAGTCAATAAAGCAGAAATAGATGTTTTTCTGAAACTCTCTTGCTTTTTCCATGATCCAGAGGATGTTGGCAATTTGATATCTGGCTCCTCTGCCTTTTCTAAAACCAGCTTGAACATCAGGAAGTTCACGGTTCATGTATTGCTGAAGCCTGGCTTGGAGAATTTTGAGCATTAATTTACTAGCATGTGAGATGGGTGCAACTGTGCAGTAGTTTGAGCATTCTTTGGCATTGCCTTTCTTTGGGATTGGAATGAAAACTGACCTTTTCCAGTCCTGTGGTCACTGCTGAATTTTCCACATTTGCTGGCATATTGAGGGCAACAGTTTCATAGCATCATCTTTCAGGATTTGAAATAGCTCAACTGGAATTCCTTACCTCCACTAGCTTTGTTCATAGTGATGCTTCCTAAGGCCCACTTGACTTCACATTCCAGGATGTCAGGCTCTAGATGAGTGATCACACCATCGTGATTATCTTGGTCGTGAAGATCTTTTTTGTACAATTGCTCTGTGTATTCTTGCCACCTCTTCTTAATCTCTTCTGCTTCTGTTAGGTCCAGACCATTTCTGTCCTTTATCAAGCCCATCTTTGCATGAAATGTTCCCTTGGTATCTCTAATTTTCTTGAAGAGATCTCTAGTCTTTCCCATTCTGTTGTTTTCCTCTATTTCTTTGCATTGATCGCTGAGGAAGGCTTTCTTATCTCTTCTTGCTATTATTTGGAACTCTGCATTTAGATGCTTATATCTTTCCTTTTCTCCTTTGTTTTTCATCTCTCTTCTTTCACAGCTATTTGTAAGGCCTCCCCAGACAGCCATTTTATTTTTTTGCATTTCTTTTCCATGGGGATGGTCTTGATCCCTGTCTCCTGTACAATGTCACGAACCTCATTCCATAGTTCATCAGGCACTCTATCTATCAGATCTAGGCCCTTAAATCTATTTCTCACTTCCACTGTATAATCACAAGGGATTTGATTTAGGTCATAACTGAATGGTCTAGCTGTTTTTCCTACTTTTTTCAGTTTAAGTCTGAATTTGGCAATAAAGAGTTCATGATCTGAGACCCAGTCAGCTCCTGGTCTTGTTTTTGTTGACGGTATAGAGCTTCTCCATCTTTGGCTGCAAAGAATATAATCAATCTGATTTCGGTGTTGACCATCTGGTGATGTCCATGTATAGAGTCTTCTCTTGTGTTGTTGGAAGAGGGTGTTTGCTATGACCAGTGCATTTTCTTGGCAAAACTCTATTAGTCTTTGCCCTGCTTCATTCTGCATTCCAAGGCCAAATTTGTTGGTTACTCCAGGTGTTTCTTGACTTCCTACTTTTGCATTCCAGTCCCCTATAATGAAAAGGACATCTTTTTTGTGTGTTAGTTCTAAAAGGTCTTGTAGGTCTTCACATAACCGTTCAGCTTCATATAGGTGTATCTTAACCTATTAACCAGTGTCTGTTCCTTACCCTAAAGAAAGTCTGCTGTCACTAAACCTTAACCAGCACCATAGATCATGCTATCAGACTTAATATCAACCAATTCTAAATGTGAGCAAATGAGACATTTGAGGAAAGGCTGCAGCATGCAAGAGAAATACCAAAACTTTGAAACAAACAAACAACAGGTGAAAGTAGCCTTTAGCAAAAAGAAAAATAAGAAAATGACAAAGAAAGACCTTTGAATCAGAGTCCTTAATGACATTTAAGAAAAGATTCTTAACAAACCATGAAAATATTAAATGTTTTGTATCCAACCCAAGAACTAGAGCTCCAGACCAAATAAACAAGAGATGGGGACAAGGCATACCAATGCCAAATTGGGAATTACTTGTAAGGTAATTCTCATGTGCAGACAGGCTGAATATCCCTGCCTTAGATATTGCAATTGAACAGACAAGAGCAGCAAAGCAACTTTCCCTCTGGGACCCAAATGGGAAATGGACAATCATCACCTATTCCATCACTGACCATCAAGAGATGAGGTTGCAACAATTCTTACCTCCATGTGAGTTAGATTCCTTATAAAATAGATCAGTTTGTGGCTCAGACAGTAAAGAATCTGTCTGAATGTGGGAGATCCCAGTTTGATCCCTAGGTCAGGAAGATTCCCTGGAGAAGGGAATGGCAACCCACTCCAGTATACTTGCCTGGAGAATTCCATGCAAAGAAGAGCCTGTCGGGCTACAGTTCATGGGGTTGCAAAGAGTCAGACACCACTGAGCAGCTAAAACAAAAAAACAACTCCACACCCAGAAGATGAGATGAGCAGATGAAGAAAAAGAAAATCACATCTATGGAACTTCTACCATCCAGAAAAATGTATGTCAAGCAGAACACCCAGAACAGGGAGCTTCTAGCAAAAGAACATTAAAAACACAGAGATTTGATTATGACACAAAATAAAAGTATTTTCATCAACTAAAACTATTGTTAATGTTAGAATTTAATACAGTAGTTAAAGATAATGTTAAGGGTTGAAATATGTGTCCTTGAATATAAAATAGAAGAAGCGTCTCACAAAGAGATGGATATCATGTGCTTAGAGACTTGGATGATGATGTGGTTGAATTGTATCCCCCAGAAAGACATATTCAAGTCCTGACCCCATGCCTGTGAGTGTGATCTTATTTAGAAATACAGTCTTTACAGATGTCATCAAAACAAGGTGAGGTCATACCAGATTGTAATGAACTGTAAATTCAATGACTGGTATCCTTGTAGGGAGTGAGAGATTTGAAAACATGCAGGAGACATGAGGAAGAAGGCCAAATGAACATGGGAAAAAATTGGAGTCATGCTGCCACAGGCCAAAACAGCATCAAGGATTGCTGGCAACCAGCATAAGCGAGGAGCAAAGCAAGATTCTTCTCTAGAGACTGAAGAAAGAGAATAGTGCCTTTTTGACATCTTGATTTTAGACTTCTAGTCTCCACAACTGTTAGAGAATACATTTATGTTTTTTAAGCCAAATTTTGTTGTTTAGTCACTAAGCTGTACTCAACTCTTTGCCCACCAGGCTTCTCTGTCCATGGAATTTTTTAGACAAAAACACTGGAGTGGGTTGCCATTTCCTTCTCCAGGCGATCTTCCAAACCTAGGAATCAAAGCTGTGTCTCCTGCATTGGCAGGCAGATTCTTTATGGCTGAGCCACAGGGAAACCATTTAAGCCACATGGCTTGCAGCAATTTGTTACAGTAGCCCATGGAAACTAATATAGATGATCAATTCATAGGATTTAATATACAAATGGAAAAAAAATTTAAACAACTAACAGAATTTTATTTCCCTGAGTTTAAGAAATTTCTGAGGCTTCAAACTGAAAAAAAGGTCATTGAATTCCAGTACTGACTATGAAAACAAACCCCCAAGTAAAGATATCCTAGCAAAGAACTCGTCACCAAAGGTCAATCTCTGCAGCAGGAAGGAGAAACTTCTAACAAAGAGAAAAGGCATAGGACTTATCATCTAAAATTCTAGAAGTTAGAATTTGGTGGAGTAATGTCCACAGACTTTTAAAAGGCTATAAGAATTTTATACCGAGTAAGATAGAGTGTCTACAAAAATGTTTTTGCTTGTTTTTTCCCACCCTTGAGAGGTGCAAAGGTGGTAACTTTTTATTGCGTTTACATTCACGAAAAACTCTGATGTAGAAATTTCTATTTTCCTTCAAAACATTGTTCTACTCTTTTCTAACATTTTTCATGACAGACCATCTTAAGTTTATTTCCCCCTTTAGGTAATGTGTTTCTGTCCCTCCAGGCTTGTATGATCCTTTTTAGTATTTAAAATACAATAATCTTATCTGAAGAGATTCAGTGTTGGTTGTTTTTCATTAAGTTTGCGCAAGCTCGGGGAGTTGGTGATAGACAAGGAAGCCTGGCGTGCTGCAGTCCATGGGGTTGCAAAGAGTCTGACATGACTGAGCGACTGCACTGAACTGAAGTTGACTGACACATGGAGAAACCTGCAGATAAGCAGATTACAATCTACCTTCAACTCAATATTTTATATTTAATTTCTATTCTGTTCTATTATTTCATTTCTCCTGGCCTATTCTATTCCCTTCTCTAGGAGCACAAATTATAGGTATGTTGACTCATCATTATCTTACTGGTCCCTGTAATCTTTATTATATATAACTTTTATAAAAATCTTATAGCTTTTCTTTGGCATTCTAGGTAATTTTCTCAACTGTCTTAATGATCCATACAGTGACAATTTTCTTCTTTATTAGTTGAAATGCTTTAATACTTTACTTTTATTAAATTTACTTTGTTAGTTCCTTAATAAAAATCCTTGCAGCTCACTATTAAAAATAATATTCACATTCATTTCAGACGCCATGTTTTCCTTAATATCAGTTCAAAATATGTAGTACCTAAAATTTGATTTTGTTTCCCTGGATAAGTCTTAAAATATATCTTTCTTGATGAAATTTTTCACACCATTGTTTCAAACTATATTACCATACCTTGGTAACCAAAGATAATTGCATTGGTTACCAAGGTAAGAGGGTAGTAGGTTGAGTATAATAGATTAATTGAGGGCAGGAGACCTTCTATTAGATCTGATTTTTCTTAGATTTTTTTCCAGACATCTTAAAAAGTATGCTACTGGAAAGTAAGCAGGAGGGTGATGAAGGAGGATGATATCACCTTAGTCGTGTTGTGGTTTTAAGAATGTGGGAAGGAAGTTAACACTATAGGAAGCTGCAGCTAAAGTATCCTTCCCCAAAAGAATTTTCTCTACATTTGTTGAAATCTATCATGTGGAGATAAACCCAGCTGGATCTGGAGAAATTCTTTTCCCAACATGAGAGATGCTTGGTTTTCTCCAGCTGGCCATACGGGCAGGAAATTTTATGGTGGAGCGGGGTAGGGTAACGCACAATTAGATTTCTTTCTATGTGCTGAAACTACATGTTTTCTCTTAATACTTTTGCTACTAGTGACCTAAAATTGTTAAATGACTCTAAGTTGATATCCTCCTATCCTTCTGATGACCTATCCTCATTTCCAGGGTTCCTTGATCTAAATCAGTTCCTTGATCTAAATCAGTGGATATGGCAGCAAACAGACTCTAATAGGGTCCCCAGTGGTCTCCATCACCAGGCATTTTTGCCCCAGTGTAATCCTCTCTTCTTGACTGTGGCAGGATCCATCATTTGCTTCTCATGGACTAAAGTAAAAGGGAAAGGATTTCACACGTGATTATTTACATTAAATTGCAAACTCTGTCTTGCTAATAGGCCCTTGCTATTGATACTCTTCCTCACTGCTTTGTTGAATACATTGTCATCCGGAGAGACCCATGGGGCAAGGAACTGTGTGGCCTCCCCACAACAGTCAGCAAGAAGATGAGGCCCTCTACCTGACAGCCCACAAGGAACTGGATACCACCACCAACCCACATGTGCTTGGAAGTGACCCTTCCCAAGCTGAGCCTCAGATGGACCCCAGGCTCAGACAAAACCTTGACTGATGCTTGTGAGAGACTTTGAGGCAGAAAACCCAGCTGCACCATGTTCAGATTCCTGGCTCATGGGATGTAGCTTATTTTAAACCACTGCAGTTCTGGTTTGTTGTTTTTTTTTTTTTTTTTTTACAAAAATAGATAAATACTACAGTGGGTTTCTTTCTCAAGTCAGAACATTGCTACTGGAAAACCACTTTTCAGAGAAAAACACGTATTTTTCACTGAGCCACCTTTGTCTCAGAATATCAGAAGAGGGAATTCCAAAATCTTTTCCATAGCCTATTTATACCTCCAATACCTGGACCCTCCCAATTATAAGATATTGGTAGAATTGTCCAGAATTTTTCCTCTGGCATTCCCCAACAATCAACTCATAGAAGCTGCTTTTAAAACCTCTGGTTCTCTAGAAATTGAATCTTAGGAAGAGATTGTGGAAGTGTTTCATTGAGTGATCTTAGAAGGGAGGATGTAAAGCAGGAGAGGCCAAAGAGTTAAAGCTAAGTGAGGTGTCATCTCTCAGCTGGAGTCTAATTTTAATCCTGGTCCCTTTGGAATCTTTGGAGCAAAAACTACAGCTCTAGACTTCCCTGGTGGTCCAGTTGTTAAGACTCCAGGCTTCCAGTGCAGGGAGCATGGGTTCAATCCCTGGGCAGGGAACTAAGATCCCGCATGCTGTGGGGTTTGGCCAAAAAAGTGTACAAAAATTTTAAAAAAGGATAAAAGAAAACTGCAGCTCAGAATTGATTTCCATTTTTAGGTAAGGGGCCTATTCTCCTCTGCCCCATGCCAACTAGTGGATGAAGAGGGATGCTATAGTCCTTAGTAGCCAACCCTCATAGCACCCAGGAGAAGCTGCACCTGCTCAGTAAAGGGCAGGGCCCCAACAGCATCCACCAACATGGTAAGTTGTGTTTTGCTTCCTGGTGTCATCTTTGAAAGTATTGTAAACAATATTGTAGTTGCAAATATATCTAGTTTCTGTTGATCATTTCATTTCGCTTATGTGTGAGCATTTACAAACGTGTTTATTTACCCCATTATCTTTCCCAAAAGTTTCACAGTTTATGAAAGTGGGGTAAACCCATGAGGCTATTTATGCACTCTATGTTGGCCAACTGTGAATTAGGAAAATCCACAGCATCCATTCAGGACCTATCACTCATCTCCTATCCCACTCCACCCTACAACAAGCAGCCTGTCAAACACGGCTTCTGAGTTAGAGATTTAAGCTTCTGCTTCAGAATGAAAAACTACTACTGCCTAACACAGACTGCGGGTTTTCTGGCCCTGTTCCCAATTGAGTTGGGGGAACAGTGTCTGAAAAACAAACTTTACAGTTGAGGCTGTCCTCTCATAGTGCCACCGGGGTGGCTGGCAAGGTTTCTCCCATCACAGCTGGTATTATCCTGTGTTACTCAACCAGAGGAAAATTACTTCCTAATGGACCCTTAAGCCCTCTGTTCAATTTTCCCTTAAGGTATGACAAGTGCAATCCCAAGGACTCACGCTAAGCAAGCCCTCTTCAAAAATTATGGTCTGTGCTCATTTGAGAGTCAGAAATTTTCAATTATATAGCCTCCCAGGATACATTTTAGGGAAAAACAAAACACAACTGTTTTTGCTCACTTGTTAAACACTAACCATTTTGTTCCTAGCTCCATTACTTTTTCTCACTTTATCCCTTTTATGCAAATAGGCAGCCCATTTTCAATCTTCCTTGAAATAGAAATGAAGGCTCTGTGTATGGGAAATTGGTGATTTTGGACTTTGCTTTAAAAATTATCTTTGAGAACAACCTGCATTGTTTCAACACTTAAAAGTTTCAAAAGTGCCTTCACATCCATTGCATCATTTGATTCTCACCACAAGCCTGCAAAGTAGACAGGTATTGTAACCCCCGGTTTACAGACTAGAATTCAGAGATCACCTAACTTCTTAAAATCACATTGCTGAAAGCAAACAGAACTGAGACAAGAACCAGATTTTCTCTGACTTTAGTCCGATGCTGTTTCTCCTCCTCCATGCTGCCTTTTAACTGTCAGCAATACACATTCTCAATTCCTTTCTTGATCCCCGGGATGTTTGCTTTATGATTATTATTTTTTTCACTCGGGGATCCCATGAGCACACAGCAGGACTTAGCAACGCCCCATTTAGTGTCATTCAATGTTAGCACTCTCTTTATGTATTTCCACATTCTCCAATAAGGACCCTGCCTTAATTATCTAATCTGGACATGTTATTTTACCAGTGTGACTCCAAGACATGCTGGTGAGTCCCAAAATGAGTATATGAATGTGGTTTATTTGGATTTTATTGTATCACCCTTATGCTTCATTTTCATTGCGTTTTGAGAAAATCTTTAGCATGTGTAGCAGCACTTAAAGAAGATATAACACTGTAAAATAAGAGTTCTCTATCTATCCCCTGCACAACCACAAGAGGACCCTTCCAAACCAAAATGCTGTGAATCTTATCTGTGAGTTCTGTTGTAAATTTTGATCTGAAGGCGTGTTTAATAGCTTTTCAGTGGTTATTTTAAAGGGAGTATTTACTTGAAATGATGTCTGCTTATATTATTTCTTTGCCAAATTGCTCCCAGCAACTTGCAAATCTGCTTCTATCTCTCCATCAGTATCCTCTACGGAAAGGAGGCATTTTCTGTTGTGTATTGCATGAAGTATTTGATTTTCCTTGATGATCTTTAAAGTTCAGCCAGAAGGACAATGAGCACATCCACTCATTCTCAACCTTTTCACCACTAAGGATAGTTTTTATTATTTTACTCCTCTATATGAAATATATTATTCATATCAAATGTGCCAAACTTCACATTTATCAAGAAATTCTTTATTTCCCCATTTTTAATATCAACAAACATATATATTAATAACAAACATACGGAGCATGTTTGTTATTGTGCTGGGTGCTATTCTAACAATTTACATAATTAACTTCTCTAAATCTTTGACATCATAGGAGGTAAGTACTATTATCTTCTTTACACATACAAGACACAGAAGAGTTAAGCAACCAGCAGTAGTTACTGTCTGAAATTTAGTACTGGCAGCTAGGCTCCAGAGTCAATGTCCTTAACCTCTATATGTGCTGTTTCCTATTTGTAATATTGGGTTGGCCAAGAAGTTCATTCATGTTTTTCCATACAACACAATGGAAAAACTTGAACAAATGTCTTGGTCAATCCACTATGTATCCGGTTAGCACAAGTAAATGGAAACATGTAACCCTTCTAATTTCAGAAAGGCAGAACCAGTAAAGGCATGAGTTCCTCCAACGGGCAGACCTCCCAGATGGAAAGACCACTCTCTTGGAGTCAGCAGACTAAAATTCAAGCTTCCACTCCTCCCTTTGTCAGCTTTATACCCCTGAATACACTTTTAATTTCTCAAGTATTCAGTTCTTAGTGTGAAAATGAGAATACTACAATTTATTTTGTCTATCTCATTCATTAGTTTTTTTTTTAAAAAAAAGTCCTTCATAGCACAGCCTTATATGTGCCAGGCACTGCTGCTAGATCTGGGGTGAAAGATGAATGGGGGTGAAATCATCTCCCTGAACGAATTCAGTCTAGAGTGGAGGAAGAGGAACAGAACTACACTGACATACAATGTGACATGTTTATGCTGTAGGAGTTATTGAATAAGAGGGGGATGGAGAGGAAGAGCTGTGTTACATTTCTCCAGAAATGTAACAGAGGGGGCAGGAGCAGGAGGCAATGTCAGGAAAACATCATAGAAAAGACAGTCCCTGATATGAGTTTTAAAATATCAGGAATAGTTCACAGGGCACACAGTGATGGGGAAACAAGACATGTGAAAGCATGAAGATACAAAGAGAAAACATATGCCCTAATTTCAAATACTTATAAAAATGCAGAAGACACTGCTCCTGGGCAGTTAGTAGGGGGGAGATTGACTCATATAGAGAGCTGGAAAGATAGAGTTTGGGTGACAGAATAAAGCATTTTATAAATTCCAAAGCATGCTATAAATAGACAACAGTATTTAGGATAGTCATCACTAAGGACACCAGTCAGTGTTGATGGTTCAATGTGTTCCTGAATTGCAGACAATCAGTACAGGCACCACTCTGGACAAACCTAGAATACAGGAGCCCCTCAAACTTTATAGAAGCTCTGGAATTTCCCTGGTGGTCCAGTGATTATGAATCCACCTTGCAATGCAGAGTACACAGGTTAGACCCCTAGGTGGAGAGCTAAGATCCTGCATGCTATGGAGCAACTAAGCCTGTGAGCAACAATTACTGAGCCCATGTGCTGCAACCAGAGAGTACGTGTGCCACAAGGAAAGACCCCACACGACGCAACTAAAATTGGATGCAGCCAAATCAAAAAATATTTTTTAAAAAAAATGAATGGAAGCTCTGAAAAGTTATTCCTGAGCACTGCTCCAGAATCAGGTGAGATGCTGAAACTATGACTTCTTTACCCTCCTCAGTCAGAATTTCAAATGATACACTCTACCTCTCCATCAGATGTGTTGCATCAGGAAAAGTCAAACCTGTGTTTCTGACAGAACTTACAGAAAACCAAGAGGCCTAACGGCTCCAACACAAAGAACGCTCAGCCATCCCCCTTTTTGCAGAGGCATGAGGGCCTGAGATGGAAAGCCTGGGTTATTTAGATAATTGCTTCAATTTTCTATCTCACTTTGCTTTTGTAAATGAGTAAGGAAATGAGGAGAATAATTTAATTCAGGTCTCCTGAAAACACATTTATTCTTCTTTCCCTCTTTCACTCTCCATTCTACTTTTGGAGAATTTCAGTAAAAAAATAAAAATAAAAATATGCATTGTCTGGGGAAATCACACTGGCATAATAAGTTGATGAAATTTTCAATGGGGCACAGGTGGAAAGAAGACAGCTGTTTCCTATTTAGGCAAATGTGCATGTTTTTTAAAAGGGAAATTGCGTATAAATGGACCAAAATAACAGCTTTCCTGAATAATTGAGATAACTGACACCAGTCTCCTTTTCACTTTGTTCCTGTAAGCAAAAGTTTCATGGTCTTTAAAGATGCTACTATATTTCTTTTGCCTTCACTTTCTCAGTGCACAAGGATGATATTCTTAACTGTACCTATACAAAACTCACATGGAATTGACCATTTCTCTTACAAGCAAAATCTTTAAAAAATGATACAGCTCTAGATTGTTTTGTTGCGTGTGTATTGCATGCTACCTCATGTAAGATAGCAAAGCCAAAACAACATTCATGGAGAAGAGATTACATATAAGGCACCACATCAGGCTTTGGATGGCAAAAGAGAAGTCTAACATCACCACACCAACTTTGAATTAAATTGGGGATAAATGTGTAACAAGTTTGCAAAACTCATGCTTCAACTGGGATGTGGAGAAATATGTAATCTTTAAAGTAATGTGATGTTTATCTAAAGCCCTGATACGATCAGTGAAAATAATTATGATAACAACTTTTATTCCTATCAAACTTGAACTTTCATCTGAGCCAGTATTACCGACTTTATTTTCTAAGTAGTAGTTTCCACTTCTCAGTTTGTCCTTCTAAGACGGTATCAAATATACAGGGAAGAGGTGTGCTATGACAAGACTGCCAAGGGTGGGGAGAAGTGGCAGATGCGACCCCTGACCTCATATCCATCCTTAGACTTGCACTGACTCTCATTTTCTGAGAGGGGCTTACCTTCTTGCATTTTCGGCTCCTAAAATCCTATTGATATGGATTTCCTCAACTTGATCAGACCCCGTATTAATCCCTGAAAGATTCAGCCTCATAGCACCTCATCTACCCAACCAGCCCTGCAGTCCATGCTGGCCTTCATTCCAGTGTCTCTCCCCGCCTACCTCACCAGCCCTGTGACAGGCCCATCAGCCCTCACCTTAGAACTAATATCACACAGGAAGCCCAGAAGGCTTCCCTGTCCCCCTATACACACGCCCACCTGCCCACCTGACAGCACTGTGATTTTCATCCTATGTACTCTCACCTATCTGAAAAGAACACTCCCAGATAGTGAGCCTAGCCTGAAAAGAGGAAGTTACAATTCATCTTTTGGACTTCTCTAATGACCCAGTGGTTAGGAATCAACCTGCCAAGGCAGGGAACATGGGTTCAATCCCTGGTCCGGGAAGAATCCTTATGCCATGGGACAGCTAAGACCCATATGCCACACCTACTGAGCCTGAAACTACCCACATGCCCTAGAGCCTGTGAGCTGCAACCACTGAGCCCACACACCCTAAAACCTGTGCTACGCAATGAGAGAAGCCACTGCATAAGAAGCCAGCACACCGCAACCAGAGAGTAGCGCACCACAACCAGAGAGTAGCCCCTGTTGCCACAAATAGGGAAAGTCCATGTACAGCAACAAAGACACTGCTGCTGCTGCTGTTGAGTTGTTTCACTCATATCTGACTCTGTACAATCCCATAGACGCAAGCCCACCAGGGCCCTCCATCCCTGGGAATCTCCAGGCAAGAACACTGGAGTGGGTTGCCATTTCCTTCTCCAAAGCATGAAAGTGAAAAGTGACAGTGAAGTCGCTCAGTCGTGTCCAACTCCTAGCGACCCCATGGACTGCAGCCTACCAGGCTCCTCCATCCATGGGATTTTTCCAGACAAGAGTACTGGTGTGGGGTGCCATTGAACAAAGACACAGAGCAGCCAAAAATAAAATAATTTCTTTTAAAAACAGAATTCATCTCTCTCCCAGTATCTAGGTATTAAACATTTTAGAAAGATTCTAAATAGTAACTAAAGAGTATTCTGTTATGATCAGTTACAACAGAAAAATATTCCAGGAGTCAGGTAATCCTCAATCTGCAGGGTGTTCTTTCCTCCCTTCCAAGAGCAAGAGGTCATGGCCCATATTCATTGAATTCACTCAAATCATACATGACGGGCACTGGTCTAGGCTGAGCATCTCAGAGATGAAACAGAATCAGGCAAACGGAATGCTGCCTCTCTACTAGAGAAGACAGAGAAATAGAGGCAGTCCCAGCAGACAGAGAGCTGCTGAGATGGAGGAAGCACAAAGCACTGGGGAGCCCAGATGGGGACACCCAGCCAGACAGCAGAGGCCAGGGAAAGCTTCCTGGTGAACTCCTGCCCAAGCTGAGTTCTGAAAAAGAAACGGGAGCTGTCTAGGAAATGACAGCAAGAACATGTCACTAGAGGAAGCAGCACTGCAGAAAGACGGGGCTGTGAGAGAGCGCGGCTCATTAGCGGCGCTGCCGAGCAGCTTGGTGCAGCTAGCCTGCACATATTACACATTCATTTTCCTTTCCTCTCCTGAGAGGCTTTGATTTCCCACAGCTATGAACAAAGCCTTAAATGCAAAGCAGAAATGAACAGGGTCATAGGAAATGAAAAACTTGTAGATGGAATACCTTTGGAGATGAAAGCAGAAACATTTTCTAATATTCCTTAAAAGAATATGATTTTGCTTCTAAAGACTTGAGGCTGCCTATTGGTGTCAGAGAGCAGAATAATTGGCTATTGTTGTTGGTTTACTTTTTTTCTATCTAAAAGAATTTCTTTTAATATTCTCTACCAATTACAGAGCATTCAGAAGGTAAATCACCCAGGAAATTTTCAGAATTTATAAATGCCATAGAAACAAGGCAGTTCACCTAAAGAATGCCTTGTTTAAGCTATAGAATAACTGGAAAAGAATAGCATTGACTGTTTTTTGCTATGGTAGACTATCTGTCTTTGTTCCTACCTTTATGTAAATGAAGAGTCTTTAAATGAGTGCATCCTACATTTATTTAGGCCAGGCAGAAATAAATAATATAAATTGTAGACAATGATACTAGCATGGAGGATGGTCCCAGCACATCACAAAAAAAAAAAAAAAAAACAGAAAAAATACTGAGGGGATAACAAAGCAGTCCATGTTGAGTATATTTCTAAGGTAGAATTCCTAGGAAGTTGTGCTAATTGGAATCATTTTCCTTGGAATGGATGAAGTTATCTCTAAACTTAGAGATGTTTATGTAGCTCACTAAAACTACAAGGATTATCTATCTATTCACTAAAGTTGAGAGAAAATATTTAGAAAAAAGGTGAACAAAGGCATGCAAAAATGTTCAGTATCATTTTAATTACTCAAGGCAATTCCACCTACTAGAATAGCACATAAAAAGATTTAATTTGAAATCGATCTTTCCCTGCCTGCTAAAACAAAATATCAATAATTATTTTTTAATTTTCTCCACAACTGTTTATTTTTTTGAGGATCATTATTATTTTTAATATACATTTATTTATTTTAGTTGGAAGTTAATTATTTTATAATAGTGTATTGGTTTTGCCATACATCAACATGAATCCGCCACAGGTAGAGACGTGTTCCCCATACTGAACGCCCCTCCCTCCTCCTTCCCGTACCATCCCTCTGGGTCGTCCCAGTGCACCAGCCCCAAGCATCCAGTATCATGCATCGAACCTGGTCAATAATTTAAAAAATAATATTTATCCAACAAGAATGTATCAGCATCTCTACATTTTGGAGAAGAAAAAGCTCTACCCTTTCCCCTCAGCACACTAGTCAACCTCTTTCTTCAAACGAGTAGCTCTAAGTACTACTCATCTTCTTCTTAAGATGTAACTAGCTAAGAGTTGCTTCAGGGAAATCCATGAGACATCCCTTCTAACAGAAATAGTTTGGGATATTGGGGGTAGAGAGGGCATGGAAACCACACTGAACGACTTTTTATGGAGTTGGAGTCTCTTACTAATGTGATTATTTCAACACCGTTACTTCAGAGATCCCAATGTACAGTGTGCTCAGTGTTTCTTAAGGATTGCTGGAGCTAGTGTCAAGAGATTAGTTTACAAGAAGGACTTTGAAGTATCTCTTATAAAGCTTTATCCTCAAAATAGAGTTACAATGGCACACGGGTTGGAGCTAGGAATAGCAGGTTAATGAAACAGATTGGATGCAGAGGAGAGAGGATTCTAAGGACAGAACAGTGCTTGTTCCTAAGACTGTTTTCTGACCCAGACTTGACAGTCAAAACATTAGTTTTGGGGGAAGAGCCAACACTGAAGAGCTGCTATCACTATACTCTCTGAAACACTGAAAGCAAAAATTAGTGTCCGAAAGACTGTGGCTTCCCAGGTGGCTCAGAGATAAAGAATCCACCTGCCACCTGATCCTTGGGATGAGGAGATCCCCCGGAGAAGGAAATGGCAACCCACTCCAGTATTCTTGCCTGGGAAATCCCATGGACAGAGAATCCTGACAGGCTACAGTCCATGGGGTCACAAGAGAGCTGGACATGACTTAGCTACTAAACAACAAGAGTGTGCTAGCGATTTTGTTTGCTCGACAGGAAGCTTACACATGCTTCACCTATATTAATAGAGTCAGCATGGCATCAGAACCCAGTGTCCTCACGAGCACCAGGCACACTTTGGATATCTGTAGACTGAAAAGGAGACACGGATACAGCAGACAACACATGATATGGTTACACGTTCAGTGACACCTACTCTACTAAGAGCTCTCCTGAGAACTTGAAGAGAGACTTGGAAGAGGGCTGAAGTTGCTGTCATTATAGAAAGATGGAGAGAAGTGCTATTTTTATGATGAGATGACTATACACAGTTTCCCTCCCAAGTTGACGTGAGCTGAGAAATAAGAATCTCACGGCAAGCTTCCTCCTGGGACATTCAATCATGTCTCACAGATGAAAGTTTACCTGCTACGTGATTCATTCACACTTCATTATCCCTTTGCCTTCTCATGAACTGATTCCCAGAAAACAGGAAAAAAAAATCGAGGACTGAGATTCCAGTTCCTTCTCCATGAAAAAGACATAGGGTCCAGGCATATTCATTTTATTGGGACTTTAGAAATAACAGTACGCTCAAGGGAAGTGATTTCTCTTGGAGCTGTGTGATGGCTCATGAAACCAGAAGATCAGGTTCCTCTTTCTGCTGTGTTGAGCTCTGCCCATCAGGAAGATGACTGGGCAGTACTTGACATGGACCATGTAGAAGACATGCTCTAGAGCAGTGGTACATAACTATTTTGGCACCAAGGACCTATTCTGTGGAAGACAATTTTTCCACGAATCAGAGGTTGGGGGGATGGTTCCTGGATGATTAAGTGCATTACATTTATTATGTATTTTATTTCTAATTGATTGCTGCTGTTCATATGACAGGAACCAGTTCATGGCCCAGAGGCTGGGGATCCCTGCTCTATAGGAAGAAAGAGATAGTTGCTGATTCCACATTGAGACTTGCTTCAACCTTAGTGCCTAGAGCTGGGTTTCTCCTACTTGTATTGACCTCAATTTTCTCACCTTTAGTCCTTCATGGCTTTTTTTTTTTTTTTTCCTTAAGGATATAACAGAATCTGAGGTGATATAACAAAATTCATTGTGTCATTTCCTACTGAGATGTGTGGGACATTTTTGCCTTGTAACTGGAGAAATGGAGAAATTTCTCCAGGAAAAAGCACAGAGAGGAGAGTGACAAGGGAAGGAGGACATTACCATCTAGCTCGCATGCCTAGGTTTAAGATCCATTATTAGAGAGATGAAGAATCAACAGTCACAGACCTGTCTTCATGAGGTTTAGTCCAGTTACTCACCCACTCAAATGAGACTTTTGGAGATAGGATAACTGCTCTCAGGGCACTGATGACAGAGTGGGGGCCATAGCCTTGGAGCAAACAGAGCTGCCTTCCTCAATTTGCATGGGATTCAGAACAGATCTGATCCCCTGAGGACTGGGTATCTTAGGAGCAACTGGAGTTGGTGCCCTTAGCAAGGACATTGAAGTTCTCAGGGCAGCAACATCTTGGGTTCTCTGAGCCAGATGATTCATGGGTGACAGCTGCAGGGAAGTGAGATCCAGAGCAGGGGAAGACAGCCAGCTTATCTGCTGGGCAGAGGTGACTGCAGCTGACCCACTGCAGGCACAGAGAAGCCCACGTTCCCAAGCTTTCAAAATAACTCCCATTGGAAAGAAGACTGTGAGCAAGAACCTGGATTTGTTCACTCTTCAGTGTCCCCTGTCAAGTGCTTAGTAGGTGCTCAGCAAATATTTGTTGTGGAATACCTTCGGGATGCTTTTAGGGAAGCTGAGTTCCAAAAATTAGTTCAGTGAGTACTTGACTAGCATTCTTTGATTACTAAAATATTTGTAACACAACTTTGCAGACGCAGAGAAGTGGGTTGTATTTATTTTGTGGTCAGATCAATTTGATCACGGTCACTCTTTGAAAGAGGCTTTTCTCTTTGGGACAGGGATAGAAGAGAGAGAATTAGGGTGAAGGGTGGGCATGACTTCTGCAGGGGCAAATCCAGTGGGTTGGGGTAGTGATCCTACATTTACATGTGATACAATGGTGGTGTTCTCCCCTGACTCTTGGCATACCACTGATCAGACAGAATGGCTGTACGCAGCCACAGGACCCTCCCAAATTAAACTCTCTTTTGTGTGATTCTCAAATACCAAGACATGGTGACTGCAGCAATGCCCAAAGTTTCCTTTGAATCAGAAATTCCTCATGCCAGTCTGAACCGAGGCTCTCATAATACCACATCAGGCAGTCCCCTAGCATACGGTGCCTATTTAAAATGTGAATATATTACCTAGGAGGGGTAACATATTAATCCACTACCAGCCATTAACACTACAACATGAATTAGTGTGTCAATGACTGAGGAGGCCTTGCCTCAGGGAACGGTATATAGGGCAGATTTGTTAATTTTTCCTTGTCTTAGATTATGATTTATTGTACAAACAAAAATTGCAACAGCAATAAAGAAATCTAAAACAAGGACTAAATTCCCCCTTGTGGTCCTACTGCAGTTACATGTTAATTGCTTTATCTGGGTTCCCTTTCAACTTCTATTCAAATTCATAAGGAGCCTCAACTAAAATGTTTTCCATTTTTTCTGAATAATAATAGCTAACATTTATTAAGTGCTTACTGTGTGCCAGGCACTGTCCCAGAAACACTTACACAAATTAAATCCTGCCATTTTAACAAAAGCTCATGAAGTAGGGCTTCCCAGGTGGCTTAGTGGTCAAAAATCTGCCTGCTAATGCAAGAGACGCAAGAGATGTGGATTCAATCCCTGGGTCAGGAATATCCTCTGGAGTGGGAAATAGCAACCCATTCCAGTATTCTTGCCTGGAAAATTCCATGACAGAGGACACCTGGCAGGCTACAGTCCATGGGGTTGCGAAGAGTCCGACATGACTGAGCACTCATGCACGCATAAAGTAGGTAGAGTTTAATTCTCATTTGACACATGGGGGATTGAGATCCAAGAAAGTTAAGGAACTTGTCCAAGTCAGTAAATAATTTACTCAAAGCCAAGCATCTGGCTCCAACATCCATGCTTTCAACTCCGGAGCCAAACATCTCCTTTATCAGAAAGGAAGCTGAGGCATCATGAGCTAATTAACTTGTCTACAGTTGCATACATAACATGCGGCAGAACCAGATGCGTGGGTACAAGCCCACCCTCTTAACTGCGCCGTACAGATGATAGGCACTATCCTGGTTGGTACTCACAGCCTCTGTTTAGGGTTAATGCCATTATGCCCAGTTTACAATGTTAAGGTTAAGAAGACTAGTTTATTTGCCCAAGTGCAGATCATAAATGACAAATCCAGGTTATAAATCCAGATTTTCTGTTTCCAAGTTCAGTTCTTATTTATAATTTAAACTGCCTCTATTGACATTCAAATTTTTCAATACAGTTTAAACAAAACACATGAATTGTCTATTTCCTATCTTATTCATTTCATGTAATTCAAGAACACTTTCCCTAGTTACTAGATAGTTTCCATAATCATCACTGTATTGGCAGCCCAATAGGACCCTGCAGTGATAAATCATAATATATGTAAACACCCTGTTGAATTTTTTTTAGGGACCCTGCAGTGATAAATCATAACACATTTAAACACCGTGTTGAAATTTTTTCTTTTATATTTTTTCTACTATTATAAATAATGTGACAAGAAAGACATCTGTGCAGCATCATATTTCTTTTAAAGTGTTTCTTCCGGAGTAGTAAAGTACAGCTTCTCTCATTTTGCTTGATTTTCCAACAACTGATTCAACCTTACACAGAAAACAGAGCATCATCACCTCCTTGCAGACAGCAATAGCAATAGACACTTTCCCAAGAGCCCCATGTGTGAACAGCCTGGAGTGATCTGAATTTTTCTCCTCTGTGTCTGCTTCAGAGGCATTCAGCCAATTGAGTTACATCACCCACTTGCTGGCTGAGCATCCATTAACCAGAACATGGCCTTCTGTCTTTTGGTGGCAGCTTTCTTATGGCTGCTACATCCAGGACCCAAACCTGAATCTCAAGAATGATGTTAGGGTTGGGCTCTGAACTGATGCCACCTGAGCTGGAGCATACTTTCTGGTATTGCCTAAACCCCTGAGCACTTGTCCCAACTGTGCCTGTCTGGTTGGGCTGAAGAGCACAGATGCCCAGTAATTAGTTGGTCATCTCAGTACTGTCATCAAGACAAAGTAAATTTTTATTATTCTATCCTCTAGAATATAAATTTCCTGAGAACAGAAACTATGTCTTTTCTGGGTCTCAGTGTGGGTCCTAAACCCAGATGATGCTCAAATATTAATGATGTTTTCATATACTGGGCAGGAGCTAGCCTTATGCTTTATAGTTAGTTAAGTCAAACAACCACTTTCACTAAACTGAAAGATTGATGATTATGGGGAGTTTGTGTACTTTGGATTCCATTACAGAAGTAATCTATTTATGCTAATTATCATGCTTTATTTCACAACATTTTCAGTGAGTGAAATATTGATTTTTAAAATAAAAGTCACCTTGAAAAAGTGATGAATAACATATTCAACATAGAGTTGATAAAAAAGAATTATTTTTAGTTAATCTAATCTCACTACATAAATAGATTTGAGGAAATAGGTATTTTGCAAAAGTGTACTATTTTAAATTCTTCTCAGGGTTGTATTTCCAGAAACATTCTGACTTAGAAAATAAAGTCATCATAATGTCTTCTTTCAAAATAAATTATTGATTTTAAAAAATTGGAGTTAAAGTATTGATGCCAGGATAGAGGTAAATATTCACCTATCTCAGCCACAGCTAAAAGCTTTCCATTACTAGATGCAAAATATGAGCTTTGCTCTTGAGAAAACCTATGTTTTAGGGCTATCGATGTCACTGCCACTTTGAACATTTTCAATATTTAATTATGAGCTTTAAATTTGTTTATCTTACAGTGTATTCTGTGTAGCAGCTGAATATGAATTGCAACCAGCTGGGAAGTAAGAAATACAAATATACTGTGGCAACCTCTAAATTTAAAAATACACCAATGTTTATAGTCAATAACAAAAGTAAATTGCAAGCTATTAAATATTATTGTTAGATAATTTTCCAAGTTCTATAATTTCCCAAATCTATAGAGCAAAATTAATGAGTATTTGTGTTTTGATCTAAATTTTAATATAGAAAATAGAAAAGAGATGTGTCAATTATAGGAATAATTAAATCATTTCTGAGGTTTGTTTCTGAGATATAATTTTCTGGAAGGTTTCTGTTCCTTTCCAGCTCTGCAGTAAGTTGGTTTCCTACTGATAAATCCATAGAGCATCAGTTCAGTTCAGTTGCTCAGTCATGTCCGACTCTTTGTGACCCCATGAATCGCAGTATGCCAGGCCTCCCTGTCTATCACCAACTTCAGGAGTTTACTCAAACTTATGTCTATCGAGTCAGTGATGCAATCCAGCCATTTCATCCTCTGTTGTTCCCTTCTCCTCCTGCCCCCAATCCTTCCCAGCATCAGAGTCTTTTCCAATGAGTCAACTCTTCACATCACGTGGCCAAAGTATTGGAGTTTCAGCTTTAGTATCAGTCCTTCCAATGAACACCCAGGACTGATTTCCTTTAGAGTGGACTGGTTGGACCTCCTTGCAGTCCAAGGGACTCTCAAGAATCTTCTCCAGCACCACAGTTCAAAAGCATCAATTTTTCGGCGCTCAGCTTTCTTCACAGTCCAACTCTCACATCCATACAGGACCACTGGAAAAATCATAGCCTTGACTATACAGACTTTTGTTGCCAAAGTAATGTCTCTGCTTTTGAATATGCTATCTAGGTTGGTCATAACTTTCCTTCCAAGGAGTAAGTGTCTTTTAATTTCATGGCTGCAGTCACCATCTGCAGTGATTTTAATAAAGTCAGCCACTGTTTCCACTGCTTCCCTATCTGTTTGCCATGAAGTGATGGGACCAGATGCCATGATCTCAGTTTTCTGAATGTTAAGCTTTAAGCCAGCTTTTCCACTCTCCTCTTTCACTTCCATCAAGAGGCTCTTCAGTTCCTCTTCCCTTTCTGCCATAAGGGTGGTGTCATCTACCACCCTCATATCTGAGGTTATTGATATTTCTCTTGGCAATCTTGATTCCAGCCTATGCTTCTTCCAGCCTAGAGCATCAGAGTAGTTGGTTAATGAACAAACTCAATGATTTTCACACTGTTGAGAGAAAGTGTAGAGTCCCATGTAGGTACATCAGTCCCTACTGCAACAGCAGAGGGAGGCTAAGGATTCACCAATCCTGGCTGTCCCACTACTTTCCACCAGAGCAGCACCATCTTTTTCCATTTTATCTATTGCTTTTCCACCTAAAATTTCTTGGGGAATCATGGGATGAGGGGATCAACTACTAAAGTTATCTCATTTAATGGAGATTATTTTATAGAGTATGTCTAGTCAGTCATTTTTCTCTTTTTTAACTTCTTTTGTCATTCTAGATAAAACATAATTTTAGTGCAGATTTAACAGATGACTTAAGTCAATGCACAAAGTGAAAGAGGGGTTAATAGAGACCAAAAGGAATACATTTGTATCCTTAAGTAATCTAATATACTGAGGAACAGAGACAAAACTGAAAAGGACTAGCAAAGTAAATCAAGAGGTAGGGAAAGAAAAAAGAACATAAGAGGTAAGGGAGCTAAAAGTCCAGAGGAAAAATTGTAGAAAATACGCTTTAACTTTAGGCTTTGGTTCAGACATTTAAAGTGGGAGATGTTATTTTTTCAACATTGATTTTGCCTCATCACAGCCAAGATTTTTCATAGATCTTCTTCAACTGGGATTATAAACTAAAAAAAAAAAAAAAAAGAAAAGGCTGCACCAGGAAACATAACTGAGAGGAATGCAAAATATAATAAACTGAGGCTTCCCCAAAACCAAGGTTTTTCTCTGACTGGTAGAAACTCTGATTTACTCCTTTATCACTTTATCCCTTCAACAAATACTTAAGTTTGCCTTGTTCCAGGCTATTCTAAGTCCAGTAAAATATGATGGATGACTTTACTGTCTTCATTAGAAAGGGGAAAATTCATAGACAACAGACGTGTAGATACAGCAAGGGAAGGAATGAGTGAGACAAATTGAGAGTACTGAAACATACACCTGAGCATATGTAAAAGAGGTAGCTAGTGGAAAGTTGCTGTATAACACAGGGGGCTCAACCCAGTGCTCTGTGACAACCTAGAGGGGTGGGGATTGAGAGGGAGGTTCAAGAGGGAGGGGACACATGTATACGTATGGCTGATTCAAACTGTTGTATCACAGAAGCCAACACAACAGTGTAAAAGCAATTGTCCTCCAATTTAAAAAGGAGGGGGAATTACCTAGTTGGAAACTTTTCAACCCTGCTCCATTCCCACCTTCTTCTGGGTTCCTGTAGCACTTCCTAGTATGTTTAGTAGTATTTATTGCGTACTTTTAAAAATTTACTTATTTTTGCATGTGTTAGTCCCTGTAATGCAAATACCCTAAGCTATAACCATGCCAAGTTTGAGTCTTGGCATGTTGCCTTCTACACAGCAGATGCTCAACATGTGTTTAGTGAATTAAATTTTTTAAAGCTAAAAAGGTGAAAGTGAAGTCACTCAGTCATGTCCAACTCGTTGTGACCCCATGGACTGTAGCCTACAACACTCCTCCATCCATGGGATTTTCCAGGCAAGAGTACTGGAGTGGGTTGCCATTTTTTTCTCCAGAGGATCTTCCCAACCCACGGATCGAACCTGGGTCTCCCTCATTGTAGGCAGATGCTTTACCATCTGAGCCACCAGGGAAGTCTATATTTTTTAAAGCTATAAAAGTAGATATCAATTAAATTAGAGCAGACAGAAGGTGAACTTTCTTCTACTTGCTATTACATTGGGACATGCTTAAACAGTGCCTTTCCTCAAGGAGCTATCAGATGTTTCATTTGTTTCTACAAGTGACTTTAAATGTGAGGAAAGAGGGATATTAACTCTAAATACAGAGTGGTTGAGTAGCTGAAATCATATTAAATATTTATTTTATAATAGACAAATTGAGATCACGAATGCAGTTTTCACATAACATACTTTAGTAACTTTTAAATATGTTTCCACTGTCTAATTATTAGTCAATGTGCTGGGCCAACCTCTCTCTTTATTGTGGTAATTCCGGCTGGTTATACAGGGAAAGAAAACATTATATTACTCTTCACACATTAGACAGTGCTTCTCAAATATCTATTCAATCAGAACCGTATGTTGGTGAAGGTCACTTAAGAGCTGCTTATACTGCATATAGATGTTTCAGATGAAAAATCAGAACATCACCTAAGTGTCTGTTTATTAAGTACACATTTTAGAATATCTTAAATATTTTCCACATGCTCCAATACTTTGGCCACCTGACACAAAGAGCCAGCACATAGTAAAAGACCCTGTTACTGGGAAAGATTGAAGGCAAAAGGAGAAGGGGATGGCACCAGATGAAATGGTTAGATAGCATCACCAACTCAATGGATATGAATCTGAACAAACTCCAGGAGACAGTGAAGGATAGGGAAGCCTGGTGTGCTGCAGTCCATGGGGTCACAAAGAATCAGACATGACTTAGCAACTGAACAACTGCAATGTGCTAGGAATAGAAAAAAGCTTAAAGTTTCCAATATATTGGGGAGAAAAAAATTATAAGCAAACCCCACTAATACATAAAAATTACTAAATACAAAATGCAATAAAAAATTATTGTAGTACTATAATAGAATATGATAAATATGACTATCATAGAATATAATAGATATGACTCCCCTGGTGGCTCAGACGGTAAAATGCCTATAATGCAGGAGACCCAGGTTCAGTCCCTGGGTCAGAAAGATCTCCTGGAGAAAGAAATGGCAACCCACTTCAGTGTTCTTGCCTGGAAAATCCCATGGATGGTGGAACCTGGTAAGCTACAGTCCATGGGGTCGCAAAGAGTTGAACACAACTGAGTGATTTCACTTCATTATGATAGAAAATAGGTGGGGAACAAATCTATTTAGAAAGAAAAATTAAGCTTCATATCACCCTTGGAGGATGACAATTAAGCTGAGATGGAACCAGCCATATAAATAAATTCCAGAGAAAGAGCATTCCATGAAGGAAGGTAAGAATGAACAAATATTCTAAATTGGGCAAAATCCCGGGCGAGAAAGTAAAATAAAGTATGACCAGAGTATACTGAAAGATATGAGTTGAAACTCTAGAAATAAGCAGCCCCGCTTATTTCTTTTCCAATACATGAAGTTTGGATTTGATTCAAAAATACAATGAAAATCCATAGAAATATTTTAGAGAGGGCAAGTGACAAAATCTTCTTTTAAAAAAATCATTCTGGATGCTATACTATAAGGACAATCGATTGTGAAGAGAAGTTAGGTAAAAGGCGCAGGAAAACTCAAAAGACTATCGAAGTAGTTCTAATTGCTACAGATTTATACAGCTTAAATTGAAGTGCTGATAATGGATGGGGAAAGTGGTGAGATCTAATTTATGAGTAAAACGTGAAGGACTTATTAATATAGATTGGAAGCAGAGGGATTGGGATAAGAAAGAATAAAGGTTTCTTCTCCATTTTCTGGATTAAGCAGCTGAGTAGAAAGGCTATACAATAGTGACATGCCATGAGGAAGACTATGGATGGAACAGGAGTCACAAGACTGATGCTAAAGGTGAGTTGTACATATAACATCCAAACAAAGATGTCAAATATGCAGTTAGCTGTATAAGATTGGAGGTCTAGGTTTGGACCCAGAAATATAAATTGTCACCAGCAATTTATGTCACCAGCATATAAATGGTATTTAAATCTGTGGCAATATATGAGCTCTACTACTGAATAAAGGCTTTAGGGAGAACAAAGACAGGCCTATCACCAAGGCCTGAAGAACTCAAAATGCTTAGAGATGAGTTCATAGGAGAGAATCAACAACAGAGGCTGAGAGGAACACGGAAGGAATAAAACTAGGAACGAGAGACGCTACCAAACAAGAGAATGTTTCCCATAGACTCTCAACATCAGTATGCTGAGAGGATAAGCTAAAGAAGGACAGAACATGTACTGGAAACATATATGTGGCAGAAATCTTAGCAGGAGTGGTTCTGGGGGAATAATGAGGGGCAGAAGCCAGATTTGAGCGGCGCTGAAAAATGAAGACCATCTGACTGTGCTTAGAGAACTCTCTGGAGAAGGCTGGCTGTGTAAGAGCCATTCATTCATTTGCTTTTATAATTCATGTTCTTGATTCAATTAGGTAAGCAAAGTGTCTAATTCTAGCAATGAAATTTTCTGATGATCCCTTCAAGACACATGAGTTGCAAAATGTACTTGCGAGTAACAGAATGACTTAATCTGATACACAAAATTGTTGACTGTTAGCCAAATAATTATGAAGAAATGCCTGTCCAAAAAACATGATGATTTTGGTATTAAAACAGTTGATCTTAAATCATTTTTCTGATAGTAATTAAAAGATAGAACTGATTTTCTACTGAAAACATTATTAGCATATGTTAATAAAACCTTAACATGAGAAGATAAGAGGATATGAACTCTTTTATTTCAATATCAGTAAATATATATATAATTCAGCTAGAAGTTGTTTGGGGTCACTGAGGTACACAGCAAGTACTAAGCTTAAATCTTTGTTCTCAAGATATTTAAACTTGACATAAGCAGTTTTAAATTATAAGGCAGAATCAGCATGAATGATAGAATTCATAAGAGCTGTGAAAATTTGAAGAAAGATGAAGGTATATCTCTTACATTTAATTAAACTTACAGACTGAACAACTAACTTTTATGGACCTGAGTTTTTATATAAGTGCATGGCAAAATTGTAGAATATGCATAAAACAGATGCTTCATTGAACCAGGGATATATTGTGAGTATTATAAGAAACCTCACTCTCTTACAGAAAGATGATTTGCCTGCCAACTGTGCCTTTCAGAAGCTTGTTGATAAAGTATTTTCCAACATTTTCTCATTATCGAAATATAAATTCCATGGGGACTGCCATCCATTATCATCTATTACAAAAGGAACAAAATTAAGTCACAAATGTTAGTAGCTGTTACAAGTGACAGAAGACATAATTCAAAATGGCCAGTGGTAGGGGTAGTCCCCCCTGAATCACATGATAAAAATGAGAGATGGAGCCTTTGCCAAGGGTACTTCAAGAAAAGTTAGAAATAAATATTATGCATAAACAGGAGAGCTCCATTGTAGCAATACAGGGCCAAAGCCACATTAAAGACTAACACCTTTCTAAAAACTTTCATGAGTCACAGAGATAAAAATCAGAGTATGAAAATTATCATTTAACCAGAGTAAGCTACTGCTCTAAGATGCCCTATTTAGGTCCATTTCTTTGAGAATGTCAATTTCTAATTCTTCTTTTTAAAAAGTATTTTAGACATATCTATTACCTACTATTCTAATTAGCTTTTCATATGCCTCGCTATAGACTGTTTCTGATCTACAAATTAGCATGATACATAAAAGATTGACTTACATATTTAAATAACCAACATAAATATGAAGTTCTATCAGGGAACTAAAATTATATATAAAGTTCTCTGACCCATTGTTCTTATATAAGAAGTGGGTTATCTACTAATTAGTATCTTTCAAGGTCTTCCTACTTATAGGGAGAATTCCTTAATCTATGTTATTTCAGGTAGAATACAACACAAATGATATTTTCATCTTTATCTGGGAAGGCCTGCAGTGGCTAATCCGAGGAAATGAAAATCTGTCGTACTTCTACAATACCATGTTTATAATCTGTAAAAGAAAGTGCTTCTGTGGGAATGCATATAGTGTCTTCTCAACCTGAAAAATATCTTCCTATGACTGTCTTAGCATTAAATAAACAGCTACTTTCTAATTTCAACACTGACCATCTTTAGGCTTTAATCCCAGAGATGACACTCAATTTCTCAAATCAAATACATTTGAGTAACTAACTCTAGTTTCACAATTACGGGTCCAAAATATGCCAAAATAATAACTGTAAAGCAGTGTTTTGTCATGATGCATAATCTTTGCTTTTGTAATACTCTGTAAAATTCTATTTTAATTAAAATGCTCTGTGAGCTCCAACACAGTTTCCTTCACTTTTAAGATCTGTGAGTTCTCAGCAGTTGAGCAAGGCTTTCCTGTTCTTAGGTATCTGGAATTTCAGAGATCTACTTGGAACAGTCAAACCAGAGGATATATTCACCCAGCAGGGCTAGGATGCCTCTGGGTGACAGTGTACTATCCACCCCAGTTAGGGTTATAAAGAGACAGCAGAAGCTGGAAATGGTCTTCTGCAGCAGGGGATGGCTAAACCTGATTGTCAAAAATCCTGAGAAAATAATTATTTTGAGTCAGGAATTGTTTTTTTTTTTTATTTCAGGGTCAGAACAGAGGATGGACTCTACAAAAATGCCAAGTAGAAAAGGCAGAAATCTTTGGTCAGAAGATGGTAAAAGAAACAGATGGACTATGAAGCAAATGCAATTTAAGAACCTCTTTTCAATGCTTCTCTTCTCTCTTTGTCTTTTTCTTTTTGCACAAACTCCCTCCAAAGTTTGGACAAGAATCCAGCATTGTATTCACATGGTCCTCTATTTTTGTACCATTTTCAAAGTTAGACATTTTGAGAGCAGTCACTTAAGACGCTGTGTCGTCACTCTGACTCCCCATCTACTTTGCCTCCCATCTAGCGCTACTGGAGTAGCTGTGGCCACTTTGGAGATCTAGCTAAAGGGATGTTGAGCAGCTGTGTTAACTTATGTCTGAAAGAAACTTGAAGCAGAATTTCCCAAATTTGACTGCTACTAAAAATGTACGTGACATAATCAATAACAAGTTATACAGAGTGAAGTAAGCCAGAAAGAAAAACACCAATACAGTATACTAACACATATATATGGAATTTAGGAAGATGGCAAGGACGACCCTGTATGCAAGACAGGAAAAAAGACACAGATGGGTATAACAGACTTTTGGACTCAGAGGGAGAGGGAGAGGGTGGGATGATTTGGGAGAATGGCATTCTAACATGTATACTATCATGTAAGAATTGAATCGCCAGTCTATGTCTGACGCAGGATACAGCATGCTTGGGGCTGGTGCATGGGGATGACCCAGAGAGATGTTATGGGGAGGGAGGTGGGAGGGGGGGTTCATGTTTGGGAACGCATGTAAGAATTAAAGATTTTAAATTTTAAAAAATAAAAAACTAAAAAAAAAAAAGTTGTAAAACTGACAGAAACTTTTCTACATTAACAATAAAAAGCAAAAACACAAAATTCTGTGCTTCAAACCATGGCAGAGTAAAAAGCTCCAGATATAACTTGTCATTAAAAAAAAAAAAAAAAGATTGGACTTCCCTGGTCATCTAGTGAATTGAGACTCTGCCTACCAATGCAGGGGACACAGGTTTGATCCCTCATCCAAAAAGATTTTACATGCCATGGGACAACTAAGCCTGGGTGCTGCAACTACTGAGGCCCGTGAGACCAAGAGCCTATGGTCCACAATGAGAGAAGCCATTGCAATGAGAAGCCCATAACTAGAAAACGCCCATGTGCAGCAACCACAGCCAGTGCAGACAAAAATAAACAAATGTGTGAAAAACCAACCATGTAACTGCGAAATATAAATGGTGGAACTATTTTCAGGCATTAGACTACCAATGGGTCTATAATTCTGGAGGGTGGGAAAGCACATGACATGAATCCCACTGATACCCTGGCTTTCGAACAGGGAGCTGCTGCTGCTGCTAAGTCACTTCAGTCATATCCGACTCTGTGCGACCCCATAGACGGTAGCCTACCAGGCTCCCCCCATCCCTGAGATTCTCCGGGCAAGAACACTGGAGTGGGTTGCCATTTCCTTCCCCAATGCATAAAAGTGAAAAGTGAAAGTGAAGTCGCTCAGTCGTGTCAGACTCTTAGCGACCCCATGGACTGCAGCCTACCAGGCTCCTCTGCCCATGGGATTTTCCAGGCAAGAGTACTGGACTGGGGTGCCATTGCCTTCTGATCAGGGAGCAGCTTCCCATTATGAAGCTGGGAGCTGAGACCCAAGAAAAAAGCAATGATCTTGCTGAGCTGAGGAAGCAGAGAGTGGCGAGGAGGGTGGAGAGGAGTGCTCAGGTGGCTGGAATTTGCTGGTCAGGACACCAGAAAGGTGGGAGCCAAACAAAGAAGCTGAGTGAATTTAACTCAGATGACCATTATATCTACTACTGTGGGCAAGAATCCCTTAGAAGAAATGGAGTAGTCATCATAGTCAACAAAAGAGTCCAAAACGCAGTACTTGGATGCAATCTCAAAAATGACAGAATGATCTCTGTTTGTTTCCAAGGCAACCGAGTCAATATCATGGTAATCCAAGTCTATGCCCCAACCAGTAACACTGAAGAAACCGAAGTGGAACGGTTCTATGAAGATCTACAAAACCTTTTAGAACTAGCACCCAAAAAAATATGTCCTTTTCATTATAGGGGATTGGAATGCAAAAGTAGGAAGTCAAGAAACACCTGGAGTAACTGGCAAATGTGGCCTTGGTGTACAAAAAGAAGCAGGTCAAAGGCCAAGAGTTTTGCCGATAGAACACACTGGTCATAACAAACACCGTCTTCCAACAACACAAGAGAAGATTCTACACGTAGACATTACCAGATGGTCAACACCGAAATCAGACTGATTACATCCTTTGCAGCCAAAATGGAGAAGCTCTGTACAGTCAGCGAAAACAAGACCGGGAGCTGACTGGCTCAGATCATGAACTCCTTATTGCCGAACAGACTTAAATTGAATAAAGTGGGGAAAACCACTAGACAATTCAGGTATGACCTAAATCAAATCCCTAATGATAATACAGTGGAAGTGAGAAATAGATTTAAGAGACTAGATCTCATAGACAGAGTGCCTGATGACCTATGGTCAGAGGTACATGACATTGTACAGGAGACAGAGAGCAAGATCATCCCCAAGAAAAAGAAATGCAAAAAAGCAAAACAGCTGAGGAGGCCTTATAAATAGCTAAGAAAAGAAGAGAAGACAAAAGCAAAGGAGAAAAGGAAAGATATACTCATTTGAATGCAGAGTTCCAAAGAATAGCAAGGAGAGATAAGAAAGCTTTCCTCAGTGATCAGTGCAAAGAAATAGAGGAAAATAATAGAATGGGAAAGACTAGAGATCGCTTCAGGAAAATAGAGATACCAAGGGAAATTTTCATGCAAAGAGAGGCTCAATAATGGACAGGAAAGGTATGGACCTAACAGAAGCAGAAGAGATTAAGAAGAGGTGGCAAGAATACACGGAAGAACTGTACAGAAAAGATCTTCATGACCCAGATAATCATGATGGTGTCATCGCTCACCTAGAGCCAGACATCCTGGAATGTGAATTCAAGTAGGCCTTAGGAAGCATCACAACAAACAAAGCTAGTGGAGGTGATGGAATTCCAGTGGAGCTATTTCAAATCCTGAAAGATGATGCTGTGAAAGTGCTGCACTCAATATGCCAGCAAATTTGGAAAACTCTGCAGTGGCCACAGGGCTGAAAAAGGTCAGTTTTCATTACAATCCCAAAGAAAAGCAATGCTAAATAATGCTCAAACCACCACACAATTGCACTTATCTCACACACTAGCAAAGTAATGCTCAAACTTCTCCAAGCCATACTGCAACAATATGTGAACCATGAACTTCCAGAAGTTCAAGCTGGATTTAGAAAAGGCATAGGAACCAGAGATCAAATTGCCAATATCCATTAGATCACTGAAAAAGCAAGAGAGTTCCAGAAAAAAAAAATCTATTTCTGCTTTATTGACTATGCCAAAGCATTTGGCTGTGTGGAACACAATAAACTATATATTAATAATACAATAAACACAATAAACTGAAAATTCTGAAAGAGATGGGAATACCAGAGCACTTGACCTGTATGCAGGTCAGGAAGCAACAGTTAGAACTGGACATGGAACAGCAGACTGGTGCCAAATAGGAAAAGGAGTACATTGAGGCTATATATTGTCATCCTGCTTATTTAACTCATATGCAGAGTACATCATGAGAAACGCTGGGCTAGATGAAGCACAAGCTGGAGTCAAGATTGCTGGGAGAAATAATAATAACCTCAGATATGCAGATGACACCACCCTTATGGTATAAAGTAAAGAAGAACTAAAGAGCCTATTGATGAAAGTGAAAAAAGAGAGTGAAAAAGTTGGCTTAAAACTCAACATTCAGAAAACTAAGATCATGGCATCTGGTCCCATCACTTCATGGGAAATAAATGGGGAAACAGTGGAAACACTGGCTGACTTTATTTTTGGGGGCTCCAAAATCACTGCAGATAGTGACTGCAGCCATGAAGTTAAAAGACGTTTACCCCTTGGAAGAAAAGTTATGACCAACCTAGATAGTATATTCAAAAGGAGAGATATTACTTTGTCAACAAAGGTCCATCTAGTCAAGGCTATGGTTTTTCCATTGCTCATGTATGGATGTGAGAGTTGGACTGTGAAGAAGGCTGAGCGCCAAAGAATTGATGCTTTTGAACTGTGGTGTTGGAGAAGACTCTTGAGAGTCCCTTGGACTGCAAGGAGATCCAACCAGTCCATCCTAAAGGAGATCAGTCCTGGGTGTTCACTGGAAGGGCTGATGCTGAAGCTGAAACCCCAATACTTTGGCTACCTGATGCAAAGAACTGACTCATGTGAAAAGAGCCTCATGCTGGGAAAGAGTGAGGGCAGGAAGAAAAAGCGATGACAAAGGATGAGATGGTTGGATAGTTTCACTGACTTACTGCATATGAGTTTGTGTAAACTCCGGGATTTGGTGATGGACAGGGAGGCCTGACGTGTTGTAGTCCATGTGGTCACAAAGAGTCAGACACAACTGAGTGACTGAACTGAATCGAAACAAAGAAGTAGGTATGGGGTATCCCCATGGGTCTTTGGAAAAGGCTGGGTTGCACATGTATGGGTCAAAATTCTGTGAGACCTAACAGACTTGTTAGGAATGGTTCTGAAGTCCAGAACTGAAAAGAGATGCCTAACAGTGTACAGTGCTGGGAGACTGAGTTCTGGGCCAAACAGAGTGGAGAGACTTTGCTAAGCACCACTATCATTCACTTGAGACCCAGAAAAGCTACACAGATGATTCATGCCATATGACAAAGAAAAAAATGCTCAAAAGGAGTCAAAGGATATCAGGCCCCAATTCATATGTGCATTAAGCAGAAAAGCTTCAAAATGAATCAGCAGAGTGTCTCAGTAGGTTGGTCAAACAGAGAGGTAGCATTATCTGGAAGGCCTGGAATCAGTAATTGTCCACAAAGTCAGAGTTCAGCCATCAACAGGGTTCTAGTCCTGAGAAAAGCCTGGGAGAGTATGGTAGCATTCCAGGACCTAAGAATCATGCTGTTGCTATTTAGTTGTTAAGTTGTGTCCAACTCTTTTGCAACCCCATGGACTGTAGCCTGCCAGGCTCCTCTATTCATGGGATTTCCCAGGCAAGAATAGTGCAGTGAGTTACCATTTCCTTCGCCATGCAGTCTTCCTGAAGCAGGGATGGAATCCATGTCTCCTGCATTGGCAGGCATATTCCTTACCACTGAGCCACCAGGGAAGCCCCTGGGGAACATGACATATCAAAACAGCACCCCAGTCATGAGAACAGGACCCCAGGTAAGACAATCTGGGCTTATATAAGGATCAGACTAACAGCAAGTGGAACCTTTTGGAGGTAAAACTATTTTAGTACTTTCTGTCTCTAGTCAGATTTAGTTCTAGGAATTATGGGCAGGATTAATACTGTGGCTGGAAGTTAAATAGCCCTAACCATGAGGACCTAAATAGTAGAAGAAGATGGGGAAATCATACAATCAATGAAGGCAGAAAAAATTTTGGTGACCATAAGTCTGGAATCAGAGAAGAGAATCGACCATATCTGGACAGGAGAGGCCTAAATGGAATAGGGTGGATGGAGAAGAAACTATGTAAGCACAGGAGGGCAAAGGCTGTAAGACCCTCTGATTAGAGCAGACAGGCTGGAATTAGAAAGGAAACTTGCCTCCACTATGACATTGCCTTATGGACCAGCATGAGTTTTTTTCCTGCTGTTTAATATACACAGTCTGGTTCCCAATTAGGACCAAGTGTCACTTACAGACCAGGATAACAGTGACCATTATATACTTCTAAAATTACCAAGTATGTATGTGAAAGAAGAGTTGTGTTCCCAAGGTGACATTGACACTTGCTGGATGGACATTCTTCAGTTCAGTTCAGTTCAGTCACTCAGTCGTGTCCAAGTCTTTGCGACCCCATAAACCGCAACACGCCAGGCCTCCCTGTCCATCACCAACTCCTGGAGTCCACCCAAACCATGTCCATCGAGTTGATGATGCCATCCAACCATCTCATCCTCTGTCGTCCCCTTCTCCTGCCTTCAATCTTTCCCAGCATCGGGGTCTTTTCCAATGAGTCCAGCTCTTCACATCAGGTGGCCAAAGTATTGGAGCTTCAGCTTCAACATCAGTCCTCCCAGTGTTCACTGGACATTGTTATTACAGCTCAAAGGAATAATTAACAATCAAAGGGGATGTTTTTGCCACAAAGAGTAATCCAAAGCTGAATTCATCCGGATACCTTGGCAATCCTAGGAAGTCAAGCATTAAGATTCTGCTCTGGATTCTTCATGCCAGAAATAGGCTTGCCAGTGATAATTATGAGACTGACTGGGCCAAACAACAAAGGAAAGAACAAGTCAGTCTTGGTAACTAGGAGTTCTGCTATGTGGGCCCTGCCGTTCACTTCCTGTGGCAACAGAAAGTTTTGTTTTCCTTTTTTGAAAAACTCATACAGGAACAAAGAGTGGAAATAAGAGACAAAACTATTGTAAAGGAATAGATACTGTGAACAATTATCAAGGCAATCATTATGCATGTAAAATCACAAGTAAATGAATTTTCTAAGATAATCACCAAGGTAGTTAGATTAAAAAATGCATGCAAAACCCAATGCCCTTCTAATAGTAACGCTTCTATTTCTACCAACTTCCCATTCACTGCCTGATCTAGAATTTTATAGCCAGGTTTTCACTATTATATTTTAATAACTTATATTAATAATATTCTCTTTAAAATTTGTTCAGAAATTTATATTTCAATTATGTTCATAATAATTATAATTACTTATGTTATTCATATAACTGAGTCTGCTACTCACTGCCAGTACTCTTATAACTTCACCATTTTCAGTGCTTCTTTATCATGATAACCCTTTGCAGTTAGAGAATATCTCTCTTATTCTGGATGGAACTTGTGTACTACATCTCATGAGCTGTGCATAGTACACGGTGTCTTTTTGTTGCCACTGTACATAAAGGGCAGTATCTCTGCACGTGGGGTCTTCAGTCATACTATTGTCATTGTCTCCCTACCACTTTAAATACTGCTTCCAGCATTGCTATCTAATGGTGGAAGCATCTGAGATGTCTCCACTTTTTTTTTTTTTTCTGTACAAGTAATCTTATTTTTTCCTACTTGGGTGTTTGTAAGATATTTTATTCCTTTATCCTTTGAAATTCAGATATCTCAGCAGGAAGTGCCTAAATATTGGTTCCATTTCATTAATGCTTCCTGCTTCTCAGTGAGACTCTACCCTGCAGATTCAATGCTTTGTTCAGTTTAGGAAAGATTTTTATAGTCACAGCTTTGATTGCTGAGTTTTTACCATTTGTTTTGATATCTCATTCATTTATCTGTCATGCCAGTTCTCCGTAATCTTTCATGTTTCATCTTGGCTGTCATCATCTTCCTATCTTAATCCTCTCCCTCTGCATCCTGGAAAAACTCCCCAAACATGTATCTCACATCACTGATTCCCTTTTCTGTAGGGTCAGTTTTTATTTCTATTATATCGAATGCATATTTTATTTCTCATATGCAGTTTCTAGTATCATCCTGATGTTTACTTACCTTGGTTCTGTTTTCATCTCAGTCTTTTATCTTATTTCCTCTTTGTTCTCTTGTTTCACAGTGTTCATGTTTTGAATTATTGAAATCATAAAACAACCACTTTTAAAATTTACCTCCACATACTGTAATGTATTATTACTGTATTTGCCCCTGTATTTGAAATGTTCTTCTCCTTGTAGGCCACAACATGTGTACATAGATCTCATGGTAGTACATATTATTTTCCCATTTATTCATGTTAGAAATCAGACATATCTGCCCTTGATTGGAGATAACGGGTGGGGGAGAAACTCTTCATGATTTCCCTGCTATCAGCCTACATGCTTTTAAAATCTCCATCTCAAATGCAAATCTGGATACTCTGGTTGATTTGCACATCTCCTTAGCTGTGTTCTGGCACTTATCAATCATGCAACTTGTCTTTTCACTGACAGATGGGCCCTAAATCTCTAAGATCCCTAGGTAAATGGAAATTTCTCCAGGGATATGGCAGAGCATTAGCCAAGCATTCTGAATTCCACATAGTATTATGAATGCATATATTCTGTGATTATAATAACATTTAATTGGAATTTGTGACTGTATCTGCATTTAATCAAAAACTGTAGGCCATTAAGGATAGGATATAATCAAGACTCCTTCCTCTCTCACATTCTTTCCCCTTCTTGCTTCCACCTGTAAATACTGGAAAGAAAATTTTTAGTAATCTGATCAATCAGATTCAAAGAGAATGATTAGACCACCATTGATAGCATAAGAAGTAACTACCTACAAAAAGCCTCACACATGTGGTAAATGACTCCTTCCACTGATGGGAAAGTAAGGTTCCCTAGGGTGAGCCATCCCTGAACAGTCCCTATAACTTTTCTCTTTCTCCTGTCCTTTCTTACAACTAGCCAGAGGGTAGTGAGATCCAAGATCCAAGTCTGGGGAAGAGTACTATCAATGGGAAAATCTAAGTCCATATTCTAGCCTACCTGCCCACCTCCATGAATTTGGGATAAAATACCAGTTCATAATAAAGTGTGAGATAATTATATCCCTGTCTCTTTAGAACTGTACGAAGAGAAGAAGCGATGATTTGAGGCAGAAAAGAATTGCTCCTCTGTCTCTGGCCTAATTTTATCTAATACGCCTTAGTTTGTTCTAAATGTAATGGAGAATAAGCAAGTAGTCATTTTTCAGTTGCTTAACCCAACTTGTATTTGTACCATTTTAACTCATATTTTAAAAGTTAGCAAGAAGTAGATAATATAAAAGGTGACCAAGAATAATTCCTATCAGAAGCACACTACAGAAGGCAACAAAACATCCTAGTATTAACTAGTTTTTAGTTGCTTTTCTTCTTTCCTTCCCAGATTTTCCTGACTCCCAGAGTCACTTCTTAGTACTAGCTGGGATTTTCCAAGGGTCCTTCCATTTCCCATCCCTCACTGTATTTCATCACTTTTTTCTTTATCACTTACTCTATGTGCCACAGGAGAATTGCAAACATATTTTCATTTCAGATAGAGGGTCTGCATGTACCTGAATATAATTTGTGGGCTGGCAAAGTTGTTGGAGCTGTCACAATTACCTTGCGCCACTCATAAGCCTCTTGTGGGTTAAAACGCTGCATTTGTTACAGGTGCTGAAATGTTCAGCGAGTTTTTCTTCCTTCTGACTTTCTGCAGTCTTTATTACAGGGATTTTGGGTGAAGTTAGCTTAGGGTAGGTATTTGTGATAATAAAGCACTACCTTCTAGAAGATTTGCTAGTTCCTCACCTGTTTATTCCTGCTCTCACTTTGAGTACTGAAATGTAATCATTCTATATCAGAACAATTGTTCTCCCATTTATGAAAAGCTAGTCTTTTTCAGTATATGACAGCCCATGTGAAAACTTCTTGTAGGCAGAATTTTAGACAGCTGCAGTCTTAAAATTCCCAAACACACTTCCAAGAAACCCAGTGTTTCTGGCTGGAACATTTGTACTTTTGAACTCTACACTATTGGTATATTCACAGTAAGTGACACACTGTGAAACCTGTTTTCTCTGCCAAAGAGTGGAGAATGCTATAAATTCAAGAGTCACATTTTAAGATTTAATACATACACACACACACACACACACACACACACACCTCTGTTTAGGTACTTACATTCGGTGCTTCAGATTTCCCTCAACTTCCAGTGGGGTTATGTCCTGCTAAACCCATCACAAGTTGAAAATTCTGTGAGTCAAAAATACATGTAATACATCTAACCTACCGAACATCATAGCTTAGCTTCACCTACCTTAAATGTTCTCAGAACACGTACATTAGCTTTCATTTGGGCAAAATCATCTAATACAAGACTAACTTATAATAAAGTGTTAGAAATCTCAGGTAATTTATCAAATACTGTACTGAAAAACAAAATAGCTGTATGAGTTTGGAATGGTTTTAAGTGCATCATTGCTTATTCTAGTGATCATATGGTTGGCTCAGGGTGCAGCTGCTGCCCTGCCCAACAAAATGAAGGAGTATCATAGCCCAGGATATGCCATAATGCTGGCCCAGGAAAAGATAAGAATTCAAAATCCGAAGTATGGTCTCTACTGAATCCCTCTCACACCATCATAAAATGAATAAACTCAAAACAATCAAAATGTCCTAAGTTTGGGACAATCTACTTGAAACCCAGTCACCAGGAACTGCCCACATTCCAAACAAAGGGAAAATGAGCAAGTATGTTATTAAAGAGATAAATGTAGAGAGACACTAGATTTGTTCTCATGTCTAAGTTCTTCAGTAGTCAGCAGGCAATCTTTCTGTGACCAGATAAATATCCTGGAAGACATTCACAATACAGGTTTGTGAATCATGAAGTCTTACACATATCTCTTTAAGCTGTTTGTTGCCTTTTTATTTCTTCAAAGAGAAAGTCACCAAACCTAAACCTCCCAACATGCCTGTTTTCACTCAGTACCTGACTTTATAACCTCTTTATCATTCATCTTGTGAATAAAGGCTTGATCCTATCCCAACCTCAGATTAGCAGCTCCCAAATTTACAAGAGTATTAAACTGGACTTGGTAAAATCTTTTTAATGAGAAAGAAGAATACTATTCACATGTCAACCAGCCAGCCAAGACTTGTCTTCTGATCTTTTATTTGACTGTGCTCTAACACACCAAAATGACCCAGAGACCCAGACACCATTGGATATCAGAGACAGATAAGGAAAGTCAAGGAATCCAACTAACCTAAAAAGAACTTTGATAAATCTAATAGACATCTTTCAGTTTCAGTAGCCATCACTGAGTTCCTCAACTTTATTTTGGTGGTGGTATTGTGGCAGGGGGCTGAGGGAGATTAGGGTCAAAGTACTGCTTTCAACAACCCCATCCCAGAGAGCATGCTCACTAGAAAATGAAAGGATTAGCCTTGTTTTCTCTCCAAATTTTAATACACTATGATTTTCATATTTATAAAATACAAGCACAGCTGATTGAAAGTAAAAGAAAGAGATTATCATAAATTCTTATCTCTTCACGAAACCTTGCAAGAAGCAGCTCCACGATGGCTATATGAGGATTTAATTTTCAGTGATTTAGAACAGGCAGCATGGGACTGCAGCCTACCAGGCTCCTCCGTACATGGGATTTTCCAGGTAAGAGTACTGGAGTGGGTTGCCATTGCCTTCTCCAAATAGTAAAGATATTTGTTATAAAAATGAGTCCGGGGTTTCACATTCAGGTATGATCTAAATCAAATCTCTTATGACTATACAGTGTAAGTGACAAATAGATGTAAGGGACTAGATCTGATAGACAGAGTACCTGATGAACTATGGATGGAGGTTCATGACATTGTACAGGAGACAGTGATCAAGACCATCCCCAAGAAAAAGAAATGCAAAAAAGCAACATGGTTGTCTGAGGAGGCCTTACAAATAGCTGTGAAAGGAAGACAAATGAAAAGCAAAGGAGAAAAGGAAAGATATACCCATTTGAATACAGAGTTCCAAAGCAGAGCAAGGAGAGATCAGAAAGCCTTCCTCAGTGATCAATGCAAAGAAATAGAGGAAAACAACAGAATGGGAAAGACTAGAAATCTCCTCAAGAAAATTAGAGATACCAAGGGAATATTTCATGCAAAGATGGGCTCACTGAAGAAGAGAAATAGTATGGACCTAACAGAAGCAGAAGAGATTAAGAAGAGGTGGCAAGAATACACAGAAGAATTGTACAAAAAAGATCTTCGCAACCCAGATAATCACAATGGTGTGATCACTCATCTAGAGCCAGACATCCTGGAATGTGAAGTCAAGTGGGCCTTAGAAAGCATCACTATGAACAAAGCTAGTGGAGGTGATGGAATTCCAGTTGATCTATTTCAAATCCTAAAGGATGATGTAGTGAAAGTGCTGCACTCAATATGCCAGCAAATTTGGAAAACTCAGCAGTGGCCACAGGACTGGAAAAGGTCAGTTTTCATTCCAATCCCAAAGAAAGGCAATGCCAAAGAATGTTCAAATTACCACACAATTGCACTGATCTCATGCACTAGTGAAGTAATGATTAAAATTTTCCAAGCCAGGCTTTAGCAATATGTGAACCGTGAACATCCAGATGTTCAAGCTGGTTTTAAAAAAGGCAAAGGAACCAAAGATCGAATTGCCAACATCCGCTAGATCATTGAAAAAGCAAGAGAGTTCCAGAAAAACATCTATTTCTGCTTTATTGACTATGCCAAAGTTTTGACTGTGTGGATCCCAATAAACTGTGGAAAATTCTGAAAGAGATGGGAATACTAGACCACCTGACCTGCCTCTTGAGAAACCTGTATGCAGGTCAGGAAGCAACAGTTAGAACTGGACATGGAACAACACACTGGTTCCAAATAGGAAACGGAGTACGACAAGGCTGTATATTGTCACTCTCCTTATTTAACCTATATGCAGAGTACATCACGAGAAACGCTGGGCTGGAGGAAGCACAAGCTAGAATCAAGACTGCCAGGAGAAATGTTAATAACCTCACATATGCAGATGACACCACCTTTATGGCAGAAAGTAAAGAAGAACTAAAGAGCCTCTTGATGAAAGTGAAAGAGGAGAGTGAAAAAGTTGGCTTAAAGCTCAACATTCAGAAAACTAAGATCATGGCATCTGGTTCCATCACTTCACGGCAAATAGATGGGGAAGCAGTGGAAACAGTGGCTGACTTTATTAAAATCACTGCAGATGGTGACTGCACCATGAAATTAAAAGACACTTATTCCTTGGAAGGAAAGTTATGACCAACCTAGACAGCATATTAAAAAGCAGAGACATTACTTTGCCAACAAAAGTACATCTAGTCAAAGATATGTTTTTCCAGTCATCAAGTATGGATGTGAGAGTTGAACTATAAAGAAAGCTGAGCGCCAAAGAATTGATGCTTTTGAACTGCAGTGTTGGAGAAGACTCTTGAGCGTCCCTTGGACTGCACGGAGATCCAATCAGCCCATCCTAAAGGAGATCAGTCCTGGGTGTTCATTGGAAGGACTGATGTTGAAGCTGAAACTCCAATACTTTGGCCACCTGATGCAAAGAGCTGACTCATTGGACCCTGACGCTGGGAAAGATTGAAGGCAGGAGGAGAAGGGGCTGACCGAGGATGAGATGGTTGGATGGCATCACCGAATCAATGGATATGGGTTTGGGTGAACTCAAGGAGTTGATGATGGACAGGGAGGGCTGGCATACTGCAGTTCATGGGGTCACAAAGAGCCAGACACAACTGAGTGACTGAACTGAACTGGGGTTTGAATATTGTTGTATAATCTGCTGATCTCATCATGACATCTTTTGAGCTTCATATTTTCCTTTATAATATGAGGTAGCTAACTATCCTTTATTTTATAATTTAAACAGGAGAAACCAAAAGTTATTCAGAGTTTAGATTCTGTATATGTGCATGATTCAAAAATTTACTTTGTTGAGATCTTTTTCTTTAGAATGAGTCATTTGGATAATTTCTTGTATGGTTTGCAATGAATAAACTCAGTCCGATTACCTGCCATGTTTGTGGAAAAGTCTAATATTCTGAAAATGACTAAACAAAAAAACTCAGCAGAAGCCTCATAGATCAGGGAAGAAAATAGCATGAATGTGATTTATCTCCTTTTAGCCACAAGATAAAATGCAATTTAACAATGAATTAGCAAAATTTAGGTAGCAGAAGAAGATATAAGACATAATTATTAGATGAAGTCAACATTAGCAGAAACACCAAATTGGCCAAGTTCACTTGGTTCAATGGAAGTAATAAGTAAGAAGATAGCTTCAAAAGATCATGCATAGGAAGAGATTTTTATACCTGATTAGTTATGGAGGGAGGTACAAAGGAATGTCAGTCCCATAGCCACCACCACCCTTAATTCACATATGAATTTATGTCCTAATTTTGTGTAGTAGGCAGAATAATGGTCCCCCTGGACACGACTTCACTTCACTTCAAAGATGTTCATATCTGAATCTCTGAAACCTGTGAATATGTTATTTTGCATGGCAAAAGGGGACTTTGCAGCTGTGATTAAGCATTTTAATGTGGGAGATTAGCCTGGATTATACAGTTGGGTCTAATGTAATCAAAAGTGTCCTTGTAAAAGGGTGATAAATGGGCCACAGCCAGAGAAAATGTGATTGTGAAAACAGAGGTTCACAGCAGAAAAATATTTGAAAATACATATTATACTAGCTTCCCTGCTGGTTCAGGCAGTAAAGCGTCTGTCTGCAATGCAGGAGACCTGGGTTCAATCCCTGGGTTGAGAAGATCCTCTGGAGAAGGAAATGGCAGCCCACTCCAGTACTCTAGCCTGGAAAACCTCATGGATAGAGAAGCCTGGTAGGACAGGACTGAACAACTTCACTTTCATTTTCATTATACTAGCTTTGAAGATAGACGAAGGGTGTCACAAGCTGTGGTACACAGGTATCCTTTGGAAGCTGAAAAAGGCAAGGAAATGGACTCTCCCAGAGCCTCCAGAGAAAGTACAGCTGGACCTACACTTTCATTTCAGCCCAGTGAAATCCATTTCTGACTTCTGAACTCCAGGCTTGTAAAATATTAAATCTGTATTGTTTTAAGTTACTAAATTTGTGCCCCTTATAGCAGCAATAGGGAATGAATACACCTTGTTTCTCCAACCACTCATTCATTCCTGTAACAATTGATCCAATACATAGCAACAAGTTAATCTATCTAAAAAGTCATTTTTATCATAACACTTCTCTGTTCAAAATCTTCAGTGATTCCTCAATTCTCAATTGAAAAAAATCACTTCCAGGTTGGAAGTCTTAAAACTTCTCACCATTCTGGGGAAGTATTTCCATTTAAAAAAAAAATCATTGAGGTGAAAACTTAAATTTTAAGAGTACAATATATTATTGCTGATTACATATACAATATTGTACATCAGGTCTTCAGAAGTTATTTATCTTATTTAACAGAAATTTAATGTTGGTTAAAGTTTCCCTCTTCCTTCTCTCCATAGGCCCTGGGAAACAATATTCCAGCCTGTGAGTTTATAAATTTGACTATTTTAAATACCTTCCCTTTCTCCTTTGCCTTGTGCTTCTCTTCTTTTCTCAGCTATTTGTAAGGAGAAAAGGAAAAATATATAAAAGCGGTCAATGCAAAGAAATAGAGTAAACAATAGAAAGCAAAAGACTAAAGATCTCTTCAAGAAAATTAGAGATAACAAGGAAATGTGTCATGCAAAGATAGGCACCATAAAAGACAGGTATGGACCTAACAGAAACAGAAGATATTAAGAAGAGGTGGCAAGAATACACAGAAGAACTATACAAAAAAGATCTTCATGACTCAGATAACCACCATGCTATGATCACTCACCTAGAACCAGACATCCTGGAATGAGAAGTCATGTGGGCCTTAGGAAGCATCACTAGGAACAAAGCTAGTTGCCAGAGTCCAGCTCCAGCAGTCAGGGATTCAACCTGAAGGGGTGGGCGGTGTTGGCGAGAGAAACTGAGGCAGCCTCTCAGTTTTCTTGGACTGCCTGTTTATTTCAAGCTTATGATTCTCTTTAATGCTTTTACAAAAGCATTCGGTCAGAGGTTTGATATTTTTAGTTCCCATTGACCCAGATTTTTTTTTCTCCAAAAATCACTGTTGCCCCTCAAAAGGAGTTCCTTCCTCAGCGATGCTCTTATCTACTTCTTCTTATGTGTCTTTGTGAATACACTGTAACTCATGCTAATGTCTGCGCTGCATACCACATTCCAAAGTTTATTTCTTATCTTTCTAAGTCCTATTTGCCCCTAGTATCCTAAGTTCACTATTTCTTAGAAAGAGCTTCTAGCTAATAATATCTCTAAAGTCCCTAATTTTTATAAGCTATAGTAGAATATTGTAACATTACAGCAATCCTAAAATCTTTAGCTTCTAACTATTTTAATTATTCCTAAGCCCTATATTCAGCAAACTCCTTTGCCATAAACACTTTTCTCACAAATTGGCTTCAGATAGGAATCCCTCCCATGGTCTCAAGCTGCAGCCTCTGTGCTCACCCTGGAACACTTTTTTGTAAAAGTCCTTGAACAAATGTCAGTGATTAACTTTATGAATTATTCTTTGAGCACAGCTGCAGAAGGCTTTATGCCTTCTCCTGCTCCTCTCAAAAACAATAAGCACCTTAATAGTCTCTTCAGTCAACTGAGCCGAGGAAAGGAAAAAACAAGTCAGAATCACAAAACCTAACTCCTTCATTCCGCGTCCATGCCTACGGAACAAACGGAGGGGGTTTAGGGCTGTGCCTCAAATTTGTCAGTAAAGCCTAACGTGGCTCCCAACAGCTAGTGGAGGTAATGGAAATCCAGCTGAACTATTTCAAATCCTAAAAGATGATTCAGTAAAAGTGCTGAACTCAATATGCCAGCAAATTTGGAAAACACAGCACTGGTCACGGGGCTGAAAAAGGTCACTCTTCATTCCAATCTCAAAGAAAGGCGATGCCAAAGAACGCTCAAACTACCGCACAATTGCATTCATCTCACACACTAAATTCTCCAAGCCAGGCTTCAACAATATGTAAACTATGAACTTCCAGATGTTCAAGCCGGATTTAGAAAAGGCAGAGGAACCAGAGATCAAATTGCCAACATCCACTGGATCATGGAAAAGGCAAGAGAGTTCCAGAAAGACATCTATTTCTGCTTTATTGACTATGGCAAAGCCTTTGACTGTGTGGATCCCAATAAACTGTAGAAAATTCTGAAAGAGATGGGACTACCAGACCACCTGACCTGCCTCCTGAGAAATCTGTACTCAGGTCAAGAAGCAACAGTTACAACTGGGCATGGAACAACAGACTGGTTCCATATAGGAAAAGGAGTTTATGTCAAGGCTGTATATTGTCACCATGCTTACTGAACTTATATGCAGACTACATTGTGCAAAACGCTGGGCTGGATGAAGCACAAGCTGGAATCAAGACTGCCGGGAGAAATATCAATAACCTCAGATATGCAGATGACACCACCCTTACGGCAGAAAGCAAAGAGGAACTAAAGAACCTCTTGATGAAACTGAAAGAGGAGAGTGAAAAAGCTGGCTTAAAACTCAACATTCAAAAAACTAAGACCATGACACCCGGTCCAATCACTTCTTGGCAAATAGATGGGGAAGCAGTGGAAACAGTGTCAGACTTTATTTTGGGGGGGGGCTCCAGAATCGCTGCAGATGGTGACTGCAGGCATGAAATTAAAAGACATTTCTCCTTGGAAGAAAAGTTATGACCAACCTCGACAGCTTATTAAAAAGCAGAGACATTACTTTGTCAACAAAGGTCCATCTATCAAAGCTATGGTTTTTCCAGTGGTTGCGCATGGATGTGAGAGCTGGACCACAAACAAAGCTAAGCACTGAAGAACTGAAGCTTTTGAACTGTAGTGTTGGAGAAGACTCTTGAGAGTCCCTTGGACAGCAAGGAGGTCAACCAAGTCCAACCTAAAGGAAATCAGTCCTGAATGTTCACTGGAAGGACAGATGCTGAAGCTGAAGCTCCAGTACTTGGGCCAGCTGATGCAAAGAACTTATTCTTTGGAAAAGACCCTGATGCTGGGAAAAAATTGAAGGCAGGAGGAGAAGGGGAAAACAGAGGATGAGATGGTTAGACGGCATCACCAACTCAATGGACATGAGTTTGAGCAAGCTCTGGGATCACAAAGAGTCAAACACAATTGAGCATCTGAACTGAACCAGTTTTAAATACCTAATATAAGTGGAATTACGCAGTGTTTGTTTTTCTGTGTCTGGTTATTTCATTTAGGTTAATATCCTCACAGTTCATTCATGTTGTCAAATATCACAAAATTTCCTCCCTTTTAAAGGCTGAATGTTATTCCATGGTATGTATATACCACATTGGCTGTATCCAAAATTCTCTCTATACACATTTAGTTTGTTTCCATATCTTAAGTCTTTCAGTAGTTCTTCAATGAGCATATGTGTGCTATTACTTCTTTGAAACCCTGCTTTAAATTCTTTTATATATTATATGTATGTACAGACATACACAGAGTTAAGCAAGCATTGCTGGATCATATAATCATTTAATTGCAATTTTTTGAGGAATCTTAATACCATTTTCAATAGCAGTTGCACCATTTTGCTTTCCCACTAACAATGCTCAAGTGTTTCTCCACATCCCTGCCAACACTTTGTCTTTTGTTTTTTTTGATGATAGTAATCCTGGCAGGTATAAGTAGGTATATCTTTGTAGTTTTGATTTACATTTCCTTGATCATTAATGAAGACCATTTTTTCATATATCTATTGGCCATCTGTGTGCCTTCTCTGGAGAAGAGTCCATTCAAGTTCTTAGACCACTTTTTAAATCCGATTAATATATTTTTCTGTTATTGAGTTGCAAGAGTTCGTTAAAGGATTAACCTTTTGTTAAATCTTTTCTCCCAGTCTATAGGCTGACTATCCACTTGTTTCCCTTGCTGAGCAGCCTTTTAGTTTGATGTAGCCCCACTTTTTAATTTTTGCTTTTATCACCTGTACTTTTGGTATCATAACCAAGAATCAGCACCAAGATCAATGTCAGGAAGATTTCTCCCTATGTTTTCTTCCAGGAGTATTACAGTTTCAGGTCTTATGTTTTACTCCTACTTTAACCCCTTTTCACTGATTTTCTGCTGTATCTTGTTAAAATAAAGATCCAATCTCATTATTTTATGTGTGGATAGGTGGCACTAGTGTAGTGATAAAGAGCCCGCCTGCCAATGCAAGAGACATAAGACACACAGGTTTGATCCCTGGGTCGGGAAGATCCCCTGGGGGGAGGAAATGGCAACCTACTCCAGTATTTTTGTCTGGAGAATCCCATGAACAGGGCAGCCTGGTGTGTTACAGTCTATAGTGTCACAGAGAGTTGGACACAACTGAAGCGGTTTAGCATGCATGCATGCATCTACTTTTCACAACACTGTTTCTTGAAGAGACATTTATCTCCCCAATATGTATTCTTGGCACCCTTGTCAAAAATCAATTGGCCATACACTTATAGACATACTTCTGGACTCTATTCTGTTCTATTGGTCTATATGACTGTCATTATGCTAGTATATGCTGTTGCGGTTACTGTAGTTTCATAATATATTTTAAATCAGGAAGTATGGTGTCTCCAGGTTTGCTCTTTCTCAGGTTTGATTAGGTTGTTCTTGGGCTTTTGCGGTTTCATGTGAATGCCCACAGCTAGCATAATACTCAATGGTCAAAATCTGAAATTTTTTTTTTTTTAACATCAGGAATAAGGCAAGAATGTGCACCCTGGACACTTCTATTTAATACAGTACTGGAAGGTTTAGCCCCAGCAATTAGACCAAAAAGAAAAAAAAAAAACCTTAAAGGCATCCAAATTTAAAGAATTAAAACTATACCTGCTTGAAGACAGCTTGCAGATATCTCTGCTTGTCATCTTATATATGATCTTATATACAGAAATTCTTAGACTTCTTTGGAAAAAAACTGTGACAACTAATGAATTCAGTAAAGTTGCAGGATACAAAATCAACATACAAAAATTCATTGTTTCTATATATTAGCTACAAACTATCTGGAAAGGAAATTTGGAAAACAATCCCATTTACAATAGTACGAAAAAGAATGAAATACTTAGGAGTAAACTTAACTCAGGAGATGAGAGATTTATATACTGAAAACTACAAAACACTGATGAAAGAAATCAAAAAAGGCACAAATGGAAATGCATCAAATTAGAAGACTGAAAATTGTTCAGATATCCAAGCTACCCAAAGATATCTACAGGCTCAGTTCAACCCCTATCAAAATCCCAAAGTCATTTTCTCTCTCTCTTTTTTTTTTGGCAGAAATGGAAGTCATATCTCTTAACACTATCACCAATCACCCTCCCAAATTTAGGCATCAGTACTGATTTGTAGAAATCTTTATTCCAGCTAAACTAAGAAAGAAAAATAAATGTCTGTCTTCTTTAAGCTATCTGTTATATACAAGAGTATGTCATCCTAACTAGTACAATTGTCATACCTATAGCTGCTTTATAACCAGTTTATATCAGCATAACCATGCTGAATATTAAATTAAGAAATTCTATTATATGGGTTATTGAGACAAGTTCTACCTAAAAATGCTGTATAGTAGTAGCAGAGGCAGGAAATTCACCCTGTGAGTTTTGCTGGTACAAACCTGGGCAATCCCCCGATGTATTGCTGAGTGGACAAAACTAGTATTGGCAACAGTGTCAGAGTCATGCTCTGGGCCCACCTGCTATTTTGCAGGAGCCCAACATTTGCAGAGGCAAAATAGTAGAGCATACAAGAGGTGGTATAGCACTGGTGGCAATATTATCATGACTTTTGTAAATTCAGACTTTCCACACATACAGACAGAGTAGCCAGTCACCTCTGAGATGCTAAAGGTTAAGGTGCCAGAAATATTCACTATCCTTTTAATTAAGAATTCACTGAAAAGTACATGCTTCCCAGAATCAAATCAGACCAGAGCAACATTTAGTCAGTAAAAGCTATGACAAACAAAAGATCAAGCTATTCATTTTTAAATAAATCAACAACTGATTGAAAATTATTAAACTAGATGAATAATTTATCTGAGTAAATAAGCAGTTGCATAATCTTATACATTTTAACTTAGAGAATAAAAAGAATTTTAAATGTGTTTTATTTATTAATTTGTACTGCCATAGCAGCTGTAGCATATTTTGAATATTACCACAAACATTCTCAGATAGAAGCAAATCTTATACAGTTAGAATTTTATAAAAGGAGCTGCTTTTCTACTTTTCAGACACTGAAGACCAAATTCTTGACTATGATTACCACATTGTACCTATCCAGTGATGGTTTACCTATCTGTAAAAATACCTGAGAGGTAGTTCACTTTGGGACATCATGTTTTTTAAAAGAACACACTCATGGGGAAATGGCATCACTAAGAAAAATGAAATGCATGCAATAAGTAAAGAACTATAAAGATATCACAATAAACATAAACTACAAAACTCTGATCAACATTTACTCATAACCCATCTTTAGCAGGAACCTGGTGACATCATAACATTAGCTGGCTATTGGTAAGGGAAGTGTGTGTCTTCTAGCCTGTCTACTATTTTTATTTCACCATAATGATTCTTATCAGTTAACTTATTCTTATCAGATAACTGATAATGATCAGCTATCACCATAACTGATCTTCCTTCACATTTTAAATCTTAATAATTAATTTTGGAGCTTGTTCAACTTATTGTATCAAGGACTTAATAATAATGGAAGAGAATTCTGTCTCCTCTCCATTGTTTTTTTGTCAAACTTGGTTAAAGAGTCTTTGTCTATTGTATCTTTTAAGATTTTTCTTTCTCTCAATTATGATCTGCATAATTGTTACCCCCAGTTACTAAGAGCATCGGTTCTCAAATACGGCCCTCTGCACCAGAATCACTAGAGAATTTGTTAAAATTCAAATTTCAAACCATACTCTCATAAAATATTCTAGGTGGGGCCTAGAAAACTGTAGTTTAGTAAGGGTCCAGGGCTTCCCTGGTAGCTCAGATGGTAAAGAATCTGCCTGCAATGCAGAAGGTCCAGGTTCAATCCCTGGGTCAGGAAGATCCCCCTGGGGAAGGGAATGGCAACCCACTCTAGTATTCTTGCCTGAATTCCATGGACAGAGGAGCCTGGTGGGCTAAAGCCCATGGGATTTCAAAGTGGGACATGATTGAATGACTCACTTTCATTTTTCACAATGTGTCCAGACTCATAAACAAAAGCACAGTCAGTTTTGGGAAACTCATTAGAGCAAATTCATCCTCGCTACCTGGTGAGGCTGAACCACTGCTCTTTTTATCTTTCTTAAGTTCTTTTGGATATTCTTGTTACTACAACTGACAGATATGAAATGGGAAAGGATCCAAAAGTCTCATTCTGAATTTTGATAAATAGATGTATTTTCTAGAATAAAACATGGCACTAATTCAATCTAGAAAAATTTAGTCTTTGAGAGGCAGAAATTTTTATTGCGTGTTTCTTCCTCAGAAATATCATACCTTCTGTGGTGGCAATTACTTTATATTTTGTTTATTCTCAGATAACTGACTTGTATAACTAAGGAAAAAAAACAATGGAAAACTATTAGGAAAAGCGTTAAATAACCAAATTGAAGCATGAAGTATGATGCCCAAGCACTGATGAGGGCAGTGATCCTTAGAAGCAAAAGGGAAAGTTTTTAATTCTAACCAAATTTGAGCAGTCAGTTGTGAAATCTGGGGCCAAAGCAGGGAACAGGTCAGGAACCCAACAAGTCCTGCAAAGTAGGTCTTAAAACAGAAGTGTGAGGTCAGAAGAAACAGGAAAAGAGTTAAGTCCATGGTTTTAGGCAAGTTTGGAGAGCTCAGCAGAATCTTGAAGATCAAGGCAAGTACAGAATCCAACAGCTCAGAGAATTTGAAGCCACAGAATTCATGGGTAGAAGCAGTAAAGAAGCTCTGAGCCTAAGGTAGTGAGTGATTTTTTCTGCTCATGTCATTTTCTACCTCCTGTTGGATACACGTGGCCCTGAAACCATAGGTGTATAATCACTGACAGAGGCTCACAGACCCAAAGACTTCAATATGTACCCAATTGAAGTAAGGGCAGAAATGTGACAATTACTGGTTGCTTTTAAATGTTAAAAGTGCCCAGTAGGCAATTTATTCTACTGTTTATTCATTCCTCCCTCTACCTCACAATGTACAAAGGCAGGCTTTGGTCCCAGCATGCTGTATGTTTACAATGCATAAAAGATCTCAGAAAATCTTTCATCTCAAGTCTTTTAGGCAGCTTAATTTCTCATTAGCTTTCATAAAGTCCAATTCAGTAGGTCAAACTCTGTTGTAGAAATTAAAATAGTATAACCAGTGAAAGATTCTTTATATCCACTTGAATTAGAAAATTGAAGTTGTTGGTGGGAGGCATGGAGTACTCAACCTTCACAACAATGTAGAATAAAAAAAAGAAAAAACTTTAGTGTGATATTATGTAACTCATAGAATACATCTAGGCGTCAGTGTCTTCCATTGTAAAATCAGAGGATAGCACCACCTAGAATACTTCATGATATTGTGATGAGGTCAAAGTAAGTTAACATACAACAAAGTATCTGTGAAGAAAAACACTATTAATAATATTATTAATTTTATTAATTAAAGGCTTCCCTGGTGGCTCAGATGGTAAAGCATCTGCCTGCAGTGCAGGAGACATGGGTTCGATCCCTGGGTTGGGAAGATCCCTGGAGAAGTAAATGGCAACCCACTCCAGTACTCTTGCCTGGAAAATTCCATGGACTGAGAAGCTCCTCAGAGCCTGGTAGGCTACAGTCCATGGGGTCACAAAGAGTCAGACACGACTGAGCAACTTCACTTCACTTTATTAATTATATTCATTATGTATTTGGCCAGTATCTTATTTTGGCTAAACATATTTACAGGAGTATCCAATTGCAAATACGCACATATTGATAACAGAGAGCAAAAACATTAATAAAAACGAACAAAATTTTAAGTTATGCAATTTTTAAAAAGAGGACAATAAGAACCAGGACAGGAGAAAATACAGTCAAGATTTAACACTGCTTCTTATTTTCATATGTATTTCTTCTTTTAATTGCACAAAAACATTAGAAAACATTTTAAGTAGTGGTAAATACGATACCAATTGATATTTGTATCTAAGTACATGGTCGCTTTGCTTTTAATAAGCAAATTCCCAAGGAACATAAGGAGATAGAAGTAAAACATGATAAAGAATATATCATTCCTGCTAGACCTCTATTCCACACTCCCAGCTTAGGATTCTATTGACCTAGTGTGAGCCTTGAGAATAACCTTTTCTGCCATATCCAAATGATTCTGAGAGGCTCAGAACCAAAGATAGGTTGAAAGACTTTCCTTATTTCTGTATCTATGGTCAAACAAGTCTCCATATTCTTACCTTCTTACCTCTCCAATGCAGGGGAAAACCAAGTACAAATAAAGAGAGAAGCTAGAGAATTAGTGCCAGTGCCTTGAGTAGAGCAGGTATAGTCTACACACTCAGACACACTCAATGCTTCCACAAGCAGAGATGTAGCTCACATGTACGAAAAAGAAAAATTAAACTGAGAAATGACAGCTGAAAGTGTTCAATCCTTAGCCTTTTCTAAACTCTATTTGCTGCCCTATTGATACTCCATATAAAATAGATAACTAATGAGAACATACGATATAGCACAGGGAATTATACTTAATGCACTTGGTGACCTGAATGGGAAGGAAGTCCAAAGGGAGGGGATATATGCACATGTGTGACTGATTCATTTTGTTATGTAGTAGAAACTAATACAATATTGTAAAGCAAATAGACAGCAATAAAAACTAATTAATAAAAAAGACAGTTTATTAAGGACTGTCACTTGAAAAACAGGTGCAATGAGCCCACCTGTAAAATTAGTTTAGATGCATATCTCTCTGGTAATAATAAAAACAAACTGGGCATTTAGGCACTGGCTATTCATTTTTTGTAGATATGTTTCTCTTTTATAATTAAAAAAATTCTTTTCCATGCATTAAAAAACTAAATGCTGTAAGTAAAAGAATATGTATTGATATACATAAAATTCTGCACCTGAATATATATATCTTCTTTAAGTGTTCATGAAATAGTCATAAAAATTGATTATGTGTTCAACCACTAAGCAAACTTCAATAAATACCAAAATTTAGAAAGAATATAGGTAACATTCTCTCATAATGACACAACCAAGAACAAAAATTTCTCCAACTGGCACGTTACACTAGTGCTTCTCATCAATATTTCTGTTATTTCTAGGTTTTTTCATTCCATGATGCAACAGGATTGTGTTTCACTACAGCCTTGAATGTAGGCATGGTGTTGTGACTTGAATTAGCCAATTAAGTATTTAAGGTGCTATTCTCTACTCCTCTCCAACATGTGCTGCAGTGACTGGCAACATTTCAGATGGTTCTGAGTGAACATTAATAGAGCACAGCCCTTGACTGACCCTAATGACTATGAAGTTAGTGCTAATCTATTCTGAATTGACAGAAACAAACCTTGGATTAAGTTTAAAAGTCCAAATTAAAATTATAGAATATATACAGAAAAAAGATAACAAAAAGATTGTATATCGAAAGCTATGAAAACACACTTTGTTGAAAGTTATGCTTTAAGGACACATAGAACTGTTTAAGAGCCTGTCTTCTATCAGTTCAGTCGCTCAGTCGTGTCCGACTCTTTGTGACCCCATGAATCACAGCACGCCAGGCCTCCCTGTCCATCTATAGTATTGCCATTAATGTGCTTCTGCTGCTGCTAAGTCGTTTCAGTCGTGTCCGACTCTGTGCGACCCCAGAGATGACAGCCCACCAGGCTCCCCCATCCCTGGGATTCTCCAGGAAAGAACACTGGAGTGGGTTGCCATTTCCTTCTCCAATGCATGAAAGTGAAAAGTGAAAGTGAAGTCGCTCAGTCATGTCCAACTCCTAGCGACCCCACGGACTGCAGCCTACCAGGCTCCTCCATCCATGGGATTTTCCAGGCAAGAGTACTGGAGTGGGGTGCCATTGCCTTCTCTGGACATTAGTGTGACCCAGTTGCAAAACTCGAAGTATCCCTACCTCTTCCAAAATTCACATTTCCAGGATTTAAAATCCAATTGGCCCAGCTTCAGGCAGTTATATAACCAAAACTGTTGGATTCAATAGCACAGGCATGGCCTCATAAGCTTTTAAAGCCTTCCACTGTGTTCCAAGGCCATTTCCAGAGGGGGGAAATTATTATTATATTACATTTCACCACTAGGCCACCTGCTGCCTACAATGACTCAACAGTCTAGAGTCTGGACTTGGCAAACAGTGGCACCAAAACAGAGCTGCTAGCTGGAAGATTACTACATGATGTTCAGTCATCTTCCAGGAGAAAATCCTTGGCATTAGTTATCCATGACAGGGTTATCAGTTGAATATGAGGTAAAACAACATACATTGGAAAATGTATGTTCTAAGCCAGTTTCTGCCAAAACTGTCAGGAATTCTAAACTGAGAGTCTATAAACTGAGCAAGCTCAGTTATAATATTATGTACATTCCATGTGAAGAGACATTGTGTTTATGAAGATAAATATAAATAAACTGCATTTCTTTGAATTAATCAGGTAGGTCATTTTGTTCCAGCTTTGTTTGGCATGACTGCATGTCCTAACTCCCACAATCACCACAAAATCTGGCACAGGTTTTCCAAGCTTGCCTTCTTGTCCTCTCCATCCAGACAGAGCATTTGCATCTAACTTAACTCTTGCCTTTGATGGGACAAAAGCCAATTTAATTCAGCAAGGCCCACTCTTTCAGCAGCTTCCAGAGCAGAATATGTACTCCAAAAGGAGTCATGGACATCACCAGTCCCTCTTCAGCAGCAAGAGCAGGGGAAGAAAGATCATCCAGATGGTTATGCTGGAAGTCTTTTCTCTCTTCTGGACCTACCCAGGGATGGATTTCTGATCAAATGAATGCTAGTGGACCCCTTTCAAGGCATTACATGTAATTAGTTGTTAATTATTATCGTTTAAGGACTCTGCTGAGTGGCTATCGGGCACCATCTGGACAGTTCATCACATTCACTGGGGAAACCCTGAAATCTCCATCCAAAAATGTGTGTCACTTGAAGACATTTACAATACTTGTCAAAAATCCTTGTATCCGGTGGGAAACTTGTTCACAGATGGCTGATATTAAAGACAGAAATGCTCTTTCTGTGGGTCAAAATTCCACTTTCCAGTATTTGTACTTTAAAATACCCAGTTTTGAATGAGGATAAAGAGTAGCATGTTTTCTTATGTCTTCGACAATACTGTCTATCATTTGTTGCACGTGGTTGCAAACAACAGAAAATGGCATCATAATCTGAAGCAGCACGAGAATTTATTGGAATGATATTAGAAGACTGGAGGGCCAAAACTTGACAGGTACCAAGTCAGTTCTGGAGGGCTATGCAGAAGATAACCAGGGAAGGCCACAATGCTGTCATCATATTATGATGACAATCATATATCATACATGATAGCATCATATTATGCTATCAAGTGCTCAAGATTCAAAGTCCTACAAGATAATATCTGTTGGCCAAGCCTGTTTTATCGGTATAAAAAGATGAAGGCGTCATATCTCCTTCAGTCCATACAATAGGAGATGCGTATTGCCTTCAAGTAAAAGGTCTCCAAATTAATATGATAGTACAATTAGAAGCTTGCCTAGAAGGTCAACATCCCAGTGGCAAATATAAGCTAAATTATTTTACCACATATCAAACACCTCTTTGACAGCTAAAAAAGAAACCTGTTTTTACAATTACATTTGGAAAATGATACAACCATTACCCAAATTTATATGCACATTTTACTGAGGTTATTATAGGGAAATATTGGGAATTGTAGATGAAATACTTTCTTTGGCTTTTAAGACTAACATCAAAAAGAAAGGGGAAAAAAAAGCTCTTCTCAAAGATAAAATACTGGCCTCAGTTGGCCATTTTTCAAAACCTAATGATATTTTTCAAGGTTCTTTAATTTTTGTATTTATTTATTGCATGGGCATCTATTAAATTACTTGTGTGTCACCATATAAGGTGATGGTGGATGGACACAAAATAGTATTTAGTACTATCTCTACTTAGTCTAACCAGGAAACTAACATATATCTATCCAAGACAATTAGTAAACAGGATAATATGAATAACATACTTGGACGAAAGTCATTTAAAATTATATATATTCTCAAACAAGGACCTACTCATAGCACAGGGAACTGTATTCAATATCTTATAATAACCTCTAATGGAAAGAACACAAAGGCAGAACGCCAAAGAGTTGATGCCTTTAAACTGTGGTGCTGGAGAAGACTCCTGAAAGTCCCTTGGACATCAAGGAGATCAAACCAGTCAATCTTAAGGGAGATCAACCCTGTATATTCACTGGAAGGACTGATGCTGAAGCTCCAGTATTTTGGTCACATGATGCAAACAGTTGACACACTGGAAAAGTCCCTGATGCTGGGAAAGATTGAGGGCAGAAGGAGAAGAGGACATGAGGGGATGAGATGGCTGGATGGCATCACTGATGTAATGAACATGAACCTCAGCAAACTCTGGATGATGGTGAGGGACAGAGGTTGGCATGCTGCAGTCCATGGGGTTGCAAAGAGTTAGACATGACTGGACAACTAAACAACAACAATGAAAATAATGGAAAAGAATCTAATATACATATAACCAAATCAATTTGCTGCACATCTGAAGCATTAAAAGTCAACTATACTTCAGCAAATTAAAAAACTGAAGATAAAGAAAAACACCATATGTCCTGATACTTACTTAATACTCAATTTTTGACAGGGTCTTTTAGGCCTGGAAAATAGATATGGCAGGAAAGCCAATTTTGTCCTTCCCATCCACTATGTAATATGCCCAGATGTTACAAATTTGCTCCTTTTACCAGATATGTAGGTATATTTTATCTAGCTCTAGAAACCTATATGTTCCTTCTATTTCATCCTGTTAACTCTAGTCCATCCTTCCAGATTCAGCTCAGACATACCACCTGTAGGAAGAATTTCCTGATGCACACTTCAAGTCTTCAAGTCTTCAAGCTGGGTTCTGAATATCCTGTAGCATGTGGTATTAATGGTACCAAAGCCTAATCACTCAGGAAATTTATCTCCACCCCTGTGCCCCTACTTCACTTCATTTCACCTACCTTTGGAAAAGGAGGAAGAGTAACAACGGAGGTCAAGGACCAAGTGGAATTCTTAGGGACATACATGTGACCAGAACCATGAATGATGCAGCTGGGGGGCAGGGTGGTAAAGAAAAGGATTGTTAAAAGAATTTGATGAGAAAATGCTGACCTTTAGGGACTTGGCAGGGCCCAGAAGTTCTAATCAAGTTAAATAATGATCCCTCAGTAGATTCCAATGTTTCCCTTCTTTAGCATGCTTAGCTGACTCGTTATCAACTGCACTATGGCAAGACTTGTGGACTGGTATTATTATTGTAGCTCAGTGTGGAATAGATAGGTAAGGTTCAGGCTCTGCACCTCTATGGCAGAATCAGAGTAACACTGGAAACTATGGTAAATATTTTGCAAAAGAGATGTTATCAGTCACATTCATCCATGAATTTAACATAGATTTAATATAAAGACTAAATAGGATAAAAGAGGTAAAAAGGCAAAAAGTACACAGTAAAGTATCAGAGAAATGGCAACTATAAGAAGAAGCTACTCCCTTAGGGTTCTAAGAATTTATAAGCTTAGAAAAAAGATCCTAAAGACCTGGATGCATATCTCTAAGAGGAAGCCACTGCCAGCTGGCACTGGTACCTCCAGAACTCAGAGGAGGACCCTGGCTGAGCCAGAACTCAGTCCTACAGGAGGGATACCCGCTGGCTAGTGTTGGTAATCTGGAAACATTCAAAGATGTTGGTACAGGGAGTATGAAAAAGAAAATGGAACTTGGAACCACCTACTACTGCTGGAACCAAATGCCACATTCTAAATGAAGTACCATTACAAGGATGACTCTGATGGGATCAGGAAACAAAAAAGAAAGAGCAAGCCCCATTCCTCCTTTAGCCTTACAATTTCTCTCTAGTTCCCTGTGTTTATAGTGCCTAATAGGAGCCAGCAGCCAAATAGCAAGTGTAGTTTACAGGGTCCCAACCACAGTGTTACAAAGTCAAAGCTGGGGATATGAACTTGTCAATTAGTAAGGAAGGCAATGGGCAGGAAACGAATCTCTCCAGTTAAAGTCCAGTATCAACTCCTCTCCTTTCTGTCCTCTTTTAGATTTTAGATTATCTTAAGGTTAAGTTTTCAAGACCTCTGAGGATATCTCAGAGATATTGCCATGATCCTTACAACTACACATTTTTAATCAAACTTCTGAGATGAACCAGCTTGTCCATCCATTAGAGGATAGCCTTTAAGTCGCTTTTAAATTGTCCATTGTGGATATTGTCTGTATGTCCATTCCCTACATTGCGTTGCTGATTTTAAAAAAATTCATAAACAGTGACCAATTTCTTGCCTCTTTTATCACCCTAAATTCTGATCCAATTAAAAAAAAAAAAAAACGTCTTTCTTGATCTTGTCTAGAAATGTAGGGATCCATTCTACTCCAAAAAACGTCTGACCTAGATAAAGAGTTACCACATTGTACAAGGAATAATGAGTCCCATCTCTAGGCAACCATGAGCAAGCTGCTGCTGCTGCTGCTGCTGCTGCTGCTGCTGCTGCTGCTGCTAAGTCGTTTCAGCCGTGTCTGACTCTGTGCAACCCCATAGACGGCAGCCCACCAGACTCCCCCGTCCCTGGGATTCTCCAGGCAAGAATACTGGAGTGCGTTGCCATTTCCTTCTCCAGTGCATGAAAGTGAAAAGTGAAAGTAAAGTTGTTCAGTCGTGTCCAACTCTTAGCAACTCCACAGCCTACAGCCCACCAGGCTCCTCCGTCCATGGGATTTTCCAGGAAAGAGTACTGGAGTGGGTTGCCATTGCCTTCTCCAACCATGAGCTGTCAGCCACAATTAGCTTTCAAACACATTTATCAACCTTTATTCTTTAAAAAAAAATTTTTTAATCTCTATATACCCTTCTCTAAGCAGCATTAACCAATACAGACAAAATGAAAGGTAAGTTTTCCAAGAGCCTCATAAGACTGCACTCCAGCTAAGTACCATGCACAATACTATCAGTGAAATAATGATAGATGGTTTTTTCCATTCCTAAGCACAACATTGAGTTAAAATCAACACTGCATGACTCACTTTTAAAACTCTTCTGACAGTTCTACCCTGTAGCTTGGCCTTAAGCCTGTCTTGTCTTTATGGGCTATCAGATTTGTTCAGGGATCCCCAACAAGCAGCAGCCCTCAGTACCTGCAGCTTAGTGGCTCACTACGGAGGAAACATTCTTTCCTGCCTTTGAATCTACTAAAGCAATTTCTCCCCCTCTGATTTTTATAGCTTGTGTCCAGTTGGTCAGCCAAGCATATCTGCAATGAAAGGAAAATCGCTTTGGGGAGGTAACATGGACTGCTTAGAGAGAAACAATAAACATAAGAAAGATTCTATATAGTTTATTCTCTCTCAATTTTTGGAAAATATCTTTCACACTTCCCTTCAGAATTGAGAAGGAGAAGTATAAAATCATTGTTCAACTTGATAAATTAACTTTTACAATGACAACCTTAGGCACTGTGTTAGAGACAGTAAACCAAATAATCTCAAAATTCAAAAAGACTTCTGACAATCCAGTAAGAATAACACACTTCTCTTCTTCATTCAACATCTTACTTTAACCAAGGAAGGATGAGGGTCTATGACCCTTTCTGTTAATTTTGTAAGTGCTCTGTGATTGCTTTAATGGACAGGATACTGCAGAAGTGACGCTGTGCCTGTTTCTCAGCCCAGACGTTATGAAACTGACAGATCCACCACCTGTGTTGGAATACTGACTCCTTTTTTTTTTTTTTGAGATGTAATTTACATAAAGCACTGTATAAGTTACAGGCAGACAAAATGTGTTGATTCGATACATTTATATATTGCAATATGATTAACACCTTAGCATTAGCTAACACCTCTATCACATCATAAAACTATCATCTCTTTTTTGTAGAGAGAACATTTAAAATCTAGTCTGTTAGCAAATTTGAAGTATATAATACACTACTGCAGACTGCAGTCACAATGCTGTGCTCCAGAATTTATTTATCCTCTAGTTGCTAATTTGTACCCTTCAACAACTTATTCCCATTTCCCCTCATCACCAGCCCATGGTAACCACCATTCTACTCATTATTTCTATGAGTTCAGTTTGTTTAGATTTCACACATAAATGAGAATGTACAACACTGAAATGGTCACTCTTAAAAACTAGGTACAGTGCTGTGCTGGGAAAGCTGGAAAGCTGCATGTAAATCAATGAAGTTAGAACACATCCTTACACCATACACAAAAATAAGACCTAAGTATAAGACATGACACCACAAAACTCCTAGAAGAGAGCACAAGCAAAACATTCTCTGACATAAATCGTAGCAATGTTATCTTAGATCGGTCTCTCAAGGTAATAGAAATAAAAGCATAAATAAACAGATGGGACCAAATCAAACATACGCTTTCACACAGCAAAGGAAAACCAAAACCAAAAAAACAACCTACAGACTAGGAGAAAATATTCACAAATAATGTGACTGAAAAGGGATTAATTTCCAAAATTTACAAGCAACTCATACAAATCAATTACAAAAAAACAAGCAACCCAATTAAAAAAAAAAAAAACCTGGCAGAAGACCTAAATAGACATTTCTCCAAAGAAGACATACAGGTAACCAAAAGACATATGAAAACAATGGTCAAGTTCAATCATTATTAGAGAAATGCAAGCCAAAGTTATAAATGAGGTACCACCTCATACTGGTAGGGATAGGCATCATCAAAAAGTCTACAAACAACAAATACTGGAGAGAGTGTGGAGAAAAGGGAACCATCCTGTTGGTGAGAATGTAAATTGGTATGCCACTGTGGCAAACAGTATGGATGTTTCTTAAAAAACTAAAAATAAAGTTGCCATATGATCCAGCAATCCCATTCCTGGGCACACATCTGGAGAAAATGATAATTCAAAAGACAACTTGGTGTAACTAGCAACACTATTTACAGAAGCCAAGACATGGAAACAACCTAAATGTACACTGACAGATGAATGGAGAAAGAAGATGTGGTTCGTAAGTACAATAGAATATTACTCAGTCATTTAAAGAATAAAAAGCCATTTTCAGCAACATAGATGGACATAGAGATTATCATACTAAGTGAAGTAAATCACTCAGAGAAAGACAAACATCTTATGATATCAGTTATATGTGGAATCTAAAAAAAATGATACAAACGAACTTATTTACAAAGCAGAAATACACTCACAAATATAAAAAACAAATTTATAGTTACTATGGCAGAAAGTGGGGGAGGATAAATTAGGAGTTTGGCATTAACATATACACACTGCTGCTGCTGCTGCTGTTGCTAAGTCGCTTCAGTCGTGTCCGACTCTGTGCGAGACGGCAGCCCACCAGGCTCCCCCGTCCCTGGGATTCTCCAGGCTAGAACACTGGAGTGGGCTGCCATTTCCTTCTCCAATGCATGAAAGTGAAAACTGAAAGTGAAGTCTCTCAGTTGTGTCCGACTCTTCATGACCCCATGGACTGCAGCCTACCAGGCTCCTCCGTCCATGGGATTTTCCAGGCAAGGGTATAAAACAGATAAACAACAAGCACCTATATACCGTATAGAACAGGGAAGTACATTCAGTACCTTGTAATAACCTAAAATGGAAAAGGATATGACACTATATATATTATGTCTGAATAACTTTGCTGTACACCAAAAACTAACACATTTATAATGATAAATCAACTATACTTTAATTTAAAAGAAATGAAAAGAAGAACCGAGGACTCAGAGTAAAATCCTGCTGAGTTCCCAGATAATAGTTGGCATCAACCTGCCAGTCATATGAGTAAGTTATTTTGCAAGTGGATCTCCTGGCCCCAGGGGAGCCTGATTGTTTAAGCTTTATTGGAGCATGGCAGCTTTACAATGTTGTGTTGAGCCTGACTATTGACCTACAAAATCATGAGCAAAATAAAACTGCTTTGAGAGAGTCTATTTGGGATAGTGCCATCTACGGGGTCGCACAGAGTCGGACACGACTGAAGCGACTTAGCAGCAACAGTCAGTAACAAAAAACTGGATAAAAAAGATTTACTGAGCATGGCCCCACCAATCTGAACAAGACTCAATTTCCCCCTTAGTCAGTCTCTCTCATCAGGAAGCTTCCATAGGCCTCTTATCCTTCTCCATCAGAGGGAAGACAAAATGAAAACCACAATCACAGAAAACTAACCAACCTGTTCAGATGGACCACAGCCTTGCCTAATTCAGTGAAACAATGAGCCATGCCACCTAGGGCGACCCAAGATGGATGGGTCATGGTGGAGAGTCCTGACAAAACATGGGTCACTGAAGAAGTGGATGGTAAACCATTCCAGTATTCTTGTATTGAGAACCCCATGAACAGTATGAAAAGGCAAAAAGATAGCTCCCCAGGTTGGCAAGTGCTCAATATGCTTTCTGGAGAATAACTCCAGAAAGAATGAAGAGACGGAGCCCAAACAAAAACAACACCCAGTTGTGGATATGACTGGTGATGGAAGTAAAGTCTGATACTGTAAAGAGCAATATTGCATGGAACCTGGAATGTTAGGTCCATGAATCAAAGCAATTTGGAAGTGGTCAACATTTTAGGAATCAGTGAACTAAATTGGATTGGAATGGGTGAATTTAACTCAGATGACCATTATATCTATTACTGCAAGCAAGAATCCCTTTCGAAGAAATGGAGTAGCCCTCATAGTCAACAAGAGTCCAAAATGAAGTGCTTGAATGCAATCCCCAAAACAACAGAATGATCTCTGTTCATTACCAAGGAGAACTATTCAACATCACATTAATCCAAGACTATGCCCTGATCATTAATGCTGAAGAAACTGAAGTTGAACAGTACTATGAAGACCTACAAGACCTTCTAGAACTAATACCCAAAAAGATGCCCTTTTCATTATAAGGGACTGGAATGCAAAAGTAGGAATTCAGTCAAGAACACTGGAGTGGGTTGCCATTTCCTTCTCCAATGCATGAAAGTGAAAAGTGAAAGTGAAATCCCTCAGTCGTGTCCAACTCTTTGCGACCCCATGGACTGCAGCCTACCAGGCTCCTCCATCTATGGGATTTTCCAGGCAAAAGTACTGGAGTGGGTTGCCATTGCTTTCTCTGTCATTATAGGGGACTGGAATGCAAAAGTAGGAATTCAAGAGATACCTGGAGTAAAAGGCACATTTGCCTTGGAGTATAAACAAAGCAGGTCAAAGGCTAACAGAGTTTTGCCATGAGAATGCACTGGTCATAGCAAACACCCTCTTCCACAAGACAGGAGAAGACTCGACACATGGACATCATCAGATGGTCAACACCGAAATCAGATTGAGTATATTCTTTGCAGACAAAAATGGAGAAGCTCTATACAGTCAGCAAAAACAAGACTGGGAGCTGACTGTGGCTCAGATTATGAATTCCTTATTACCAAATTCACACTTAAATTGAAGAAAGTAGGGAAAACCACTAGACTATTGAGGTAGGGCCTAAATCAATCCCTTATGATTATACAGTGGAAATGAAAAATAGATTCAAGGGGATTAGATCTGATAGAGTGCCTTAAGAACTATGGACGGAGCTTCGTAACATTGTACACGATGCAGGGATCAAGACCATCCTCAGGAAAAAGAAATGCAGAAAGGCATTAAAAAAAGAAAGCTGTAAAAAGAAAAGCAAAAGGCAACGGAGAAAGGAAAGATATACCCATTTGAATGCAGAGTTCCAAAGAATAGTAAGCAGAGATAAGAAAGCCTTCCTCAGTGATCAATGCAAAGAAATAGAGGAAAACAACAGAATGGGAAAGACTAGAGATCTCTTCAAGAAATTAGAGATACCAAGGGAGTATTTCATGAAAAAATGGGCACAATTAAGGACAGAAATAGTATGGACCTAACAGAAGCACAAGATATTAAGAAGAGGTGGCAAGAATACAAAGAATTACTATACAAAAAAGAACTTCATGACCCAGATAAACACGATGGTGTGATCACTGGAATACAGCCAGACATCCTGGAAAGCGAAGTCAAGTGGGCCTTAGAAAGCATCACTACACATAGAGATAGTGGAAGTGATGGAACGTCAGTTGAGCTATTTATATATGCACTCAATATGCCAGCAAATTTGGAAAACTCAGCAGTGGCCGCAGGACTGGAAAAGGTCAGTTTTCACTCCAATCCCAAAGACAGGCAATGCCAAAGAATGCTCAAACTACTGCACAATTGCCATCATCTCACATGCTAGCGGAGTAATACTCAAAATTCTCCAAGCCAGGCTTCAGCAATACGTGAATCATGAAATTCCAGGGGTTCAAGCTGGATTTAGAAAAGGCAGAGGAACCAGAGATAAAATTGCCAACATCCACTGGATCAGTGAAAAAGTAAGAGAGTTCCAGAAAAACATCTGCTTCTGCTCTATTGACTAGGCCAAAGTGTTTGACTGTGTGAATCACAACAAACTGTGGAAAATTCTTCAAGAGATGGGAATACAGACCACCTGACCTGCGTCCTAAAGAATCCGTATGCAGGTCAGGAGGCAACAGTTAGAACAGGACATGGAACAACAGACTGGTTCCAAATAGGAAAAGGAGTATGTCAAGGCTATATATTGTCACGCTGTTTATTTAATTTATATGTAGAGTACTTCATGAGAAACACTGGGCTGGAGGAAGCTCAAGCTGGAATCAAGATTGCTGGGAGAAATATCGATAACCTCAGATATGCAGATGACACCACCCTTAAGGCAGAAAGCAAAGAACTAAAAAGCCTCTTGATGAAAGTGAAACAGGGGAGTGAAAAAGTTGGTTTAAAACTCAACTTTCAGAAAACTAAGACCATGGTATCCAGTCCAATCACTTCGTGGCAAACAGATGGGGAAATAATAGAAACAGTGACAGACTGTATTTTTTTTGTGTGCTCTAAAATCACTGCAGATGGTGACTGCTGAAGCCATGAAATTAAAAGACACTTGTTCCTTGGAAGAAAAGGTATGACCAACCTAGATAGCATATCATAAAGTAGAGAAGTTACTTTGCCAACAAAGGTCCAGCTAGTCAAAGCTAAGATTTTTCCAATAGTCATGTATGGATATGAGAGTTGGACTATAAAGAAAGCTGAGTGCCAAACAACTGATGCTTTTGAGCTGTGGTGTTCGAGAAGACTCTTGAAAGTCTCTTGGACAGCAAGGGGATCCAATCAGTCTATCCTAAAGGAAATCAGTCCTGAGTATTCATTGGAAGGGCTGATGCTAAAGCTGAAACTCCAATCCTTTGGCCACCTGGTGCAAAGTACTGACTCACTAGAAAAGACCCTGAATCTGGGAAAGAATGAAGGTGGGAGGAGAAGGGGATGACAGAGGATGAGATGGTTGGATGGCATCACTGGCACGATGAACATGAGCTTGAGTAAGCTCTGGGAGTTGCCAATGGACAGGGAAGCCTGGCTTTCTGCAGTCCATGGAGTCACAGACACAACTGAGTGAACTGAACAGTCAGTCAGTCAGTTCAGTCGCTCAGTCATGTCCGACTCTTAGCGACCCCATGAATCGCAGCACGCCAGGCCTCCCTGCCCATCACCATCTCCCGGAGTTCACTCAAACTCACGTCCATTGAGTCAGTGATGCCATCCAGCCATCTCATCCTCTGTCGTCCCCTACTCCTCCTGCCCCCAATCCCTCCCATCATCACAGTCTTTTCCAATAAGTCAACCCTTCGCATGAGGTGGCCAAAGTTCTGGAGTTTCAGCTATAGCATCATTCCTTCCAAAGAAATCCCAGGGCTGATCTCCTTTAGAATGGACTGGTTGGATCTCCTTGCAGTCCAAGGGACTCTCAAGAGTTTTCTCCAACACCACAGTTCAAAATATCGATTCTTCGGCACTTACCTTTCTTCACAGTCCAACTCAAACATCCATACATGACCACTGGAAAAACCATAGCCTTAGACTAGACGGACCTCTGTCGGCAAAGTAATGTCTCTGCATTTCAAATGTGTACTATAAAGGATTCTATTGCTTCATATGAGATAACATTCTCAAGAAACTTTGAGGTTCTTAGTCCACCACACTAGTAAGCCTCTTTACTTTTTGCCCCCCATACATATCTCCCCCCTTTGAGTAATGTGTATTCTTAAAGAGGGAAAAGATGTTGATATACTTAAGTACATTAAAAGATGAAAATTCTAAGTTTCATGTCTAACGATTTACCCAGATGTGTGCAGCCATCTCAGAAAGGGGGCCTGGCAGCCACTGCCTAGTTTCCCTCTCATTTTTTTCCACTTCTCTCTCAGCCATTGTGTCCTTCTCACACATCCCCACCTCATCATCATATTTTATCTCAAGAAGCCAGAATGAAAACTGCGGCTTCACCAACGTAGGCTAGAGCAGGAAAACGGGTACCAAACCACCAGAAATAATCCTTTATTAGACACAAAGCATTGCTTTTATTTTTTTATTTTTGTCTCTGTTCACAGCTCCTGGCCCACTTCTTCAGCTAATGCAGCAAAAACCATCTAAGTAAAAGTTGCAATGCTACTGATACACTCCATACCCCTTTTCTGATTTGTTTTCTTCCATAGCACTTGACAGATACCATACTACATATTTACCTATGGCTCCTGCTTATTTTTTGCTCCCTAATAGAATGTAAGTTATAAGAGAACAGAAATAGTTGTCTGTTTTAGTCACTAACATCTCTGTCCCCTGGAATAGAGCCAAGCTATGTAAGTTTCCCAATAAAAATTTGTTAAATGAACTTGAATACCCATCCTTATTGATATTGGGAAAATGTGCTAAAAAATCCAAGGGCCTACTTTTAAAAATTAGCTTTCAGAGAACACTCCACTCAGAAATGGTAGATTCATTTTCTATTTATATATGCAGCATCTAATTTTTTAAAAGTCAGCAGTATAAAAATAATCCATAAATTACATTTAAATAACATCAAATGCATAATTTTCTTCTTGGATTTTTCTCAGTCCTGACTTTGGTCAAGTCAAACTATTAATAATTTGCTAAGGAAAAAAATCTTGGTTGCTTGGTAATGAAAATTTTCAGTAGTTAAATGATTTAAGTGAACACAATCATGTGCCTTTTTTCTATATTTTAGAAATAGGCTCTCTAGTGTGTCCTTTTTAAAATATTTATAAGTGATAAGAATTTCTGAGCCATTGGGCAAATAAATAGGTGACCAAAATTAATCTATATCACTTTGAACAACAATGGCATAAAAAAATTGACAGAATGACATGGATACTCTATATCTCGTCACTCTTCTATGTCCTCATCTTTAATAAATCATTGATATTTTAAAATTCTTAATTCACATTTGTGAATTACTTCACAGTTTGCAAAACTCATTCACATGCATTGTCCTATTTAATTCCCACAGTGTCAATGAAGTATTTTATCAGTTAGCTACTGCTATCTAACAGTCCATCACCAAACCTTAGTGACATAAAACAATGATCACTTATCCTTGTTTATGAGTTGATGGCACTGTCTGTCCAGTTCACCTGAGTTCAGTGGGGCTCATTCATATACCCGCAGTCAGTTGCAGGTCTCCTAAACACCTGTCATTATCTTAGCTTGGTTCTCTCACATGCCTTGGGCCTTAGCTGGATATAGTGAGCTGTCTTAACTCTGCTCTACATGTTTCATGCCCTGGTTTTGGACATGTTCTCATGATAAAGCCAGAGGAGCAAGAGAAAGAGCAGAAGCACTTTGTTATTCACATGTCGCATCATTTGGTACTGTTCTATTAGCCAAAGCAAGTCACAAGGCTGACCCTGGTGATATCGCATGAGGGAAGAGTTGTTGTTACAGGGATGCCATTTATTATGATCATGAATGAGATCAGCCTACTCCAAGCTTGTGCTATTATTTTCATTATTTTAAATATGAGGAAATCAACACTTGAGGGGGGTAGATAATTCACCCAAGAGGAATCAGCCATGTGTATGAACCAAAAGCTCAGGTCTTCTGACTCCAAAGATGTTCTTTCCTCTAACCCTGTCTGGCCTATTCATATATATTCATAGAAGCTGAATGTATTGTCTGTGGAAAGATAGAACCATTTCAAACTACTATGATGCTTCAGGTATCTCCAAAACAAAAGTTAGGAGGTCAATCAGATTACTCACTTACCCTTTTTGTAAACTAGATAAATACAAATCCCATTAGTTCACACTAATTTCTACTGTCTTTAATTACCAAATTGTTATTGAACCTTTTGGGGGTGCATTGCTTGTCCCTCCAGCTAAACTACCACCTCCTTCCAGACAGAAACTCCATGTTCAAATGTTCTATGTCTTTGCATCTCTCCCAGTACCTGACATGGTGCTGATACAGATAATATATGTATCACTTGATTCATAAAGCTAGAAGAACATGATGTCATTTTAATAGAGCTCTCTGTTAGAGAAATTAGAATCAAAAAGAGAAATCAAAATTGATTTGGAATTGAGAAAAGGCAAGAAATGATTTACAACTGAGATTACATAAATAAAGGAAAAAGGAATATATTTTTATTTTATTTTCAAACCTTTCCTTCCAGCTAACATATATGAGTATTTTTCCTTATATTTATTGCTCTGCCTTGAAATTGAAGATCAATTGAGGTGAACTGCCAAGAGCTAATTAGTGAACTAATTCTTTAATTCAGTGTAATAGTCATCACAAAAGTTGTGTTCAATGAGGTACTCACTTTTCCATTACAAAAATCGAATTCATATTTTCTTTACTGCACTCTGAGAGATAGCTGGGTTAATGTCATTCCCTATTCTCTACTGTCCTTAAATTCAGTCATTTTTCAAACCTGGGAAAGGTAACTGTTTAAAGAAATGTGAGGTTTTGCCAAATATTGGTGCTTATGGTAAGTCAGTTTGCCTCTTTCCCCATGCTGAATCCCCCTCAGGAAATGGAAGAAGGGAATAAAGAGGGAACATAATAATTTCCTGTGAAAACCTGAACATGCCATTCTGTATTAGCCGTGTTAGTTTTTCAACAAAATACAAGATGATGCATGTTGTTTAGTTTCTACTGGCAAGACTCTCAGAGAAAGATAATAGAAAAACTCTCCAGTGCTAAAGCATATGGTCATCAATTTCCACACCTCATTAAAAACTGAAATTCTTTCTTTAATGTTTAGTTTTAGATCTTCCGTTGGGAACAACTTAAAGCCAAGTCAAAGCACACTGGTACCCAAGAATTTTGAAAAGAAGAACTTGTCTTCTTCATAAATAAGCCTCTCAAAAGGATCCAGGTCATAGTCAAGGCTAACTTCACTATTAAAGTAACAGTTAAGTGGCTATAAGTGTGAAGAATGCTTCACAACACCTGTGAAGAGATCTATAGTTTTTGAAACATATTGCAGTCATGCCTGGGGGTGACGCTGCTTCCTTCTGACTTAGAATGACATTGGCTGAATTGTTGCAGATATGAAAACATTGGTTGATAGTGACAGGCAAGCCAAACTGCTATACAAAATTCGAGATAAGAGTGGATTCACTTGTATGTTATTTTTCAACTACAGGACAATGTAGACACTAGAATGTTGAGTTCAGAGTTACACTCAATCAATATCAGTTTCTAAAAATAAAAAGCATAAACTCTCTGATGGTTAATTTTATATCACAACTTGACTGGACTAAGGGCTTCCCAGATGATAAGACACTGTTTCTGGGTGCTGTCTGTGATCTTTCTGGAAGAGATTAACATTCGAGTCAGTAGGCTAAATAAAGGAGATCTGTCCTTACTAGTGTGGACTGGCATCATCAAATCCACTGAGGGCCCAAATAGAAGGAAATGGCAGAAGAAGGGCTAATTCTGTTTTCTTGAATAGGGATGTCCATATTATCTTGCTTTTGGACATCAGAACTTATTCTTGTTCTTTGGACTCTAGGATTGAATTATACCACCAGCTTTCCTAGTTCTCCAGACTGCAGATGGCAGATTGTAGGACTTCTTCACTTCAATAACCACATGACCCAATTCCCCTAGTAAATCCTTGTTTTTAATATGTAAGCAATGAGATCAAACCAGTCAATTGTAAAGGAAATCAACCCTGAATACTCCTTGGAAGGACTAATGCTGAAGCTGAAGCTCCAACACTTTGGCCACCTGATGCAAAGAACTGACTCATTGGTAAAGACCCTAATGCTGGGAAAGACTGAAGGCTGGAAGAGAAGGGTACAAGAAAGGATGCGATGGTTGGATGGTATCACCAATCCACTGGACATAAACTTGGACAATCTCTGGAAGATGGTGAGAGACAGAGAAGCCTTTGGTGTTGTAGTCCATGGGGTCTCAAAGAGTCAGACATGACTTGGGTGACTGAACAACAACAACATCCTGCTTGTTCTGTTTCTCCGAGAATCCTAAGCCACGAAGATAAATCTTTTCCTATGTGCAGTTTAAAAATAAATGATTCCTACCTCTCTCTACCAACACTCACATGAAATGCAGGAGCAGCTTCACTATGGGATAACATGGTCAACAGCAAAGTGATGTTTCCTTACAAGACTCCATAAATTGTAATAACAAACATTTGTGAAAGTGAAAATTATGCAAGGCTTAAGGGAAGATTTCCCATAAGAATTTTTTTTATGTATAACAATGAAGTATATTTTTAAATAATTGAAGTTCATTGTCACCAGATATATCACATGGTAATAATGACAAGACTGAAAATGATAACAAAAATTTGATGTGATAATGATTACCACCAGCATGGTTTAATAAATTGCTTTAAGACTGGAAGTTAGACGAATCGGGAATTGCGTCCCTATGTACCACCAACAAGCCTTGGAAAAGTCATGGAAACTATTTTGTTGCGGTTTTCTTTCCAGCAAAGTGGATGGTAGGATTATATGACCCCTAAGTCCCTCTGTCACTGGGACTCATTGAACTTCCTCTATGGATTTTAGGAAACAATACAGTGAACTTCAGTATTATCTTGTCTAATTTTCATCATGCTTAATTCTTTATGCTGATTTTTATGTTATCTAATACCAGGGAATATTATGTACTATTTGATCCACAAGGATGATGTAGTTTTTTTTTAGTTTTTATTTTTAAATTTTAAAATCTTTAATTCTTACATGCATTCCAAAACATGAACCCCCTCCCACCTCCTCCCCATAACACACTAACACATATATATGGAATTTAGGAAGATGGCAATGACGACCCTGTATGCAAGACAGGAAAGAGACACAGATGTATATAATGGACTTTTGGACTCAGAGGGAGAGGGTGATTTGGGAGAATGACATTCTAACATGTGTACTATCATAAGAATTGAATCACCAGTCTATGTCTGATGCAGGATGCAGCATGCTTGTTTTAAGTCTCTAGTATTCATTTTAATTCCTTGAAGGAGAGCAATAGACAAAGGACATTTTATAAATCAAATGCTATTATATAATGATTATGATTTTTTAAATAAAATCACAATTCTTACAAAGACAAATTACCCTTTGCAATGAAATATTAATATTCTTATAAAGACAAATTGCCCCTTTTAATGAAATGTAAAATATTTTTCAAGTGACACTTTATTGCTAAAAAATATGTAACAAAAGTAGTACTTTCATAAACTGGTAGTGGATGATATAGGTTAGCACAAGCCTAGCAGAACAAAATTTGATAATCTGTTCAAAAGTCAGGAAAATGTTCAATATTTTATTTCAATGTGGGTTACAGAATTAAAGCAGTTCAGGCCTACAGAAATAAGCAACTAAGAGCTCAAATCTGTATTATCCTATCATATTTTTTAAATGTATTGAGAAGACAGAAAATGGGGTCAAGGGGAAAATCACAAAGTCAGCACTTTCAATCATGGATCTTAAAAGACGTTTCCTAGGGTTTCAGATCCAAGATCTCAGGTTCTTTAAACTGTCCTATTGAAAACAAGTCACTACACCTGAAGTCCAAAAGCAGGAAGAAAAGGAACACAAACAAACCAATATGTGGAAAAGGATATCTAGTATTGTCTAAGTCTGATGAAATAAGATATCAATTTATCAGCAATAAAATTCATTTGACTACACTGAAAAATAATGGTTTCTATTCTTACTTTGTTTTTGGTGGTGATGATGCTATTATGGGAAGAGGTTATCAAAATATTATTATAGCTGCCAGCAATCTAATATTCAGGAATAAGGTATAGATTGTTCACCTAGTCCACCAGATGCTATTCCTGAAGGATTATGCCTATAAGCAATTTCTAAGATTTCAGAAATGTATTTCTTCATGTGTTAATTATTCATTTCCCTTTTCAGTATGATTGGAAGGCAGCTAAGATATTAAAACCATAAGTTTCTAGTTGCCATCCTGGTACATGACAAGAAAATAAGTTGAGTGGAGAAGGCTGGAAGGCTTCTGGAAAGCTGAGACATTTCTACTTCATGGTCAATTCCTGGGGAAGCAGATACCAAGGGAGTGAATGGATGGCAGGTCAATTGCAAAGAAGTAAACAAGATAACGGATTCAAATCTGAAATGTAGGAGGATTTACCTGGATAAAATTTGGGGAAAGGGGATATGCAGAGGAGCGTGAGAAGCCTAAAAATGGCCATAATGATTTTAGAAATTGATTTGAGATTAATCCAGAAAACCGGTTTGCTAGAAAAGTGAAGTAGTCTTTCTGCCAAGGTTTATGACTCTGTTATTTGCTCGCATCAATATTAAGGTTCTTCAATTGCCATGTTCCTTCCAAGACTCTCCCATTCTATCACACCTGCAGCACACACTGCAGAAAATCAACTCCAGTTTCAACCACACATGAAAATATTCACAGTTTGAATCTGCAAAGCACTTGAGACTGAGAATCATTAGGTTAATACAACATCAACTAGATAACAATAACCTAACTATATTTAGTATTTAAAATTTACTTCCCTTCCTTTTATTGACAACTAAGAAGAAACTCTTGATATAAGATAAACATCTTAGTGACAAACACTAAAAAGTCTGTATTCTTAAAAACATTCAAATTCCCTTCATTATGTCATTTTTCAGTAGTCTTATTAAATGCCATCAATCTTTAAAGAGTTGTGTGACCTATGCCCTGAATAAACACACTTGGCCAAGATGATGTGAAAATAGAAAAATCTAGCCTTTGATATCTTCAAGCCATGCTCCCTGATCAGGGATTGCTTCTGCCAAGAAAGAGGGGAATTTTTTTTTATTAATAATTCACTTATAGGCATCTTATGGGTGAACATCCGATCTGCTTCACCCTCCTACAATGATACCTAAACTTTCATCTTGTCTTTCTACAAAAATCTCTTTCTCTTCTAAAGCAAGCTTTCCCTGTTGTCACTTATTTTCTTAACCCCTGCTGACCCATTTCCTCAGGGTTTGACTTTACCCAGAAGTCTTTTGGTATTGGTCATTATCATGATTTATCTTAACCCCATTATTTTTGCTTCGGTAACAGTGTGGCTTATGAGCCACAGCTCTTGCAGCAGTGAGGCACAGACCTGCCTTTGGTGAAGGGTATCACATGCAGCAAGCAGAAGACTTCATTCTCAGGGCAGGAACCAGTGACAACAAACACAGGCAGCTGCACTGTCCACATTGATGGGCATCTCCAGGAATGTACCACTTCTTTCAAGGGCATCAGGCTGCTTACAAGTGCAATGCCCTCCAGGGATTTCAGAAAATAGTTAAAAGGAGTCTTAAGGTAGGAATGGAAAACTTACACAGTTGAGTGCAAGTAAACTAACAAATGTAGATATGACCATATTGGGGAATTTCGTTTGACCCCTAGACTGATCTGATCTACAAAACATAATTTATACTTTTGTAGCAAGTTCATATAAAGCATATAGTGAGATACTTCAGAAGACTAAATTCAAAATTGAAGCAACAACTTATACAGTTGTGACCAGTGAAGAAATGAGACTCTACAAGTATGTCTAGTGCTAAAATATGGAACATCAAAATAGTATTCGAAATGTTTAAAGAGGTTAAAAAATATGATACAGAATGTTGAAGATAGACAGAATGGCCTAGAGAAAGCAATTGGCTGAGAGAGACAAGTCATAAAATACAGCGAGTGCCTATTCAGGGGATACAGATTATAGGTCAACAGATTCAATGGGTGTCTTTCCTCTAGAGGGTAAAACTATTTTTATAACCTTAATTTAGTCTGTCCTTAATTTAGGAGAGGCACTCCTTAAAATTAAACAAATCTGTTTTCATCAAATGAGCCTTCTGATTAAACATTGTAGCCTTTGCTGTTGCCTAAAGGGGAAGAATATGCTCATCTGCTAACAAGAGTGATTCAGTCCTAGGTACAGTTATATTTCTCATTACAAGTGAGTAAATTGATATTCTATTTTATACATCTCTCTATTTTTTATTGAAATGAAGCAATTTCCCGGGGTCTAATTATCTCAAGAGTTCTGACAAGACCAAATTTCTGGCCTTGCAAAGCTGAAGACTAAACCCTGGAGTGTGATAAATCAACCACTGGACTGTATCCCTAAATGGCTCTCCTAAACTACAGCCAGGATCCCTAATGTGCATAGTAACATTGTAAACCTAGGAAATCAACATAAACTTATTCTCTGAATTTCATATGGATTTCATTTGTTTGTTTTCTTAATATTTTCATTTGATATGTTTATGAAAAGATGTTTACTATATTGGCAACAGAGGACATATGTCTTTATACATAGTGACTAATTTAAGAGTAATTAATATGCATGCACAATTTAAGTTAAATTTCAAGTATTTCTAAGTTTGGGGGTGATATTTAATAACATAAAACATAAAGGAATATGAAGCCAGCATCTTTGCATCAGATGCAAAACATTTCCAAGTATGCAACCTAGAAGTCATTCTCATTTAATCAAAAGCTAGTGCAGTCTACAAAGTCCTGTTATATTACGATAGGAGAAACAAATCATTCTGGATCAAAGATAACTTTAGCAAAAATTTTCAAAATCTGTATCACAGGAAAATTGATCTCCTCAATTTCTAATTAAAAGAGCTAAGAGGTTAAATAAAGAATTGATGAGGAAACTTAGTTGAGAAATCATAGTTAATTTTCAGCAATTTGTACAATATTAAAGATCTAATATTCCCACCTCCCAAGAAATGTGATAATGTGATATTGTAACAAAGAGAGTACCAGTTATTTATCCAGCAAAAATGGGTTTACTCCATATCAACAAATAATAGCAATTTAGGTTCAGCAACCACAAGAAGACTCTTGAGAGTCCCTTGGACTGCAAGGAGATCCAACCAGTCCATTCTAAAGGAGATCAGTCCTGGGTGTTCACTGGAAGGACTGATGATAAAGCTGAAACTCCAATACTTCGGCCACCTCATGTGAAGAGTTGACTCATTGGAAAAGACCCTGATGCTGGGAGGGATTGAGGGCAGGAGGAAAAGGAGATGACAGAGGATGAGATGGCTGGATGGCATCACCGACTTGATAGACATAAGTTTGAGTGAACTCCAGGAGTTGGTGATGGACAGGGAGGCCCGGCATGCTGCGATTCATGGGGTCTCAAAGAGTCAGACACGACTGAGCAACTGAACTGAACTGAACTGAACCTCAACAAGCCATGCTGAAGTCTCTAGTAAGATGGAGAGGAGAACTCCTTTACAGAGGGAAAAGGAAGTTGGGAGGGCTATAGTAAAAAAGGAGTTCATAGATTTTCATCTGCAGAATTGTGAGTGTCTCTCACTGGCTGAGTCCTTGCCAGGTGAGAAGAAGACTGCCTGTTGGTCTAGAGTGTGACTGCTCCCCAATTTGGTCTCTGACTCTATTTAACTGGAGACTTCCATGTTTTAATACTTACAAACCATGAAAGTGAAAAGTGAAAGTGTTAGTCACTCAGTCATGGTCGACTGTGAGTCCATGGACTGTAGTCTGCCAGGCTTCTCTGCCCCCTGGGATTCTCCAGGCAAAAATCCTGGAGAGGGTAGCCATTCCTTTCTCCAGCTGATCGTTCCAACCCAGGGATTGAACCTGGATCTCCCACATTGCAGGTAGACACTTAACCATCTGACCCACCAGGAACACCCATAGTACCCCCAAACAGCATCAAATTGGAAAAGTATTATGAAACTATGGCCAGTAACATTCTCAATTCATAGATCTTCACCAAAATGTGACTCTTTGGTAAAATGATCCTACCTATAGCAGTTAGAATTCTCAGAGTACATACTATAATGGAATATTAAATAACTTTCACTGTCATCGTAATGAATTACCCTCATGGTCTCTCATAACTGTATTTTTACTTAAAGTTTTATCTGAAAGACATGGCTTTTTAACTAAACACTATTTCCTCCTTTTCTACATATATAATTAACAAGTTTATGGTATTTTACTAAATTTGGAAAATGTAGCAAATGAAAATTATATGCAATTGTTCAGACAATTCCTACAAAGATCAAAACTATTCATTAATAACATCTTTCAGTCTTTTATATAAAAGAGTAGATAATTGCTATTTTCAAATGGAAGTTTTGTAAATATTCTTTTATAACTTAAGTCTTCTTAACAAAATATCTTAAGCATGTAAATACCAAGTAGTACTATTAAACATTATTTTAAGAAACTGTACAATACTTCATTCAATTCTTTATGGTCAGATTGTTTTGAATATTTCAATATATAGATCATGCTTATATAGATTCTTTGCTGCGTCTCTTTAAATGTTCTAAGGATATATTCCTAGAAGAGAAATTACTCAGTAAAAAAGTGCAAGAATTTCAAGGCTCCTCTGGCATATTGCAAAATTTCACTCCAGGGGAGTCATAATTGCACCCTAGCCAAAACTGGGTATTACAATTTTTTAAAAGCAATCAAATTTGAAAATTTAAAACTAGTAACATATTTCTACTTATTTTACTTTGGTGTCTCTCAGGGTTGAATTGTTTCTCATATTTTAGTGGCCAGTTTCCTTTTTGTGAATTATTTGATCATGTTCTTGACCTATTTCCCTATTGGGGTGTTCGTATTCATTGCTATCAAACTCTTTCACAAAATATTCGAGACACTAACATTAATTGTCATGTGGCCCTTTAGTAGGTATATATATTTTTTTATTGTTCAGATATTTTTAGTAAAATCCTATTATTTACCTATGTCTTTTTCTTTGACTTTGGAAAAATACTTTTCCATGCTAGATCAGAGACATGTTCAGCATTATTTCTATTTTTCTATAGTTTTAACCCTATTCATAATGAATTTATTCTGATATGGAATCTGAAATACAGAACTAATTTCATCTTAATTCTAAAAAGTTTATCAATTGTTATGATATCTATTTAATATAATTTATTAAATATATTTAATATAAAATTGAAAATATTTGAAAAGCTAATGATTCATCCATTTAGTATTATATTGGGTGTCTGTTCTGTTTCCTCTTCCATCAAACACGTTTTACATATTCTATGGTCTAAACCCAGGCTTTGTTTGGATCCACCGGCCTATCTGATACCCTCAGGTCTTATGCTCTTTAAGTTACTGTTGCTTTTTATGTCATTCAAAGAATTTCTCTGCAATTATTCTAAGTAGCCTTTAGCCATCATTTCATTTTAATTCTGGCCCAATGCTTATTGGAGAATGACTTTTAAAAATTTCTCACATAGATGGCCTTGGGTTTATAGGGGAAATGCATAAATTTTTATTAATTTCAAATTGTAGCGCATTTTGGTCAAAGAATAAGACCTTAACATTCTTGTTTGGAGCATTACTTGATAGTTTTGATACTCTAATTTAATAAATCCTCTGCAAATATTCTATGGAATTTTAAAAAGAAACTGTTTTTTCCATGGCACACAAAGCGTGTTAGCTATCTATTGCTCTAGAAAATTTAATAATTTTCAAATAGCTAGTTGATTAGGTTATGCCTCTTTTAATACCTTTTTATTTTTTTCAAAACATGATTATGGAACTCTGCAAGACCAAAAAATTATATGTATCCTATTTCCAAATACTAATCTTGAATATATTGATATTTGTCTAAATGACTTACATATTCCATTTTTATTATTTTGTTGCTATTTTTCTCCTTCGTTTTTTCTCCTCTCCACCCATTGGCTCTCACTGCTCTCTTTCTTACCATCTGCATAATCCATCAATTGTTGATGTGATTTTTTCATATTGTTCATTGTGGTTTTAAATTCAAATAACCATTCCATATTACCTCAATCTCTATTTTCCTAAGCTTGTTTTCTATGCATGACTTTCTGCTCTTTTTTCTTGGACATATCTCTTACATTATATTGGTTTGATTCAAATAAGCATCTACGTCCTGCAGTACAAATTTTCAAAAGTGTATCTTTTCTGTGAGCCTTCAGTATTTGATCTTTCTTCTGTTTTTGCTTTATTCATTCATAGGTTTATTTTTTCTCTCTTTAGTCAGACTCAAACAAGATAAGTCCAATTCAATTCCTGTCATTAGACAAAGTTTATATTTTGCCTTCAGATCTCATCACTTTGTCGCTCATGTGACAGTTGATTTCTGTTCTCAGGATCTACAATCGGAAGACAGACCAGCTATTTCCAGTCAATTTCCAGTCCCTAGAAAATGTATAACTAGTCCACCCTACTGCACTGAGGTAGAGTCTTATAAACATACAGAAAACCCATCAGTGGAAGAGTAGGGAAATAAATTAGGGTACAGTAATTGCATGGAATATAAAGCCACTATTAATAAAATTTAGGAAGTTCTGCATACCGAGACATGGAAGAGTCTCAAAGTATGGTGTTAAATGAAAGACTGAGCCCAGAATCATGAGTAGTATGCCTCCTCTTACTTTTTAAAAAGATAAATTCATATATACACATATACATGTGTGAAATGCATAAACTAAAGTCTGGAAAGATATATATTAAATTGTTAAGAGTAGCATGGGATGGGAGTGGGATAGAAATAAAACATGGTACTCACATTTGGGCTTCCCTTGTGACTCAGATGGTAAAGAATCTGCCTGAAATACAGGAGACCTGGGTTCGATCCCTGAGTTGGGAAGATACCCTGGAGAAAGAAATAGCTACCAACTTGAGTACTCTGGCCTGGAGAATTTTATGGACAGAGGAGCCTGGTAGGCTGCAGCCCATGGAGGTCACAAAGAGTCAGACACAACTGAGTGACTTTCACTTCACTTCTCACATTTGACCCTACATTCTTAAGTTTTGCCTTAGTCTTTTATAAAATGAATGCATTTTTGTGTTGCTTATCAAAAACCTTGACCTTTAAGTTAAATTAGAATTAAAATTAGGGGTCTTTTGACATGAATATAAACAATGGTTCAAGTCTTGGAGTTCTGAAAACCCATCCTGATCTTAATGTAAATCAAACAGTAAACCTACAATACATATTATTTCTCATTTCTTTTTTCATTTGGGTTTGGTTTGACACTCATAGAAGGAATACTGGGTATTGTTAAAAACTATTCTATAATACCAAGCCTATTTTGTGTTGTTAACTCCTTTCCCTCACATTATTCCCAATAGTACAGTTATGACAGGTGAGCAAAGAAGTGACTCTTGCAGGTTTCATGAATAAAAATGTTCTGTATCATGTACCTGGAATCTGAAATCAACCTCTCAGAATATACATTTAAATGACCAATTTTCTTTACTGTGATAAAAACACATAACATAAAGTTTACCATTTTAACCATTTTTAAGTGTACAGTTCAGTAACATTAAGTATATTCACATTATTGTAAACAGATCAAAACCTTTTCATCTTGCAAAGCTAAAGACAATTTCCTTGTTCCCCCTCTCCCCAGGTCCTAGTAATCATCATTCCACTTTCTGATTCTAAGACTCTGACTGCTCTAGAAACCTCATATAGTGAAATCATGCAGTATATGTCTTTTTGTGACTAAATTATTTCTCTTAATATAAGATCTTCAAAGATTATCTTCACTGTAGTATGTGACATGACTTCCTTCCTTTTTAAGGCTGAGTAGTATTTCATTGTACATATAAACCACATTCTGTTTACCCATTCATCTGATGAACATTTGAATCTCTGTCACCTCTTGGATATTGTGAACAGTGCTGCTTTAAACATGAGTGCACAAATACCTCTTCAAGACCCTGATTTTAATTCTTTTGAGTAAAAACTCAGAAATAGGATCACTAGATCATACAGTATTTCTTTTTTTTAAAATGTTATTGGGATATAGTTGATTTACAATGTTGTGTTAGTTTCAGGTATACAGCAAAGTGAAGTTTTTCTAATTTTTATGAGGAATCTCCATATTGTTTTCCACAGTGGCTATACCATTTTAGAATTCCAGCAACAGTGTACAAGGATACTTGTTTCTATAGATCCTTGGCAATATTTTTTATATACTGGTTTTTTGATAGTAGCTATTTTAAGGGCATGAGACACAATCTCATTGTGGTTTTTATTGGCATTTCTATGATGATTAGTGATGTTGAACATCTTTTTATCTCTTGTAGGCCATTTGTATATCATCTTTGGAGAAATGTTTATTCAAGTGCTTTGCCAATTTTTTTAATGCAGTTATTTTACTTTTTGGTTTTGAGTTGTAGGAGATCTTTATACATTTGGGTATTAACTCTTTATCAGATATGTAATTTGTAAATATTTCCTCCCATTTTCTGGGTTGTCTTTTTAGTCGGCTGATATGCCCTTTGACATACAAAAGTTTTTTTATGCTCAGTGTAGCCCCGTTTGTCTATTTTGGCTTTTGCTGCCAATGATGATGTTTTTAATAGTACATCTAGACACTTAGTCAATACCAAGAGTTATAATCTTCAAATGACTGGAAGATTGCTTTGTTTATGAAGTATGTTAGTAGAGATACAAATCCTACAGGGTCATTGTGAAGTATTATTCTCTAAGCACTCTGTGTGAAGTTTTCCATATTTTCTCTGACCACAACACCCTTAGTGTCTTGTGAAAAAGCAGCACCTCCTAAGTCAAAAGAAACAACTGAACTGTCCCAAAAGAAACACTTCTGTTGATTAAGTAGTTTGGTGCTTATAGGCCCTATATCAAGTGTACTAGCAAAATAGCATCTTATATAGTATAACCATCACAGAAGTAACATCATCTTTGCCATATTCTGCTAGTTAGAATCAAGACATAGATTCCACCCACCCTCAAGAGACAGAGATTACAAAAGTATATGTACACCAAGAGTTGGGGGTCATGGAGGCCACCTTAAAGTCTGTTCACCATGATAGCTAATATTAAAGTAAATATATACTCAATTAGCATTAATATCTGATGCTCAGTGATATAAGCATGGTTAAAAAAATCTTGAGGAAAACTAATTACCCAAATTGCATCTAGCATCTTAATGAGCATTAGTTATTATTATGTTTAACTAAGTACCAATTTTGATAAAAACATAACAGCAACTCACAGGCAGTTTCAGAAAACTGAGAATGTTTTCAACAATGATTTTTTTCTACACCAACACTCAGCAATGAGAAGCATGACTATCTTCATAGAGGCATTCTTTTATCAGCACTTTAATGATATGCTGTAAGTATATTATGTGTAGGAAGTATATTATGTTTAGCTATAAACAGACAAATAGTATCAAACAAAGGGGATGAGATAATATAAAATCTATAGCTGCAGAAATTTATGGAAAATTATGGCGGTGCAGACCCCAAAGTTTCTCTTAATAATTCCCTTAAGTATACATTTATCCAGTAAATACTTACTGTTCATTTGCCACATGCCAAATACTGTGTTAGTTATTAAAGATAAACAGGGGATGGGATGGACTAAGAGATTGGGGTTGACATATATACATTACTGTGTATAAAATAGACAACTAATGAGAACAGACTGTATAACACAAGGAAATTTACTCATTGCTCTGCCGTGACCTAAATGGGAAGGAAATCCAAGGAAGAGGGGATATATGTGTACGTGTGGCTGATTTAGTTTGTTGTGCAGAAGAAACTAACGCAACATTGTAAAGCAACTATAATCCAACAAGTAAAAGTGAGAGAGAGAGAGAGAGAATAAGTAGTTACTTGCAGATCTGTTTTCATACGTGCATGATAAGGCCCTTTAGTCATGTCTCTTTTGTGACCCCATAGATTGTAGCTGCCAGGCTCCTTTGTCCATGGGATTGATTCTCCAGGCAAGAAACTGTGGAGTGGGTCGCCAAGTCCTCCTGAAAGGGATCTTCCTGACCCAGGGATTGAAGCCACACCTCTTATGTCTCCTGCATTGGCAGGCAGATTCTTTACTACTAGCACACCTGGGAAGCCCCTAAATATTTTCCTAGGAAACTAATTCAATCTACAGATTTATTTAAGGTCTATATTGCCTACAAATTATATTTCCCACTGTTAATGGCTTGGCAAGATCTTCATTACTCTTTAATCAGCCATATTTATTTTTCTTTCCTCTTCATTGATGAGCAATGGACTCATCATTGCCTCCATTTTAATTTTACACTCTACATTTCTTGGAATAATAGAATTGAATCCCAGAAAGGAACTTGAAATATTTTACTTTGTGTAAAAATCCATCTGATTCCTGAATCGTTTATACAGTGCCTTGGCCAATAGTGTGTCCAGTCTATATTAAATACCTTCCCTGCTGGGTAACTCCCTCCCTCCAAATGCAATCTATTCAATATATTTGTTCAGCAAATGTGTATTAAACCACTTACCACAAGTTGAGTATTATACTAGATGCTGGGTATCCAGTAGGGAGTAAAACACACTTGGTCTTTACCCCTCATCAGGGAAGGCGGACAATAAATGAAGAAAATAAAGGAATGCATAATGATGAATAGTTAAGGATGTTCAAAAGGGAGTGGGTATGCTAGAGAATAGTAGGGGATGGTCAGAAAAGGACTCTCAGGAAATGACAGCTCAGTCGATATTTGAGGGGTGAGAATCCCATGGACGGAGGAGCCTGGTATGCTACAGTCCATGGGGTCGCTAAGAGTCGGACACGACTGAGCGACTTCACTTGCACTTTTCACTTTCATGCATTGGAGAAGGAAATGGCAACCCGCTCCAGTATTCTTGCCTGGAGAATCCCAAGAACAGAGGAGCCTGTTGGGCTGCCGTCTATGGGGTCGCACAGAGTCTGACACGACTGACATGACTTAGCAGCAGCAGCAGCTAGTAATGAAGCAGGAGCAAAACTCTTGGTAGGTGTTAGGAACTGAAAGGAAGCCAGGGTGGCTCCAGCATGGCAGACCAGGGAAGAGTGGCCTGAGATAAGGCTCAGAGAGAACACAGTTCTAGTTTTGAATTGAGATCCTTCTCTCTGTCATTTCCACTCATTAGTCTCAGTTTTCCTCCCTTTGGATCATTCATAACAGATGGTCCTATTCTGCCTATAAGATGCAGACCTTCCAGCATTTGCTTGAAGCATCTCTTGTACATCTGCGGTTTCCCCTCACTTGGCTAAGTTTCCTTGCCCCTTCGCCCCTCCTTCCTGTAACTAACAGGCCACACTTTTAGGGTCAAACTCCTCTATCTGTCACATAAGTAAGAGAGTGGAGGCTTGACCTGGGCTTCAAAGGATGTTCTTGTCATTAAAAACACAATGATTACAAATTATCTCCAAACCAAGAGGAAAATACCTTACTACTTCCTGCTTCATTTCTTGGTTTTGAGATTTTAGTTTTCTTTTATTTATTTATTTATTTATTTTAGTATTTAATGCCATGCTTTTTTTAACTTTATTTTATTTTACAATACTGTATTGGTTTTGCCATACATCGACATGAATCCACCACGGGTGTACATGAGTTGCCAAACATGAACCCCCCTCCCACCTCCCACCCCACACCATCCCTCTGGATCATCCCCGTGCACCAGCCCCAAGCCCCAAGCACCAGCCCCAAGAGATTTTAGTTTTCTTTTAAATATCATCTCTACCAGGAGGATTCTAGAAGGGAAGCAGGTATAGTCCATAGGATTGCAGAGTCAGACACGACTGAATTTCACTTCACTTCGATCTAGGGATTTCCCAACTCTCTGCTTGCTAAACAAACCCCTCTAGTATTAGCTGTTGTAAAGAGTGCCACTCTATCTTTGGCACCCAAAACTCTTCTCCTGATTTTGTAACATTTTACGCCCCATCTCCACACCAGGGCAAACCGCCTCTGGCCTGTGACTCTCTGCTGCCCTCTTTTGGTCATGATCCATGTGAGCTGATGACAAGCAACTCAGTTGCTCTGTTCCATACATTCCTCTAGGCGCTAAGGGTATAAAAACTCCACCTTAATGTAGAACACCTCCCTTGAGCACAGGCACATGCCAGTTCCTCAGACCTAAAGGATATATTAGCCCCATTTATATACTCTGTGTGCGTGGGCAGAGGGGAATATTTCACTCACTATGCCAGTTTCTGGAAACAGGTCAGCAGAACAGAAATGTCTGTCCTTTAAAGAGTATAATTTAATGTGGGATATAGATATATAAACTGGCAATAATATGTTTGGCCAGTACTATGATCAGGAGCTTATATAATGCCATAGGAACATTTAAAAGGGAGTATATAACAATGACTTAAGGGATAAGAACTCTTCAGATCTCAAATTGTGATCTGAAAATGAGACTGGGGGTGTTCCACATACTACAAAGGTTAGCACACTGAACTCAACAAGCTTGGCCCCTCTGCAGAAATCTGGGCCACTCACATATACTTACCATCACACCAGATCTTGGGTCATTCATTCGGCTTGAAAATCTACTTACCTAAGAAAAACTAGTATTCTGATGGCCAAAGATGACTCCAAAGAAACCTAAGAACTCCTGCCACATAAAGGGTAAATAGAATGAAGACTAATTATCTAGCAACTTCACTAAAGTTAAACCCATCCATTTCAAATCCCTGCTAGCTGTAGGCAGCGGCCAAGGAAAGCCTTCCTGTTCGTTATCATTTACCGTAACAGAGTTTTGCCAAAAGAATGCACTGATCATAGCAAACACCCTCTTCCAACAACATAAGAGAAGATTTTACACATGGACATCACAAAATGATCAACGCCAAAATCAGATGGATTATATGCTTTGCAGCCAAATGGAGAAGCTCTATACAATCAGCAAAAACACCACTGGGAGCTGACTGTGGCTCAGATCATGAACTCCTTATTGCCAAGTTCAGACTTAAACTGAAGAAAGTAGGGAAAACCATTAGACCATTCATGTGTGACCTAAATTAAATCCCTTGTGATTATACACTGGAAGTGAAAAACAGATTCAAGATTAGATCTGATAGACAGAGTACCTGAAGAACACTGTCCTTAGGACAGACCTTTGTGACACTGTACAGGAGACAGGGATCAAGACCATTCCCAAGAAAAAGAAATGCAAAAAGGCAAAATGGCTGTCTGAGGAGGCCTTATGAATAGCAGTGAAAGGAGAAGTGAAAGGCAAAGAAGAAAAGGAAAGACATACCCATTGAATCCAGAGTTCCAAAGAATAGCAAAGAGAGATAAGTGATCAATTCAAAGAAATAAAGGAAAACAATAGAATGGGAAAGACGAGAGATTTCTTCAAGAAAATAACAAATGCCAAGGGAACATTTCATGAAAAATGGGAACAAAAAAAGGAAAGAAATGATATGGAACCAACAGAAGCAAAAGATATTAAGATGCATCAAGAATACACAGAAGAACTATACAAAAAGATCTTCAGGACCCAGATAACCATGATGGTGTGATCACTGGAATAAAGCCAGACATCCTAGTATGTGAAGTCAAGTGGGCCTTAGGAAGCATCACTACAAATAAAGCTAGTGGAGGTAGTGGAACTTCAGTTGAGCTATTTCAAATCCAAAAGGATGATGCTGTGAAAGTGCTGCACTCAAAATGCCAGCAAATTTGGAAAACTCAGGAGTAGCTACAGGACTGGAAATGGTCAGTTTTCATTCCAATCCCAAAGAAAGGCAATGACAAATAATGTTCAAACTACCGCACAATAGCATTCATCTCACAAACTAGTGAAGTAATACTCAAAGTGCTCCAAGCCAGGCTTCAACAGTACATGAACCATGAACTTCCAGATGTGCAAGCTGGTTTTAGAAAAGGCAGAGGAACCAGAGATCAAATTGCCAACAACTGTTGGATCATCGAAAAAGCAAGAGAGTTCCAGAAAATTTCTACTTCTGCTTTACTGATTATGCCAAAACATTTGACTGTGGATCACAATAAACCGTGGAAAATTCTTCAAGAGATGGGAATACTAAACCACCAGACATGCCTTCTGAGAAATCTGTATGCAGGTCAAGAAGCAACAATTAGAACTGGAAATGGAACAACAGACTGGTTCCAAATTGGGAAAGGAATATTTCAAGGCTGCATATTGTCACCCTGCTTATTTAATTCATAGGCAGAGTACATCATGCAAAATTCTGGGCTGGATGAAGCACAAGCTGGAATCAAGTTTGCCAGGAGAAATATCAATAACCTCAGATATGCAGATGACACCACCCTTATGGCAGAAAGTGAAGAACAGCTAAAAAGCTTCTTGATGAAAGTAAAAGAGGAGAGTGAAAAAGTTGGATTAAAACTCAACTTTCAGAAAACTAAAATCATGGCATACAGTCCCATCACCTCATGGGAAATAGATGGGGAAACAGTGACAGACTTTATTTTGGGGGGCTGCAAAATCACTGCAAATGGTGACTGCAGCCATGAAATTAAAAGACACTTACTCCTTGGAAGAAAAGTTATGACCAACCTAGACAGCATATTAAAAAGCAGAGACATTATTTTGCCAACAAAGATCCATCTAGTCAAAGCTATGGTTTTTCCAGTAGTCACGTATGGATGTAAGAGTTGGACTATAAAGAAAGGTGAGCACTGAAGAATTGATGCTTTTGAACTGTGGTGTTGGAGAAGACTCTTGAGAGTCCCTTGGACTGCAAGGAGATCTAACCAGTCCATCCTAAAGGAGATCAGTCCCGGGTGTTCATTGGAAGGACTGATGTTGAAGCTGAAACTCCAATACTTTGGCCACCTGATGCGAAGAGCTGACTCATTTGAAAAGACCCTGATGCTGGGAAAGATTGAGGGCAGGAGGAGAAGGGGCTGACAGAAGATGAGATGGTTAGATGGCATCACCGACTCAGTGGGCATGAGTTTGAGTGAACTCTGGGAGTCAGTAATGGACAGGGAGGCCTGGTGTGCTGCAGTCCATTGGGTCACAAAGAGTCGGACACCACTAAGCGACTGAAGTGACTGACCGTGTCTCCACCCCTAATGCTCTGTGGTGCTTTCCCTTTAACACAGCATCTCTTTTCTCCTGTTCCAAACCTCCCCACTGTGCCCTCTAGAATCCTAAGTCCTGAGTTATACAAAATCCCTCTATATTCACAATCTTTTAACTGCTTCCTTCCTCCCTCTCATGCCTTCACTTAAATTGGCCTCAGACGTTTCAAGCTGCTATAATAGAAAATCATAAATGTGTGGCTTATAAACAACAGAAACTTAATTATCACAGTTCTGGAGGCTGAGAAGTCAAAGATTAAGGGCTGGCAGATTTCAGTGTACTGTAAGGATCTTCTTCCTAATTCATAAACAGCCTACTTCTTGCTGTGTCTCACACAGCATAGGAGATGAGAGAGCCCTCTGGCATTTCTTTTATGAGGAGATTAACCCCATTTATAAGGGATTCACCCTCATGACCTAATTGCTTTAGTACCATCATATTGAGGATTAGATCTCAACATGAATTTGGAGGAAGACACAAATATTCCATCTATAGAACTCTCAAAATCTTGTTTTTCCTGAATACTTAAAGGAAAGTTTCTCATTCCCTCACACCCCAAACTCTTTGTTCTTCTTGCTGTGAGGCAAGGACCACCTAGTCCCCCAGTCACACTCCCCCTACCTAGTCACCATCGATCACAGTCATCTACTACCACCTGGTCCTTTTCCTTCCTCATTTAAGACCTTGGCAATAACTGTCTTCCTCTACACTCTGCTCTTGTCCTTGGGAACTTACAAGACCCATTTAGATGATGGAAGCTCTAATGCGTCCATTGCTCGTGAACATGATTTTCTTCTTACTCTCTGACAACTCCATCTCAATATCACTTACAGAATTCTACTCTCCATATATCCCTGTAATAGTAAATCACAGTACTGGCTCTCTTTTCTCCTCCCTCCACACCCTCTCCCTGGTAAATCTTTTCTACAGCTATAGCTTCAAGAAACATCTATGTACTGATAAATACCAAATCTTGACCTCCATTCCAGTACCTCTCTTGAGCACCAGAAACACATACCTCATTGTTTAAACAGATGATATTTTGATGGTCCACAGATAGCTAAACTGAGTAAGTTCATAGATTAATTCATCATCTTTTCCCCAAAAGAGCTACTTGTCCCAAGAGTGACACTCATATACTTAAGCCAGAGTTTCATCTTTTTTCCCTCTCGTTTCTCTGCACACCTACCTCAAGGCCATCTCTATACGTCTTCCTTTTCCATTGCCCCTTTTCTAATTCAGGTCACCATCATCCCTCAAGTAGAGTATTCTGCATCTCATTCTGCCACCCTGCCAATTCAATTGTCACACTACCTCCATAGATTATACCATTCCTCTAACTTAAAAAAATAAAACACTTAAATAGGAACCTTCTGCTTTCAGGATGAGGCTAAAACTTCCCCTAGTAGAATAATATTCTGCTATGAGCTGGCCCCTCTTTAACTCTCCAGCCTCATCTTTCATTCCTCTCATCCATAGTTTCATTTTTCTAAACATGCTGAACCACTCAGGTGGCATACTTCAGGATGACACGACATTTACAAGCTTCTTAGAACAATTACAATTCTACTTGCATCTAAGACTAGAAGACAGCCTTTTTTAAATATCTGACTGTGGAGAACACAGATTTCTAATGAAATCCACGTCCATGAACCCTAGATTTGCGCATAAAAATAGCCATTTACACATAGACTTGATTTCTACAGACTTCTGATAAGTCCTGAGGGGGCTACAAGAAAGAGAGAGGGAAATAACACACCATTAACAGGAAAACTTTAGCTCTACCAGGTTCCTTAAATTATGACAATGCTTACATATGATTGGCCCAGAATTTAGGCTGCAGTGAACCATCTCTAATAGCTCAATTCCAAGGATAATAGAACTAAGCAACTCCTTGAAGATCCTCTACATCCTCTCATTTTTAAATCCCCAGATTCTGGCACATAATCAATGCTTAACTATAGGCTGAAGATCCCTTGCAGGACTTGAGCCCATGTAACCTAAATTCTCCAGGACAAATATGATGTCAAACATTCTCTCTAAACCATAGAAATTTTCTGCAAATAAATTACATTTATTAAAATATTCATGGAAAAGATCAAATAAGTAAGCACTGAAATAAAATGACACACATTAAAAGGGTAAGAACAGAAAAGATTTGAGAAATCAGAGGCCAAGGAAGTTTTGTGATAAACCACGAACACTATGCATACTAACCCACGTCACACATGTCTAGGTATGACTTCCCCGGTAGCTCAGTTGGTAAAGAACCCACCTGCAATGTGGGAGACCTGGATTCAATCGCCAGGTCTGGAAGATCCACTGGAAGAGAGCATGGCAACCCACTCCAGTATTCCTGCCTGGACAATCCCCATGGACAGAGGAACCTGGAGGGTTGCAGTCCATGAGGTCTCAAAGAGTCAAACACGATTGAGTGACTAAGCACAGCACAGCAAATCAGATAATGATAAATCACATTAAAGCAATAGTCTTCAGAGAAAGTACTTTTCTGATTGGTACAAGCTGAGTATCAGAACTGAAATGAAGAGTGAAAGGCTTACCTTTTAAAAAAAATAATAATTCTTGGGATCTCATGAAGAAATCAATTGAGAAAACTGAAAAAGCTGAGTGAATTATATTAAAACAGTATATATTTTATGATGGAGTTAAGTCAGGTATACAAATTTATAACCACTCTGACTATTATAAGATGATTGGATACATTCTCAGAGCCTCATTTATTCACTTATTTAAACAAATACTGAGGAACTTAGTGGCTAAGAATCCTCCTTGCATGCAGTGGATTCAGGTTTGCTCCTGGTCAGAACTAAGATCCCCATGCCACAGAGTAACTGAGTCCACGTGCCGCAACTACTGAAGCTCACACACTCTGGCGCCAGCAAGCTGCAACTACTGAGCCCGTACACCACAACTAGAGTCCGTGAGCCACAACAAACGATCCAGCAAACACCCTGCAGGCTTCAACTAAGACCCAAAGCAGCCAAATAAAAATGTGTGTGTAAACAAGACCTCTGATGTGTCAGGTAATGTTCTCGATATGAACAAAGGCCCCTGCCTTCAAGAAGTTTATTTTTGAGGTGGAGACAGTACCAAGAAACATGCAGATTAGTAAAGTACACAGTGTCTTACAAGATAATAAATCCTAAGAGGGGAAAAAATGTAGGGCATATGGCCAATGAAGCAAGGCCAGTAGAAGCTGTAAAATTAATAGGATGATCAGGGAAGCCTTCCTTCACAAGACATTTAAGCAACCACTTGAAAACAGTAAGGAAAGTTAACCAAACAGATAGCTGAGGGAAACACATTCCCTGGCAGAAATGACAGACAGCATGACAGAAAGACCAAGAATGGGAGGGCTTTTTACAGTTGTGGCTCCACATTTATATTTTGATTATTTTATTAAGCTACTTCCTGCAGTCTCCAAAAAGGAAAGAACCATATCTGCTTTGCTCTATTTTTCTCTCCAGCACCTGGTTCTGGGATGGCACAGAGTAGGTGCTCAGAAAACATGTGATGAATGAGCTTCCCTGGTGGCTCAGATGGTAAAGAATTCACCTTTACCAATCCAAAGGAGATGGTAAATCTCCTGCAATGCAGGAGAACCTGGGTTCAATCCCTGGGCTGGAAGGATCCCCTGGAGAAGGGAATGGCAACCCACTTCAGTATTCTTGCCTGAAGAACTCCATGGACCAAGGAGCTTGGCGGGTTACAGTCCATGAGGTTGCAAATAGTCAGACATGACTTAGCGACTAACACTTAAATAAATGGAGGGGATTAACTTGCACAATTTACTTAATGAGCTCAAATAACTCTTTTTGGTTAGCTAAGGCAACATGTTCTATTCTGTCTGCTTTGGATTTTGCCCCTTCATTCACTTTCAGCAGATTCTCATCTTTGTGTTCTACCGCATTATCAATGGGATGACTGAGTAGTGGGATGACTGAGTACTTACATCAGATACTCATTAATAACTGCAGAAAGTCTTCAGGCTCACTCCCTATCTGATAACTTTAAGAATCCTTATAAACCTCCCAGTGCCATCTAATGAATGTCTACAACTAATTACTCTTCCTGAAGGAATTACTTCATTCTTCTCTTATAAAGCTGAACAGATTCCCTTGCCTCTTTCTTTACTCTCCAGCTAGCTGCCTGTGTTCTGCAGAATCAGTATTCTGTTCTGTGGTGTGAGGAACACAAGTTGTTCCACTTCTTTTTGTCAGGAAGAGATTCTTCAGGTTTGGCTTTGAGCTTAAGATAGGTAACATTGAGAAGAAAAATGATTTCTACAATTTCTCAGGTATAACTCACTATTAAACATTCTTTTTGCATAAATTAGCTCAGGAATTTTTCTGTTTCGCTATTTGGGACCCAGTGCCATAAAAGATATAAAGACACATTATGCTGATTAAACTCCATGAATTCCACCTCATATAAGAAAACCTCAACAACTGTGGCTGAGAGAAAAACAAAATTATAGTCTTGTAAAGCAGATTGTTATAAAGTATGTCTGAAAATCTTTTAGTATTTACTGTTCAAATAAATACAAAGAAAATCAAACAAAACACATAAGGTAAGAGTCTATCAACAGACAAATGAGTAAAGAAATTGTGAGATTATATATACATATATATATGTGTGTTTATATATATCAATGAAATATTATTTATCACTTAAGGACATTCTGCCTTTTACAACAACACGGGTGAACCTAGAGGACATTGTCCTAAGTTAAACAACACACACACAGGAAAAAAAAAAACTGAATCATCTCACTCATATGTGAAATCTAAAAAAGTCGAATACATGAAAGCAGAAAGTAGTACAGTGGGTACCAGTGGCACAGAGGTGGGGAAAATAGGGGCATGTTGTTCAAAGGGTACAAACTTAGTTATATAAGTTGAGTATAATCTAATGTAATCTAGAGATCTAATTAACAGCATGACAATAGCTAATAACACTATACTGAATATTGGAAATTGGCTAAGAGAACAGATTTCAGATGTTCGAGTTCCCAAGAAACAAACAACCACAACAACATCAGTAACTATGTAAAGATATGGTATATTAATTAGCTTGGCTATAGTATTCATCTAACTATGTGTATATATACACATACACAAACACCATACTATACACATTAAGTATATACAATTTTATTAATAAATATGACAGAAATATTTCAATACAATGCCAAAAGGAATACCTTTCTTTTTTCTTTTTTATTTATTTTTTTGTTTTCATTTTTTTTATTTTACTTTATTTTACTTTACAATACTGTATTGGTTTTGCCATATATCAACATGAATCTGCCACGGGTGTACATGAGTTCCCAATCTTGAACCCCTTTCTGACCTGCCTCCGCATATCATCTCTCTGGGTCATCCCAGTGCACCAGCTCCAAGCATTCTGTATCCTGCATCGAACCTAGACTGGTGATTCGTTTCTTACATGGTATTGTACATGTTTCAATGCCATTCTCCCAAATCATCCCACCCTCTCCCTTTCCCACAAAGTCCAAAAGTCTATTCTATACATCTGTGTCTCTTCTGCTGTCTCGCATACAGGGTTATCATTACCATCTTTCTAAATTCCATATATATGTGTTAGTATACTGTACTGGTGTTTTTCTTTCTGGATTACTCCACTCTGTATAAGCGGCTCCAGTTTCATCCACCTCATTAGAACTGATTCAAATGTATTTTTTGGACGACTGAGTAATACTCCATTGTGTGTATGTACCACAGCTTTCTTGTCCATTCGTCTGTTGATGGACAGCTAGGTTGCTTCCATGTCCTGGCTATCATAAACAGTGCTGCGATGAACATTGGAGTACACGTGTCTCTTTCAATTCTGGTCTCCTCAGTGTGTATGCCCAGCAGTGGGATTGCTGGGTCATAAGGCAGTTTTATTTGTAGTTTTTTAAGGAATCTCCACACTGTTCTCCATAGTGGCTATACTAGTTTGCATTCCCACCAACAGTGTAAGAGGGTTCCCTTTTCTCCACACCCTCTCCAGCATTTATTGCTTGTAGACTTTTGGATCGCAGCCTTTCTGACTGGTGTCAAGTGGTACCTCATTGTGATCTTGATTTGCATTTCCCTGATATTGAGTGATGTTGAGCATCTTTTCATGTATTTGTTAGCCATCTGTATGTCTTCTTTGGAGAAATGTCTATTTAGTTCTTTGGCCCATTTTTTGATTGGGTTGTTTAGTTTTCTGGAATTGAGCTACAGGAGTTGCTTGTATATTTTTGAGATTAGTTGTTTGTCAGTTGCTTCATTTGCTATTATTTTTTCCCAAGGAATACTTTTCTTAAATAATGGGACCATTTATTACAAACATACAGTACCTAATGGTATAAAGGAATGTTATAACAGAAATAAAGTTTATAGATAACGTGCTATGTTCTATGATGAAATAATATAACACATGCAAAATGTGTCTGATCATAATAGATGCATAATGAATGTAAGATAGCTTTATCACAAGGATTTCACATTCATGCTGCACTTGTCCATCAGTTCAGTTCAGTTCAGTTGCTCAGTCCTGTCCGACTCTTTGTGACCTCATGGACTGAAGCATGCCTGGCCTCCCTGTCCATCATCAACTCCTGGAGTTTTCTCAAACTCATGTCCATTGAGTCAATGATGCCATCCAACCATCTAATCCTCTGTCATCCCCTTCTCCTTTCACCTTGACTCTTTCCCAGCATCAGGGTCTTTTCAATTGAGTCAGTTCTTCACATCATGTGGCCAAAATATTGGAGTTTCAGCTTCAGCATCAGTCCTTCCAATGAACATTAGGGACTGATCTCATTTAGGATGGACTGGTTGGATCTCCTTGCAGTCCAAGGGACACCACAGTTCAAAAGCATCAATTCTTCGGTGCTCAGCTTTCTTCACAGTCCAGCTCTCACATCTATACATGACTACTGGAAAAAAAACATAGCCTTGATGAGACGGATCTTTGTTGACAAAGTAATGTCTCTGTTTATTAATATGCTGTCTAGATTGGTCATAACTTTCCTTCTAAGGAGTAACCATCTTTTAATTCCATGGCTGTGGGCACCATCTGCAGTTATTTTGGAGCCAAAAATAGTCTGCAATTGTTTCCATTATTTCTCCATCTATTTGCCATGAGTGATGAGACCAGATGCCATGATCTTAGTTTTCTGAGTGTTGAGCTTTAAGCCAACGTCTTCACTCTCCTCTTTCAAGTTCATCAAGAGGTTCTTTCACTCTCCTCTTTCAAGTTCATCAAGAGGTTCTTTAGTTTATCACTTTCTGTGGTAAGGGTGATGTCTGACATTATCGATATTTCTCCCAGCAACCTTGATTCCAGCTTCTGCTTCACCCAGTCCAGCATTTCTCATGATGTAATCTGCATATACCTTAAATAAGCACGGTGACAATATACAGCCTTGACAGACTTCTTTTCCTATTTGGAAACTGTCTGTTGTTCCATGTCCAGTTCTAACTGTTACTTCCTGATCTACACACAGATTTCTCAAGAGGCAGGTCAGGTGGTCTGGTATTCCCATCTTTTTCAGAATTTTCCACACAGCCAAAGGCTTTGGCATAGTCAATAAAGCAGAAATAGACGTTTTTCCAGAACTCTCCTGCTTTTTCCACAATCCAATGGATGTTGGCAATTTGACCTCTGGTTCCTCTGCCTTTTCTAAATCCACCTTGATATCTGGAAGTTCACGGTTCACATACTGTTGAAACCTGGCTTGGAGAATTGAGCATTACTTTTCTACCGTGTGAAATGAGTGCAATTGTGTGGTAATTTGAGCATTCTTTGGCATTGCTGTTCCTAGGGATTAGAAGGAAAACTGACCTTTTCCAGTCCTGTAGCCACTGTTGAGTTCTGCAAATTTGCTGGTATATTGAGTGTAGCACTTTCACAGCATCATCTTTTAGGATTTGAAATAGCTCAACTGGAATTCCATTATCTCCTCTACCTTTGTTCTTAGTGATGCTTCCTAAGGCCCACTTGACTTCACAACTAGGATGTCTGGCTCTAGGTGAGTGATCACATCATCGAGATTATCTGGGTCATGAATATCTTTTTTGTACAGTTTTTCTGTGTATTCCTGTCATCTCTTCTTAATATCTTCTACTTCTGTTGGGTCCATATCATTTCTGTCCGTTATTGAGCCCCTCTTTGCATGAAATGTTCCCTTGGTAGCTCTAATTTTCTTGAAGAGAAGTCTAGTTTTTCCATTCTATTGTTTTCCTCTATTTCTTTCAGTGATCACTGAAGAAGGCTTTCTTATATCTCCTTGCTATTCTTTGGAACTCTGCATTCAAAAGCATATATCTTTCCTTTTCTCCTTTGCTTTTTGCTTCTCTTTTTTTCACAGCTATTTGTAAGGCCTCCTCAGACAGCCATTTTGCTTTTTTGCATTTCTTTTTCTTGGGGATGGTCTTGATCTCTGTCTCCTTTACAATGTTACATAACTCTGTCCATAGTTCATCAGGCACTCTATCAAATCTAGTCCCTTAAATCTATTTCTTACTTCCACTGTATTATCCTTAGGGATTTGATTTAGGCCATACCTGAATGATCTAGTGATTTTCCCTACTGTCTTCATTTTAAGCCTAAATTTGGCAAAAAAAGAGTACATGATCTGAGCCACAGTCACCTACCAGTCTTGTATTTGCTGACTGTATAGAGCTTCTCTGTCTTTGGCTGCAAAGAATATAATCAGTCTGATTTCAGTGTTGACTATCTGGTGATATCCATGTGTAGAGTCTTGTGTTGTTGGAAAAGGGTGTTTGCTATGACCAGTGCATTCTCTTGGCAGAACTCTGTTAGCCTTTCCCATGCTTCATTCTGTATTCCAAGGCCAAATTTGCCTGTTAGTAATGGCAACCCATTCCAGCACTCTTGCCCTGAAAATCCCATGGATGGAGGAGCCTGGAAGGCTGCAGTCCATTAGGTAGCTAAGAGTCGGACACGACTGAGTGACTTCACTTTCACTTTTCACTTTCATGCATTGGAGAAGGAAATGGCAACCCACTCCAGTGTTCTAGCCTGGAGAATCCCAGGGACGGGGAAGCCTGGTGGGCTGCCGTCTTTGGGGTCACACAGAGTCAGACATGACTGAAACGACTTAGCAGCAGCAGCAGCCAGGTGTTTCTGGACTTCCTACTTTTGCATTCCAGTCCTCTATAATGAAAAGGACATTTTGGGGGGATGTTCTGAAAGGTCTTGCAGGTCTTCATAGAACTGTTCAACTTCAGCTTCTTCAGCATTACTGATCAGGGCATAGATGGATTACCATGATATCAAATGGTTTGCCTTGGAAATGAACAGAGATCATTCTGTCATTTTTGAGACTGCATTTCGGACTCTTTTGTTGACCATGATGACGACTCCATTTCTTCTAAGGGATTCCTGCCCACAGTAATAGATATAATGGTCATCTGAGTTAAACTCACCCATTCCAGTCCATTTTGGTTCCCTGGTTCCTACAATATCGATGTTCTCTTGCCATGTCCTGTTTGACCACTTCCAATTTGCCTTGATTCATGGGCCTAATATTCCATGTTCCAGGAGTGGCGGCTGAGCGGGCATAGGAGGCCGAGAGGAGCTACTTCACGTTCAAGGTCAGTAGGGGCAGCCGTGAGGAGATACCCCTCGTCCAAGGTAAGGAACAGCAGCTGTGCTTTGCTGGAGTAGCCGTGAAGAGATACCCCACGTCCAAGGTAAGAGAAACCCAAGTAAGATGGTAGGTGCTGTGAGAGGGCAACAGAAGCCAGACACACTGAAACCATAATCACAGAAAACTGGCCAATCTGATCACATGGACCACAGCCTTGTCCAACTCAATGAAACTAAGCCATGCCCTGTGGGGCCACCCAAGACGAGAGGGTCATGGTGGAGAGGTCGGACAGAATGTGGTCCACTGGAGAAGGGAATGGCAAACCACTTCAGTGTTCTTGCCTTGAGAACCCCATGAACAGTATGAAAAGGCAAAATGATAGGATACTGAAAGGGGAATTCCCTGGAGTCTGTAGGTGCCCAATATGTTACTAGAGATCAGTGGAAAAATAGCTCTAGAAAGCATGAAGAGATGGAGCAAAAGCAAAAACAATACCCATTTGTGGATGTGACTTGTGATAAAAGCAAGGTCCAATGCTGTCCATATGGAATGTCAGGTCTGTGAATGCCTTTTAAAAAAAAAAGGCAAATTGGAAGTGGTCAAACAGGAGGCGCAAGAGTGAACATCGATATTCTAGGAATCAGCGAACTAAAATGGACTGGACTGGGTGAATTTAACTCAGATGACAATCATATCTACTACTGCGGGCAGAAGTCCCTTAGAAGAAATGGAGTAGCCATCATGGTCAACAAAAGATTCCAAAACGCAGTTCAGTTCAGTTCAGTCGCTCAGTCATGTCCGACTCTTTGCGACCACATGAATCGCAGCACGCCAGGCATCCCTGTCCAGCACCAACTCCTGGAGTTCACTCAGATTCACGTTCATTGAGTCAGTGATGTCATCCAGCCATCTCATCCTCTGTCATCCACCTCTCCTCCTGCCCCCAATCCCTCCCAGCATCAGAGTCTTTTCAATGAGTCAACTCTTCGCATGAGGTGGCCAAAGTACTGGAGTTTCAGCTTTAGCATGATTCTTTCCAAAGAAATCTCAGGGTTGATCTCCTTCAGAATGGACTGGTTGGACTTGCAGTCCAAGGGACTCTCAAGAGTCTTCTCCAACACCACAGTTCAAAAGCATCAATTCTTCAGCACTCAGCTTTCCTCACAGTCCAACTCTCACATCCATACATGACTACTGCAAAAACCATAGCCTTGACTAGATGGACCTTAGTCCTCAAAGTAATATCTCTGCTTTTGAATATGCTATCTAGGTTGGTCATAACTTTTCTTCCAAGGAGTAAGTGTCTTTTAATTTCATGGCTGCAGTCACCATCTGCAGTGATTTTGGAGCCCAAAAAATAAAGTCTGACACTGTTTCCACTGTTTCCCCATCTATTCCCATGAAGTGATGGGACCAGATGCCATGATCTTCGTTTTCTGAGTGTTGAGCTTTAAGCCAACTTTCTCACTCTCCTCTTTCACTTTCATCAAAAGGCTTTTTAGTTCCTCCTCACTTTCTGCCATAAGGGTGGTGTTATCTGCATATCTGAGGTTATTGATATTTCTCCCGGCAATCTTGATTCCAGCTTATGCTTCTTCCAGTCCAGCGTTTCTCATGATGTACTCTGCATGTAAGTTAAATAAGCAGGGTGACAATGGATGCAATCTCAAAAATGACAGAACGATCTCTGTTCATTTCCAAGGCAAACCATTCAATATCACAGTAATCCAAGTCTATGCCCCAACCAGTAATGCTGAAGAGGCTGAAGTTGAACAGCTTCAACTTCAGCTGAAGTTGAAGACCTTTTAGAACTAACACCCCCAAAAGATATCCTTTTCATTATAGGGGACTGGAATGCAAAAGTAGGAAGTCAAGAAACACCTGGAGTTACAGGCAAATTTGATCTTGGAGTACGGAATGAGCAGGGCAAAGGCTAATAGAGTTTTGCTAAGAGAATACACTGGTCATAGCAAACATCCTCTTCCAACAACACAAGAGAAGACTATACACATGGACATCACCAGATGGTCAACACCAAAATCAGATTGATTATATTCCTTGCAGCCAAAGATGGAGAAGCTCTATACAGTCAACAAAAACAAGACTGGGAGCTGACTGTTGCTCAGATCAGGAGCTCCTTATTGCCAAATTCAGATTTAAATTGAAGAAAGTAGGGAAAACCATTAGATCATTCAGGTAGGGCCTAAATCAAATCCCTTATGATTATACAGTGGAAGTGAGAAATAGATTTAAGGGATTAGAACTGATTGATAGAGTGCCTGATGAACTATGGATTGAGGTTCGCAACATTGTACAGGAGATAGGGATCAAGACCATCCCCATGGAAAATAAATGCAAAAAAACAAAGGCCTTTTGTCTGAAGAGGCCTTACAAATAGCTGTGAAAAGAGGAGAAGCGAAAAGCAAAGGAGAAAAGGAAAGATATAAGCATCTGAATGCAGAGTTCCAAAGAATAACAAGGAGAGATAAGAAAGCCTTCCTCAGCGATCAATGCAAAGAAATATAGGGAAACAACAGAACAGGAAAGACTAGAGATCTCTTCAAGAAAATTAGAAATATAAGGGAACATTTCATGAGAAGATGGGCTTGATAAAGGACAGAAATGGTATGGACCTAACAGAACCAGAAGATATTAAGAAGAGGTGGCAAGAATACACAGAAGAACTGTACAAAATAGAGCTTCACGACCCAGATAATCTCGATGGTGAGATCACTCACCTAGAGCCAGACATTCTGGAGTGTGAAGTCAAGCGGGCCTTAGAAAGCATCACTATGAACAAAGCTAGTGGAGGTGATGGAATTCCAGTTGAGCTATTTCAAATCCTGAAAGATGATGCTGTGAAAGTGCTACACTCAATATGCCAGCAAATTTGGAAAATTCAGCAATGGCCACAGGGCTGGAAAAGGAGTTTTCATTCCAATCCCAAAGAAAGGCAATGCTAAAGAATGCTCGAACTACTACACAATTGCACTCATCTCACATGTTAGTAAAAGTAATGCTAAAAATTCTCCAAGCCAGGCTTTAGCAATACATGAACCATGAACTTCCAAATGTTCAAGCTAGCTTTAGAAAAGGCAGAGGAACCAGAGATCAAACTGCCAACCTCTGCTGGATCATCAAAATAGCAAGAGAGTTCCAGAAAAACATCTATTTCTGCTTTATTAACTATGCCAAACCATTTGAATGTGTGGATCACAATAAACTGTGGAAAATTCTGAAAGAGATCAGAATACCAGACCACCTGATCTGCCTCTTGAGAAACCTATATGCAGGTCAGAGAGCAACAGTTAGAACTGGACATGGAACAACAGACTGGTTCCAAATAGGAAAAGGAGTATGTCAAGGCTGTATATTGTCACCCTGCTTATTTAACTTCTATGCAGAGTACATCATTGGAAACGCTGGGCTGGAAGAAACACAAGCTGGAATCAAGATTGCTGGGAGAAATATCAATAACCTCAGATATGCAGATGACACCACCCTTGTGGCAGAAAGTGAAGAGGAACTAAAAGCCTCTTGACGAAAGTGAAAGAAGAGAGTGAAAAAGTTGGCTTAAAGCTCAACATTCAGAAAATGAATATCATGGCCTCTGGTCCCATCAGTTCATGGCAATTAGATGGGGAAACAGTGGAAACAGTGTCAGACTTTATTTTTCTGGGCTCCAAACTAACTGCAGATGGTGATTGCAACCATGAAATTAAAAGACACTTACTCCTTGGAAGGAAAGTGATGACCATCCTAGATTGCATATTCAAAAGCAGAGACATTACTTTGCCAACAAAGGTCCCTCTAGTCAAGGCTATGTTTTTCCAGTGGTCATGTATGGATGTGAGAGTTGGACTGTGAAGAAAGCTGAGCACTGAAGAATTGATGTTTTTGAACTGTGGTGTTGGAGAAAACTCTTGAGAGTCCCTTGGACTCCAAGGAGATCCAACCAGTCCATTCTGAAGGAGATCAGTCGTGGGTGCTCATTGAAAGGACTGATGCTAAAGCTGAAACTCCAATACTTTGGCCACCTGTTGCAAAGCACTGACTCATTGGAAAAGACTCTGATGCTGGGAGGGATTGGGGGCAGGAGAAGAAGGGGATGACAGGATGAGATGGCTGGATGACATCACGACTCGATGGACATGAGTCTGAGTGAACTCCGGGAGTTGGTGATGGACAGGGAAGCCTGGCGTGCTGTGATTCATGGGGTCGCAAAGAGTTGGACATGTCTGAGCAACTGAACTGAACTGAGCTGTTGCAATATTGCTCTTTACAGCATCAGACCTCATTTCCATCACCAGTCACATCCCCCACAACTGAGTGTTGTTTTTGCTTTCGCTCTGTCTCTTCATTCTTTCTGGAGTTATTTCTCCACTGATTTCCAGTAGTATATTGGGGCAGCTACCAACCTGGGGAGTTCATTTTTCAAGTGTCCTATCTTTTTGCCTTTTCATATTGTTCATGGTGTTTTCAAGGCAGGAATACTGAAGTGGTTTGCTATTCCCTTCTCCAGCGGACCTCATTTTGTAATAGGCTAAGCAAAGACTCATACTCTAATAAGCCTCATAATAGAATAATCTAATCTCACTTACATTTTATCTAAGGTATACCAGTTAGCCCTCAAATCTGTACTACAGAGAGATTTGGTGAATGTCTCTATATATCATCTAAAAGAGAATTTTGTTAAATGGAGTCTGTATCAAAGAAGGAGATAATTCTATCTTGAAACATTTAAATTTATCAGTTTACATAATGATTAAGAGAATATTTTCCAGAGGAAGGCTCCGTTAGTTTGAATCTCAGTTCTGTTAGTTACTACTCATGTGTCCATAAGCAAGATATCTTTCTGAGCCTGAGCTTATTTCATATAAAAAATGAATCTAAAAATATTACCTACTTGTGATGGTTAATTTTATATGTCAGCTTAACTAGGCTATAATTACCCCATTGTCTGGTCAAACATCAGTCTAGATATTGCTTTGAGGCATTTTTTTAAGACATGATTAATGTTTAAACTTTGAATAAAGTAGATTACCGTTTATAATGAGAGTGAACTTCATCTGTTCAGCTGAAAGCCTTAAGAGAAAAGACAGATTCCCCAGGAAAAAAGGAATTTTGCCTTCAGACTCCATCCAGATTCAAGACTACATCAACTCCTGGGTCTCTAGCTTGTCAGGCTGCCTTGTAAATTTTGGAATTGGCAAACCCTGATTCCTTAAAATTTCTTTCTCACTTTCTTCCCCCATATCTTTTTCTCTACTTCCCTCCCTCAATATACACAACCAGAAGCATTATAAAACTCTTTAAACTCTATTTTGACTGAACTTAATATAGCCACTTCAGCTTTTTTGGTAATTCTTGTTATTAGGAATCTTGTTTTCTACTTTTTTACTTTTAATCCATCAGTGTCTTTATATTTAAAGTATATTTTATATGGGTAACATATAGTTGGCTCTTCTTTTTATTCATTCTGACAACTTCTTCTCTTTAAATATATTTACAATATTCCTTTGCTTAGCTCTGTATTAACATATGGCATCATATCCTTCTACCTGAAGGACTTTCTTTCATATTCTTCAGTCTTTTTTTCACCATCGTTATTCTTGAAAGATACTTGTGCTAGGCATAGAACTCTAGGTAGTCAGATTTTTCTTTCAGTATACTAAAGATGTTTCTCCACTTTTTACTTGTGTTGTTTGCAATGAGAAATCTACAGTAATCCTCATCTGTGTTTCTCTATATGTAATGTATCTTGTTGTCTGGCAATTTCTAAGATCTCATTTCTTCTCATTGAGCTTCTTGCATTTTGGGGTTTACACAACTGGAAACTTTACATTATTTCTTCAAATATTTTTCTGCCCCACCCCTTTCAGGAACTCCATATACACAAACTTAAAATAGTGTATATGAAGTTACAATAATAATTGCTATTATGATTACTCTTTTTCCCCCTCTGTGTTTCATTTTAGGTAGACTTCTGTGTCTTAAAATGTATCAGTGTTTTCATCTGCAATGTCCCGTCAATAATGCCATCCAGTGTACTTTTCACCTCAGACATTGTAGCTTTCATCTGTAGAAGTTCAATTTGAATATTTAAAAATATCTTTCATACCTGTATTTTATATGTTTAATCTTTCCTCTAGCTTTCTGAACATATAGAATGCAATCAGAAACACTGTTCTAATATCAACCTCTGTTAAGCCTAATATTTGTGTCAGTTCTTGATCAGTTTAAATCAAGCAATTTCTCTCATTATGGATGGTACTTTCTAGTTATAAGCTTTCTAATTTGGTGGGGGCGGGGGATGCTAGACTTTGTAAATTTTATCTTGTCTAGTGCCATATTTTTTTATGTCAATAACTACTCTTGCAGTTTGCCCAGACTGTGCGTGGAAACAATTAGATCCTCTGGGGCTTTTCTTTTAACATTTGTCAGGCAGAACCAGAGCAGCATTTAAACTAGGGTTAATGATTTCTCACTACTGGGTTGAAATCTTTGAGTGTTTTCTCCAATGCCTCATGAGTTTCGAGGTCTGGCTAGTGGGAAGAGGCACTGTTGCTGGTCTTATATGAGTATCAGCTACTATTCCCTTAATTTTTCCAGGCTATTCTTTCTCCCATGCCTCAGTTTCTTCATATGCATGTGCTAATTAGTATTCTGTTCAATACTTAAGGAGGAATCTCTGCAGATCTAGAGAGTTCTCTGTACACCTCCCTCTTCTCTGATACTCTGCCCTGTAAACTCTAGCTTTCTTAATCTCCCCACACTTCCCACCTTTGTCTTCTCAGCTCAGGAAGTCTCCTGGGGTAGACATGGACTTTCCTCTCCCTGTACCATGGCAACGAGATGCTGTCAAGTCAGTAAGCTAGGGAAATTGTAGGGCTCACTACAATTGTTTCTCATCTCTCAGAGGTTATCTCTCCTCTTCATGTACAATGTCTTGAAAACTGTTATATACTAGTCTCGGTTTATTTAGTTATTTCAAGCAGAAGGATAAATCTCATCTTTGCTAGCTTATCTTGGCCAGAATAAGTCCAATGTTGCAAAAAAATCTAATAATATAATGAAATAAAGTGCTTGGAAAAAGTACAGTGAATGTCAGCTATCTTTATTATCATTATCAGAGCTTTAAGCTATCTAGATTATACTTTTAGGCAAACTGCCTCAATGTATGAACTAAGTTTTCATAAATATGAGGAGAGTGCACAGCAAGGAAAATATTGATAGCAATAATAATTGGATGCTAAGTGCTCTAAAATAATTGTCCATTCAATTTCAGTTCAACACTATAAAGTAAGGTAATATCTGCATTTTATAGATGAAGAATCTGAGGTTCAGAGAGGTTAAATAAATCATTCAAGGTTAAGCAGCTACCAAGTGGTGAACAGAGCCAAGGTCAGTCTACCCCAAAGCCCCATCTCTTGACCTTCGTATATCACTGCCAGATCACCTCTAAGCAACTGTGAAAACATTCTTGCTTCATAGGCTCAAAGACTTTGGAAAATAATTGAATAAAATAGTACCTTAGTGTTACCATAGATTTTTCTAACTATTCATATTAGAAAGTCATTTACCTGTGGAATTCACCGTATTATAATGGTATGGGTTTCAGTTTGACATTCTGAAGCTTGGAGTCATGACACATAGGGCTAATAACAAATTTAATGGTGATGCTTACTCTTCTCAGAGCAAAGCAGATGTGCTGATAAGACTGTTAACACATCAATGACATGAGTTCCAGGTTCAGTAGTGCAAAACATAAAGGTAATAACAATGATTCAACGAAGTTGTCAGTTAACTGCAATAGAACAAGATTAGGACAAAGAGGCAAGGACTGTGTGTGTAATAATTATGTCAAATAACCCCATGAACGTTTCTACAGTTAATATGGTAGTTATTGCAAAATAATTCATTGTTTCCATAAATATACACAAAAAAATTAAGCTTAATTCTATGAATTTATCTAAGTAAAGGTTAGATAAGATTTTATCACATGGAACTGTAATATCTGAAAATCCTATGTTTTAGCCTTAAAATAGTATCAATATCACACTTATCACTTACTAGTAAAGAAAAGTTTAAAGAAAAAGATGTAATGCAAATCAAAACCACAATGAGGTACCACTTCACCCCAGTCAGAATGGCTGCGATCCAAAAATCTGCAAGCAATAAATGCTGGAGAGGGTGTGGAGAAAAGGGAACCCTCCTACACTGTTGGTGGGAATGCAAACTAGTACAGCCACTATGGAGAACAGTGTGATTCCTTAAAAATTGCAAATAGAACTACCTTATGACCCAGCAATCCCACTGCTATACACCGAGGAAACCAGAATGGAAAGAGACACATGTACCCCAATGTTCATCGCAGCACTGTTTATAATAGCCAGGACATGGAAACAACCTAGATGTCCATCAGCAGATGAATGGATAAGAAAGCTGTGGTACATATACACAATGGAGTATTACTCAGCCGTAAAAAAGAATTCATTTGAATCAGTTCTGATGAGATGGATGAAACTGGAGCCGATCATACAGAGTGAAGTAAGCCAGAAAGAAAAACACCAATACAGTATACTAACATATATGGAATTTAGGAAGATGGCAATGACGACCCTGTATGCAAGACAGGGAAAGAGACACAGATGTGTATAACGGACTTTTGGACTCAGAGGGAGAGGGAGAGGGTGGGATGATTTGGGAGAATGACATTCTAACATGTATACTATCATGTAAGACTTGAATCGCCAGTCTATGTCTGACACAGGATGCAGCATGCTTGGGTCTGGTGCATGGGGATGACCCAGAGAGATGTTAGGGGTTCATGTTTGGGAACGCATGTAAGAATTAAAGATTTTAAAATTTAAAAATAAAAACTAAAAAAAAAAAAAAAGATGTCCCCAGAATTCTACTGTCTTTTTGACTAAAATCCATATAATGTTTGGATAAAAAACTGAGCAATAAATTTTTTTAAAAAATTTAAGTATTCCTTCTCTGTTCCTCTCATCCATAAACCTCTCTCTCATCAGGTCTTCTCCTTATGATTAATTCTTCTTGTGTTCATTTTGAAAAGATATATGTAGAGAAATTTACTTCTTAAAAATCTAGTAAAATTCCTTTCATTACGTTAATACACTTTTGAAGAGTGTATCACCATGCACACTCTAATTTCTACCACTAATTTAATCTTTGTCAATTATTTTCTATGGTAATATTTCCAAAATGTATCAGTTCTGGAAATCAAATACCTGGTTTTCACTGAAATTTAAACTGCTAGAAAAAGTGAGAAAATTAAGGATGCACATGATTCAGTGGTAATCACTACAGTGGGACCTAATGAACAAGGCACAGGAAAGTTCTATGGTAACTGAGTGAACCATCCAAGGCATTGAAAAAAAGCACTGTACCTTCTTAGTCTTCCTGATTGTAACCGATAAAACAGTACAGAGAATGTATGAAAACATGGCGTCTTTTCTCTTTTCCCTTTATCCTTTTTATCAGCTTGTTTTTCTGCAGTTTCTGGCAAATTACATTTGGGGTTTGTTTTGAGATTTCTGTGAAACTCTTTAACTTGACTTTTGTTTTGTGACATCCAACTGATGAACACTAATCATAATAAGGCATGATTATCTATTTGGAAATCACTCTCCCTTTAGACATCCTGACTTATTCTCAAAACACAGATTAACCTGATCACTGATCTGAGACTTGTGGACCAGCCTGAACTAATTCTATCTTTTGCAAAAATTAGGAAACAGTGGGATTTTAGGCATAGAGTTTATTCTTAATTGCCACAATTTCACACTTATTCTCTTCTTTGAGAACCAAAAAGAGATCTTCTGGAGCAAAAGGAAAAATGGGAGAAAATTCAAAAAAACTCTCCACCCTTCTTAAGAATAAAATTATAGGAATGTGCATCTAAAGTATTTCTCCTGAATAAGCTAAAAAATAAGTCAAGAAAAAGGCTAAGAAAACTTCAGTCCTGATAATCTTTGGAGTCCATAATGATTAAAAATATAGTTTTTAAGTGTATTTAATTCTACACTTTTCATTTTTGCAAAGGAGAAAAGGAGATATACCCATTTGAATGCAGCGTTCCAAAGAATAGCAAGGAGAGATAAGAAAGACTTCCTCAGTGGTCAATGCAAAGAAATAGAGGAAAACAACAGAATGGGAAAAACTAGAGATCTCTTCAAGAAAATTAGAGTTACCAAGGAAACATTTCATACAAAGATGAGCACAATAAATGACAGAAATGGTAAGGACCTAACAGAAGCAGAAGATATCAAGAGGTGGCAAGAATATATACAAAAAATCGTCATGACCCAGATAACTACAATAGTGTGATCACTCACCTAGAGCCAGACATCCTGGAATGTGAAGTCAAGTGGGCCTTAGGAAGCAACATTACAAGCAAAGCTAGTAGAGGCGATGGAATTCCAGTTGAGCTATTTCAAATCCTAAAAGATGATGCTGTGAAAGTGTTACACTCAAAATGCCAACAAATCTGGAAAACTCTGCAGTAGACACAGGACTGGAAAAGGTCAGTTTTCATTCTAATCCCAAAGAAACTCAATGCCAAAGGATGTGCAATTTACCACACAATTGCACTTATCCCACATGCTAGTAAAGTAACGCTCAAGATTCTCCAAGCCAGGCTTCAACACTATTTGAACTTCCAGATGTTCAAGCTGCATTTAGAAAAAGCAGAGGAATCAGAGATTAAATTGCCGACCTCCAATGGATCGTCAAAAAAGTGAGAGTTCCAGAAAAACATCTATTTTTGCTTTATTGACTATGCCAAACCATTTGAATGTGTGGATCACCATAAACTGTGGAAGATTCTGAAGACATGGGAATACCAGACTGCCTGACCTGCCTCCTGAGAAATCTATATGCAGGTCAAGAAGCAACAGTTAGAACTGGACATGAAACAACAGACTGATTCCAAATTGGGAAAGGAGTACATCAAGACTGCATATTGTCACCCTGATTATTTAATCCATAGGCAGAGTACATCATGCAAAATGCCAGGCTGGATGAAGCACAAGCTGGAATCAAGATTGCTGGGAGAAATATCAATAACCTCAGATATGCAGATGACACCACCCTTATGGCAGAAAGTGAAGAGGAACTAAAAAGCCTCTTGATGAAAGTGAAAGAGGAGAGTGAAAAAGTTGTCTTAAAACTCAACATTCAGAAAACTAAAGTCATGGCATCTGGTCCCATCACTTCATGGCAAATAGATGGGGAAAGAGTGGAAACAGTGACAGACATTTTTCTTTCCTTGGCTCCAAAATCACTGCAGATGGTGACAGAAGCCATGAAACTGAAAGATGCTTGCTCCTTGGGAGAAAAGTTATGACCAACCTAGGCAGCATATTAAAAAGCAGACATTACTTCACCAACAAAGGTCCGTCTAGTCAAAGGTATGGTTTTTCCAGTGGTCATGTATCGACGTGAGAGTTTGACTATAAAGAAAGCTGAGTACTGAAGAATTTATGCTTTTTAACTGTGGTATTGCAGAAGACTCTTGAGAGTCCCTTGGGCTGCAAGGAGATTCAACCAGTCTGTCCTAAAGGAAATCAGTCCTGAATATTCATTGGAAGGACTGATGCTGAAGCTCAAACTCCAGTACTTTGGCTACCTGATGGGAAGAACTGACTCACTAGAAAAGACCCTGATGCTGTGAAAGACTGAAGGCAGGAGGAAAAGGGGGAAAAGAGGATGTGATGGTTGGACGGCATCACCGACTCAATGGACATGAGTTTGAGTAACCTCTGGGTGTTGGTGATGGACAGGGAAGCCTGGTGAGCTACAGTTTGTGGTATCACATAGCGTCAGACATCACTGAGCAACTGAACTGAACTGCACTGTAGAGTATCCTGTAGTGGTCAGCAGTTGCTGTTGTTTAGTCATTAAGTTGTATCTGACTCTTTTGCAATCCTATGGACTATAGCCCTATAGGCTCCTCTATCCATGGTATTTCCTAGGCATGAAAACTGGAGTGGGTAGCCATTCCCTTCTCCAGGGGATCTTCCCAACCCAGGGGATGAAACCTGCATCTCCTGCAGTGGCAAGCAGATTCTTTACCCCTGAGCCACCTAGGAAGCAGTGATCAGCAATAGAATACACAAATAAAAAGTATCCATGTGCTGCTTAAAGAGGACTTAAGGATACTACCTAATAGGCAGTTTTCCATCTCAGTTTTCTCACTCAGGTGATTGCCTGGGTTCAAAGTCTGACCCTGTGACTTAGAGCTTGTCTTCAAACAAGTTATTTAATTTTTCTAAATTTTTGTTTCAAGTGTAAAACAAAGTAATAATATTTAAATCACACAAATGTTGTGAGGGTTAAAGGAGAAAAATCTACCTAGAATAGTCAGTACTTCATAAAAAGGAATCTAATATTTTATGCCAACCATCGCCAGATATTATTTGTGTCTTGTATGCATGATTTATAAGTATCACACATAATAGCTTTGATATTTTCATCTTAAATACTAGGAAATGGAACCAAAATGTGTAACTGACCCAAGGACAAAGATCTAACAATTGATATAATCAGGATTCAAATGCAGGTCTTTCTAAGTTTTCTTCTCATTATACCACAGTGTCTCCCAAGCAAGGAAAACTGGTTGTAAATATGAACATAGTTCTTACCAGTAGATGGTATTAATCTTCATAGAGTTATTTGTGAATGTTTTAAAAAGACAAACCATGTAAAGTGTTTAGGGCAGTATTTGACACATACTCATCATAATCACCATGTCCTATTTTGCTTCCTAAAACCCTTGTGGAGTATGGGATTCTGTTTTCCATCCCCTTATTGGACATTCTCTGCTAAACTTTCTTTTTAAACTATATCAGTTGATCATCTGACTCATGGATTAGGTAACCAGGAATTCTTTTTCTATATTAACATCACTCACATAAAACTATAAGTAAAATAGAATGCATGGTATAAAATATAATATAATTAAAATATTGAAGGGGTTATTTTCAAATGAAGGAGCTATCTTTGTAGATTCATGAAGAATAATATAAAAATATGAGAAAAATATAGAACCTATATTGTCTATATTACTCAGTGTATCTGAATTTTTTCTAGCTTTATTGAGGTAGAATTGACATATAATGTTATGTAGTTTAAGGTATACAATGTGATGATTTGATACATACAATATTTGTGAAATGATTACCACAATGAGGCTAGTTAGCACATCTGTCACCTGACGTAACTTCCATTTATATGTATGTATGTATGTATTTGTGTGTGTGTGTGTGTGTGTGTGGTAAGAACATTCAAAATCTATCTTAGCAACTATCAAGTGTATAATATACTATTGCTAATTATAGTCCCAGGTTTTGTATTAAATCCCCCAAATTTGTTTTATAACAAAAAGTTTGTACCATTTGCCCAGTATCTTCCCATTTCCCTCACCTTCCAGCCCATGGAAACCACCATTTTACTCTAATTTTACAAATCTTTTTTAGATTCCACATATAAATAAGTTCAGTCCAGTTTAGTCACTCAGTCTTGTCTGATTCTTTGCGATCCCATGAATCGCAGCACGCCAGGCCTCCCTGTCCATCACCAACTCCCGGAGTTCACTCAGACTCACGTCCATTGAGTCAGTGATGCCATCCAGCTATCTCATCCTCTGTCGTCCCCTTCTCCTCCTGCCCCCAATCCCTCCCACTGTCAAAGTCTTTTCCAATGAGTCACCTCTTCACATGAGGTGGCCAAAGTACTGGAGTTTCAGCTTCAACATCAGTCCTTCCAATGAACACCCAGGGCTGATCTCCTTTAGGATGGACTGGTTGGATCTCCTTGCAGTCCAAGGGACTCTCAAGAGTCTTCTCCAACACCACAGTTCAAAAGCATCAATTCTTCAGCGCTCAGTTTTCTTCACAGTCCAACTCTCACATCCATACATGACCACTGGAAATACCATAGCCTTGACTAGACGGACCTTAGGTGGCAAAGTAATGTCTCTGCTTTTTAATATGCTATCTAGGTTGGTCATAACTTTTCTTCCAAGGAGTAAGCGTCTTTTAATTCCATGGCTGCAATCACCATCTTCAGTGAGTTTGGAGCCCAGAAAAATAAAGTCTGACACTGTATCCACTGTTTCCCCATCTAATTGCCATGAACTGATGGGACCGGATGCCATGATTTAGTTCTCTGAATGTTGAGCTTTAAGCCAACTTTTTCACTCTCCTCTTTCACTTTCATCAAGAGGCTCTTTAGTTCTTCACTTTCTGCCATAAGGGTGGTGTCATCTGCGTATCTGAGGTTATTGCTATTTCTCCCGGCAATCTGGATTCCAGCTCGTGCTTCATCCAGCCCAGCATTTCTCATGACGTATTCTGCATATAAGTTAAATAAGCTCAGTGACAATATATAGACTTGACATACTCCTTTTCCTATTTGGAACCAGTCTGTTTTTCCATGTCCAGTTCTAACTGTTGCTTCCTGACCTGCATACAGGTTTCTCAAGAGGCAGGTCAGGCGGTCTGGTATTCCCATGTCTTTCAGAATCTTCCACAGTTTATTGTGATCCACACAGTCAAAGGCTTTGGCATAGTCAATAAAGCAGAAATAGATGTTTTTCTGGAACTGTCTTGGTTTTTCAATGATCCAGCAGATGTTGGCAATTTGATCTCTGGTTCCTCTGCCTTTTCTAAGATGATAGAGTATTTATTTTTCTCTGTCTGACTTATTTACTTAGCATAGTATCCTCAAGGTCCATGCATGTTGTTTCAAATGGCAGGGTTCTCTTCTTTCTCATGGCTGAATAACTTTCCATTCTATGTATGCCACATTTCCTTTATCTATTTATCCATTGGTGGATACTTACATTATTTTTATATCTTTGCCCTTGTGAGTAATGCTGCAATGAACATAAGAGTGCAGATATCTCTTCAAGATCTTGATTTCATTTCCTTCAGATAGGTACCCAGAAGTGGAACTGCTGGGTTGTATGGTAATTCTATTTTTAAGTTTTTGAAGAATTTCTATGCTGTTTTCCATAGTGGCTATACTAACTTTCAATGTAACTGAATTTAGTATGATGTTTTATGTAAGTTGTCTTCTTCTCCTTAAAGGAACTGGAATGTGTCTCAGAGCACCTATCTGATTATTCCTAGTTTCATTTGGACTTAATCAGTGATTCTCAACTGGAGGACCATTTTGCCTCTCGGGAGAATTTGACAATGCCTGGAGAAATCTTTAGTTGCCACAAGTTAATGGGGAGGAGTGTGCTACTGGCATCTAGTGGAGCGACCAAGAATGCTCCTGAACATCCTATGAGCCACAGGACAGTCCCATAGTTGGATAACTCCCGCGTAGGTCAACAGTTCTTAAGCCTGGCTGCACATTAGAATTTCCCAGGGAGCTTTTAAAACTGTCAATGCTGCTTGGATCTCCCCTACACCCAGAAATTCAGACCTAAGTGGTTTAAGGTAGAACTTTGGGTGTGTGTGTGTGTGTGTGTGTGTGTGTGTGTACATGTCAGTTCCAGAGGTGATTCTAACAACCAGAATTGTGAGCCACTGGTCTAGATGAGGCTAACTATTTAAGTTTAAAAAAAAATGGAAGAGATATTTATAATGAGAGGAAATTCTCCCTGGGATTTTGCCAGAAGGATTCCTGCTCTGTACCCACCCTCTCCAGTCGTACCAGGAGAGTCCTAACTTTTGCCTGAGATCTTGTAGAATCCACTTTTTGTTGTGGCATTTTCTAAAACAGTATGATACTGACAGGAATAAATCTCATTTAAATTAGCCAGACTCAAAAAGGAAAAGCCAACAGCTGGATCTTGGCCCATATGAAATATTCACAACAGCATCACATATAAGACTTTTACCTGCCATCCTTGCTGTGAACAGCCACGTGGTTATTTTTCTACTTTGTCTCTGAAATGTCTTTGTTTACCTCCCTTAAAGCTTGGATCTGCAATGCTGCTACCCTTCCTGCAAATTTACCCTGTCCTTGACTCCTGTTTCCGAGGCTCTTTGGCCCACTGCTTAATTACCTTCAACTCATCCAGAAACAACTCTATTTCAGTTTAATTCTCTCATGTAACCCCAAGTACAGAAGAATATTGCATTCTCACTAAATATTTGTGGTTCAGAATCCCTCCAGGGTCTCTTCTCTATGCTAGAAATGGCTTATTAAATTACTACTGTTATTGTTTAATGGAAACTCAAAACGTGTTGGGGGCGGGGGAAGAGGTTATTTAATTTCTCTAATTTAAGTTTCTCTACACAGATTGACTTAGAAATCTCATTAGACTGCGTGAAAGATTTAAAAATATACTATGGAAGATTATTCCAGGCACATTTATGACAAGGCTGATGACTAGGGATACTTTACAGTAACTGTTCAGATCATTCCCTCCTCCAGACAACAGCTTTCCCATCGGCTGCTGGAAGTCCAATTTCTACCAAAGGAGTAAGGCTATTTTAAGTTATCTGACAAAATGTTTTTAACTCCCAGAAATAAAGAAAGCCATTTTAATGCATATAAGCTGTAGATTTTATTTCCTCCTCGTGTAACATGCTTCTGCAGAGTAAATGGAAAACTCCTACACCCTATAGAATTTGGACACTTTCTGTTTTAAAAAAATGGCAAGTGTAAATGGGAGGAACAACATAGTTAGAAACTTCATAGCTCTGCTGGTTACCATATGGCAAAGATAATCTCAGTAACATATCAAGAAGAGTACAGCATTAAAAATAATGTGATTTGTATCATGAAAATATTGATCATCAGTGTCAAAGAGAATCTGAGGAGTGTTTGAAAAAGAAATAATTTGGAATAAATAAACACCTATACTCATGAATTACAAAGAAACTATCTCTTTCTTAGCAATTTTAAGTCTCAACTCCTTGTACTGGGTAAACATGAAAGGTGTTGCTTTATAGCAGAGGTCTATAAAACTTTTCCATAAAAGGCCAAATAGTAAATATTTTAGGCTTTCAGGGCCACGCTGTATCTGTCACAACTCAACTCTGCCACTGTAGTGTTAAAGCAACTATAGGCAACACATAAGCAAATGTGCTTAAATGTATTCCAGTAAAACTCTATTTATGGGCACTGAAATGTGAATTGTATGTAACTTTTGCATGTCACAAAATACTACTTGTTTTTCACTCTTGTAGAATGTTAAAAATTATTCTTAGTTCATAGGCCATACAAAAAGAGACAAAGGACTTGATTTGGCCCATGGGCCATAGCTTACAGAACTGTGCCTTACAGTTTTAGCATTTCTTTTCTCTTACTGAATGGGGAGGGTGTTAAAAATTAACTGCTGGAAAGAATTTACAGGACTTTCATTTCTGTCACTAGGGTAGAATAGAGATGTTGAAAACATTCAGACACTAACGTGAAAATGTTTGTTAAAATTTGAAAGAGAGTGGGATTGGGCAGAAGAAATGTTTTAAATAACTGAATGAGCCTACAAGAAATTAAGGGACTCTGATAAAGTTAGAAGTAGTGTGAACACATATGAAGGAAAAGTGAAGTTGCTAAGTTGGATTTCCCAGGCAAGAATACTGGAGTGGGTTGCCATTTCCTTCTCCAGAAGGAAAAGCAAGCACCAAAAATCACTAGGATATCAGAGAAAAATATAGCCTTTTGGGTGTCTAGAACTTTAAATATGCAAGAAGTTGGCCATTGTGCTTTTCTAAAATGAATAAAATGTTAACAAATTTAAAACTAAAGTGAAGAATTATGCAGAAGATTAGAAAACAGGCTGAGAGAAAATTAGTGAACAGTAGGCAGATTTTAAGAAATTGCTTAGAATGTTATACACAGAGAAAAAAGTATTGAACTGCATTAAGTGACATGGAGGACAAAGGGATAAATTCTAATAATCATCCAAAGTCCCAGGATGTCTTGACAATGGATATTATCTATATTTTCCATGGATCCAAGAGATAATAGAACTCTTTTTCCAGAATTACTGAAGGGTATCACCATAGATCTAATATAAACTTAGTAAAACTGAAGATAATTTTTTAATCTGCAAATAGACACAAAATTAAAGCTTCTCTAAAAGAGAAATTGTAAAAAATTAGAAACTGAAAATAAATGGAGTCAAGTGTCTAACTGAAGAGGCTAACCTTAGATTGAGGGATTCAGAAAATTCAGTTTTAATACCAGAGGGAAAAGCTAAGTATGTAAGTATAAATGTTGCTGAGCAGGTAGACATGATAGAAGAAGCTTGAAGAAGTTCTATTCTGAGAATCATTTATCTATGAAATAGAGAAAAAGGTCATCAATTGAAAATATAGCAAAGGTTGGTGGGGAATATAAGGGTTTGAGAAAATATGATTGTTAGAAGGGTTAATAAAGTAAGGAAAGGTAGAATTATTGCAAGGAACACTAATAATCTTGAAGTTTATGGTCACAAAATTCAAGTGAGATAATTCAGCTTCAGAAGTACAGGAGAACAAATAAGGAAGAAAAATTGTATAGAATGATTTGACTAGGTAAAGAGCAAAGTGAGAACATGAAGTGGATGAGAAACAATTTAAATGTGTTAGAAAATAAATTTAGGATCCCAAGAAATCACATGAATGGAGTCTGAACATAAATTGCCTGAAAAGATAGAGGACAATGGTCAAAAACTAGCCTTCTTGAAACAGTTTATGGAGGGCTTGCAGTGACTGGCAACAACAAAGACTTTCAGAGAGAGGGACTGTGGAAGTAATGAGCTGGAGAACAAGCTCACTGAAGGAAAGAAATTCAAGGACCTGGGAAGCCACGACTATTAGAAGGATTTTCTAAGTGGATACTGAAATCAGTAAGAATCCAGATGGGAGTGGCTCAAGGAGTAAGAGTGAATCGAGAGTTTAAATTTTCTAAAAATGAAGGGTAATTATCTAGAGGGTGTTAGATAACTATAGCATAAAGAGTAGGCATGAGAGAAAGCTGAAATAGTTTCAAAGCAATGTTTTCATGAGGAAGAATGGAGAATGATCTGGATGCTTTTGTGAAGGATGGTCTTCTGTACTGGAAGATGTTTAACAATATTCTTGTCTCCTGTCACTTAGTTGAGAGTAGCACCCTCCAGCCACAGTTATGACATCAAAGAATGTCTCCAGACATGACCAAATTTCCCATGAGAAGAACTGTCCCAATTGGTAACCTTTGCTCTATGAGTTGAGTTCCGTCCTCAGTTGTGTCTGACTCTTTGTGACCCCATGGACTGCAGCATGCCAGGCCTCCTAGTCCATCACCAACTCCTGGAGTTTACTCAAACCTATGTCCATTGAGTTGGTGGTGCCATCCAACCATCTCATTCTCTGTCTTCCCCCTCTCCTCCCACTTTCAATTTTCCCAGCATCAGACTCTTCAAATGAGTCAGCTCTTCGCATCAGGTGGCCAAAATACTGAAGTTTCAACTTCAGCATCAGTCCTTCCAATGAACATTCAGGACTGATCTCCTTTAGGATGAACTGGTTAGATCTCCTTGTAGTCCAAGGAGCTCTCAAGAGTCTTTACCAATGACACTGTTCAAAAGCATCAATTCTTCAATGCTCAGCTTTCTTTATAGTCCAACTCTATAAATGACTACTGGAAAACCATAGCTTTGACTAGATGGATCTTTGTTGGCAAAGTAATGTCTCTACCTTTTAATATGCTATCTAGGTTGGTCATAACTTTTCTTCCAAGGAGTAAGTGTCTATTAATTTCATGGCTGCAGTCATCATCTGCAAGGAATTTGGAGCACAGTAAATAAATAAATAAATATAGATTGTCACTGTTTCCATTGTTTCCCTATCTATTTGCCATGAAGTGATGGGACTAGATGCCATAATCTTAGTTTTCTGAATGCTGAGCTTTAAGCCAACTTTTTCACGCTCCTCTTTCACTTTCATCAAGAGCCTTTTTAGTTCTTCTTCACTTTCTGCCATAAGTTCTGTGTCATCTGCATATCTGAGGTTATTGAAATTTCTCCTACCAATATTGATTCCAGCTTGTGCTCCATCAAGCCCAGCGTTTCTCATGATGTACTCTGCATATAAGTTATTTTTTGATAAGCCAATGGATGTTGGCAATTTGATCTCTGGTTCCTCTGCCTTTTCTAAAACCATCTGTTCATGGTTCACATGCTTTTGAAACCTGGCTTGGAGAATCTTGAGCATTATTTTCCACTGTGTGAGATGAGTGCAGTTGTGCAGTAGTTTGAGCATTCTTTAGAATTGCTTTTCTTTGGGATTGGAATGAAAATTGACCTTTTCCGGTCCTGTGGCCACTGCTGAGTTTTCCAAATTTGCTGGCGTATTGAGTGCAACACTTTCACAGCATCATCTTTCAGGATTTGAAATAGCTCCACTGGAATTCCATCACCTCCACTAGCTTTGTTCATAGTGATGCTTCCTAAGGCCCACTTGACTTCACATTCCAGGATGTCTGCCTCTAGGTGAGTATCACACCATCATGGTTATCTGGGTCGTGATGATTTTTTTGTATAGTTTTGTGTATTCTTGCCACCTCTTCTTAGTATCTTCTACCTCTGTTAGGTCCATACCATTTCTGTTGGTTATTGAGCCCCTCTTTGCATGAAATGTTTCCTTGGTAACTCTAATTTTCTTGAAGAGATCTCTAGTCTTTCCCATTCTATTGTTTTTATCTATTTCTTTTCATTGATCACTGAGGAAGGCTTTCTTATCTCTCCTTGCTATTCTTTGCATTCAAATGGGTATTTCTCTCCTTTTCTCCTTTGCCTTTCACTTCTCTTCTTTTCACAGCTATTTGTAAGGTCTCCTCAGACAACTGTTTTGCCTTTTTGCATTTCTTTTTCTTGGTGATGGTCTTGATCACAGCCTCCTGTGCCATTGCTCTATAGCAACATTTTTTTTACCAAGTTCTCCATTCTCATAAATTCCTCTTTACTATTTTCTCATGGCTTTCCTAACTGGCATTCATGCCCACCATTCTACTAAATATGCTTTTATGAAGGTCACTAATGCCCCCCCATTGCTAATTCAATATTAATGTTTGGTCCCCCTGATATTTCTCCCAGCATTTCACAGTTGATAAATTCCTCTTTGATAAAACACTTTTTTCACTTGGATAACAGGATACCCAACTCTTCTGATTTTCATATTCCCTCACCAGTGGCTCCTTCTGATAATTCTTACTGATCTCTGATCTTATTAAAGTGGCCTGAGATTCCGTCCCTGGCCTCTTTTCTACCCTCACTCCTTTGGTGAATGCATCCAATCACATAGATTTAAATTGCTACCTATATGTTGATGACTCTCATTTTATGTCTCTTTCCAAGTCTTCCTCACTGCACTGAGACTTATATAGTTAGATACCTAAGGACATATTACTTTCCATATCTAACTGGCATCTGAAATTATAGCAAAAATGAATCATCCAATATTTCTCCTAAAACTTGACCCACCCCACAGCTTTTCTTATCTCAAGGCAATGGCAACTACTTTATCTCAAGATTAAATAAAACATCTTGAGTAATCTTTACTCCTCTCTTTTTCTCCCATGCCAGCTCCAATTCATTAGAATATTCTGTTAGATCTACTTTGAAAACACCCAGAATATAACACTTTCCACATCCTCAAGATGTAAAAGTCAAACATGCTACTATGGCCTTGTTTTTCAGTAACTCAGTCGTGTCCAACTCTGTGACCCCATGGACTGCAGAACACCAGGCTTCCCTGTCCTTCACCATCTCCTGGAGCTTGCTTAAGCTCATGTCCATTGAGTCAGTGATGCCGTACAACCATCTAATCCTCTGCCATCCCCTTCTCCTCTTGCCTTTGATCTTCTCCCAGCATCAGGGTCTTTTCTAATGAGTTGGTTCTTTGCATCAGATAGCCAAAGTATTGGAGCTTTGGCATCAGTCCTTCCAATGAATATTCAGGATTGATTTCCTTTAGTATTGACTGGTTTGACTTCCTTGCAGTGCAAGGGACTCTCAAGAGTCTTCTCCAACAGCACAACTCAGGAATATTCATGTACCATGGCCTTAGTTCAGTCACTCAGTCATGTCCGACTCTTTGCGACCCCATGAATCGCAGCACATCACGCCTCCCTGTTCATCACCATTTCCCGGAATTCACTCAGACTCACGTCCATCGAGTCCATGATGCCATCCAGCCATCTCATCCTGGGTTTTCCCCTTCTCCTCCTGCCCCCAATCTCTCCCAGCATCAGAGTCTTTTCCAATGAGTCAATTCTTCGCATGAGGTGTCCAAAGTACTGGAGCTTCAGCTTTAGCATCATTCCCTCCAAAGAAATTCCAGGGTTGATCTCCTTCAGAATGGACTGGTTGGATCTCCTTGCAGTCCAAGGGACTCTCAAGAGTCTTCTCCAACACCACAGTTCAAACGCATCAATTCTTAGGCGCTCAGTTTTCTTCACAGTCCAACTCTCACATCCGTACATGACCACAGGAAAAACCATAGCCTTTACTAGACGGACCTTAGTTGGCAAAGTAATGTCTCTGCTTTTGAATATACTGTCTAGGTTGGTCATAACTTTCCTTCCAAGGAGTAAGCGTCTTTTAATTTCATGGCTGCAGTCACCATCTGCAGTGATTTTGGAGCCCAAAGAAATAAAGTCTGATACTGTTTCTACTGTTTCCCCATCTATTTCCCATGAAGTGATGGGACCAGATGCCATGATCTTCGTTCTCTGAATGTTGAGCTTTAAGCCAACTTTTTCACTCTACTCTTTCACTTTCATCAAGAGGCTTTTTAGCTCCTCTTCACTTTCTGCCATAAGGGTGGTGTCATCTGCATATCTGAGGTTATTGATATTTCTCCCGGCAATCTTGATTCCAGCTTGTGTTTCTTCCAGTCCAGCGTTTCTCATGATGTACTCTGCATATAAGTTAAATAAGCAGGGTGACAATATACAGCCTTGACGTATTCCTTTTCCTATTTGGAACCACTCTGTTGTTCCATGTCCAGTTCTAACTGTTGGTTCCTGACCTGCATACAGATTCCTCAAGAGGCAGGTTAGGTGGTCTGGTATTTCCATCTCTTTCAGAATTTTCCACAGTTTACTGTGATCCACACAGTCAAAGGCTTTGGCATAGTCCATAAAGCAGAAATAAATGTTTTTCTGGAACTCTCTTGCTTTTTCCATGATCCAGCGGATGTTGGCAATTCGATCTCTGGTTCCTCTGCCTTTTCTAAAACCAGCTGGAACATCAGGGAGTTTGCGGTTCACGTATTGCTGAAGCCTGGCTTGCAGAATTTTGAGCATTACTTTACTAGCATGTGAGATGAGTGCAATTGTGCGGTCGTTTGAGCATTCTTTGGCATTGCCTTTCTTTGGGATTGGAATGAAAACTGACCTTCTCCAGTCCTGTGGCCACTGCTGAGTCTTCCAAACTTGCTGGGTTATTGAGTGCAGCACTTTCACAGCATCATCTTTCAGGATTTGAAACAGCTCAACTGGAATTCCATTACCTCCACTAGCTTTGTTCATAGTGATGCTTTCTAAGGCCCACTTGACTTCACATTCCAAGATGTCTGCCTCTAGATTAATGATCACATCATCATGATTATCTGGGTCGTGAAGATCTTTTTTGTACAGTTCTTCTGTGTATTCTTATCACCTCTTCTTAATATCTTCTGCTTCTGTTAGGTCTAGACCATTTCTATCCTTTATCGAGCCCATCTTTCCATAAAATGTTCCCTTGGTATCTCTAATTTTCTTGAAGAGATCTCTAGTCTTTCCCATTCTGTTCTTTTCCTCTATTTCTTTGCATTGATCATTGAAGAAGGCTTTCTAATCTCTTCTTGCTATTCTTTGGAACTATGCATTCAGATGCTTATATCTTTCCTTTTCTCCTTTGCTTTTCACCTCTCTTCTTTCACAGCTATTTGTAAGGCCTCCCCAGACAGCCATTTTGCTTTTTTGCATTTATGAAGACTTACAAGATCTTTTAGAAGTAACACCCAAAAAAGATGTCCTTTTCATTATAGGCGACTGGAATGTAAAAGTAGGAAGTCAAGAAACACCTGGAGTAACAGGCAAATTTGGCCTTGGAATGCAGAATGAAGCAGGGCAAAGACTAATACAGTTTTGCCAAGAAAATGCACCGGTCATAGCAAACACCTTCTTCCAACAACACAAGCGAAGACTCTACACGTGGATATCACCAGATGGTCAACATGGAAATCAGATTGATTCTATTCTTTGCAGCCAAAGATAGAGAAGCTCTATACAGTCAACAAAAACAAGACCAGGAGCTGACTGTGGCTCAGATCATGAGCTCCTTATTGCCAAAATCAGACTTAAATTGAAGAAAGTAGGGAAATTGAAGAAAGTAGGGAAAACCGCTAGACCATTCAGGTATGACCTAAATGAAATCCCTTATGATTATACAGTGGAAGTGAGAAATAGATTTAAGGGTCTAGATCTTAAAGATAGAGTGCCTGATGAACTATGGAATGAGGTTCATGACATTGCATGGGAGACAGGGATCAAGACCATCCCCATGGAAAAGAAATGCAAAAAAAAAAAAAACATGGCCTACAGAGACTAAAATGATTTGGCCCATGTTATTTCTTAGAGTGGGTTTTACAGTTTTTCCCCTCAAATCAAGTCCATCTAGAACTTCAGAATATGACTTTATTTGGAAATAAAATCTTTGCAGATGTAGCTAGTTAGGATGAGATTAGACTGCATTAGGGTAGACCTTAGTCAAAGACTTTCCTTATAAGAAGGGAAAAAGAACAAAAACACAGACACACAAGAAGTAGTGGGTGGTGGAGAAATAATGCCGAGAAGGAAGAGATTGGATCAGTGCATCTGCAAACTAAGGCATGTCTAGAATTGCTAGTAACCACTAGAAGCTAGGAGAGAGGAATGAAACAAACTCCCTCAAAACTCCCAGAAGCAATCAACCTGCCAACACCTATATTTCAGACTTCTAGCCTCCAGAACTTCGAGAGAATACATTTAGGTTGATATGAGCCACTCTTTAATTAACTTTGTGATGGAGAGCAGCCAAGATGGTAGAGTAGGAAGACCCTGAGCTCACTTCCTTCCCGGGGCACGTCAGAATTACTATTTACAGAGGAAACTATTGATGAGAAAAACTGCAAGATTAGCAGAAAAGATCTTCTACAACTAAAGATATAAAGAAGGAACCACAATGAGACAGGTAAGAGGAGTGGAGAAGCAATATAGTGAATCCCCAAACTCTTGGATGGTTCACCACAAAGAGGAGATAATTACAATTACAAGAGACTCTCCCCAAGAAGTAGTCAGAGCCCCACATTGGGCTCTCCAGCCAGGCATCATGCACTGGGAATAGGAGCTCCCAGATTGTTTGGCTTTAAATTCAGTATTTACTTCTGGAAGACCCAGTGGGCTGTGGGAAATAGAGACTGCTCTTAAATGGCACACACGGTCAATCTTAAGGGAGATCAACCCAGAATATTCATTGGAAGGACTAATGCTGAAGCTGAAGCTCCAGTATTTTTGGTCATCTGATGCGAACAGATGACTCATTGGAAAAGTCGCTGACTGTGGGAAAGATTGAGGGTAGGATAAGAGGGTGTCAGAGGATGAGATGGCTGGACAGAATCATTGATGCAATGAACTTGGGCAAACTCAAGGAGATGGTGAGGGACAGGGAGGCCTGGAGTGCTGCAGTCCATGGGGTCGGAAAGAGTCAGACATGACTGGGCAACTGAACAACAACAACAACAACAACAAAACCTTGCACATTCTGGGGGTCTGGGGCAGAAGCAGCAATCTGTAAGGTACCCAGGTCAGACTCACCTGCTGATCCTGCAGAGTGTACCAGAGAAGTAGAAGGCAGCTGGGGCTGGGCCTGGGGGTACAAACACTAACAACAGCCTTTTGGAGGAGCTCCTTCTACAGCATGGACACTGGTGTTGGCAAGCACCATTTGTGATCCTCCCTCCTGGTTAACACAGGGACCCAGTCCTACCCATCAGCTTATCAGCACCAATACTGGGACACTTCAGGGCAAACAGAGGGCCCAGCAGAGACAAAGCCCCATCCACCAGCAGTCCTACTGCATAAGGACTCCTCAGGCCGTAGATGCCCCAGGACTCAGGCCTGTCCACCAGAAGGTCCAGGACTCAGCCTCACATATCAATATGCTGGCACCAACCCAAAAAACACAAGGCCCTGCAGCCAGAGGCCCTGGGTCCTGGCTCCAGTGACCAGTGGCTGGTACTAGATGCAGGACCTGACCTCATCCACCAGTGGCTAGGCACCACCCCAGGACCCAACCTCACATACCATTGGGTGGGCACCAGCCCCATGACCCTCTAGGTTCTGATCCCGTCCACAAGCAGGCCAAAACCAGCTGTGGAACATGCTGGATGACACACCAGCCATGTTAGGAATTGACTCTATCCACTCAGCTTCTGGGCCCCCAAAGGCACCTATATAGAGCCAAAGATCTAGGAACTGGCTCAACCTACCGATGATCCAGCACTAGCTCTGGGACCCCCTTGGGCCTGGCCCCAGCAACGAGCAGGTCTACACCAGCTTTAAGATACTGTGGACCCCTCAGCCAGTTGCTCCAGGATGCACCCCCACTCATAAATATGCTTATATCAGTTCTGGGACATCTCCCACTTTGCAGACAGCCATGTTTGATACTTGCCTCACCCACCAGCAGTCTGACATTAGATCTAAGACCCCCAGCCCAGCAACCACCCACTCTGGAACCTGACTCCACGTTCCAATAGGCCAGTACTAGCCCTGGGACCTGTGGAGGCCCACAGCTACTAGCCTTGTGACCTGGCCCACTCACAGGCAGCTGGCAGCCTCCAAACAAGGCAGGGCCTGGCAACCATCTAACAGGACTAGGGGCCAGCCATGCCTATAAGACAGTATGCAATAGTCAGCCTACCACTGAAACATGTATGCTATCATGTAAGAATCGAATCACCAGTCTATGTCTGATGCAGGATACAGCATGCTTGGGGCTGGTGCACAGGGATGACCCAGAGGGATGTTGTGGGGAGGGAGGTGGGAGGGGGTTCATGTTTGGGATCGCATGTACACCCGTGGTGGATTCATGTCAATGTATGGCAAAACCAATACAGTATGGTAAAGTAAAATAAAGTAAAAATAAAAATTTAAAAAATAAATAAACAAACAAACAACAACAACAACAACAAAATAGTCAGCCTACCACAACAGGATTCACTCAGCACAAACAGAGTGTACCCCTAGAGTATACAGCTCTGGTAACAACAGGGGAGTATATTGACGGGGCACATATGACATCACCTATAAAAGGCCACTTTTCCAAAGTCAGGAAACATAACCAATCTATCAAATACCTAGAAATAAAAACAGCAAACTGGGCAAAATTAAACTACAGAGGAATATGTTCCAAATTAAGAAACAGGATAATACCTCAGAAGAACTAAGTGAAATGGAGATAATCAAGATACCTGACAAAGAGTTAAATGTAATGATCAAAGAATACAGGGGGGAAATGGATGAAAACAGTAAGAAGTATTTAAAAAGATAGAAAACAAAGAAAAACTAGGACTAAAAAATAGAGTAGATTAGATGATACAGGGGAACAGATCAGTGAGCTGAAAGACAAAACTAGTGGAAATCACTGAAAGCATTATAGAAAAAAAATAATAAAAGGAAATGAGGGCAGTTGAAAAGACTTCTAAGATAATATCAAGCATGCTGCTGCTGCTGCTGCTGCTGCTGCTAAGTCGCTTCAGTCGTGTCCGACTCTGTGCAACCCCATAGACGGCAGCCCACCAGGCTCCCCCATCCCCGGGATTCTCCAGGCAAGAACACTGGAGTGGGTTGCCATTTCCTTCTCCAATGCATGAAAGTAAAAAATGAAAGTGAAGTCACTCAGTCATGTCTGACTCATAGCGATCCCATGGACTGCAGTCCACCAGGCTCCTCCGTCCATGGGATTTTCCAGGCAAGAGTACTGGAGTGGGGTGCCACTGCCTTCTCCAATATCAAGCATATTAACATTCAAAATATAAGAATCCCAAGGGAAGAAAAGAAAAGAAAGGGGCAAAGAACATATCTGAAGACGTAACAGCCGAAAACTTGCCTAACCAAAAACAGACATCCAAGATATCAAAGCCACCTAAGTGCCTATCACTAGATGAATGAATAAAAAGATGTGATTTATACCTATATAAAATGGAATATTACTCAGCCAGAAAAAAATAATGAAATCTTGCTCTTTGTGATAACATGGATGGACCTAGTGGATTTTATGCTAAGTATAATGATTCAGAGAAAGAGAAATATTATATGACTTCACTTATATATGGAATCTAAAAAAAAAGCAAATGAACAAACGTAACAAAACAAAAAGAGAGTTAAAGATAAATAGAACAAACAAGTGTCTGCCAGAGGAGGGTTGTGGGGGAAAAAAGAAATAGATTAGGGAGATTAACAGTTACAAACTTCTAGTTGCAAAATAAATGAATCACGAGTATGAAATGTACAGGGTGGGGAATATAATCAATAAGTAACATCTTTGTATGACATAGCACAACTATATTTATCATAGAGATCATTTTGAAATGTATAGAAAAAAATCACTGGATTGTGTAACAGGAACTAACATAGTGTTATAAATCTATTTCACTTCAAACAAACTCAGAAAACAGATCAGATTTGTGGTTACCAGAAACAGAGGAAGAGGGGAGGGGGAATTGGATGAAGACAGCCAAAAGGTACAGAACTTCCGGTACATTACAACATGATGTAATGCACAACATGATTAATGCTGCTGAGTATTATATCTGCAAGTTGTTAAGAGTAAGTCCTATGTGTTCTCCTCACACACACAAAGATCATTTTCTATTTTCTTTAGTTTTGCATCCATATGAGGTTATGGATAGTCACTAAACTTATTGTGATGATAATGTCATAAAGTAAGAGAGTCAAATCATTATGCTGTATATCTTAAGCATACACAGAACTGCATGTCAATTATATCTCAATAAAAACTAGATGAAAAAATGTTTGTGGTACTATACTATGGCATCCCTAGGAAATTAACATACTTCTTTAATCTCACCCCTTCTACCCTTCCCCTTGGTCATTCTACTCCAGCTACAACCTACTTGCCTGCCCTTGAACACCTAGGCACACTCTTGCCTCAAAGCTTTTTTATTTTCTGTTTTCCAACCCTGAAACACCCTTTCCCTAGATGCTTACATAACTCTTCCACTCCTGCCCTGTGTTTGCTCAAAAGTCACCTTGAAATGATGTCTTATATATTTATTGATAAAAATTCAACAGCATTCTCTTTCTTCTTTACAGTTTTATTTATCAACCTAGAAGCTTTCACCTCCCAGAAGTCTATGCAATTTATTTATTTTTAAAATTGTCTTTCTCCTTGTACCATAATATAAGCATAATGAAAGAAATAATTTTTCCACTTCTTTCATTGACATATCTGCAATGTCCATACCTGTGCTTGGCACATCATAAGACTTGTTTCTCCTGTTTACTTTTTTCAATGATTTATTTGTATCAATTTATGCTCACATAGATTGACATTATACTTTGGGTTATAATGCAATATACATTATCTGTTAAATTTTTTTTGCTAAAAAATATTCTGGTTTGGCCTTTGGGAGCTCTTTCAGGTTGACCCATTAACATGGTCCTATCCTCGTGTTTTTTGAGTACTTTCTTCCTCTCTGGCACTATACAATGATACAAGTCCATGTCATATTTTCTTTGCCCCAGCCCTAAAACCAGCCATTTATTTCAGCATAATAAGAAACTTTATTATGTCTCTCAACAATTGGAAGAGAAAGAAGACAAAAATTAGTTAGGATATATTAATAGAAGATGTGAATGGCAAAATAAAGGAATTTGTTCCAAAGGACATATACACAGGACTGAACTAACAATTGTAACCTTCACATTTTTTTCAAGCACAGAAGAAATAATTCTGAAGAATGACCAACTACTAGGCCACATGTGTAAACAAAATCCAATAAATTCAGAGAACTGTGTCAACTGGACATGTCTGCTAAACCCAATGCAACAAATGTTAAAATCAATTGTAAACATACGGTTCTTCAATCTTACACAGCCATGAAAATTCAAAAGCATTCCTCTAAATGACTGATAGGTCAAAGAAGAAATCATAATAGAAATATAAAAATACTTATAATTGAACAACAAAAATATGACAAGCTACAGCTTGTTGAATCCAACTAAGTAGCACATAGAAATATGAAGCCTTAATTGCTTTCATTAGGGAAAAACTTTTCAAAAATCAATGATCTAAGCATGCAAATAACACATTTAGAAAGGTCATCAAAATAAAGCCAAGCAAGCATAGAGAAAGAAATAAAGGTTAGAGCAGAAAATAATGAAACGGCAACCAAATATGGAATAAAAAGATCAAAACAAATGTTGGTTTATTTAAAAAGATAAAAAGAGAGAAGCAAGAGTAATGAAGAGAAAATTAGAGCATTTAGGAGAAAACACAGTAAAAATGCTAGCATTTAAAAATATAACCGACAGATGTCGAGAAACTAAACAGATTAGACATTATGAACAACTGAATTTTAAAAATATGAAATTAAAAAATTCCTAAAAAAATATAACATAACTGACTACAGAAGAAATAGGCATCCTAAGAGGCCTAATTAATTAAAGAAATTGAACCAACTGAAATTTTCTTATCAAGAAAACAGGAAGTTCGGATAAAAATTAAGGTAACACTAATAAACTTTCAAAGACAGGTATTCCAATTTAATACAAATTCATCCAGAAATTACAAGAGAAAATTCCTCAATTCACTTTATGGGGCTATTATAACCTAACAAAGAACCAGAAGATTAAATAATAGTTAATTTCATCCATGAACATAGACAAAAAAACAATTTTAAACCTTAGTAAATCAAATCCAATAATGTTTTAAGAAGATTAAATTATGACCAAATTGGTTTACTATATTCAACACTGCAAGTTAATTTTAAATCAGAAAACAAAAAATTTATTGAATATATATACCATGAATACATTAAAGCAGAAAAATGACATGATCATCTTGGTAGATGAGAAAATCATTTTTTATAAAATGTATTATCTTTTTATGACATCAAAAAGCATAGAAGGCAATGCTAGAAATAATATTGCTTAATCTGATCAGAGGGTAACTACCAAAACCCACCATAAACATCAAACATAATGGTGAAATGTTGAAAGCATTCCCAATACTGTAAAATAAAAGATATCTGCTAGAACTAATTCTCTGCAGCATTGTATTAGAAATTCTTTAACACAGAGCTTAAGGGAAAAAATGAAAGTTACAAGAATAAGAAATGGATAAACCAGATATTGCTAATACTTGGAAATGCTGTCATTGGCTGGGCAGAAACCCTAAAAAGAAACTACAGACAGACATTTGGGAATTCTAAAAGATTTTAACAGTGTTGGTGAAGATGTTGTTGAACAGAAAATATGCACAAAAAATTTGCATTTCTGGACATCAGCAACAGTTTGAAATTTTGTTTGAAAATGTAACTCTAAAAATACAATCACTTATTATAGCAACAAAAATAAAAGGTAGCTAGGAATAAATCTAAGAAAAGATGTGCACTCTTTTTATAGATAGAACTATAAAACTTTATTAAAAGCTGTTAAAAAATCTAACCCAAATAGAGTGATAAACCATGTTCTTGGATAGAAAGATTCAAACTCATAAAGCTGTCAATTCTCTCAACTTGATCTACACATTTAAGGCAATTCCAATCAGAATCCCAATAGGATTTTTCTTCTTACAGAACTTGGCAAGCTGATTCTAAAATTCATGTGAAGGAGCAAAGAGCCAAATTACACAAAATATTCCTAAGAAAATAATGTTGGAGTATTTGCCCTACTGACTACCAATACTTTATTTTAAAGCTATGGTTATTAAGTCAGTTTGGTGCATCATAAGTAAAATAGACCAGTGAAATATGGAACACCCAAATAGACCCACATGCATATGGAAACTGACTTATCACAAAGATAGTATTATAAAGCAGTAGGAAAAGTATAGACTTCCTAACAAATGGTTTTAAGACAATTGCTTATCTATATGAAAATAAAAATGGATCTCTACCATACATCATATATAAAAATCAATTCCTAGAGAATTAAAAATAAAAGTAAAAAATAAACTCATAGACTACTTTGAAATAATCTAGGAAAATATCTTCATAAATGTGTACTAGGAAAATATTTCATAAAAAGAATCAAAAAACACAAACAACTATTAAGGAAAAGATTGATAAATTTGACTTTAAAGAACTGCTAATCAGAAGAAGAACATTTATGTATGTGCTTGGGGCGGCGGGGATAGAGTTTACACAAAAGCACATACACACATGCACAAACACACAGGAACCAAAGGATTAGTAGGTATGGATTATCAAATCTTCAGATTGTTATGATAAAGACAAATAAACTGGCCAACAGAAGGAGGAAAAGACTTGAACAAACATTTCATAGAAAATAAAACACAAATGACCTCTAAACATTAAAAAAAAATGCTCTTCTTCATTAGTAATAATAAAATGTAAATTAAAATCAAATATAAGCTTCATATTTTATATACTCTGTGATATACATATAAAACGAAGTTCACAAAACTTTTTGTTTAAAAAAATCACTTTGTTATTAACGTAGAAAACTGATTGAGAAAAGGTGGGACCAGTATATTCAGAATATTATCACCATGAACAAGAAACAAAGGATGACTACACTCTTAAGGCAATACTAAAGAGAGAAAAAGGAGAGGAAATTCTAAAGAGTGATATGAAGAAAGACCTTATCCTATCCACCACTTATCCTTAGTCCCTAGAGCAATATCCAGCACACAGTGCTATCTAACATTTGCTAACTTAGTAAATACATTTAATGATTGATAAAATATGAGAAACATGAGGAATGAAATAACCAATGGAATCTACAATGATTAGCAAGTTATTTTCCATTTTGTTATTTTCACAAGTATAAAATTATACCTCCAAACATTTTTAATTTTTATACCTGGATAAATAAAGAGGTTGATCTCCATATGCTTCATCACTAATGAGGTAGAAATCTTCCATATGCTTGCTTATAGTTGTATCTATTTTTTTCAATTATGTCTTTTGCCAATTTATTTATTGAACTTTTCACACTTTATAGAATAATGTTGATATGAATCTTTGTCTCTTATTCAACTAATACTTCTAAATGTTCTGTTTTTAAACTATTTTTAAAGATTTGTAAATTTTCTAAATATTTTTAAATCTTGATTTCCATTTTTGCTTTGTTACATTTATTTTAACCTTACAAATAGCTTAAATGTTTATTTGATTGGACATGATAATTTTTTCATGTGCTACATGGAACAGTATCAACTCTCCAAAATTTAGTAATTTTTCTCAACTCTAATCAAAACTTGGTATACAATAATCTAGATTATTTTGTTTGACTTTTATACTTTATCTACTGACACATATATTTGGGTTTATGTTAGGTATGAATTTGGTTTATATTTATCCAGATTCCTACAATCTTTCCAATTCCACTGTACTGTCACATAAAAACATATTACACAGATTAATGCCATTTCCTGAGTTTTCTGTGCTATTGCATTAATCCATATTTCTATTCTTGAACTTAATTGCAGCTTTATAATCAACTGTCTGTTCTCTCTCCTTTACTGACTCCTCCTTCACCGCATACGAAGAACTGCTGCTCCCTGAAGCAACTCCTGGTCTTTCTTCCAGGTCTCATCTATTCCCATGGCTTGTACTCACACGTTGACACATTCCTCACAGTCTCTAGCCCAAATCTTCTTTGAGCTCCAGATGCATGACCAACTGGGCATTTATTCAAGATGTCTTAGAGGGATATCAAGAGTAACATGTCCAAACAAACCACAGTTTTATTCCCTTTTTCCTCAAACATAGTTCTGTATTCCTTGTCTGTACAAGGAAGTATCTTTGCCTCAGTTACTCAAGATCACGTGATCAAAAACCTGGGCGTGCACACTTCCTTCTGATTTATTACAAACATCCAGGCTATCACCGAGTTCTATCTATTCTCTTTAAAACTGCTTTCCAAATAACAAAAACAACAGCAGGGAATTAATACTAAAAAGTGTGTCAGTTCAGGTCCCCAGGAAGCAGGTAGGATTAGAAAGAGATTATTGGGGAAAACTCCTGGAGGGGAAAGTGGATGCAAGCCAGGAGGCTGGGAGAGGACTCTGACCAAGACACAGGAAAACCTATGTGAAGGAGGGAGGAAGAGAGGGAAGGAAGGTTGAGTAGAAACTCCTTAGACCACAATGCAGTCCTAAAAAATGTTTTGAAAACCCAATGGGGAGTCCTCAAGATAAATCCACTGTTCAGAGGTGTCCCACATCTCCCAGCAAAGGACCTGCCTTAGTATCGCCACCACGCTCAGTTACTAGCTAAAAGCAACCCAGGGAAATGTGGCCTTGGTGGAAATGCAGTGATAGATTTCAGACCACAGCAGCTGAGGCTGTTACTCTCCCTGCGGTTGAAGACCTGAAAGGCAAATTTTCATAAATGGTTCAGAGGCTCTGAGTAATTTGCCACAATTTCACAGAAGAAAAAATAGGAAGCCATTATTCAAACCCATGCAGTGTGACTTCACAACTCACACAATTGACCGCCATGCAAAGCTTTCTCCCTTGACCACCTTTATGTCAAAGTATATTGGAACATATGTCTAACTCACTTCCTTATTTTTCAGCCTTCTTTATCAATCCATCCTTCCACAAGAAGCCAAACAATATTATTAAATAGGAATTCTGAATGCTGCCCTCCTTCTCAAAGTTATTCAATGCCTTTTACACACTTCCAGAATAAAATTTAAAGTTCCTAACACAGCATATAGTCCTAATTATCTGATGTCTATCTACCTCTCAAGCTATATTTTCTAACATTATTTTCAACTTTACAAAAATATTTATTCCTCCATTCTTCACTTGTCTATTCAATAAGTGTTAGTGGAACATCTACCACGTGTGACAATTCTGTCTTAAGAACAAGAAATTTACTGAAGCTAGATGATGACGTCCCTAGTCTCATGGTACTTATGTTCTCTTTAGCGAGACATAAGTACCAAATTAACAAATTCAGAGAGGGATAAATGTTATGAATAAAGTAAGTCAGAAGACTGTTATAGGAGTAACTAGACTGGGAAGGTGTTCAAGAAAGGCTTGAATAATAAGAAACCAACTTTTGAAAGTCTGGAGGAGAACATTCTAGCAGAGGGAACACAGGTAAAGACTAAGGAGAACGGTTCAAGAAACAGAAAGAAGGCCAACGTGTCTGAAAAGTAACAGACAGGAGGAATAGATCAGGAGAAAGGTTTGGCACTGTGAAGTCAAAAGCGGGTACTAGGCAAAGGATTGATGTAACTGGATTTTTATGTTTTAAAAAGAACACTTTAGCCACTGGATAAAAAGCGAATTGCAAGGAACAAAGACAAGAAAGGAAGTCGTAGGTACCGGGACATATCACACTTGCCTATGTCTCTCTATTTTACACCTTCAGCAAAATTTTTCTCATCTTTTAGATCTCAACCAAAATAGCAGGTCTGTGAAGCCTTCTCTCATTCACCCAGGAAGATCTGAGTACTCCTTCCTCAGCATCCCATTGCATCAGAGGAAATCAGAGCAAATTGTCAGAGTCCTCATCCTTTGGAAGGATCAAAGAACAATGTACATTTCTGGCATCTGTGTTATTTTTCTTTATTTATTAGAGAAAATATTGGTGTTGGGTACTCTGTCTCAATTTACTCCAGCTCCTAAAGTTGAAGCTGAATGAAAGAATCAGTTGCACTCTTAAAGAGGTCAAAGTCTTTTCTATATAAAGCCAGCATGCTAGAGCAAATTTATCCTAACACTCAGCACATATATGCCAAAAGGGGAGCTTTAAAATATTAAGTGCTAGGGCTTCCCTGGTGGTCCAGTGGTTAGAATCCACCTGCCAATGCATGGGACATGGGTTTGATCCCTGGTAAGAAGATGCCATATGCTGCAAAGCAACTAAGTCCATGCACCACCAACTATTGAGCTGAGCTCTAGAGCTTGGGAGCAACAACTACTGAGTCCACACACCTGTGATCTGCAACAAGAGAAGCCACCACAGTGAGAAGTCTGTGCACCACAACTAGAAAGTAGCCTCTGCTCTCCCCAACTAGAGAAAAGCCCACGTAGCAGTGAAAACCCAGCACAGCCAAAATACAAATAAATAAATGTGTGTATTAGTTGCTCTGCTGCTGCTAAGTCGCTTCAGTCGTGTCCGACTCTGCGCGACCCCATAGACGGCAGCCCACCAGGCTCCCCCGTCCCTGGGATTCTCCAGGCAAGAACACTGGAGTGGGTTGCCATTTCCTTCTCCATTGCATGAAAGTGAAAACTGAGAGTGAAGTCGCTTAGTTGTGTCCAACCCGCAGCGACCCCATGGACTGCAGCCTTCCAGGCTCCTCCGTTCATGGGGTTTTCCAGGCAAGAGTACTGGAGTGGGATTGTTAGTCACTCAGCTGTGTTCAACTCTGTGACCCCATGTACTATGGCCCACCTCTGTCCATGGAATTCTCTCTGGCAAGAATACTGGAGTGAGTTCTCTAATAAATAAATAAAGTGCTAAAATAAATGGCTCCAGGATAGTATTTTGTGTTTATTGCTTTTAATGCTGATCTCAGCACTATGTAACAGATAGTATCCTAGACAGCTACAGATTTCATATTAAAACCCTCCCAATGGTCCTGAGAGAGATATCTCCCCACTACTGTCATTACTGAGCAAATATCTTTCAAGTACTGATACATGCGAACTTGCATATTTATAAAGTTTGGACTTCCCAGCATTCAAATTCAGTCTTCAACCAGAAGTGTTTATTTGATGGTTTCTTATACTAGAAATATAGTTTTTCTCTGCCTTTCCTAACAAGTTTTTTATTTCTCTCTTTTGTGCTCAGAAAATTCCCTTGTGGATTTTCTCATCCCCTAGTCATTGTCAAACCCAAATCCTTCTTACAGGCATCAAAATCTAGATGTCAAATCCACAGTTAAAAAGCAATTTCTTCCTGGCATTTCCCAATGAGAATTGCAGTGGACTTACAGAACTCATGTTGGGAAATATTATGGAAACCTACAGGTATTACACCTTTTCTTCCAAGACTTCAGAATCTCTGAAAACATAGCCATGTATGTTTAATGCCTACATGCCCTCTGCCATCCAGTTTCTGTGGGTTTAAATGGATTCTTCAACCCTCTCCCTTAACAGTCAAGTGAAAAGCTGCACTGAAACTCCAACCATCTAATTTAGAAATGACACTGGAAACAGGTTCCTTGCTTAATATGGTGTTTCCCCTCCACCACCCTCCTAATGAATGAGCCATCGTTTGCTTCATTGTCCAATCATTGCAACTTTGAGTTGCCACAAATGAGAAGGCCTGTGCATGAATGCAGTTTCCTACATGGGAAAAGCAGCACAGACTCACTAAGTTGTTCAGGGCCAGCTGTCAAATCAGAGATGAAAGGACTGATTTTTAGGAGTTCACAGAGCAGATGAGGAAAACACTTTTAAAGTGCTGTCAAGGTGTGGCTGTCCTTGAAGAAATGGCTTCCTGACAGCTGCTGGTGCCTTCCTTCCTGCCAATGTTTAATTTCTCTCAGAGAGGCAGGGCTTTAATTAGGTTCCTAGGGCAACCAGCTCTGTATCTTTGACCTTATCAAGGATGCAGGATTTCAAAGCCCAGGCTTAGATAGGTTTCCCTTCATTACTGATCAAAAGTCTCTCCAGGAACACTCCTGAGCTCAGACCTCAGTCCCTCAGATGCAAAAGCTGCCTTGTCTTCCTTCTAATGGGTAGTTTCACACCAGTCCCTGTCATTTCCAGGTTCTTCAAGGGAGAGGGAGTGTTCAGGGAGCAGAATTCAGATGCAATTCGTATGAGAAACTTTTCATGTCAGAGGCTACTTGCATACATCACTGGAAGGCCTTCTACTTTTGGAAGAGGTTCTTATCTGGTTTACTTGCTTGATTTTCAAATATATAGCATTCTGAGTCACAGAATTCCTATAATTGAATAAGAAGGCTACTTTCAACCTGGTTGAGCCATAGTAATTTCTCTAAAAAGACAGATGTTGAATTTTAATAATAGAATTTTTGGCATGTAAAATTAAGCACAGAGCATCTGCTTTTACAATGCCAACATCTGTTTCTTTGACAGCCCTGCCTTCCCTTCTGCTGGATCCAACTGTGAATTTGTTTTAGAATCTGATATAAAAAACAGATAAGATTGTTTTTGATATGATACATTCTATAAGGCCAGCATAAACTAGGATGGCAGGATCAAACTCTCATTCTAGAAGGAAAAAAAAATGTCATGATACTCATATTTTTACTGAAATGAAAAAATTCAGAATTTTTCAAGAGTGACATTATTTATAAATGACATTGTGCATTCTGTGACTTTCTTTTGGAAAGCTTTTTGAAAAGTTATTTAAAAGGCAACTATTTAAGGCTGTTATTAGTAGTATCATTCAATATATGTCAGTCACATAACATCAAGCAATTTAAAAAAATAAGAAATTCACCCAAGAAAAGAAATTTCCTTGATTAGATGCTCTAAAAAAAGAGAAATTAAAATAACTAAATATACAATACAGTTTTATAGTAAGAAGAAAATTATCATTAGGTAACCATAATGATGTTGTACTAAAGGAAAGCAAACACTTGGTTCAATAACGGACTGCCTAACTTCCTAACCATACACTGCTTTAATTCTCATGCATTTACATGTTCACTTATCAGGTGTCATTAAAGTCTAATTCTGTACCAGGTGTTAGGGATGTAGAAGTAACTAAGGCAAATATAGGCCCTGCCCTTATAAGGTATAGCCCAGTGGGGAGAACATACATTTAACATATAAAACTATAAGTAAATATTTAATTATAAATTTTGTTAAGTACTTTGAGGAAAAACTACAAATTGCTCCAAAATAAAAGTAGAGGGATGGTACAGAATTATTTTAGAGTATTTAAAATTATTATTCAAGGATGGCATTCAGAGGAAGGGTCATTTAACCCAAAACTAGAAGAATGAGTAGATATTACTAATGAGAAAGTAAGTCTTCAGTCGAAAAACCTAGAACACTTAAGAAACTGAAAAAGGCCAATGTGGCTAGAAAATTTAATGAGTAAGGCAGAGACAGATGCAATGAGACTGGACAGTTACAACCGAATCCATGTAGATCCTAGCAATCATCTCAATCTTGCCATAGGGTTAGAAGACATTACTGTTCTTGGCATGGAAGAACAACAAGGCCTCAAAGTTCACTGGCTGGTAGCACAACTTTTCTGCTATACATTCCCTGCTCATATGCTTATGACCACAATGCCAACTGTATATCCCAGGATGAATAATGGGTCACTGCCATTTTACTTCTTGCCTGGGCCTTATACTGGACTTCCATCAAGGTAACCAGTTCTGTTGGGCCTGGGGTCATCCTGGCACTGGCAGTACCTCTAAGCTGATCATCAAACCTTGACACTATTCTCCTATGCTCTGCTGCTAAGTCACTTCAGTCGTGTCCGACTCTGCAACTCCATAGACAGCAGCCCACCAGGCTCCCCCGTCCCTGCAGTTCTCCAGGCAAGAACACTGGAGTGAGTTACCATTTCCTTCTCCAATGCATTAAAGTGAAAAGTGAAAGTGAAGTCGCTCAGTCGTATCCAACTCTTAGCGACCCCATGGACTGCAGCCTACCAGGCTCCTCCATCCATGGGATTTTCCAGGCAAGAGTACTGAGTGGGGTGCCACTGCCTTCTCCACTCCTATGCTCTAGGATTACAAAAATAGCAATTCATTCAAGTTCCTAGAAGCTACAGGAATGGCACAGGAAAACCTGAACATCTGGTTTCAGAAACAGCATACACTATAGACTTACTTATTTTGAGTCCATTGCAGCTTTCAGGACTTTACATCTATTCCCTCAAATGCTCATCTATTCACATGACTCAGCTATTCTCTTCCTACCTATGTCTCCCTACTTCTCCACCAGCATTAGCACCCCCTCTGTGTCCATTATCCTGTGTGTATTGCTTTTATTCCCTCATAACTTCAGCTTTACATGACTCTGCCACTTTTTCTTAGTATTCTCCAGAGGTGGAATCAGATAGGCTTAATTTGTCTTTTTGCACCAGACAAGCCTGGATCAGTGTCATCCCTTAATTTCAACAGCTATGTCCAAAGGTCCTAGAGCCTGATATCAGAAAACATTGCTGTCCTTCCAGATTTCAACCTATACTGTAAAGCTATAGTAACTAAAACCTGTATGATACTAGCAAAAAAAAAAAAATACAGTAGTGTCCTCTTATCCATTACATACATATTCCAAGACCCTTAATGGATGCCTGAAACTGCAGTTAGTACCAAACCATATATATATATATATATATATATATATATATACACATATATATACATACACATGTATATATACACATACACACACACTATGTTTTTATTATATATATTAATACTATGTTTTTATTATATATATACATATATATATATATATATATACACACTATGTTTTTTCCTACACATACATACCTATGGTAAAGTTTAATTTATATATTAGGTAAGAGAACATTTGAAATGCCAGCTTCACTACTCTTGCACTTTGGGCCCATTATCAAGTAAAACAAAGGTTCCTTTCAACCCAAGAATTGTGATACTGGACAGCTGATCGGATAAATGAGATGACTACTAGGTGACTAACAGAAAGAGAGGCTAGACAAAGAAATAATTCATATCCAAGGCAGGATGGAGTGGGATGGAATGAGATTTAACCACTCTACTCAGAGCAACATGCAGTTTAAAACTATGAATTGTTTGTTTCTGGAATTTTTAATTTAATATTTCCTAACTGCAGTTGATTGCAGGTAATTAAGACCTTGGAAAATAAGCCTGTGGATAAGGGAGTACATTAGCGATAAAGAATGAAATTGGATTGCTCTTCTATCACTCACATAAATTAACTTTAAATGGATTGAAGACTTAAAAATAAGACCTGAAACCATAAAACTCCTAGAAGAAAACATAGGAGAAAACTGTTTGACATTGGTCGTGGCAACAGTTTCCTAGACATGACACCAAAATCAAAAGCAATAAAAGGAAAAATTAATAAGTGGCACTACATGAAACTAAAAAGCTCAGCATAGTGAAAGAAGCCATCAACAAAAAGAAAATGCAATCTACAGAAAGAGAGAGAGTATTGCAAATCATATGTCTGATAAGGGGTTAACATCCAAAAACTACAAATAATGCATACAACTCAACAGTAAAAAAAATATATAAAAATCCCTTTTAAAATGTGCAGAGGAACTGAATAGACATTAAAAAAAACAAAATACATGCAAATCTCCAAAGGGTACATGAAGAAAAATGTTCAACATCACTAACCATCAGGGAAATGCAAATCAAAACCACACTGAGATAAACTGATATCTACTGGAAAGTCTTTCATCAAAAAGATAAGAAATAAGTGTTAGTGAGGATGTGGGGGCAGGGGGAACTCCTGTGCACTGTTAGTAGAAATGTATATTGTTACAACTACTATGGAAAACAGTATGGAGGACCCTCAAAAACTTAAAAATAGAACTAATATATGATTCAGCAATCCCCCACCTGAATGTTTATCTGAAGGTAATTGAAACTTTATATCAAAAAGATTCATGCACTCCCATGTTCACTGAAGCATTATTTAGAATAGGCAAGATATGGAAATACCCAAATATCCATCCATGGATGAATGGATAAACAATGGAATATTACTCAGCCATGAGAATAAAAAAGAAATTTTGCCATTTGCAACAATACAGATGGAACTTGAGGGCATTATGCTAAGTGAAATAAGTCAAATAGAGAAAGACAAATACTGTATAACCTCACATATGGAAGCTAAAAAAGCCAAAGTTACAGAAACAGAGAATAAAATGATGGTTTCCAGAGACTGAGGGGTGGGAGAAATGGGGAGATACTGGTCAAAGGTATACAAAATTCTGGATATAAGATGAATAAGTTCTTGGGATCTAATGTACAACATGGTGATTATAGTTAGCAATACTGTATTTTATATTTGAAAGTTTCTAAGAGTTTTGTGTTCTTGTCATAAAAAGGAAATAGTAATTATGTAAACTGATGGCTGTGTTAACTAACCATACTGTGATAATCATTTCATGGTACTTAAGTACATAAAATCAACACAATGCTTGAACTTGTACAATGCTGTATGTCAATTATATCTCAAAAAAGCTGGAAAAAATTTTAAAATACGACTGCCAATGAGTTGTCTGTTCAGCATGCTGCTGCTGCCACTAAGTAGCTTCAGTCGTGTCCGACTCTATACGACCCCATAGACGGCCACCCACCAGGCTCCTCCGTCCCTGGGATTCTCCAGGCAAGAACACTGGAGTGGGTTGCCATTTCCTTTTCCAATGAAGGAAAGTGAAAAGTGAAAGTGAAGTTGCTCAGTCGTGTCCAACTCGTAGCGACCCCATGGACTGCAGCCTACCAGGCTCCTCTGCCCATGGGGTTTTCCAGGCAAGAGTACTGGAGTGAGTTGGCATTGACTTCTCCTCTGTTCAGCATAGATTGTATCTATTTGTTATATACTTAGTCACTCAGTCATGATTCTTTACTGTCTGAGTCACCAGGGAAGCCCAAGAATACTAGAGTGAGTAGCCTATCCCTTCTTCAGGAGATCTTCCCGACCAAGGAATCGAACTGGGGTCTCCTGCATCACAGGTAGATTATTTACCAGCTTAGCTACCAGTGAAGCTCAGATTTTAAAACACAGCATTAGTTAAAACCTTTTTTACCTCAAGTTCTTCATTTGGAAAATGAGGGCAATGACACATTTACCTCCTCCAAAATTGTGTTGTAATTATAATGAATAAGTGAGATTATATTGAATTAACATGCTTTGCACAGCAGAGAAACAACCAACACCATAGAATGAGAGAAAACATATTTTCTCAGGTTTTAAAATCACCTAAAAAAGTTTAAAGTCATATACTGTGGTTCAGGCATTATTATACCTAAAATACTATTATTGTCATGACCAAATTAAAGATATAACAATAGAATTCTACCATATTGCTATAATATATTAAAGGATAAGGAAAATACTTGTGATCTTCAATCTCTTTCAACATTATCTCACTTGTCCCTGTATCTTTTATTATTATATTTGTGTATATATCTGTCTCCTCCACTAGACCATTAATTCAGCAAATATTTTTGAGCCAGATACTATGCTAGGAATTAGATATGCAACACTAGGCAACTTAGAATAGTCTCCAAACTCAAGGAGAAAGTCGTACCTCTATACAGTTTTATAGTTACAGCTTTATACAAGCTTATAACAGCTTGTGTGTACTCTTTAATATACAGCATCTGTGTAGGTATTCACAGAAGGCAGTGACCATATGTCTTTCAGTTCAGTTCAGTCGCTCAGTCGTGTCCAACTCTTTGCGACCCCATGAATTGCAGCATGCCAGGCCTCCCTGTCCATCACAAACTCCCGGAGTTCACTCACACTCACATCCATCGAGTCCATGATGCCATCCAGCCATCTCATCCTGGGTCATCCCCTTCTCCTCCTGCCCCCAATCCCTCCCAGCATCAGAGTCTTTTCCAATGAGTCAACTCTTCACATGAGGTGGCCAAAGTACTGGAGCTTCAGCTTTAGCATCATTCCTTCCAAAGAAATCCCAGGGTTGATCTCCTTCAGAATGGACTGGTTGGATCTCCTTGCAGTCCAAGGGACTCTCAAGAGTCTTCTCCAACACCACAGTTCAAACGCATCAATTCTTCGGTGCTCAGCCTTCTTCACAGTCCAACTCTCACATCCATACATCAGGTTCTGGGAACCAATTTACTTTGGGAGTGGTAGTTCTACATACCAAAAAGCCATTGTCTGAACACCAATTGGTTTTCCATTAATTCAACTCAATTCTGATATTATCTACTGGAAGACAGCATCAAATTTCACAACTAGGGGTTCAAGTTCCACAGTACTGCTCTCTCATCCCCCGACACTGACCTCAAAGGCCAGTTACAAGGCTGGATCATTGTTTTATTATAAAAGGATATAACTCAGCAATAGCACAATGTTAAGAGAAGCAAAGGACAAGGTATGGGGAAAGTGCACCATTCTCCCCAAAATTTCCAGGTATCCACCAATTCAAAAGTACTCTAAACCCAGTCCTTTTGAGTTTTGATGAAGGCTTCATTACATAGACATAATCGATTAAATCATTAGTCATTGGTGATTGATTCAATCTACAGGACTTCTTCCTTCCCTAGAGGTCAGAAATGTGAGACCAAATATTTTAACCATCCAATCATACAATTTGTTCTCCTGGCAACTATCCCGCATCCCTACCTGAGTTCCAAAAGTTGCCTCATAGCATAACAAAACACCCCTTTTGCTCTCACCATGTAGAAAATTCCAAGGGTTATAGGAGCTCTGTGCCAGAAAAGGGAACAAAGACTAAATAAATATTTATTATAAATCACAGCATGTAATTGTTATTGTTATGCCTCTCAGTTCATAATATCAGTGCCTATTATCTACCATAGAGTGAGTATACACACTAAGTAAGTTCAACTTCATGGGACTCAGTCTGGAACTAGGAGGAGGAATTCTCAGGAAGAGAGCCTTTGACAACACAGAGAGGCTACTACCAAAGAGCCAGTTGCTGAAATAAATTATATGTACATATATATATACATAAATATGCACATATATATTCTATAAATGGAAGTAATAGGCATATAGGAAGCACTCAATAAATGTTATCCGCTAATATTATTACTGTTACTACTACTGTCTCTGAACTGGAAGTACGCCATTATAGTGAAAAACCAAGCCAAGCATTTAGACTATTACACATTATATTTAAAAGCTGCACACAAATTATGTACAAATAGCAAATTATTTGACTTGCATTACAGTTGAATTGGGGCTAAAATGAGGTGTCTCCTAGTGGAGGCTACAAAATCATTTTTATTCCTCTGATTGTCTTTGAAAATGACTTTATAAATGTATGATAGAAACAATAAGGACAAAAGGGGAATGATCAAAGTAGTTATATTTTGTGAGAACAATGAATGCTCATTGTGGTTAAATTTCCACGAATGTGATACATTGCATAACTGTCGTTTCACTCTCACTGCATTCCATTAAGTCTGGAAGATTGTTGGTTGGTTATGCTGAGTGCTTCTTTTCTTTGTCCTTAGAGCACAAATAATAAGTTGATTTTCAGACTACAAATGCTTTCTTTTTAATCAATTCTTTGCCAGAGTGGAGCTTAAGTTCAAGAGTTGTTATTATTTTAAAAGTCTGTTTTAACAGCACAAATCATTATCGTTTCTAAGCACTCTATTGCCTCCAAATCATGTTAACATGTGCATTCAGAGACTTGGGTGTTGGGCCAAATCTTATAAATTTAAGTGAGAGAAGAAAAAAAAAAAGTTCAATGACTGTAGATAGAAAAACAAGTATTGTCAATGCCCTGGTCCAAACACTTTTGGTTGTTTAAAGAATCATATAGACAAATAATGTGAAAAAAATTTCCACATGTTTATTTGTTCTTAAATTATTGATTCTGAAAAGCATAAAGAATGTAGTCAGTGGATATCTGCATGTTTGTGGGTTTAAAAAATAATTTTTTATAAGAATAAGATCTTCAAAATTAGGTAGAATACCATATGAATAAATGTTTGCATCTATTAAATTTGTGAGTCTTTAGGGCATTAGTTTTATCAACTAAATGATTATCCTTGGATCTACTACCCAAATTAAAGACAGACTATCTATTGCACTTCTTTTCCTAAAAAATTCAAAATAAACTATGCTGTAGTTCATGACTATGTATGATGTTTAACTAACATGAATTCAGTAACTCTAAATCCTAAAATTATACGTTTTCGGTGGTATCATATACAGTGTCTATTTTATCTGCTTCCTTAATCTCTATGGCAAGTCTGAGGAGCGCTCATCCCACCTGAGTCTGAACTCCCCCAATAGCAAAGAAATTACTACTGTTAAAGATAACTGAAACTCTCTCCTGAACTAAGTCCAGAACCTTAAAAATACCTCCAACTAGAACCCAGAGATTACAACCAGGTACTCCTTAATTCTGCCTACCCATCTTAAATTTCACCCTTGGATTCCTACAGCTAAAATTACACCAGTCTTTGGAGACTGCACTACTCTAAGACTCTGGCTCAGGAATAAATGATAACTATTTCATTAAGACAGTTAGGCAGCCTGAAAGATTTCAAAATAGTCCTCAGTGTAAAAAGAAAGAACAGAGTCTGCAAAGGCTGCAGTTTGGCTCCTCTTATAGCCAGTGCTATATTTAAATCAGTTGACCATTATATCTACTACTGTGGGCAAGAATCCCTTAGAAGAAATGGAGTAGCCATAGTACTCAACAGAAGAGTCCAAAATGCAGTACTAGGATGTAATCTCAAAAACAACAGAATGACCTCTGTTCATTTCCAAGGCAAATCGTTCAATATCACAGTAATCCAAGTCTATGCCCCAACAAGTAATGCTGATGAAGCTGAAGTTGAATGGTTCTATGAAGACCTACAAGACTCTCTAGAACTAACACCCAAATGGAATGCAAAAGTAGAAAGTCAAGAAACATCTGGCATAAAAGGCAAATTTGACCTTGGAGTACAGAATGAAGCAAGGCAAAAGCTAATAGAGTTCTGCCAAGAAAATGCACTGGTCATAGCAAATACCCTCTTCCAACATAAGAGAAGACTCTACACATGGACATCACCAGATGGTCAACACCAAAATCAGACTAATTATATTCTTTGCAGCCAAAGATGGAGAAGCTCTACATACTCAGCAAAAACAAGACTGGGAGCTGACTGTGATTCAGATCATGAACACCTTATTGCCAAATTCAGGCTTAAATTGAAGAAAGTAGGAAAACCACTAGACCATTCAGGTATGACCTGAATCAAATCTCTTACGATTATACAGTGGAAGTGAGAAATAGATTTAAGGGACTAGATCTCATAGACAGAGTGCCTGATGAACTATGGGAGACAGGGATCAAGCCATCCCCAAGAAAAAGAAATGCAAAAAAAGCAAAATGGCTGTCTGAGGAGGACTTACCAATAGCTGTGAAAAGAGAAGCAAAAAGCAAAGGAGAAAAGGAAAGATATACCCATCTGAATGCAGAGTTCCAAAGAATAGCAAGGAAAGATAAGAAAGCCTTCCTCAGCGATCAGTGCAAAGAAATAGAGGAACACAACAGAATGGGAAAGACTAGAGATCTCTTCAAGAAAATTAGAGACAGCAAGGGAATATTTCATGCAAAGATGGGCTCAATAAAGGACAGAAATGGTCTGGACCTAACAGAAGCAGAAGATATTGAGAATAGGTGGCAAGAATACACAGAAGAACTGTACAATAAAGATCTTCAAGACCCAGATAATCATGATGGTGTGCTCACTCACCTAGAGCCAGATATCCTGGAATGTGAAGTTAAGTGGGCCTTAGGAAACATCACTATGAACAAAGCTAGTGGAGGTGATTGAATTCCAGTTGAGTTATTTCAAATCCTAAAAGATGATGCTGTGAAAGTGTTGCACTCAATATGCCAGCAAATTTGGAAAATTCAGCAGTGGCCACAGGACAGGAAAAGGTCAGTTTTCATTCCAATCCCAAAGAAAGGCAATGTCAAAGAATGCTCAGACTACCACACAATTGTACTCATTTCATGGCTCAGAGGGTAAAGCATCTGCCTGCAATGCAGGAGATTCGATCCCTGGGTTGGGAAGATCCCCTGGAGAGGGAAATGGCAACCCACTCCAGTATTCTTGCCTGGAGAATCCCATGGACAGAGGAGCCTGATAGTGTACAATCCATGGGGTCGCAAAGAGTTGGACAGGACTGAGCGACTTCATTCACACGCTAGTAAAGTAATGCTTAAAATTCTCCAAGTCAGGCTTCAACAACACGTGAACCGTGAACATCCAGATGTTCAAGCTGGTTTTAAAAGGGCAGAGGAACCATAGATCAAATTACCAACATCCACTGGATCATTGAAAAAGCAAGAGAGTTCCAGAAAAACATCTATTTCTGCTTTTTGACTATGCCAAAGCCTTTGACTGCATGGATCCCAATAAACTGTGGAAAACTCTGAAAGAGATGGGAATACCAGACCACCTGACCTGCCTCTTGAGAAATCTGTATGCAGGTCAGGAAGCAACAGTTGGAACTGGACATGGAACAACAGTTTGGTTCCAAATAGGAAAAGGAGTACATCAAGGCTGTATAATGTCACCCTGCTTATTTAACTTATATGCAGAGTACATCATGAGTAACGCTGGGCTGGAAAAAGTACAAGCTGGAATCAAGTTTGCCAGGAGAAATATCAATAACCTCAGATATGCAGATGACACTACTCTTATGGCAAAAAGTGAAGAGGAACTAAAAAGCCTCTTGATGAAAGTAAAAGAGGAGAGTGAAAAAGTTGGCTTAAAGCTCAACATTCAGAAAACTAAGTTCATGGCATCTGGTCCCATCACTTCATGGCAAATAGATGGGAAAACAGTGGAAACAGTGTCAGACTTTACTTTGGGGAGCTCCAAAATCACTGCAGATGATAACTGCAGCCATGAAATTAAAAGATGCTTGCTCCTTGGAAGAAAAGTTATAACCAACCTAGGCAGCATATTAAAAAGCAGACATTATTTTGCCAACAAAGGTCCATCTAGTCGAAATTATGGTTTTTCCAGTAGTCATGCATGGATGTGAGAGTCAGACTATAAAGAAAGCTGAGCCCAGAAGAATTGATGCTTTTGAACTGTGGTGTTGGAGAAGACCCTTGAGAGTGCCTTGGACTGCAGGGAGATCCAACCAGCCCATCCTAAAGGAAATCAGTCCTGAATATTCATTGGAAGCACTGATGTTGAAGCTGAAACTCCAATATTTTGGCCACCTGATGCAAAGAGCTGACTCACTAGAAAAGGCCCTGATGCTGGGAAATATTGAAGTTGGGAGGAGAAGGGCTGACAGAGGATGAGATGGTTGGATGGCATCACCAACTCAATGGACACAAGTTTGAGTAAACTTGTGCACCATGTGCACCATGACCACATCTGGTCTGAGAAAAGCATGATTCAATCAGCAGAATTAGGTCACTTTAGCAACTATATCCCATGTACCTATTTTTAATTACCATACAGGTTCCTGTGTTTCTCTCATCTACTCTCTGACATCACTCTCACTGTATTCATAGTTTTTCCCAGGAAACGTCTAGCCTGTTGCCTCTCACATTATCCCTACTGTGCCTCTCGGAGTACACAATGGTTGCTTCTGACTTATGGATCTCACATGTCTTTCAGTTTCAAGGAGCTGAAGTCCTTCATAATATCCTTTGGAAGTCCACAGTATTCAGAAGCCTGCAAAGTACATTTTAGGATCCTGATTTGGCCTGAGGTTGGAAGCACAAGATTATGGGCAATCAGAGAGACCATCAATGGGTTCACTAGAAAAAGTAGTGAGAGCCATCACAGATATCACTGGAGAGTGATCAGATCAGGATGCTGGAATAGAAGGACATGGAGCCCATCTCCTCCCACAAATACATCAAAAATACACCTCCATGTAGAACATTTCTCACAGAATACTTGCTGAATGCCGGTACATCTCATAAAGCCAAAATTACAAGCAAGATCACTATGTAATCTGGTAGGACAAAAGAGAAAAGAAATCTGGATGGGACCTGTACCACTGGGAGGGAGCTGTAAAAGAAAAGATCCACTGGGACAGAAAGGGAGCATCTAAGGCTAATGGTTGCTGGGAAAGATCGGAGGCAGGCGGAGAAGGGAACGACAGAGGATGAAATGGTTGGATGGCATCACCAACTCAATGGACATAAGTTTGAGTAAACTCCGGGAGTTGGTGATGGACAGGGAGGCCTGGTGTGCTGCAGTCTATAGGGTCACAAAGAGTCAGACATGACTGAGCGACTGAACTGAACTGAACTGAAGGCTGCTGGAGAGCACAGCGGCTGGTTTGCAGCAGGCAGAACAGAGAGAGACCAGCACAGAGGGTGCTCGCCACTTCTCTGCACACCTCAGCTCCACACATCTGCTGGTGCACTTTGGGACTGGGAGATGGAACTTAGCTTTCAGAAGACAGGCTAGGGAGAGGACTGGGATTGGCTGTGTGGAGACATCCTGAAAGAGCTGGAGTGTGCTCTGGCCACAATGGGAGCTTTGCACAGGAAGGAGCCTGGGTTCGCCATTGAAGCCCCACTGTCAATCTGTGGGCTTAAGAAAAGAGAGGTGGAGCCTGCTATGGCAGCTTCATTCTTGGTGTGCTCACAGTGGGCACAGCTCCACCTCTATGAGTTCTGATAGCACACAAGTGCTGCAGGTTACCCACCTCAGAGGCAGGGATGAAATCTGAACTGATCCTCAGGGGCCACATGGATTTACTCACTATAGGTGGTTTGTAAACTCTGTTCCTGAGGAACATCTGAAGGAACACGGGTACTCCTGTGACTGAGATGGGCATTTGATATAACTCAACATTGATTCACTATAAAAACTCTTACAAAAGTGGGAACACATCTCAACATGATAAAAGCTGCTTATGACAAACCCACAGCCGATATACTCAGCAGTGAAAAGCTGAAAGTCTTCTTGCTAAAATCTGGAACAGGATGAGGATTCCTACTCTTACCACTTCTGGTTAAACTGTATTGGAAGTCCTAGTCACAGCAAGAAGACAATTAAATAAATAAATAAAAGATAATCCAAATTGGAAGGGAAGAGGTAAAATTTTCATAATATACAGGTATTACTCTATATAGACAATCCTAAAGACTCCACACAAAAGCTAGAACCAATCAATGAGTTCATCGGGATACAAAATTAACATTCAGAAATTGGTTGCATTTCTTTATACTAACAATGTCAGAAAGTGAAAGTTTAAAAAAAAAGTCCTTTAAAAATCACATCAAAAAATAAAATACTTGGGAAGAAACCCAACCAAGAAGGTGAAAGACTTATATGCTCAGAACTACAAAACCTTGATAAAGGAAACTGAAGATGATTCAAAAAAAATGGGAAGATACATCATGCTCTTGGACTGGACAAAGTAGTATTATTGAAATGGTCATACCCAAAGCAATATGCAGATTTAATGTGATCCCTATCAAATTACCCATAACATTTTTCATGGAACTAGAAAAACAATCCTAAAATTCATATGGAACCATAAAAGACCCAGAATTGCCAAAGCAATTCTGGAGAAAAGAATCAAGCTGGAGACATAACCCTCCCAGATTTTAGATTAATGCTATAAAGCTACAACAATCAAACAGTGTGATATGGGCACAAAAAGAGACATATGGGTCACTGGAACATAACAGAAAACCCAGAAATAAACCCACACACCTACAATTAATTATTCTTCAAAAACAGAAGCAAGAATATACAATGGAAACAAGACAGTCTCCTCAGCAGGTGGTATTGGAAAAGCTGGACAGTAGTATGTAAATCAATGAAATTAGAACACCACCCTCATGTCAAACACAAAAATACAATGGCTTAAAGACTTAATACAGGACATGACACAATAAAACTCCTAGAAGAGAATATAGGCAAAACATACTCTGACGTAAATTATATGTTTTCTTAGGTCAGTCTTCCAAAGAAATAGAAATTAAAGCAAAAATAAACAGATGGAATCTAATCAAACTTATACCCTTTTGCACAGCAACCATTAACGAAACAAAAAGACTACACAGACTGGGAGAAAATATTTGCAAATAATGTGATGAACAAGAGCTTAATTTTCAAATGGCTTATACAACTCTCAATAATAAAAAACAACCCAATCAAAAAAAAAAAAAGGCAGAAGACCTAAATAGACTTTTTTCCCAAAGAAGAGATATAGACGGCCAATAGGCACATGAAAAAATACTAAACATTGCTAATTATTACAGAAATGCAAATCAAAACTAAAATAAAATACCATCTCTTATCAGTCAGAATGGCCATCATTAGCAAATGCTGGAGAAGATGTAAAGACAAGGGAATGCTGTCACTGTTCATGGGAATGTAACTTGGTGCAGCCACTATAGAAAACAGTATGGAAGTTCCTTAAAACCTAGAATTACCATATGATACCGCAATCCTCCTCCTGGGTATATATCCAGAGAAAACTGTAATTTGAAATGATACATTCACCCAATGTTCACAGCAGCATTATTTACAATAGCCAAGGCATGGAAACCACCTAAATGTTCACTGACAGATGAATGGATAAAGATATATGCACAATGGAATACTATTCTGATATAAGTAAAGTAAGTAAGTAAAGTCACTCAGTCGTGTCCGATTCTTTGTGACCCCGTGGACTGCAACCCACCAGGCTTCTCAGTCCATGGGATTCTCCAGGCAAGAATACTGGAGTGAGTTGCCATTTCCTTCTCCTTTCCGATATAAAAGAAAAGTAAAACAATGCCATTTGTAGCAAAATAGATGGACCTAGAGATTATCATACTAACTGAAGTAAGACAGAGAAATACAAATATCATATGATATCACTTATATGTGGAATCTAAAATATGGCACAAATGAACTTATTTACAAAACATAAATAGACTCACAGACATAAAGGTAAAAGGCATATCCTTCCTTGAGGAAAGATAAATTAGGAGTTTGGGATTAGATACAAACTACTATATGTAATGTGAACAATAAGATCCTACTATATAGCACAGGGAACTATATTCCACACCCTGTAATAAAATTATAATGGAAAAGAAAAAATTTTTAAAAATGTTTTTTCAATTAAAAAAGGTACAAAGGGAACCCTCCTACACTGTTGGTGGGAATGCAAACTAGTACAACCACTATGGAGAACAGTGTGGAGATTCCTTAAAAAATTGCAAATAGAACTACCTTATGACCCAGCAATCCCACTGCTGGGCATACACACCGAGGAAACCAGAATGGAAAGAGACACATGTACCCCAGTGTTCATCGCAGCACTGTTTATAATAGCCAGGACATGGAAACAACCTAGATGTCCATCAGCAGATGAATGGATAAGAAAGCTGTGGTACATATACACAATGGAGTATTACTCAGCTGTTAAAAAGAATTCATTTGAATCAGTTCTGATGAGATGGATGAAACTGGAGCCGATTATACAGAGTGAAGTAAGCCAGAAAGAAAAACACCAATACAGTATACTAACACATATATATGGAATTTAGGAAGATGGCAATGACGACCCTGTATGCAAGACAGCAAAAAAGACACAGATGTGTATAACGGACTTTTGGACTCAGAGGGAGAGGGAGAGGGTGGGATGATTTGGGAGAATGGCATTCTAACATGTATACTATCATGTAAGAATTGAATCGCCAGTCTATGTCTGACGCAGGATATAGCATGCTTGGGGCTGGTGCATGGGGATGACCCAGAGAGATGTTATGGGGAGGGAGGTGGGAGGGGGTTCATGTTTGGGAACACATGTAAGAATTAAAGATTTTAAAATTTAAAAAATAAAAAACTAAAAAAAAAAAAAAAGGTATCACTGGAACATCTGAAATTCACATAAAGGGGAAAGAGCAGACCCACATTCAGAGATCAATCTAGGCTGTAATACTGAGCAATTGAGTAGTACAGATACAAACAGTGGGATTTGGACCTTGGGAAATGCTAATGAATTGTTCTTGTTGCTATTCCCCTGTCATTTAAGTCCACTTTGCCTTGGAGGTGATACACTAAGAAACATTTGATGTTGCCTACCTTGATCATAGAATAACCTCTTATAAGTAGATAGAAAATGATCAAAGAATAGCCCTCTTCTGCAGTCCTCTTCAAAAAAGCAATAAAACAGAGAAGAATAGTATGGTAGACACAAACTCTTTGTAAAAAAGACATACATTTATTTGTTTTCTTTAACTGTACAGACAAAAAGAAAGCCATGAATGTATTTGCATGAATGTATTCGCATGTATTTATATATGGACTTGGGCTTCCCTACGGCTCAGTCAGTAAAGAATCCTCGTGCATTGACAGGAGACATGGATTCGATCTCTGGCTTAGGAGGATCCCCTGGAGGAGGACATGGCAACCCATTCCAGAATTCTTGTCTGGAGAATCCCATAGACAGGGGAGCCTGGCGGGCTGGAGTTCATGGTATCACAAAGAGTCAGACACAACTGAGCAACTACGTGCAAGAGCATACACACACACACATATATATATTTATATTATATATATATAAAAACTAAAATATAGTGTCCCCAATTTCCAGACAGCTTTCCCCAAGATGGCTGCTACTCTATTTGGTTTATATGTATATGAAATATCTGTTCATATAGAGGTGCGTAATTTTGTCTTTCTTAGGTTAACAGGGCCTTTATTTTCCAAAAGTTGCCTTTTTGCATAATAATGTATACTGGAACTTTTCAAATGTCAACACATACAGGGTCACCCCTGTTCAGTCAGTAAAGAATCTGCCTGCAATGCGGGAGACCTGGGTTCAGTCCCTTGGTTGGGAACATCCCCTGGAGGAGGACATGGCAACCTACTCCAGTGTTCTTGCCTGGAGAATCCTCATGAACGGGGGAGCCTGGAAGCCTACAGCCCATGGGGTCACAAAGAGTTGTACACAACTGAGCGACTAAGCACATATATCTATCTGACTTTTTTAAACTGCTATATACATAATGTTCTATGAATTCAAGTACCACAAAGTATTTAACTTATTATCAATTTATAGGTTTTGCTTTTTACTAATAATGCTATGGTATACATCCTTCTACTTACTACGTCCACGTCTGAATAGTTCTCTAAGATAGATAATTAAAAGTGGAATTGCTGTCTTGAAGATTATGTATATAATATGCAAGTCTTTATAAACTGTGTTTGTATATATGCTCAGTCACATCCGACCCTTTGAGGCCACATGGACTGTAGCCCAACATGCTTCTCTGGCCGTGGAATTTTCTAGGCAAGAATACTGGAGTGGATTGCCATGCCCTTCTCAGGGGATCTTCCCGACCCAGGGAACAGACCCGCATCCCTTCCATCTCCTGCACTGGCAGGCAGGTTCCTTATCACTAGTGCAAGGTGGGAAGCCAAGTCTTTATAATATACTGCTAAATTGCCATCCAAAAAAGGATATACTAATGTATACATCCAGCAGCAGAGCATAAGGGGCCTCCCACAACTTTGATTATCATGATTAAAATTTTGCCAATGTGTTCGGTTCAATTCAGTTACTCAGTCGTGTCCGACTGTTTGCGACCCCATGAATCGCAGCACACCAGGCCTTCCTGTCCATCACCAACTCCCAGAGTTCACTCAAACTCATGTCCATCGAGTTAGTGATGCCAGGCAGCCATCTCATCCTCTGTCGTCCCCTTCTCCTTCTGTCCCAATCCCTCTCAGCATCAGAGTCTTTTCCAATGAGTCAACTCTTCGCATGAGGTGGCCAAAGTACAGGAGTATCAGCTTTAGCATCATTCCCTCCAAAGAAATCCCAGGGTTGATCTCCTTCAGAATGGACTGGTTGGATCTCCTTGCAGTCCAAGGGACTCTCAAGAGTCTTCTCCAACACCACAATTCAAAAGCATCAATTCTTCGGCACTCAGCCTTCTTCACAGTCCAATGCTCACATACATACATGACCACTGGAAAAACCATAGCCTTGACGAGACGGACCTTAGTCGGCAAAGTAATGTCTCTGCTTTTGAATATGCTATCTAGGTTGGTTATAACTTTCTTTCAAGGTGTAAGCATCTTTTAATTTCATGGCTACAATCACCATCTTCAGTGATTTTGGAGCACCAAAAAATAAAGTCTGACCCTGTTTCCACTGTTTTCCCATCTATTTCCCATGAAGTGATGGGACCAGATGCCATGAACTTAGTTATCTGAATGTTGAGCTTTAAGCCAACTTTTTCACTCTCCTCTTTCACTTTTATCAACAGGCTTTTTAGTTCCTCTTCACTTTCTGCCATAAGGGTGGTGTCATCTGCATATAAAATATTTTGTTGTTTTTATTAGCATTTTCCTAATTATTAAGGTTGAACATCTTTTCATATGTTAATGGACAATTTGCATTTCTTCTTCTGAGCCACATTACTTTTTACTATTTATCCTCTGTTAGAATTGCTTTTCTCCTGAAAGAACCAGGCTTTGAGGTGAAGGATGGTACTTCAATGGGGAAATGAGAAACACTATACACAAATGTATTATAACTGATTATAAGCCAGAACCCATTTTTGTATTGTATCCAACTTGGGGATTAAAAAAGCAATACTGTCAGTGATTGGAGAGACAACATCCTGACATAAGATAGTTAGAATACTGTTTTAACTTTCCTTTAATGGAGGTACAGGTAACCTTTGATGAACTACTTAATTTCTCTGCAGCTCAGTTTTCTTATCTGTAAAATGGAGATAATATTATCTACCTAAGTTGTGGATCACAATAAACTGTGGACAATTCTGAAAGAGATGGGAATACCAGACTGCCTGACCTGCCTCTTCAGAAACCTATATGCAGGTCAGGAAGCAAAAGTTAGAACTGGACATGGAACAACAGACTGGTTTCAAATGGGAAAAGGAGTACGCCAAGGCTGTATATTGTCAGCCTGCTTATTTAACTTATATGCAGAGTATATCATGAGAAACACTGGGTTGGAAGAAGCACAAGCTGGAATCAAGATTGCTGGGAGAAATATCAATAACCTCAGATATGCAGATGACACCACCCTTATGGCAAAAAGTGAAGAGGAACTAAAAAGCCTCTTGATGAAAGTGAAAGAGGAGAATGAAAAAGTTGGCTTAAAGCTCAACATTCAGAAAACTAAGATCATGGCATCTGGTCCCATCACTTCATGGGAAATAGATGGAGAAACAGTGGAAACAGTGTCAGACTTTATTCTTTGGGGCTCCAAAATCACTGAAGATGGTGATTGCAGCCATGAAATTAAAAGACGCTTAGTCCTTGGAAGGAAAGTTATGACCCATCTAGATAACATATTCAAAAGCAGAGACATTACTTTGCTAACAAAGGTCCGTCTAGTCAAGGCTATGGTTTTTCCAGTGGTCATGTATGGATGTGAGAGTTGGACTGTGAAGAAAGCTGAGCACTAAAGAATTGGTGCTTTTGAATTGTGGTGTTGGAGAAGACTCTTGAGAGTCCCTTGGACTGCAAGGAGATCCAACCAGTTCATCCTAAAGGAGATCAGTCCTGGGTGTTCATTGGAAGGACTGATGTTGAAGCTGAAACTCCAATACTTTGGCCACCTCATGCAAAGAGTTGACTCATTGGAAAAGACCCTGATGCAGAAGGGATTGGGGGCAAGAAGAGAAAGGGACGGCAGAGGATGAGATGGCTGGATGGCATCACCGACTCGATGGACAGGAGTTTGAGTGAACTCCGGGAGTTGGTGATGGACAGGGAGGCCTGGCGTGCTGCGATTCATGGGGTCGCAAAGAGTCGGACACGACTGAGAGACTGAACTGAACTGAAAAGAGTTGTTTGAAGATTAAATGAATTTGATGTGTATAAAGTGCTTGGAATAGTACTGCGTATACAACAACTAATAATAAACATCAGTTATTATAACTTACAGAGGGAAATGTGTGCAAATAACTCAGTGCATGTATGTGCAGTTGAGCAGAGTTTATGCAAGAAATGGCAGTGTAACAAAGCAATTCAAGAAATATATATATATATATATATATATATACCCCTGAGAAGACCAGGTTTCTGAAGAAGTCTGCCTAGTGCTGCCAACCAGATGTTTGAGATTCATTATCTTCCTAGAGTGTGAGCAGGTAAGTGAGCTGGGAGCAGGAAAGGACAGAGGACATTCAAAGCAGTAAAATATACAAGTCAAAACCTCTGAGCATGATATGAAAGTTAGGAGGTCCTGAGGCACAACATAGAGTCAGAGAGACCCAGACCAGTGCCAGGAATTGAACTGAATCAGAATGAGAACAGGCAACAATAGAAGAAGAAGCGGGACAACTATGTCAGTCTTGAAACGACACAGTTAGTGGATATGTAGGCAGGCTTAAATGCAAAGGATAGGGGACTCAAAACCTAAAGCAAGTGGTGAAATCACTGTGATCCAGACTGACTAGACTACAGTCAACATGGCTTTGAATTTGCACTTTGCTCCTTTATGCCACAGACAGGATATGCAGCAGGCACCCTAATGTCTCTAAATATAATGCTAAGGACCTGCTCATCATACTAGATTCCAGGGTCCAAAGACATGGATCAATTTTATTAGGTATTGAACCAGTGGACATCCAACATTAACTTGTTTCTTCTACTCAGTGTTTTCATTCCACTCCCAGTTGATAAATGTAAAGATTAAAATGGATTCCAAAGATGTAAATATTAAGATGCTTCTGTAACTAGTAAAAAAAAAAGTGGGGGGACTTTAATGAGGCAATAAGAGATTGTATTTGATTTTCTAATCCACAAAGTGCAATTACCATGAATCCTTCTTAAACTGAAGCAACCACGATGAAAAATTTACTTCCATGCTCCTCTGCCACTTCTAGTCTCTGCCTTGTATTTACAGAAAGTTATCCTTATTTTTCTTTTTAAAATTCTGTCTGACTATTTAAGCTTGACATATCCTCTGAATTGTTTCTGGAGATTCACTCAGGCATTATGGGCTTCCACAGATTGGCATAGTTGTATGCTATTGAAACCTTGCTTGGATAGTCCCTGAGTTTAATTTTAGCTTTAGGATTCATTTGAGTATCAGGTCTGTGAAATTATACAGTTACATCAGAAATATAAACTGTAACAGCATCTTACCCATGTTTCATTGGGGAGGGCAGAACAAGGGGTGGGGTAAGGGGAAAAGAGTATGAGGAGATTGTAGAAAAGTTCCTGAACGTGGAGTCAAAGGATCCATTATTGATACAAATATCACCACTTACCAGCTAGAGAAATCATTGAACTTCTCTTCTTGTATTTTTAAAATAGTAATTGTGAAAGTTAAAATGGCATTTTGCATGAAATTTTCCTATAATAATAGCTAACACCTTTGAGTGCATACTATGTGCCAGAATTAAGCTAAGTACTTCACATGGATCATTTCATTTTATTCTCACAACAACCCTATGAGTTTGGAATTCTAAATTGTATCATTTTACAGATGAGCAGCTTGGAGAAGTCAAATAACTTGCCCAAAGTTACAAAGTTGTAAGTGTAGTAAGTGGGGTTTCAAGTTCAGCACTAACTCCAAAATTAATCACTGTTTTATACGTTGCTTTCTTCCATGTTTATTACTTCCTAATACACACACCAGCACAAAATACCTTTTAGCTATTGTGTCAACTCTGACTCTCTAGAGTTCTATGTTTCACAAGGAATTTTTTTCAATAGGCCACTTATTGCTCAGTAAACTGTGCTAAGGGTTTTACATATATTCGCATTTAATTCTCCTAACAATCTTATGTTTTAGGATTGTCCCCATTTCACAGAGGAGGGAAATGAAGAGTGAGAAGTTATCTGAATTCCCCAGTGTCACAGATGTTATGTGGGTACCATGATCTGAACCCAAGTTTACCTGCTTGCAGGATCCACTTACTTAAGGACAATACTATATGAAGTTACATTATATTAAATGGTTAAGTTCTAAAGTTGGCATATAAGGCAAAAAAAAATTGCATATAATCAAAACCACCACTAAAAATCCCTGTAATCACAGATCAACTACCATACATGAGCATATTTTATACTACATTGGAGACCAATACGTTCAACACCAGAAATTTTTCCTTCAGGATTGGAACAGATTGCTGTTTCTTCAATTCAGCACAGATGAAATAGTTAGTTTATGTTTAGAGGCTATGTTTTTGAAAAGTAAATGTCTTTAACATAAGAATCATGCCCAGCTCAATAAAGTGCTCATATTACAGAAAATAAATGGAAACTGAAGTCAACTGACTGAATAGCAAAGTAATATTTCCCATTTCATGCTCTCTCCAGGGCATACAGCCACTGAATGAAATGGCTCACCTGTACTGCTAAAATTTCACTTTTTTATTTTCTTTTTGAGCACACATAATGTACTTCTACAGCATGCTGTGAGGCCCCATCAAGGGTCAGGGGAAATAGGGTAATTATTATTGATTCATGTAGGTTATGAGTATGTTTTCACCATAAATGAAGTCCTTAAGTAGGAACTAAACCTGAGGCTCTCTCTTCCACTCATGTCCACATTAACTTATACTTACCTTGTATAAAATTAGCATACTTCTTATTTGATCATAAGTCCTGAAGGGGAGGAAGAATGACAGTCTTGCTAACCACTTTAACCACAGAGTCCGACAGAATAGCTGGGACAAAATGGCCCAACTCAAAAAAAAAAAAAATCTGTTGAATAATGAATAAATAAACAAATAAAAGATTATTTTCTCTTTAAAGTTATACTCTTGTTGCAACATCACAAAAACCCATTTTATTTTATGCAGTTAATCTTCACAGTTTGGCCCTCTTATCCAAAAGGCATGGAAAACATTTCATTTTATTTTCTTGGACCTATCACATATTACTTTATTACAGAAAAATGTTCAATAAAGGTTAAGAGAATGGACTCAGTGGGTCAAGTTGCCTGAGTTCATGTGCCTTAGCAGTTACCTCACCTCTCCAAGCCTCAGTTTCCTCATCTGTAAAATGGATATTATCACTAACATTTCTTGGATATAAAATATATGATGGTGCTATTTAAATGTTTTATACAATTAAGTTCTTTTAATATTTCAAGGTGCTCTAGGAGATACTATCTAAAAGTTTACCTTGTTCTGGGTTGCATAGGTAAAAGTAGAAAGCTAAGCTGGCATTTTGCCCAAACCCTTTGATCCCAAAGCTTGTGTTTGTAACCAGTGCTCTATATTGCCTCACAGCAAGGTCATGCTTAAAGTGATCAGCCTCACAAAGCATTGGCACAGTGCCCAGCATGAAGAGGTCTCAGTAAATGCTAGTTTTGATCATTAATAATAATAGCAGTAATATAATCATTGCATGCTCTACATCCAACAGGGCCTGGTAATCACAAAGAATGCTGTGGTCAGGTCACCATTATCCCCCTTCAGAACAGAGACCTCATGAGCCCAGCTACCGGGAGTATTGATAGCTGGTAACTCACAGCCAAGATAGTCTTTGGCAAATGCCCAGTAATAAGGGGAGCAACCTCACCCAAGATTCATACCCTCTTAAGGCAGCCCTTTCCCAATGTCTGGATGATAAGAGAAGATCGGAGGAGACACAACATAGGCCTTGTCCCCTTGCCTCAACTTGAGACAACTCTGAGAGGTCAGCTCTGCTCCAGGCCTCCCTGTGGGTCTACATCACCTTTCTTTCTCTACCCAGTTCCTCACTCCTCCCTTCCTTGGGTGCTGTTGCCAAGCACATTCTCCAATAAACTTCCTACATGCAGCTCTTCATGTTTCTGGAGAACCTAGCCTAAGATCTCAAGAGAAGATGCCACAATGCCTCACAGATACCTGAAGCCACAAGATGCTCTACAAGTGCTTCGGAGAACTCAGTACAGTTCTCACAGTTCCACAGAGAACTGTATTCTAGATCTCTAACAGACCATGAAGTGTGGGACTTACCCATGATGGGCCCACTCAATTTCTGGCATCATTTTTCTTGACTGTTACATTCCTACTCAAACATCTTTCTTTTTCTTAATATATTCTTTTTGTGTGTTGGGTTTTAGACAATTAACAGTGTTTTGACAGTTTCAAGTGAACAGGAAAGATACTCAGCTATACATAGACATGTATTCATTCTCCCTCAAACTCCCCTGTCATCCAGGCTGCTGCATAACACTGAACAGAGTTCCATGTGCTATACAGTAGGCCCTTGTTGGTTATCCATTTTAAATGTAACAGTGCAAACACCTTTCTTAATACATCACTTCCTCTCTCAGAGTTTGTTTCCATATTATATTTGTCATAGCTTTTTCATTGGAAAAGTGAAAGAAAGTGAAGTCGCTCAGTCATGTCTGACTCTTTGCAACCCCATGGACTGTATCCTACCAGGCTCTTCCATCCATGGGATTTTCCAGGCAAGAATACTGGAGTGGGTTACCATTTCCATCTCCAGGAGATCTTCCCAACCCAGGGATTGAACCTGGGTCTCCTGCATTGTAGGCAGATGCTTTACCATCTGAGCCACCCAGAGAAGTCATTTTTCATTGAAAAACCAATGATAAAAAATATATAATATTACCTAACAAGTATGGGGTTGATTCCTCAAGCATAATGCAAGTAAATAAAAACCTTAAATAATGCCAAAATTAGAGTTTCCCAGTAGATCTACAATTGTATCCAATTTAATATGTCCTAACATCTGTTTCTTAATTTTAGTGCCTAAATTGAAGCATCACCCTCAATGTAATCCTGACTTGACTTATGCACAAACATCAGCTGTCACATTTGTAACTTAAAAATTCAAGTCATTAACAGAAAATTGGTAATAATCTTACAACTTCCCTAAATTTTACCATAAAAACAAAATCTCCATTTCAGATTACTCCTTGATGGAACCTAAGTGAGCTGCACTTTTATATATCCTCATTGCCTAAAATGAGCTTTTCTGACCAGAGCTTCTCCATGCAAAGAATTATGTATAGGTTAATAGAATAAATCAGGAAAGAAAAAAGAAAAACAGATGTTCATGAATTTTCAAAAACATCATTGATCCACTCTTAATTCTAGCAGAATTATATGGGTCACTTTCATGCTCTGGCACATGGTACCATCTCACCTGACAGTTGATCAAGTCTGGTTGGAATATTAATATTTGAGCGATATTTTATTGCCATTATTTTGAAAATAAAAAGTCTGTGTGTTTTTATCTATAGCCAAACACTTTCACATATGACAATAATTTTATAGTAATTGGCCAACTGAACATGAGATATAGTGAAGTGATACTAACAAAGCACAAACATCAAAGAAAGAAAAGAGCCAACACAAGCTGTCATCCCAAGACTGCAATCCTCAAAGGAAATGTGGGATTTGCCCATAAAGAAATGACCAGGGTCTTCCATTTGGAAAGCCCTCAGCCTATTTTTGGTACTGGTATAAAGTTAAACCAAAGGAAATAAGGTTCCTTTTCCATTTACAAAAGGTTTGCTATAGTCTGAGTGTGTCCCCACCCCAAAGTTCATATGCTGAAATCGTAAGCCCCAAAAGTCATGGTATCACTAGGAAGGACCTTGGGGAAATTATTAGGTCATGAAGGTGAAACCCTCATAAATGGGATTTGTGCTCTTATGAAAGACACCCCACAGAGCTCCCTAGCCCCTGCTGCCATGTGAGGATACAAGGAAAAGTATGCAACCCAGAGAAACAAGCTGGCACCCTGAAATCACGCTTCCAGTATGCAACTGTGAGAAATAAATTTCTGTCATTCGTAAGCTACCTAGCCTGTGGTATTTTGTTATGAGCAGCCTGAACACACTAAATAGGATTCTCACATCTAAAGGTATCTTCTCAGCGGTCCTAAGATGGCGGAGGAATATGACAGGGAGACCACTTTCTCCCCCACAAATTCAACAAAAGAACATCTGAATGCTGAGTAAATTCCACAAAATAACTTCTGAATGCTGGCAGAGGACATCAGGCACCCAGAAAAGCAGCCCATTGTCTTTGAAAGGAGGTAGGAAAAACTATAAAAGATAAAAGAGAGGCAAAAGAGGTAGGGACAGAGCTCCTTCCCAGGAAGGGAGTCTTAAAAAAGAGAGAAGTTTCCAAACACCAGGAAACACTCTCACTGCTGAGTCTGTGGCAAGCCTTGGAACCACAGAGGGCAACATAACCGGGAGAAAAAATAAATCAACAATTAAAACCCACAGATTATGTGCCCAACGGTAACTCCCCCAGGGGAGAAGCAGCACCGACACCCGCATCCACCACTAGCAAGCAGGGGCTGGGCAGGGAGGCGCGGGCTACACGGCTTAGAGTAAGAACGGGCCTGAATGCCCTGAGGGCAATCAGACCAAACTAACTTGGGATAGCAGACCAGACTGTGGGATAGCTACCGCGCAAAAAGCCCTAACCTAAGACACTGCCAGGCCTGCTCACAGAACAAAGGACTGAGCAGAGCTAGCTGGCTGCAGGCCAGACATCCCCCTCCGGTGACAGGCAGGCGAGGGCAGCCAGAGCCGGAAGGGGGCAATCACGGCCCCAGAGAGGCATTACTAACCTACCAAACTGCAAGCAGGCTTCGTTGCTAACTAAGGCTTCTTGGGATTCTGGATGGTCAACATCCACCTGAGAAGGTGTGCCAGTTGTACACCCAGAAAACTGAGCAGCAGGGACAGGGGAGGCAATAAGTCACAGCGACTGCGCTCGCCAAACACCTGATCACCTGAGCTGCTCTGACCTGGGAAGGGCACAAAACGCAGGCCCATCTGAGTCTGTGCCTCTGAGGACTACCTGAGTACCTGAACCTGAGCAGCTTAGACCTGGGAAACGCATACAACCCAGGGCTGACCTCAGACAGTTCCCGCCAGAGCAACCTAAAGCCTAAGCAGTGTAGACAGGGAAAGCACACACGCTGTGAGTTGGGGCAAACCCAGTGTGGCCGAGACACTGCGAGCACACGCCAGTGGTATTTGTTTGCCGCGTGCGTCCCTCCCTCCCCGCAGCAAGACTGAACAAGTGAGCCTAAAAGAGTGTCCACCACCGCCCCCTTGTGTCAGAGCAGAAATTAGACACTGAAGAGACCAGCAAACAGAAGAAGCCAAATCAGAGGGACCCTCCTTGGAAGTGACAGGTGTAGTAGATTAAAACCCTGTAGTTAGTACCAACTTCATAGGAAGGGGCCTATAGATTTTGAGAAATATAAGCAGAATCAAGAAACTATCCAAAAATGAACTGACCCCACACTTCACACAAGAACACCAGAAAAAGTCCTAGATATATTTTTACTATTTTTACTATCATTAATTTTTTTAATTTTTTTATTTTTAAGTCCTCTATTACTCCTTTAATTTTCATTTTTATAACCTACTATTACTTTGCAAAAAAAAGAGAGACCCTATTTTTTAAAGCAAACTTCATATATATATATTTTATAATTTTTGTGACTTTGTTTAGTTTTTTTTCTTTAATCTTGTATTTTTGAAAATCCAAACTCTACTCTAGATTTTTAATCTTTGCTTTTTGGTATTCATTAACAATTTTGTACCTTTAAGAACCAATCTTCAGTACCCATTTTTACTTGGGAGTGAGATTACTGGCTTGACTGCTCTCTCCCTCTTTGGACTCTCTTTTTTCCTCCACCAGGTCACCTCTATCTCCTCCCTCCCCCTTCTCTTCTCTACCCAATCCTGTGAATCTCTTTGTGTGTTCCAGGCTATGGAGAACACTTAGGGAACTGATTACTGGCTGGATCTGTCTCTCTCCTTCTGATTCCTCCCTTTATCCTCCTGGCCACCTCTGTCTCCTTCCTCCCTCTTCTCTTCTCTGTATAACTCCGTGAACATCTCTGAGCGGTCCAGACTGTGGAGTGCACATAAGGAAGTGATTACTGGCTAGATTGCTCTCTCCTCTTTTGATTCCACCTCATCTCATCCGGGTCACCTCTATCTCCCTCTTCCCTCTTCTCTTCTGCATGTAACTCTGTGAACCTCTCTGGGTGTCCCTCACTGTGGAGAAAGTTTTCATCTTTGACCTAGATGTTTTATCAATGGTGCTGTATAGATGGATAAGTCTTGAGGCTACTGTAAAAATAAGACTGAAAAGCAGAAGCAGGAGGCTTAAGTCCAAATCCTGAAAACAGCAGAGAACTCCTGACTCCAGGGAATATTAATTGACAGTAACTCATCAAACGCCTCCATACCTACACTGAAACCAAGCACCACCTAAGGGCCAACAAGTTCCAGAGCAAGACATACCATGCAAATTCTCCAGCAACACAGAACATAGCCCTGAGCTTCAATATACAGGCTGCCCAAAGTCACTCCAAACCCACTGATATCTCACAACTCATTACTGGACATTTCATTGCACTCCAGAGAGAAGAAATCCAGCTCCACCCACCAGAACACTGACACAAGCTTCCCTAACCAGGAAACCTTGGCAAGCCACCCGTACAACCCCACCCACAGCGAGGAAACTCCACAATAAAGAGAACTCCACAAACTGCCAGAATACAGAAGGCCACCCCAAATACAGCAATATAAACAAGATGAAGAGACAGGAATATCCAGCAGGTAAAGGAACAGGAGAAATGCCCATCAAACCAAACAAAAGAGGAAGAGATAGGGAATCTACCTGCGAAAGAATTCCAAATAATGATAGCGAAAATGATCCAAAAACTTGAAAACAAAATCGAATCACAGATAAATAGCCTGGAGACAAGGACTGAGAAGATGCAAGAAAGGTTTAACAAGGACCTAGAAAAAATAAAAAAGAGTCAATATATAAGGAACAATGCAATAAATGATATCAAAAACACTCTGGAGGGAACAAATAGTAGAATAACGGAGGCAGAAGATAGGATTAGTGAGGTAGAAGATAGAATGGTAGAAATAAATGAATCAGAGAGGAAAAAAGAAAAACGAATTAAAAGAAATGAAGACAATCTCAGAGACCGCCAGGACAATGTTAAACGCCCCAACATTCGAATTATAGGAATCCCAGAAGAAGAAGACAAAAGAAAGACCATGAGAAAATACTTGAGGAGATAATAGTTGAAAACTTCCCTAAAATGGAGAAGGAAATAATCACCCAACTCCAAGAAACCCAGAGAGTCCCAAACAGGATAAACCTGAGGCAAAACATTCCAAGACACATATTAATCAAATTAACAAACATCAAATACAAAGAACAAATATTAAAATCAGCAAGGGAAAAAACAAATAACACACAAGGGGATTCCCATATGGAAAACAGCTGATCTTTCAATAGAAACTCTTCAGGCCAAGAGGGAATGGCAGGACATACTTAAAGTGACGAAAGAAAATAACCTACAGCACAGATTACTGTACCCAGCAAGGATCTCATTCAAATATGAAGGAGAAATCAAAAGCTTTACAGACAAGCAAAAGCTGAGAGAATTCAGCACCACCAAACCAGCTCTCCAACAAATGCTAAAAGATCTTCTCTAGACAGGAAACACAAAAAGCGTGTATAAATGCAAACGCAAAACAATAAAGTAAACGGCAACGGGATCATACTTACCATTATTACTTACTTAATAATTACCTTAAAAGTAAATGCGTTGAATGCCCCAACCAAAGAAGAAAGACTGGCTGAATGAATACAAAAACAAGACCCCTATATATGTTGTCTACAAGAGACCCACCTCAAAACAAGGGACACATAAAGACTGAAAGTGAAGGGCTGGAAAAGATATTCCATGCAAATAGAGACCAAAAGAAAGCAGGAGTAGCAATACTCATAACAGATAAAATAGACTTTAAAACAAAGGCTGTGAAAAGAGACAAAGAAAGACACTACATAATGATCAAAGGATCAATCCAAGAAGAAGATATATAACAATTATAAATATATATGCACCCAACATAGGAGCACCACAATATGTAAGACAAATGCTAACAAGTATGAAAGGGGAAATTAACATTACACAATAATAGTGGGAGACTTTAATATCTCACTCACACCTATGGATAGATCAACTAAACAGAAAATTAACAAGGAAAGACAAACTTTAAATGATACAATAGACAAGTTAGCCCTAATTGATATCTATAGGACATTTCACCCCAAAACAATGAATTTCACCTTTTTCTCAAGTGCACACGGAACCTTCTCCAGGATAGATCACATCCTGGGCCATAAATCTAGCCTTGGTAAATTCAAAAAAATTGAAAGCATTCCAAGCATCTTTTCTGACCACAATGCAGTTAAGATTAGATCTCACTTACAGGAGAAAAACTATTAAAACTTTCAACATATGGAGGCTGAACAACACCCTGCTGAATAACCAACATCACAGAAGAAATCAGAGAAATCAAAATATGCATAGAACCAAACAAATGAAAATGAAAACACAACAACCCAAAACCTGGGGGACACTGTAAAAGCAGTGCTAAGGGCAAGGTTCATAGCAATACAGGCATACCTCAAGAAACAAGAAAAAACTCAAATAAATAACCTAACTCTATACCTAAAGCAACTAGAAAAGGAAGAAATGAAGAACCCCAGGGTTAGTAGAAGGAAAGAAATCTTAAAAATTAAGGCAAAAATACAGAAAGAAAAACACCAATACAGTATACTAACACATATATATGGAATTTAGAAAGATGGCAATGACGACCCTGTATGCAAGACAGCAAAAAAGACACAGATGTGTATAACGGACTTTTGGACTCAGAGGGAGAGGGAGAGGGTGGGATGATTTGGGAGAATGGCATTCTAACAAGTATACTATCATGTAAGAATTGAATCGCCAGTCTATGTCTGATGCAGGATACAGCATGCTTGGGGCTGGTGCATGGGGATGACCCAGAGAGATGTTATGGGGAGGGAGGTGGGAGGGGGGCTCATGTTTGGGAACGCATGTAAGAATTAAAGATTTTAAAATTAAAAAAATAAAAAACAAAAAAAAATAAGGCAAAAATAAATGCAAAAGAAACAAAAGAGACCATAGCAAAAATCAACAAAGACAAAAGCTGGTTCTTTGAAAGGATAAATAAAATTGACAAACCATTAGCCAGATTCATCAAGAAACAAAGGGACAAAAATCAAATCAATAAAATTAGAAATGAAAATGGAGAGATCACAACAGACAACACAGAAATACAAAGGATCATGAGACTGCTATCAGCAATTATATGCCAATAAAATAGACAAATTGGAGGAAATGGACAAATTCTTAGAAAAACACAACTTTCCAAAACTGAACCAGAAAGAAATAGAAAATCTTAAACCCATCACAAGCACAGACATTGAAACTGTAATCAGAAATCTTCCAGCAAACAAAAGCCCAGGTCCAGACGGCTTCACAGCTGAATTCTACCAAAAATTTCGAGAAGAGCTAACACCTATCCTACTAAAACTCTTCCAGAAAACTGCCAAGGAAGGTAAAGTTCCAAACACATTCTAAGAGGCTACCATCACCCTCATACCAAAACCTGATAAAGATGCCATGAAAAAAGAAAACTACAGGTCAATATCACTGATGAACATAGATGCAAAAATCCTTAACAAAATTCTAGCAATCAGAAACCAAAAACACATTAAAAAGATCATAAATCATGACCAAGGGGGCTTTATTCCAGGGATGCAACGATTCTTCAATATCCACAAATCAATCAATGTAATACACCACATTAACAAATTGAACAATAAAAGCCATATGATTATCTCAATAGATGCAAAGAAAGCCTTTGACAAAATTAAACATCCATTTATGATAAAAACTCTCCAGAAAGCAGGAATAGAAGGAACATACCTCAACATAATAAAAGCTATATATGACAAACCCACAGCAAACATTATCCCCAATGGTGAAAAATTGAAAGCATTTCCCTAAAGTCAGGAACAAGATGAGGGTGCCCACTTACACCACTACTATTCAACGTAGTTTTGGAAGTTTTGGCCACAGCAATCAGAGCAGAAAAAGAAATAAAAGGAATCCAAATTGGAAAAGAAGAAGTAAAACTCTCACTATGTGCAGATGACATGATCCTCTACATAGAAAACCCTAAAGACTCCACCAGAAAATTACTAGAGCTAATCAATGACTATAGTAAAGTTGCAGGATATTAAATCAACACACAAAAATCCCTTGCATTCCGATACACTAATAATAAGAAAATAGAGAAATTAAGGAAACAATTCCATTCACCATTGCAATGAAAAGAATAAAATACTTAGGAATATATCTACCTAAAGAAACAAAAGACCTATATAGAGAAAACTATAAAACACTGGTGAAAGAAATCAAAGAGGACACTAATTGATGGAGAAATATACTGTGTTCATGGATCAGAAGAATCAATACAGTGAAAATGAGTATATTACCCAAAGCAATCTATAGGTTCAAAGCAGCTATCAAGCTACCAATGGTATTTTTCACAAAGCTAGAATAAATAATTTCACAATTTGTATGGAAATACAAAAAACCTCGAATAGCCAAAGCAATCTTGAGAAAGAAGAATAGAACTGGATGAATCAACCTGCCTGACTTCAGGCTCTACTACAAAGCTAGTCATCAAGACAGTATGGTACTGGCACAAAGACAGACATATAGATCAATGGAACAAAATAGAAAGCCCAGAGATATATCCACTCACCTATGGACACCTTATCTTTGACAAAGGAGGCAAGAATATACAATGGAGAAAAGACAATCTCTTTAACAAGTGGTGCTGGGAAAACTGGTCAACCACTTGTAAAAGAATAAAGCAAGAACACTTTCTAACACCATACACAAAAATAAACTCAAAATGGATTAAAGATCTAAACATAAGACCAGAAACTATAAAACTCCTACAGGAGAACATAGGCAAAACAATATCTGACATAAATCATAGCAGGATTCTCTATGACCCACCTCCCAGAATTCTGGAAATAAAAGCAAAAATAAACAAATGGGATCTAATTAAAATTAAAAGCTTCTGCACAACAAAGGAAACTATAAGCAAGGGGAAAAGACAGCCTTTAGAAGCAACTGACAAACAACTAATCTCAAAAATATACAAGCAACCCCTGCAGCTCAATTCCAGAAAAATAAATGACCCAATCAAAAAATGGGCCAAAGACCTAAACAGACATTTCTTCAAAGAAGACATACAAATGGCTAACAAACACATGAAAAGATGCTCAACATCACTCATTATCAGAGAAATGCACATCAAAACCACAATGAGGTACCACTTCATGCCAGTCAGGATGGCTGCGATCCAAAAGTCTACAAGAAATAAATGCTGGAGAGGGTGTGGAGAAAGGGAACCCTCCTACACTGTTGGTGGGAATGCAAGCTAGTACAGCCACTATGGAGAACAGTGTGGAGATTCCTTAAAAAACTGGAAATAGAACTGCCATATGACCCAGCAATCCCACTTCTGGGTATACACACATTCTGAGGAAACCAAAACTGAAAGAGACACATGTACCCCAATGTTCATCGCACCACTGTTTATAACAGCCAGGACATGGAAGCAACCTAGATGTCCATCAGCAGATGAATGGACAAGAAAGCTGTGGTACATATACACAATGGAGTATTACTCAGCCATTAAAAAGAATGCATTTGAATCATTTCTAATGAGGCGGATGAAACTGGAGCCTATCATACAGAGTGAAGTAAGCCAGAAAGAAAAACACCAATACAGTATACTAATGCATATATATGGAATTTAGAAAGATGGTAACGATAACCCTGTATGCGAGAGAGCAAAAGAGACACAGATGTAGAGAACAGTCTTTTGGACTCTGTGGGAGAGCGTGAAGATAGGATGATTTGGGAGAATGGCATTGAAACATGTATAATATCATATATGAAACGAATTGCCAGTCCAAGTTTGATGCATGATACAGGATGCTTGGGGCTGGTGCACTGGGATGACCCAGAGGGATGGTATGGGGAGGGAGGTAGGAGGGGTGTTCAGGATGGGGAACACGTGTATACTCATGGTGGATTCATGTTGATCTATGGCAAAACCAATACAACACTGTAAAGTATTTAGCCTCCAATTAAAATAAATAAATTTAAATTTTAAATAAATAAATAAATAAAGATATCTTCTCTAGGCACCTAAATCAACCCAAGTAAATGAGGAAATCTTTTCTACTTTTCGTTTTCAGGGAAAGGGAATGTCTCAACTGTTTGCACATGACTCAAGATTTTTAGAGGGAAATGTTTCCACAAAACAAAGCATCTGAAGAGGCCCACTTGATCAGAAAAGTGGATGAGGCTATGGGTAGGATGCTATCACAACTAGTGGGAACCTCTTCTCTCAACACAGTCCAGCAACCCCAGCTGCGATGACTGCCCTCTCCTACACAGAACCAATCATAGCAGCAGTTTTATTTTTGTTGGCAGCTACTTTTATGACTCAGATGTCCCCAGTTCCTCAGTTAGATGTTCCAGGGTCCCTAAACAATCTTTCCATATTATCTCCAACTTGACAGAGTGTTGGGTGAGGTGGGATGTAGGTTACTGACTGAAACTATAATCCACTTTTTTCTTATCCTTTACAGCTAAGGGTATACAGGCCCCTGTGTTTGCAATTAACTCTTTACTAAGTTTTTAAAACAATTCATTTTGAGCTCACGTCCAAATTTAAATGATAATGAAACAAATTGCTTTTTTTCAAGCTTAGAAATGTTTTAAAAGACACAAATTAGATGTTATTTTTAGATATAAGGTAACTCTTACCTACTAGCATTTAGATGAATGTAAATAACTCAGAAACAGTGGTTTGAATGAGACTTAGGATATTTATAAATGTGCAAATTATGAGAAAAATTAAAGGGATCAAAATACTTTCACTTTTAGTTAAAAGTATTTGATATTGTGATGTACATTATTATCAAGCAAACCTACCTTAAGTGACTATGTTTTAAAAGCTTGTCACCAGATTTAAAACTGGAAGAATTGTACACCAAACTTTACAAAATTTTCAGAAAATTATGTCAGTGGGAATGCAAAATCTAAGACATTAAAGATTCTTTTCCTTGCTTGCTATGTCGCTTCAGTTGTGTCTGACTCTGTGCGAGACGGCAGCCCACCAGGCTCCCCCAGCCCTGGGATTCTCCAGGCAAGAACACTGGAATGTGTTGCCATTTCCTTCTCCAATGCATGATACTGAAAAGTGAAAGTGAAGACGTTCGGTTGTATCCGACTCTTAGCGACCCCATGAACTGCAGCCTACCAGGCTCCTCCATCCATGGGATTTTCCCGGCAAGAGTACTGGAGTGGGTTGCCATTACTTTCTCCAAAAGATTTTCTTAGTGACCACCAAAGTCCTTTCAGTCCTAAGGGTCTAACATCTAGAAGCCCTTTGTTTGCATTTTGGTTGAATAGTTCCTTTGTCAAATTTAATAAATTTAAATAAATGCATAATGTGTCATTTTAAAATGTGTTATTTACACACTTTTCTCTTAATTCAAACAAAATACACAAAGCTTGGTGGAACTGATCTATTTCATAGTTAAATTTTGACCTATTATTTGTCACAAAGGATTTGAGACAACAGGTTAACAAAAATGAGCATGAAATGTAACAGTAGAACATAAATGTATGAAACACCAAATATTTAAAAAAGCCAATAAATGTCAATATATTTGCTTTATCTAAATTTCTAAGTTGGTACTATAGAGGTTCCTGGTAAAGACAGTGAAAAAGGTAATTAGAACATATCATATTTCTCATTCCTAGAAAGGAGTATCACAGTTCTTAGAGGGGAAACAAACTTTATCTATAGATTATTTATAAAAGAATTAGAGAATTTTATATAAACACAACTTAGTTAGGCAGTAGAGAAAATCTTCAACCTTATTTCCCCCCCCAAAAAAAATGCTTTGGGAAATCTTATCATATAGCAATTGAAAGACAAGCACATAATATTAAATTAATTATGTGCAGTTCTTCAAAGGAATAAACTAATGCAATCGAAGTGTACAGGTCTGTGATGATTCAACCTAGTTAAAAGAGAATAAACCGCTAGCTACTGCACTCTACTAAAATGCAGAGATGCTCTTAAAAACTAAGTAATACAGCTTGTCCATATACTAAAATTCTACGCTTTTCAAAGTTGTTTTTGTTAGGTTTTTTATGGTATGTCAAGTTTGTTTTCAGTCAGTAATAATTAGTTAATATTGAGCGCCATTATGTGCCAATGTGACAATTTGAAGTTTAGGAAGCTTTCTCCATTAAAAATCTGAGCGTTTTCACTAGCTATTTTACACATGGTAATATATATTTCAGCACTACTCTCTCGATTTGTCCCACCCTCACCTTTCCCCTCTGTGTCCACAAGTCCATTCTCTACTTCTGCATCTCTAGTCCTGCCCAACAAATAGGTTCATCAGTACAATTTTCTAGATCCCATATATACATGTTAATATACAATACAGATAGCTAGTGGGAAGTTGTTGTATCACACAAGGAACTCAGCCTGGTGCTCTGTGATGACCTAGAGGGGTGAGTGGGAGGGAAGCTCAAGAGGGAGAGGACATATGAATACTTATGGCCTATTCCCATTGTTGTAAGGCAGAAACCAACACAATATTATAATGCAATTATCCTCCAATTAAAAAAAAAAAAAAAACCTGAGCCGTCTTTCCTATTCAGATGCTAGTTCCTCTTGATATTCAATCCATTCCTTTCCCTCCAGATACCACTTGGTTAACTTTCTCTTTATGAAAATATTCCAAAATCACCAGTAATACTCCCCATTGCTTTTCACCTAAACACAAAGAAACATGTACTAGAACATTTCAGTCTAAGATTAGGTCCCAGCTGTGGCTTAGTCTACTTGGCCACAGTCATAAACTCCAATGTATCATAAATAGAAAGACACAGACGGGCATTTTGGAAAGATTATCTCCATCTGTAGGCCCTAATCCTAGTAGCTTCTACCAGGTGCTTCTCTGTCTTATTTGCTTCTGAATGAAAATTTTTATTCTGTTGTCATTTTATTGTTGTTTTATATTTCAAATGTGTTCATGAATCACTTTTATATACTTGCAGACCACAGGTGGAGGGTGGGAAGGAGGGCCAGAGCTGAAACCTCCAGCGGCCCCTGCCACTTAATCATTCATCAGTCCAAGTGTGTGTTACATCTATTCTTCTGTAGGGCCAAATATTAATAAAGCATGGTTAATTCAGCTAGTACCTGGTCTGCTGGAGTTACTGCACATCTATTTGGTACTGTAAGCAAGTTTGGAGAAGTACCAAAGAGTTAAGTGCATATATATCATCCAAGAAAAAGTGGATCCCATTATCTTTTTATACACAGAAGTGGGCTTGTTTCCCTGGGTCCAAAGGTTTACCTATTAAAACAAAGACATGACAGAAATTCAATGCAGTGTATTCAAGACAGTCAAGGCCAAGGATGCGTGGCAGGTATGTTTATGTGCTTGTGTGTGTGCTTGAAAAAATTACCAGCACCAAAACTATTTTCAAGATCGGCCCTCTTATGGGTGCATGGTAATCTAGAAAATACCAAATAATCTGGTCAGAAGGACTTTAAAAAGTATTAAGTACTTCATGAAGCCAAAAGACAGCATGAGAATGAATAACATGATGCCTCAAGCTAATTTCAAAAGAATACCATTGACTCGGTTTCCATAGATCACAGAAATCTTTTCTCACTATGGAAGTTTTCAATGTCCATTTTTTTCAGGATTTTGTCTTCCTTCTAAAATTCCACAATCTTAAGGCAGCATCAAGTATAATTCTACATATTTCCAGTCATTAAGATGTTCAAGGATGAAAATTGTCACCTGCATTTAAAAAAGCAGTGTTCCTAACTTTTCTATTTCATGATTAGTGTGAAAACAATGGAATCTAGGAGAACTGTGAAAATTCAGAGTGACAAGGATATTCTAAAGAAAAGAAACCAACATCTACAAAAATGTGGCCAATGAAGCTATTTTGCCTTAAGACAATATCAAATTCCAAAGTGAATAGATATCAATCTGTCTTTCAAGTTTATTTCAAGTTCTGTTTTAACCTGAAGACATGTTTACAGGCATTTAAAACTTTCCATATTACTAGCTAGACTCTACGCCAAGCACTTCGCGTGCATATTCTCATTTAATTATCAAAACAGCCCTATAAATGTTTTCCTCATTGAAGCTGAGAATTGTCACAAAGCTGATAAGCCAGGAGATGAAAACAAATCTGACTGATCTGGAACACATTACACTGAAAAGGTGAAAGACAGACATCATGTTTCACCATCTTGAGCAAACACCACTAATTACTTAAGTCTCAATGTCATCTTCCATAAAACGGACACACTCTAAAAATAATATCTCAAAAGTTTTGTATCAATCAAATAAAACAATGGATGCATTTTATAAACAGCATAAGATACTGTGGATTTCATTATTCCATTATTACCATTAATTTTCTATCATTAATTTTTTGTTCCCTGGCTTCCAATTATCACTTCAAACTTGCTATGATACAAGAATCAGGCTGGTTTGAATGCTCTAACAGCTGAAATTGTTTTTCTAAAATGTGAACTTCAGAGCATCAGCACTCTAATTTTTTTTTTGGCTCATTAGTATATGTTTTTGCTTCTTTTCTGATTCCTAAATATGTTTCAAATATCAGAGGTAACTGGGTAATCACTTACTAAATTAGTTATAACTTTAACTTGCCTGTTACTTTTTCACTTTAAAATGTGTGACTGAGGCACTATTAATTTAAAAGAAATAATAACCACTATTTTATATTACCTGCCTCCTGAGAAACCTGTATGAAGGTCAAGAAGCAACAGTTAGGACTGGACATGAGACAACAGACCAGTTCCAAATCGAGAAAGGAGTAAGTACATCAAGGCTGTATATTGTCACCCTGCTTATTTAAGTTATATGAAGAGTACATCATGAGAAACATTGGGGTGAATGAAGCACAGCTGGAATCAAGATTGCTGGGAGAAATGTCAATAACCTCAGACGTGCAGATGACACCACCCTTATGGCAGAAAGCGAAGAATGAAAGAGCCTCTTGATGAAAGTAAAAGATGAGAGTGAAAAGTTGGGCTAAAACTCAACATTCAGAAAACTAAGATAGTGGCATCTGGTCCCATCACTTCATAGCAAATAGATGGGGAAACAGTGGAAACAGTGGCTGACTTTTATTTTGGGGAGCTCCAGAATCACTGCAGATGGTGATTGCAGCCATGAAATTAAAAGACACTTACTCCTCAGAAGGAAAGTTATAACCAACCTAGACAGCACGTTAAAAAGCAGAGACATTACTTTGCTGACAAATGTCCATCTAGTCAGTTCAGTTCAGTTCAGTAGCTCAGTCGTGTCCAACTCTTTGTGACCCCATGAATCGCAGCACGCCAGGCCTCTCTGTCCATCACCAACTCACGGAGTTCACTCAGACTCGCATCCACAGAGTCAGTGATGCCATCCAGCCATCTCATCCTCTGTTGTCCCCTTCTTCTCCTGCCCCAATCCCTCCCAGCATCAGAGTCTTTTCCAATGAGTCAGCTTTTCGCATGAGGTAGCCAAAGTACTGGAGTTTCAGCTTTAGTATCATTCCTTCCAAAGAAATCCCAGAGCTGATCTCCTTCAGAATGGACTGGTTGGATCTCCTTGCAGTCCAAGGGACTCTCAAGAGTCTTCTCCAACACCACAGTTCAAAAGCATCAATTCTTCGGCACTCAGCCCTCATCATTTTACTGACTGAATAATATAGAATTAATACACCATAAAAAACTTAATCATTCTTCTATTGCTAAATATTTATTTTGCTTTTCAGGTTTCTACAATATTTCCATTGTGCTGAAAATTTTCTTTCTATTTACAGATTTTAGCTTTTCTTCCTTTCTCCTTCCCTCCTTATTTTCTTCTTTGTATTTTGGTATTAATTTCCATGTGAAAGTGAAAGTGAATTTGCTCAGTCGTGTCCCACTCTTTGCAACCCCATGGACTGTAGTCCACCAGGCTCCTCTGTCCATGGGATTCTCCAGGCAAGAATACTGGAGTGGGTTGCCATTTCCTTTTCCAGAGGATCATCCTGACCCAGGGATCGAACCCAGGTCTCCCACATTGCAGGCAGATGCTTTAACCTCTGAGCCACCAGGGAAGCTAATTTCCATGTAGCAGATCATTTTATCAAATAATCTGTGAGGCCCTCCATATATGTTGATAGCTTGATTTTATAATAATCATAGGAATATTCCTGTTTCTTCAAAGCATTGACAATGTTGTCTTAAGTATTTTGATCTATGTACTTTAACTTTTCTATGTGATTTTGAAAGTCAAAGCGTTAATTGCTCAGTCATGTCTGACTCTTTGCAACCCCATGGACTGTAGGGGACCCAGGGATTGATCCCAGTTCCCCTGCATCACAAGTAGATTCTTCACTGTCCAAGCCACCACTTAGTTCTTTAATCCAATTGAATTACATTAGGAATATGTGAGGGGTTTTTTTGGTGTTAATATGCAAGCTTTTAAGAAGTAGTCACTTAATAACAGCATTTCCCACTGTTTTATGTCTATTGATAAGAATTGCACTTTGAAATGTAAAAAAAAAAAAAAATTAAAAAAAATCACCAGATCTATTTTTCCTTCTTTATAATTTTTAATTTTGCATCTATTTCAGCATTAAATCTAGACAGGGAAAAACAGGTTTATTGTATAATTTAATGGAGAAAGAGAAAAGAATCATATTTTGGCTTTATAGCTCCTGAGTAGATGCAAAATAACACAGAGGATCATTCTTAAAGGCTACATTTTCAAGATCCAGATTTCAGAAAATTTGTCTTTGTTTTGGAATTCTAAAAACTTTAAAGATATAGAGACCAATCTTCAATCATAAATTTTATTCATAGATTGGTTGGAAAAGTGTACATGATGATGTAAGAGTTGAGAAAATACAAATGTTACCAGCTGACAGGAAAAGAAGAAATAGAGGAGATGTAACTACAGTTTTTTGGCAGTGGGCCTTTTATGATGCCCAGTTCTCTCCTCATTTTGAGGTCTCTGGTGAACAGACCTCAGAGTGGCACCCATAATCCCCACCACCTTGTGTCCATAGCCTTAAATAGTCTCTACCCTGGAGTAAATAAAGGCCTGTGACTTGATTCTAACCAACAGAATATGGCAAGTTAACAGGATGTTAACTTCTGACTATACAGTGGAGGTGACAAGTAAATTCAAGGAATTATATTTGGTAGACAGTGTGCCTGAAGAATTATGGATGGAGGCTCATAACATCGTACAGGAGGTGGTGATTAAAACCATCCCCAAGAAAAAGAAATGCAAAAAGGCAAAGTGGTTATCTGAGGGGGCCTTACAATAAGCAGAGAAAAGAAGTGAAAGGCAAAGGAGAAAAAGAAAGATATACCCATTTGAATGCAGAGTTCCGGAGAATGGGAAGGAGAGATAAGAAAACCTTCTTAAGTGAACAATGCAAAGAAATAGTGGAAAATAGAATAGGAAAGACTAGAGATCTCTTCAAGAAAATTAGAGATACCAAGGGAACATTTCATGCAGAGATGGACACAATAAAGGACAGAAATGGTATGGATCTAACAGAAGCAGAAGATACTAAGAAAAGGTGGCAAGAATACAGAGACGTGAAAGTGAAGTCGTATCCAACTCTTTGAGACCCCATGGACTGTAGCCTACCAAGCTCCTCTGTCCATGGGATTTTCCAGGCAATAGTACTGGAGTGGATTGCCATTTCCTTCTCCAGAGGATCTTCTCAACTCAGGGACTGAACCCGGGTCTCATACATTGTAGACAGATGCTTTACCATCTGAGTCACCAGACAATACACAGAAGAACTAAACAAAAAAAGATCTTCATGACCCAGATAACCATGATGGTGTGATCACTCACCTAGAGCTAGACATCCTGGAGGGAGAAGTCAAGTGGGCCTTGGGAAGCATCACTATGAAAAAACTAGTGGAGGTGATGGAATTCCAGTTGGCTATTTCAAATCCTAAAAGATGATGCTGTGAACGTGCTGCATTCAATATGCCAGCAAATATGGAAAACTCAGCAGTTGGCCACAGGACTGGAAAAAATCAGTTTTCACTCCAATCCCAAAAAAGGCAATGCCAAATAATGTACATATTACCATACAATTGGACTCATTTCACATGCTAGCAAGATTATGCTCAAAATCCTTCAAGCTAGGCTTCAGTAGTACATTAACTGAGAACTTCCAGGTGTACAAGCTGGAGTTGGCAAAGGCAGAGTTATCAGAAAAACTGCCAACATTTGTAGAATCAAAGAAAAGGCAGAGGAATTTAAAAAAAAAAAACCTATGCTTGTTGATTTTGTGGATCACAACTATAGAAAATTCTTAAAGAGATGGGAATACCAAACCACCTTACCTTTCTCCTGAGAAATCTGCATGCAGGACAAAAACCAACAGTAAGAACTGGACATGTAACAACAGACTGGTTCAAAATTGGAAAAGACAAAGCTGTATATTGTCACCCTGCTTATTTCACTTATATGCAGAGTACATCATGTGAAAAGCCGGGCTGGATGAAGCACTGCTGGAATCAAGATTGCTGGGAGAAATATCAATAACTTCAGATACGCAGATGATACCACCCTTGTAGCAGAAAGTGACGAATTAAAGAGCCTCTTGATGAAAGTGAAAGAGGAGAGTGAAAAAGTTGGCTTAAAACTCAACACTCAGAAAACTAAGATCATGGCATCTGATCCCATCAATTCATGGCAAATAGATGGGAAAAATGGAAACAGTGACAGATTTTATTTTCTTGGGCTCCAAAATCACTGCAGATGATGACTGTAGCCGTGAAATGAAAAGTCACTTGCTCCTTGGAAGAAAAGTTATGACAAACACAGACAGCATGTTAAAAAGCAGAGACATCACTTTTCCGACAAAGGTCCATATAGTCAAGCTTTGATTTTCCAGTAGTCATGTATGAATGTGAAAACTGGACCGCAAGAAAGCTGAGCACCAAAGAATTGGTGCTTTTGAACCGTGGTGTTGGAGAAGACTCTTGAGAGTTCCCTGGACAGCAAGGAGATCCAATCAGTCAATTCTACAGGCAAGAAACCCTGAATATTCACTGGAAGGACTGATGTTGAAGCTGAAACTCCAGTACTTTGGCCACCTGATGTGAAGAGCTGACTCACTGAAAAAGACCCTGATTCTGGGAAAGATTGAAGGCAGGAGGAGAAGAGAACAACAGATTACAAGATGGTTGGGTGGCATCTCCAATTCAATGGACATGAGTTTCAGTAAGCTCCAGGAGATGGTGAAGGACAGGGAAGCCTGGCATGCTGCAGTCCAAGGGGTTGCAAAGCATCAGGCATGACTGAGCAACTGACCAACAACAACCTTGGAAGGAAAGCTATGACAAACCTAGACAGCATATTAAAAAGCAGAGACATCACTTTTCCCACAAATGACTGTATAGTTAAAGCTATGGTTTTTCTTGCAGTCAGATGTGGATGTGAGAGTTGGACCATAAAGAAGGCTAAGCACCAAAGGATTGATGCTTTCAAACTGTGGTGCTGAAAAATACTCTTGAGAGTCCCTTGGACTGCAAGGAGAACAAACTAGTCAATCCTAACGGCAATAAACCCTGAATATTCATTGGAAGCACTGATGCTGAAATCTCCAATACTTTGGCAACCTGATGAGAAGAGCTGGCTCATTGGAAAAGACTCTGATGCTGGGACAGAATGCAAACAGGAGGATAAGGGGGTAACAGAGGATGAGATAGTTGGATAGCATCACTGACTCAATGCACACGAGTTTTAGCAAATTAAACAAGATAGTGAAGGACAGGGAAGCCTGGAATGCCACAGTTCATGGGGTTGTAAAGAGTCAGACACAACTTAGCAACTGAACAACAATAGGATGTCACTCCCATGGTTAGGTTATGTATTATGGTAAAGGTACTGGGATGTCACTCCTTTGATTATGTTTATATAAGATTATCTTAGCAGAGTCTCTTCCTTGGAGCTTGATGAAATAAGCTGACAAGTTGGTGAAGCCCAAATAGAAAGAAACTGCAAGCAGCTTCTAGGAATTACTGGTGGTCTCTAGGATCTGAGTATAGCCAATAGCCAGTCAAATGCCAGGACTTTCAGTCCTACAACACCAAGGAACTGAATTTTGCCAAAAACTGAATGAATTGGAAGTAAAGTCTTCCCCAGTTGAACCTTCAGATGAGAACTCAGCATGGCCAACACCTTGCTTGCAGCCTGGAGCAACCATAGGAGAACCCAGCTAAGCTGTGCCTAGATTCCTGATCCACAAAAACTGTGAGATAATATGTGTGTTAAGCAGCTAAATATGTGGTGATTTGTTATTACCATCAAGAGAAAACCAATGCAGGGTTTAAATCTTTAAAGGGGAAAAAGATGGATTATATAGACCCCAAATAGGTTAAGAGAATCCCACAAAGAAAGATTCTCTAGGAACTCAGAGCATAATTTATGACTTTGGAAGCCTTGTAGAGAAGCCCTTAAGCATTTGAACAGTAACTGAGAGGGAGTACCTAGATACAGGCCTGAGGGTAGACTTCCCATATTCCACACCCCTCAGTGTTATATGGACAAATATGAGAAAATTCTCTAGCGGCTCAAGAGAGGGGCAGAAGCAAAAAGTCAATGGCTCAAAGAATACTGGAGTTAGAACGTGAGGATTCACAAGGCATGCTGCTTAAGGCTTCAAAAGAAGATGCAGTCCCCATCAGGAGATGCCAGTGGAAGCCAGAGTAGAGACAGAGGTGTTCACAAAACTAACTCCCCTCATCTAACACCAGGACAATTCATAAGCCTACTTTTGCCCCAGGAAAGGGAATAAGGAGAATGGAAGAGAAAGAACCCTAAGGAATTGTGTTAAATCCAAACAGATGCAATTTTCTTAAACTGGCGTATTTTTTTTTTCCATCATCAGGGGAAATGGAAATTTGAAACCTATATTAAATTTTTTTTTAATTTTTATCTTTACTTTATTTTACAATACTGTATGAAACCTATATTAAATTTTAACTATAGAAAGCAAAGTGGCATTTTTACAACCCACAATGCCACTGATTTGGAGACCATAAAATTTGGAAACCCTTATTTTCACTAAGTCAAATTTTTTAAAATTATATGCATATACATATGTTAATAATATATTTAGCTTTTATTTTATCCTATTAGTCCCAAACTCTGACTTCTGGAATATATTTTCTGTGGTCTAACATTTTTCTGTTGATTTCTTTATGCTTGATATCCTTTAAAATAACTCAATTGCAATTCAGAAAGTATTATCCATTTCAAGCTTTATTTCTCAAATCTTTTAAATGCTTTGTTGGAATAACAAAATTCTCCAACACCAAAGCAGGGAACTTTTCATCTTGCCTACATTCTACACCAAACATCTATCATGTCCCTAACACAGAGCTGATTTCATTTCCACAAGTGATGTGTCAACAGTTATTAAATTATGAGTGTTCCCAGCATTTTTCCTAATTCTGGCCACTACAGAAGAGTCTGGCTTGAAACCCTCAGTCTCCTGACAGTTGGATTGGACTCAGTTCTCTCAGGGTTTGTTACACAGAACCAGGAAGAAAGCTAGAGGCAGAAAAACACTGGGAGAGAACAGGCTATGGCTGAGAAAAATCTTTAAACAAGGAAAAGGAGCTTTTTCTTTTTTTTTTTCCCCCTCCTCCTGAATTTCCCTCAGAACAGGAGATTTTAAGAACAATTTAGAATGAAAGAAATATGGAAGAGTTGCAACAAATAAAGGAAATGAATGGGAAAGTTTAAATTTTTTTTGAAATATTACTACACTGTATGTATCTCTCTTCGGGCTATTTGAAAAGCACAAATAAATGTTGTTATTTTAAGACTGTTTTGTGGCTGGATGTATTCATTTTAACCTTGATATCAGTTATTCTAGGCACTATATGAATTTATATAATTGTTTTTCATATACATGCTGAATAAGTTTAATTTCGTGATGGTTTAATACCTTCATTGTGTTGGGTCATGACAAGAATCTTAATACCCACTGTGTGAAATTATAGAAGTAAATATAAGAGCTTGTACTGAATGTAGGCTAACCCCAGGGTATACTATGGAGATGTTTGAGAGTTTTTCCTTAACTCAAAGAAAAAATTGGTTTATCTTTGGCATGAGTGAGTGAGTAAAGTCGCTCAGTCGTGTCCAACTCTGCGACCCTATGGGCTATAGCCCGCCAGGCTCCTCTGTCCATGGGATTTTCCAGGCAAGAATACTGAAGTGGGTTGTCATTTCCTTCTCCAGGGGTTCTTCCGGACCAAACCAAGTTTGATCTTCTGGATCAAACTCAGATCTCCCACATTGCAGGCAGACTCTTTACCACCTGAGCTACCAGGCATGCTTCTCCTGAAAGTCTACAAGATGCTTCTAACTAATTTTTCCCACAGATTTTTACATGTATATCAGTTACTTTGCTGCTTCATAGATTAAAAAAAAATCTTAGCAGTGTAAAGCATAGCATTTATTTCTCATTCACCAGACTGTTGTTCACTGGAATTCATCTGATCCAGGCTGATGTCATTTGGACTTGACTCTAAGGGGAAGCTGGATCCAGGTTTGTTTTACATGCCTCCCATGGTCATTGGGTAGACTTCCCTGGTGGCTCAGACAGTAAAAGCCTCTGCCTACAATGCAGGAGACCCGGGTTCGATCCCTGGGTTGGGAAGGTCCCCTGCAGAAGGAAATGGCAACCCACTCGTTTTCTTGCCTGGAAAATCTCATGGACAGAGGAGCCTGGCACGTTACAGTCCATGGGGTCGCAAAGAGTCGGACATGACTGAGTGACTTCACTTCACTTTGTGGTCATTGGATCAGCAGCTATCCAAAGAATGTTCTTCTCTGGGTGAAAGTGGGAGCTCAAGTAAGTAAGTCCAATTGTGCAAGTTCATGTCAAGCCTTTGTTTGCATCATGTCCACTAAAATCCCACTGGTCAAAGCAAACTGTTTCCCAAGCCCCAGATCAAGGACTAGGGTTAAATACTTCACCTGGCATGAAGCCAGGTTACTAACACAGGGGGATAGAGATCTGAGATTAATAACTCAACTTATACCTACTGCTAATTTTTTTATAATATACATATCAATTTTATATTAAACTACATATATGGACATGAGTTTGAGTGAACTCCGGGAGTTGGTAATGGATAGGGAGGCCTGGCATGCTGCGATTCATGGGGTCGCAGAGTTGGACACGACTGAGCGACTGAACTGACTGACTGACATATACATATTGGCTTCTCTGGGGGCTCAGATGGTAAAGAATCTGCCTGCAGTGAGGGAGATGCAGGTTCGATCCCTGGATCAGGAAGATCTGTTGAAGAAGGGAATATTCTTGCCTGGAGAATCCCATGGACAGGGGAACCTGGCAGGCTACAGTCCACAGGGTCTCAAAGAGTCAGACACGACTGAACAACTAACACATCCATTTTCACTTTTCATACATATATTACTAAAGCCTTTCCTAATATACTCATAGGATTCAGTGTAATTTCATTATCATATTTTCTGATCTTGTGAAAAATATAGTCAAAGACTACATTGGCTTGTTTCATTTCTTAAAACCATAACCTCTGTGTAGACAAAGACTTGCTGGCACAACAGACTCAGAACAAAGTAATATCCAGGCAACTTACAGACACTGTAGTCACTTGAAAATCACGGATGCAGAAGCAAAAAAGCTATAGACAATCTCCCCCACCCATGCCATGCTCATGCAGATGCATGCACCACCAACTGTGGACTCTGCCAGGCCACCCTTCTGAAGTGAACATGATGTATTTGGGCACTGGAGAAGATACTATTAAAAAAAAAAAATCTGTAATAGCAAATTTAAACCCCATGATGGAGAGGCTGATAAACCAGGAAAATCACAGCTTGATTTAGAAAGCAGCAGGGAGCTAGTAGGAAGTCTTAAGGAGGAAGATTGAATAGCTGGTACAATAGAAAAGGAAGATTGCTTTTGCTGAAGACCATTTTCGAAACTCCACAGAAACATGACTGTGCCGCCAACCAGATGAAGGACTTCAGGAAGAAGCCATACTAAGGCTAGAGGAAATTATAAATCTCTCCAGTTAAAAGGCATAAATAAAGATTAAAGTAGATATGGCCATTATAAACAAATGGGCTACAAATGTTTTCATTATCAGAAAAGTTCAGCCTTCACCTTAATGGCATCAAATATCAGAACCAAATAGAGTCCCCTTTGCTTGAGAGCAGATCAGAGAAGAAACACCAGCCTGCACAGCACTAGCTCCCCCATCTGTGGTCACAGGAGTAAATGCTGCCTCCCATTTTTTACTACTATAAAAGAAATGGGATTTTAATTCTGCTGTGGAACCTTGAGCTATTCATTTATTGACTCTCTGCTGCAGGCATCAGCAATTTATAATTGATTTAAAGCTACATAAATATATTAATATATCTACCCTCTTTAGAATTTTTTTTTAATTTTACAAAAATGCATTAAGCTCTTCAAAAAAAAAAAAAAGAGGTGTCATCCCATTTCAGAATACAGTAGTTATTATTTTCATCCTGCTTCACCCTAATCAGTCCCATTATACTGGCATTTTTAATGGATGAAATTTTCCCATTGAGCTCTTGGGAGAACTCCATGTGATCATAGGCTAATCACTGCTGCTACTGCCTCAGTCTTTCTCAGTCTGCTTTCCATAGTGCATACTGCAATGAGAGAACTGTTGGGAAGGGGAGCAATTGATTTTTTTAACCCAATGATGATATCCCAAAATAAAAAGGTACCGTTTTTAAGGGGATTTCAAATTCATGAAGAGGTCATTCATTGCTCTTTCACTAACAATTTATAGATGACTAACTCATTTCAAAGAGAGGCTCAGTTCCCAGAAGGTCATCTTTCAGCATAATCATGAGAATTTTTTTCCCTTTCTGCCTGCATCAATTGTAGCACTTGGAAATGGCACAGAGGATAACTCTGCTCAGCCAAAACTCACATCACATTATAAAGTATATCCAAACTCATTTTAGAGTGAGCTAGCTTATACCATGCAAACTCTTCAATCTTTAGATCAAGATAGAAGTCTTGTCAATTACAGTATATGAAGAGAAGACTCTGGACTTCCTTATGGAGAATAAAGGTTCTCCTTGAACTGAACTTTTCCCATCAAGAATATTCCAGAAGCACCATCCCTAAATCACCTAACTTTGTGCACATTAAAATTGGTCTTGATATCCTGAGTATGTGACTTCTGAACAGAGATCCTAAGGAGGATAAGATATTCCCAATGATATTCCAAATGTAGCTAACGTAGAAGTCATTTCACAACTGAAACAGATAAGATATAAGATATCTGCTGGATATTTTGTGGCTTAATATGAGAATAGGAAATTATGATTCATGCCTATTTATGTGCATTATTAAACTGTGAGAAAACCATTCATTTATATACTCTGACAAGTGACTGCCAAATAACTGTGTTTATGTTTAACTTTGTGTTTATGTTCATCCTTGTACATTAGTTCAATAAATAGCCAGGCATGAAGTGGAAATTAAAAGAGCATGGACTTTGGAGTCAGAGAATCAATTGTGTGTTTACCTCCCAGTTCTTAGCAAATGACTTAACCTCACCAAGTATCAGGTTAATCATCTATAAAATATTAGGAGATCATGTACACAAAGTGCCTGACATACAAAAGTCACTCAAGATAATAAGCTCTAGAATAATGAGGATTTAATAATGCTTGTGCATCCTCTGAAAACCTCCTTTAAAATCTCTAAAGAGACAAAAAATTTTTTAAAACAAAATGCTTTCACAGATATAAGGCATAGGATCTATGATGGCAAATAGTCTTTAGACAATTCCCAAATTCTTTTAGCTACAGTTAACAAAATTCATTCTACAAACTGGGCAAGGAAAAGTTCTTTTAAAATGTTGCAATCTGTGATGGGCCAAGCTTTATTCTATAACTCATTTGGATAAATACTAAATTGGAATGATGAGAATAAGAGAGAGATGGAGAGAGACTGCCATACTGGCCTCTCCAATTCCTACTTGCATTCCCTGTGGTGCGTGGTTTAGGACAAGAATCGGGAGATCCAACCACTCAGCTAATAATCCTGGTGGATGCTGAAAAGGCCACGCACTTGTCACAACTGATAACTTACTCCCCTGACAACAACTAGTCTGAGGACACGACGGTGTTCTTTTTCATAGCTGAAAGACAAATGACTATTGGCAGTTCCTAATGTATAGATCAGTAATAGCCTTGTGCTGAATTTGGTTTCCTGGGTGTAGGTGATCATGTGATACAAAAGAGAAGCCAGTTCTTTTTATGTTTCCAGCATAGGGGCAAAACTTAAGCACTGAAATACTCAACAGATTAATAATTCTTTGTTTTCTTTTCATTACCCCATTTTCTTAGTTCCTAATATCCCTTTTCTTCTGTTTCCAGTCCCTAGATTGCAGAAAACTTCTTTAGTGAAATCCCACTGGTTATTTTCTATATCCTAATTTCCCTATAATATAAATGAATTCCTTTCCTCCCCCCAAAAATTCAGTTTAGTTCAGTTCAGTTCAGTCACTCAGTCATGTCCGACTCTTTGTGAACCCATGAATCACAGCACGCCAAGCCTCCATGTCCATCATCATCTCCCGGAGTTCACTCAAACTCATGTTCATCAAGTCGGTGATGCCATCCAGCCATCTCATCCTCTGTCGTCCCCTTTTCCTCCTGCCCTCAATCCCTCTTAGTATCATAGTCTTTTCCAATGAGTCAACTCTATGCATGAGGTGGCCAAAGTATTGGAGTTTCAGCTTTATCATCAGTCCTTCCAAAGAACACCCAGGACTGATCTCCTTTAGAATGGACTGGATGGATCTCCGTGCAGAGAGTTCAAGGGACTCTCAAGAGTCTTCTCCAACACCACAGTTCAAAAGCATCAATTCTTCGGTTTTCAGCTTTCTTCACAGTCCAACTCTCACATCCATACATGACCACTGGAAAAACCATAGCCTTGACTAGATGGACCTTTGTTGGCAAAGTAATGTCTCTGCTCTTCAATATGCTATCTATGTTGGTCATAACTTTCCTTCCAAGGAGTAAGCGTCTTTTAATTTCATGGCTGCAGTCACCATCTGCAGTGATTTTGGAGCCCAAAAAAATAAAGTCTGACATTGTTTCACTATTTCCGCATCTATTTGCCATGAACTGATGGGACCAGATGCCAGGATCTTCGTTTTCTGAATGTTGAACTGTAAGCCAACTTTTTCACTCTCCTCTTTCACTTTCAACAAGAGGCTTCTTAGTTCCTCTTCACTTTCTACCATCAGAGTGGTGTCACCTGCGTATCTGAGGTTATTGATATTTCTCCCAGAAATCTTGATTCCAGCTTGTGCTTCTTCCAGTCCAGCGTTTCTCATGATGTACTCTGCATATAAGTTAAATAAGCAGGGTGACAATATACAGCCTTGACGGACTCCTTTCCCTATTTGGAACCAGTCTGTTGTTCCACATCCAGTTCTAACTGCTGCTTCCTGACCTGCATAAGGTTTCTCAAGAGGCAGGTCAGGTGGTCTGGTATTCCCATCTCTTTCAGAATTTTCCAGTTTATTGGGATCCACACAGTCAAAGGCTTTGACATAATCAATAAAGCAGAAATAGATGTTTTTCTGAAACTCTCTTGCTTTTTCAATGATCCAGCCGATGTTGGCAATTTGATCTCTGGTTCCTCTGCCTTTTTTAAAACCAGCTTGAATATCAGGAAGTTCATGGTTCACGTATTGCTGAAGCCTGGCTTGGAGAATTTTGAGCATTACTTTACTAGCATGTGAGAAGAGTGCAATTGTGCGGTAGTTTGAGCATTCTTTGGCATTGGAATGAAAACTGACCTTTTCCAGTCCTGTGGCCACTGCTGAGTTTTCCAAATGTGCTGGCATATTGAGTGCAGCACTTTCACAGCATCATCTTTCAGGATTTGAAATAGCTCCACTGGAATTCCATCACTTCCACTAACTTTGTTTGTAGTGATGCTTTCTAAGGCCCACTTGACTTCACATTCCAGGATGTCAGGCTCTAGGTGAGTGATCACACCATCGTGATTATCTGGGTCTTGAAGATCTTTTTTGTACAGTTCTTCTGTGTATTCTTGCAACCTCTTCTTAATAGCTTCTGCTTCTGTTAGGTCCATACCATTTCTGTCCTTTACTGAGGCCATCTTTGCATGAAACGTTCCCTTGGTATCTCTAATTTTCTTGAAGAGATCTCTAGTCTTTCCCATTCTGATGTTTTCCTCTATTTCTTTGCATGATCGCTGAGGAAGGCTTTCTTATCTCTCCTTCCTATTCTTTGGAACTCTGCATTCAGATGCTTATATCTTTCCTTTTCTCCTTTGCTTTTCACTTCTCCTCTTTTCACGGCTATTGTAAGGCCTCCCAGACAAGAATGTGGCAAACCACTTCAGTATTTCATATTGTTCATGGGGTTCATGAACCAACCACTTCAGTATTCTTGCCTTGAGAACCCCATGAACACTATGAAAGGCAAAATGATAGGATACTGAAAGAGGAACTCCCCAGGTCAGTAGGTGCCCAATATGCTACTGGAGATCAGTGGAGAAATAACTCCAGAAAGAATAAAGGGATGGAGCCGAAGCAAAAACAATACCCAGTTGTGGATGTGACTGGTGATAAAAGCAAGGTCCGATGCTGTAAAGAGCAATATTGCATAGGAACCTAGAATGTCAAGTCCATGAATCAAGGCAAATTGGAAGTGGTCAAACAGGAGATGGCAAGAGTGAACATCGACATTCTAGGAATCAGCAAACTAAAATGGAGGACTGGAATGGGTGAATTTAACTCAGATGACCATTGTATCTACTACTGTGGGCAGGAATCCCTTAGAAGAACTAGAGTAGCCATCATGGTCAACGAAAGAGTCTGAAATGCAGTACTTGGATGCAATCTCAAAACGACAGAATGGTCTCTCTTCATTTCCAAGGCAAACCATTCAATATCACAGTAATCCAAGTCTATGCCCTGACCAGTAACGCTGAAGAAGCTGAAGTGGAATGGTTCTATGAAGATCTACAGGACCTTTTAGAACTAACACCCAAAGAAGATATCCTTTTCATTATAGGGGACTAGAATGCAAAAGCAGGAAGTCAAGAAACACCTGAGGTAACAGGCCAATTTGGCCTTGGAATATGGAATGAAGCAGGGCAAAGGCTAATAGAGTTTTCCCAAGAAAACACACTGGTCATAACACACACCCTCTTCCAACAACATAAGACTCTACACAAGGACATCACCAGGTGGTCAACACCAAAATCAGATTGATTATATTCTTTGCAGCCAACGATGGATAAGCACTATACACTCAGCAAAAACAAGGCCGGGAACTGACTGTGGCTCCTTATTGCCAAATTCAGACTTAAATTGAAGAAAGTAGGGAAAACCACTAGACCATTCAGGTATGACCTAAATCAAATCCCTTATGATTATCCAGTGGAAGTGAGAAATAGATTTAAGGAAATATATCTGATGGATAGAGTGCCTGATGAACTATGGACGGAGGTTCATGACATTGTACAGGAGACAGGGATCAATACCATCCCCATGGAAAAGAAATGCAAACAAGCAAAATGGCTATCTGGGGAAGCCTTACAAAAAAAGGCCTTATACCAGCAGTATATTAATTTTACAACAATCAGGGTAAAATAATTTATACTAATGTGTGATGGACACTCCCATAATCATGAAAGCTATACATATTTTTACAAGAGGATGACTATGCCAAAATTAATGCCTATTTAGTAAAACATAGGACAATGCTAGGTACTTCCCAGGCAGTGCTAGTGGTAAAGAACCCATCTGCCAAGGCAGGAGATATAAAAGACGTGGGTTCGATCCCTGGGTCTGGAAGATCCCCTGGAGGAGGGCACGGCAACCCACTCTAGTGTTCTTGCTTGGAGAATTCCATGGACAGAGGAACCTGACGGGCTACAGTCCAAAGGGCCACAAAGAGTTGTACACAACTGAAGCAACTTACCATGCATCGCAGGACAATGTTACAGGGTGTCAAATCAACATAGGACTGTTTTTTTTTTTAATAGGGGGAACAAGAAAAGAATAATTAAGTTTTATATAGATGAACTCACAGGGTCTGCTTCTGTAAACTGACTTGATTTTTTTTTCCAGATGTTCTAGATTTCTTCCCTCCTCAAATTATGCTACCACAGTTTCTCTACCAACTCCACGTATTCTTTTATTCATTTTTACCCAGAAAGCTTCTTATAACAGTAGGGTCTCCAGCAATAGAGACAAAGAAGCTGCTGTGGGAGAGGGCATAGTTGGGCTCCTAGGTGTTATTAGTTAAAGGTGAGCACACTTTTCATCTGAATATTGGTTTAAAATAGCTACATTGCTACTACTGCATAGAATACTGACCCAGAGATAGAAACATGCCATTTAATATTGTTGTCATCTACAAAACAAAGCTAGACATGTGGAAAACTTGAAATATCTCAAGGTATAGGCAAAAAAAGATGGTTTTGTGAACCTTAATATGTATATGACAGAACCGATAACCTACAAGAAGCTTCTTCTTCCCATGGAACTAGAAAGGGTTCACGGGGTCCATGTCCTGCCACACAGACAACTGCCAAGAGCTGTCTCCACAGTCCCAGTACAAAGGTGAAAGTTTGAGCTCTAGGGGGTTAAATGTCACATCCAGAGGGAAACGGAGATGAAAATAGCATCCAAGTTCCTGACTTACATAGTATTCTTTACTCCAGCCATTCCTGGACTACCTCCAAAAAATCTCAACTTTCAACCTTCACATTCCTGGTACCAGAAAACACAGATGTACACAAAAGCACATTTTAAATTGTGAGAATTTGGATTTGTTTTTGTTTACTTGACTCTCCAACGTGGGTTCTTAGATTAGTAGCTCTCATTTCAAATCTGGTAATAAAGAGCGCTTCATCTTCTCTGAGTGAGCCAATTTTGATTGGCTGATTCTTGCTACCAACAGTGCATCTGGGATGAACTTAAAATTTTGAACCCACTCTGCCACTCACTATGTGATGACTTTGTGCAAATAACTTAACTTTCCTCAGATACAATTTTCTATTCTGTAGAATGGGAATAATAACACTAATGTGATAAAGTTGCCTTATGATTTCACAGCAATGGTATCTCTCATGGATTACTGCAACAGCATAACTCCTGATCTCCTGACTTCATCCCAGCCCACCTTTCCTCTTCCATCAGCAGAGCAGCTAGAGTGGTAAAACACAAGTTCACAAGCCATTCTTCTACTTATCTCCCCCCTTCCCAGTGCCTTCTTATCCCTTTTGGAGTAGAAGTCAAAGTTAATGATTGGCTTACATTATCTGTACCTCCTCATTGCTGCTCTGACCTCACCATCCACCACTCTCATACTGGATCAGTTGTGCCAGCAACTTGACCTCTTTACTACTCTTCAAACATAGTGGAAACACTCCCACCTCAGAGCCTTGGCACTTGCTGTTTCTCTGCTTGGAAATTCTTTAAGTACTCAGATGAATCGCTCCCTCACCTCCCTTTAGATCTTTATTCAAAAGTAATCTTCTCAAAGGGTTTACCCCAGTTCCCCCATCTAAAATTACTAACCAATCTCCTCCATAATACTTCTTTTCTGCTGTTTTATTTTTCTCCTTAGTAGCAACTAACACATCCAAATTTACTTACTTCTATGTTTTATTGTCTGTCTCTCTCACTAAAATATAAGCTGAACATTAGCATTTTGTTCACACATTAACTATGTGACTTTGTGGGGGGGAAATATATTCTCCACTCCTCTGAACCAGAGTTTATTCATCTTTTCCCCAGTATAGTCCTACAGCAATGCCGGCACATAGTAAGAATTTAACTAATGGGCACTGAATTGATGATTGAATCTTTTAGAAACTTTCAAAATTATGACCACTGAAGCATGAACAAGAAGTGGTGGGAGAGGAGGAAAATGTGGGGAAAGGATTGAAGAGAAGCATGTCAGAGATGCTCAGAGTGCAGTGATATGGAAAAAGAGAACCAAGCAGCATGAGAAAACAGAAAGGAATCAGGGTCACATAATTGAAAAACCTAGGAAAGAAACAAAAGGAAGCATAAGAAGGAAGGGTTGTTCTTCACTATTCAAACAATATTCACAAGATTTAGTTACAGTTTTATCGAAAGCCAGGGCAGCACTTTCCTCAAAACCATGGGAATAATCATTCGTTCTATGAATAAACAGTTCAGCCATTCCCCCAAGTGGTTCTTGACTCGTGAGAGATGGAAAGAACACACCGCTACCACTGGGAAAGCCTGTTAACAATTCCTAGGAAGTAAATATAGAACCCGGGTTATAAAATAAAATCTAACCTTTTTTTCCAGCGCGCTTACTTCATTTTCACTTGTTCTTAGAGGCAGGCAGAGGTCTTACACCAGGCACCTCAGCCTCGAATTCCTATTGAGAAATGGCTGACACCGCAGCTTAGGGCCACGACTGGAAGCAGCACACAGCGCTCGATTCAAGATGGCAGCTGATGGGCCGCGTGCAGAGACTCCACGTGGAATCTTCATTACATGCTCTCTGGTGTGAGCTGCACAGCTGTGCCTGCCTTCCCAGGGACTCTGCCCCTCCCTACCGATGAGATTCCTATAAAGCAGCCCCATCTTCGGCCTGAGGAAGCCTGTTCCGTAGGGTGCATGCTTGCGCCTCTCCATTATCTGATGAAAGAAAAAAAAAAAACTTTACTTTTCATCTAAACTTGGTCTATTCTTTTGGCTCCAAGGACACTGGGCAGTAAAACCTTTGTTAGGGCACAATTGGAAAGGGAAAATAACACAGTAGCTCTTGGATGCCATTAACAGATTAGATACAACTGTTCTTCATCGCCACCTATTTTCTTGGGAACCTGGTCTGAGCACATGTGATGCCAAGTATCAAGATAATCACTCTAGGGCATGGTCATAATCTGGAATGTCATACTCCTCCACACACACATATTCACACACAGACAAGCACACCTCCTTACTACACAATCAATTCCCAGTCTTCTTGGAATGCAAGGACCACAAAATTCTATAATTTTCTTTTTTCAGATCCTAATCAGTGGAATCATTTGGAGCAAAAGGAAAGTTCCAACATCCATGCACCAGAGCCTCTCTAGGGCTCCAGGAAGAATCTTTCCTTTCTGGTTCAGACTCTAGTATGAGTGCCACTTTGGCCTCATGGGAGTCTTTTCTCTAGCACCCCAGTCTTGCAAGAGCTAATTAGAATGTCAGGTAAGGTTAGTGCTGAGATGGCTTTCAAGATCTGTGCTGAGCAAAACAGCATTCACTTTGCAAGCTTCTTGAAAATTTTATTTAGCTAGAGCCTCTTCATCCCAAGGATTTAAAGCAAGATGGAAACTGTAGCTCATGAATCAAAACAACTCTCCAGAGCTAAAAGCTAGCTGTATTTGCATAACAATTTACCAGATCAAAATAGCAGGGCAAGGTTAGGTAAAATAAATTGCCACGGTCATGGTTCTCTGAAAGTGTTATTGAAATTCAGAACTCCTGATGCCAGGTGTTTGTTCTGCCCCATGGATATCTCACCTACTCTCCTCATAAATGATGAATGCATGCTAAGTCGCTTCAGTTGTGTCTCTTTGCAACCCCATGGACTGTAGCCCCCCAGGCTCCTCTGTCTATGAGATTCTCCAGGCAAGAACACTGAAGTGGGTTCCTACGCCCTCCTCCGGGGCATCTTCCCCACCCAGGAACTGAACCCAGGTCTCCTGCACTGCAATAGATTCTTTACCACTGGGGAAGCCCCCTCATAAATGATACTGTGGCCTGAAATAAAATAAATCTACTGTGTGTGTGGAAACCAGTGCGCTACCCTTAACCTCCTCCTTCCAACTCCAGATTGGTCGGGTCATGGAGGAAAAGGTCAAATCGTAATCCACTGACCTCCTTGTATTCAAGACCACACAAATCAGAGCTCTTACTAGTAGCTATAATCTGAAGGACTCTTGGTCTAAACCAGAATCTGCTGTTGAGTGTGCTTTCAAAGCATTGATACTTTAAATCTCTTGGTCACATAATTGCTTCAAATTTTGTCATAATTCTGAGAACCAGAAAACATTGGGATCCTCAAAAAAAAAAAAAAAAAAAAAAGTCAAACGTCCACGTGCCAAAAAGCAGGAAGCTGAGGAGATTAAACATATATATGTGGTTCTTGCTTTAATACCTCTAGCTAGAAAAACCTTTAAAAAGACATCGAAGAAGAGCTTCTTAAAGTCACTGCCTCTTTCAGCCTATCCCAGGGAAGCACTGGATTTCAGATTCCTCAGGCGCAACTCCGAATTCAGAATTCGTCTTAGGGCGCAAGGAATATCGCCAACTACGACTCCCGGCCTTGGAGGGGCGAGAACTTGTCGGGGGCGCGGGAAGGGCCACCCGCGACTCTCAACCATCAGCGGGCGTTTAGCGCAGCCAAGCGACAGGCCGGCGCCTGGCTCAGCAACAGGGAGGCGCCAGCTGAGGCGGGGAGAACTTTGCGCTCCGAGCAGAACCACCCTTTGCTGGCCAGTCGCGTCGCTCCTCTGAGGAAGCCGGCGGCGGCGGCGACTGGGCGGAAAGAGGACGAAAGAAAGAAACGGAGGAAGTAGCGAGGGAAGAAGAAAAATGAAGCCAGCTCTGGGGGAGCCCGCGAGAGGGCGGCCGACGACGGGGCTAGGAGGATTTGGCTGCTTTCTCGCACCCCAGGTGTGAACCCCCTTCTCCTGCGCGAGGCCAAGGAAATAAGTGGGTCTCGTCTGGGCGGAAAAAGAAGAGTCAAGAATCCAAGCGAGCTTCTTGCCTCCTCGCTCACCGCTGCCCCCTAGAAATCCCCTCGGCTTCTCAGCCCAGCCTCCCCGCGGGACCGGACGCAGTGCCCGAGCCGCCCTGCGGATGGGGCGGGCAGGGAACGGGCGCCCAAGCCGCGGGTGACCAGCGCCGCCCGCCCCGCTCCGCGCAGGGACCGGGCGGGCAGAGGATGCGAGGCGGAGGGACTTGGGAGCGGGTTCTGAGACTGCCGAGGGCGCGCTAGCCTCCCATTTGGATGGCCCAGAGTCCGCCCCAGCACCTGCCACCGCTTCGCCAAGCCGAGTGAGCGGCGCGCGGGACCTGGGGGCGGAGACCTTAGGCGGCGGCTGCTGCAGCGGGGTGAGCCGGGCGCAGGAGGGGGCGCGCTTTCTCCCTGCGGGTCTCAGTAATGAGGAGACTGAGTTTGTGGTGGCTGCTGAGCAGGGTCTGTCTGCTGCTGCCGCCGCCCTGCGCACTGGTGCTGGCCGGGGTGCCTGGCTCCTCCTCGCACCCGCAGCCCTGCCAGATCCTCAAGCGCATCGGACACGCGGTGAGGGTGGGCGCGGTGCACTTGCAGCCCTGGACCACGGCCCCCCGCGCGGCCAGCCGCACCCCGGACGGCAGCCGGACAGGCGCCCCGCGCGATGAACCTGAGCCAGGAACTTGGCTGCCCCCGGCGCCCTCGCCAGGCGCACGCTGGTTGGGGAGCGCCCTGCATGGCCGGGGGCCGCTGGGCGCACGGAAGCCGGGGGAGGGCGCCAGGGCCGAGACCCTTTGGCCTCGGGACGCCCTCCTCTTCGCCGTGGACAACCTGAACCGCGTAGAAGGACTGCTGCCCTACAACCTGTCTTTGGAAGTAGTGATGGCCATCGAGGCGGGCCTGGGCGATCTGCCCCTCTTGCCCTTCTCCTCCCCTAGCTCGCCGTGGAGCAGTGACCCTTTCTCCTTTCTGCAGAGCGTGTGTCACACCGTGGTGGTGCAAGGGGTGTCGGCGCTGCTCGCCTTCCCTCAGAGCCTGGGGGAGATGATGGAGCTCGACTTGGTGAGCTCCGTCCTGCACATTCCAGTTATCAGCATCGTGCGCTACGAGTTTCCACGGGAGAGTCAGGTGAGAGGAGTCTGACGCTTGGAGTGGAGATGGACGCCACTAGGGGCCGGGACGGTAGCGGGGGCTGGGGTGGGGAGGATGGGTGGCGGGCGGAGAGGGAAAACCCGGGTGAAGACCTTAGGGACGTGGGGCTTTACAACTTTGATACTGTTTGAGGATCGGACCATATCCGTAGGTTATAGGTAGGAGGATCTCAGTAGGAGTAAAATAAAATATATTCAAACTCAGATGGAAATAAAATGAGAGGTAAAGGTAGCAAGATGGAAGGAAGAAAGTGGGAGAATAAGCGAAAAAGTCTTCACGTTTTGACCAGCTCGGAGAAACCTAGTGGTTACCCGATGGAAGTTGAAGTCCCAAGTTCAGGAGCATAGAGAGCTATCGAGGTTCTAATGATTAGCGTGGGGGGTGGGCATAGAAGAGCCCGGATTGCCAGAGTCGTTCAGTCCCCGGAAGAAATCTGAAAGCAACTGTCAGAAAGAGCACCTGCCCTCTCTGACTTTGGACGACTTCCCTGAGCTTTAGGCCATGGTGTAAAGAAAACACCTCCCTCTAAATTCCTGTGCATAAACATGAAATCTGCAATTAGTACAGAAGCAATAGGTAGTCTGGTAATTAGTCTTGGATATTGAAAGGCATTAAAAACATAATCTGATACCGGAAAAATGGATGGGAGGACTCATCTGGGACTGTGTCTTTGTCCCTACCCTCTCTCTATGTGATGTGGGTTCAGAAACTGGCTATATTTAGTTGTGTTCTCAGCCCATTTCTGCACCAATTGTCTAGAAATAAAGAAGACTAATAATTTCGTTTCCTATGGGTTAAATGTGTGTGTGTGGTTTCAATAGAGGAAGCTATTTGTGAACTTAACTGTTGACAATTAATAATAAGATAAATATATTTTTAAAGGCAGGGTCCTCTTAGCAATGGGAGCTTTCTGCATTTTGTACATTATTTTTTAGTAAGATATTAAGCGTTACTAAGCATTGCACAAAGTATTTATGAAACAAATAGTTAATTGTCTTTGGTCCCATTTTAAAGACTGAGAAACTGAGGAAAGTTCAGAGGCTTGATCCACATTGGTTGGTATATTAGTAAAAGAGTCCAGACTTGGGAAAATTTCTCTATATATCATTTTCACTCTGTCACTGTAGCTGGAAAAAATATTTCTAATCTCTCTTCTTCCACTTTGATATATATACAGAGATAAGAAATAAAATGAGTAAGAGCAAATACATATGAAAAGTTTGATCAAATCTATGCATAATATATGAAGAGAGTACTAAAGGTTTCTTTTTCTAGAAAAATGAATCTTAACATTTTTAATCTTAGGAAAGGTGGGTTCAGGCTGCTTTCTGCAGTTGCCCAGAAGATTCCTATTTAATGTTGAACTGTAGAGATTTGATCTGCAGAGTGCAGACTAATTAACTTTAAGCTAAAATATATTTCTGTCACCTGAATCTGAATGACTATAGGCAGCAGATGGGAAGGCTTGGGAAACACAGATGCACAATGCTGCCAATAGCCAGAGTGTTATAAACATGAAATTGCATCCATAGGGGTGTATCATTATTAATATATATGCAGAATCAGACATAACAAATGCAAGAGTCAGCATAACTTGCTTCTCATCATTGCTTCCTTATTACCTAATACTTCATACATGCTAACAGTGTTGTTCAGTCTCCAGACTCCTTTTCATTTGTAGATTGTTTGCCAGGAGTCCTAAATAGCAAAAATTTCCCCCAAAATTAGTGTTCCTTAGTTAGAAGTGAAATTGTCTCTGCTCCTTGATGAATTTTTGTGGTATGCAGGACACTTCAGTAAGGAGACCAGAGAAACTGTGAAGTAGCATCTAGAATCAGTAAATTTCAAAGCTTTAGGACCATTGGAGGGCAGAGAGTCCTCCAGGGACAACCCTTGCAAGCTGACAATAAAATAAATACTGTGTCAAGCACATTTGCTTCTGTATTTCAATTCAGAAGTGTATTTAAAATCATTATTGTCATTGTAACTTTCATGGCACACATCTTGAAAGGGGAGAATTATTGTTTTTGACTCAAATCTAGTTTGGCCAACTGAGGACATTTTCTTTCATTTATCTTTGTATTTTAACTTCAAACATATCTAACCTATCTTACTTTTAGTATATAATTTAAATGTCTTTCTATAATGTTCTATATTAAAAATGTCCAGCTCAATGCCAAGTCACTGTAATATGTAATTTTAGGATATGAGCATCATCTGCTTTCAGCAAAAATAAAAACTGATCTTTCTCTGGCTTCTCCTGAAAAGTGGAATTTTATCTAATACAATGATGGGATTAAAAAAAAAAAAACTTTCTAAATATAAAAGCATGCTGAAGTCATTTTACACATTAAATAAATTTGGCTTAAATTAGCCACTGTCCTTATTAGACTCTCCTGCCCAGTGACCTAGTTTGTTGACTGTGCCAGTGCCTAAATAAAGGATTCTAGAAGAGGGTGGACTTGTCCACACAATCATGCAAATCAAAATTGCCTTCAGAGCAGGAGCAGCAACATGTTTTCTCCTACTTTCTTTTGGGCTACTGATATTTTTATATGAAACCTAATTAATAAATAATGGTTTGGATCACATCCTGCCACAACTCCTGAATGGAGATACCACTGAAATGATCACCCCCTGAAAATAGTCATTGATTTCAATATGCTATTCATTCAGAACATAAACACATAGGTCCATCAGCTTGAATGGAACAAACTTCCTTCAAGCATGGAAATCCATTAAAAATAAGATTGTTAGCTATACCGCTTTGGAAATCATATGTGTAATATCAGTACATAGTAAAAGCTTAATACAATATTACACATAGGATAAGGTCAAAGTAACTTTTGACCCAAAGTAACTTTCCATCCCCAAAATTCTGACTTTATTACACCCAAATCTCCACTTGAGACCAACCGAATTCTGTTCCTATGACCTTCAAATAATGATGCTGCACATGGATCCAGTTACATTTAAGTTAGTTTAAGTTTGTTACTGTAAGTGCCTACAGTTCTTTCTTTCTCTTCACACCCCCTACTACTTTTTCTTCGGAGAGTTTTGTATAGTTTCTCCAAAGTTAACACCTCAAAATCTACTTGCTGAGGTAGTGACAGATACACATTTCTTTCTAAAATGTATCTCATGTTAATTCCATATTGGTTTCATTAGGCAGAATTAATGGAGTAATATAATTGGCTTAGATTCAAACCCATGCAATTAAAAAGAGACTACACTGCTATTTTCATCTCTCACTGAATGTACCATCCACAATGTGTATCTTGAACTATATATGCCAACTAATTAATATATGTTTATTCCCATGGGAATGTGTTTTGGATGGTCCATTTTTATAATACAGGGATAAGTACTAAATTCTGTTTATTAGAGTTTGACTAGCATGGTGCCACTTGTGTATGGTACAGGGGAAAAAGCAATGATATCACAACATAACTTACCTGCCTCGTGAGGGGACAAATGAAGGACATTTCTTTTTAAAACATCTGCTCTCAATTGTGGTAGTTTTTCTTGACTTTCTGCACATAGGCACTGTCCTCCCTCTTGGGGGAAACATATTCTTCTACAATTCATGATGAATGGCTTATAGTAGCACCTAATTATTGCTAACTTGAAGATAAATGATTTCAAATTAAACGTCAAGTGATGCAAAACTTTTCTTAGCAGTATAGGCTCCTCTTGAAAAATAAACCTAGAACTAATTTGGAAGTTTTTATTTTTAATCTGGCAAATTTTTATAGCACTTATTTTTCTAGATAAATAGAGCAGAAGACACTAGCAAACACTGTTCATTGGGCAGTTAATCTGTCTTGCCCCCTTTCCTTTGTGACTGCCATAGAAGAGTCTATAGAGAATCTTGGGTCTTGACCTCCTTAGCTGTTACATCTTGGGGTTAACTTAGGATTGAATCAACTGAAGACCAATTTTGGTGTCTAATTCCTTCCTGTTTATCTTCTGGTGTGGCAGAAGTCACCTTGGATTTTGTGCCATTAGCTTGTATTTCATGAATAGCAAGTAGCAAGTCTTAGTCACTCAGTCATGTCCTATTCTTTCCAACCCCATGGACTATAGCCCGCCAGGCTCCTGTGTCCATGGGGTTCTCCAGACAAGAATATTGGAGTGGGTAGCCATTCCCTTCTCCAGCGGATCTTTCCAATCCAGGGATCAAACCCAGGTCTTCTGCATTGCAGACAGATTCTTTACCATCTGAGCCACCACTCATTAACCAATCATTTTGGTTAAATGAGCACAGTTACTGGAAGGTATATTAAATAGTACTCAGAAGACTCAGTCTACCCCTGCCTCTTACTGGCCATGGAATTTTAGGGAAGTGCCTCTGGTCTCTGAGCATCTAGGCTTGTCAGTCAAAAGAAGGTTGACTTTACCAGTCTGACAGAGTTGTTGTGTGAATCAAATAAAGAAAGTGATGCACTGTGAAAAAAATTTATAGTATTAGCTAAATAACCAGTAGAGAGGTGTTAGTTTTGATCTGATAAGAATCATCCCAGTCCTAATTCACCACTAATTCTCCATTTCTTGTTATTAATCAAAATAAGATTTGATTCACAGTGTAATGTGTCTTCATCTCCCACCTTACTCTATACCCACTCCCTCATTTTATTTCTCTTAAAAGTAAGTGGGTTTAGCACCCACCTCCTGCCAAACAACTGTGTTCCTGAATAGTTTACCCCCTTGCCTGGGATTAGAAGACATGCCAAAGGTACCGTTTCTATACCAATGGCAAATTTTTATAAATGCACATCGCCAATGCAGTTTCTAGAGCCTTAGTTATTACCATAGAAGCTTCAATAAGATGCCCAATAACGTTTTCCAGAAATGTTGGCCTCTCATACATCTTCTATAGGAGAACTTATAGTAGATTGCTCACGAGACTATGGCCACAGGGTCTAATCTCTCTACCCCAACTTCTCCTGCCACACCACTAAGCACACAGTTTGGCTCATCTGAAATTATTTTCCTGGGAAGTCTTTCTTGACAAAGCAGTGTGTTGCTTCATACTGGCACAAGCTCCTTATCTCATCTTGGATAGGCAACAGTTGGCAGACTAGCTGCTTTGAGTATCATTGCCCTAAGCAACACTGTGGAGCTCTCATAGCAAGGTATTGCACACTTTAGTGGCACCACACAATGTAGAGATGACTTCTTTCTCTTTTCTCCTGCCTAGTCTAGCTGCTGCTACTCACATACACAAAAGAGTAAAGAAACAGCACAGCACTAAAAATGGGATGCAAAATCTCTAACTAGGCAGGAAGGAAGAAAGAACATCTCAGCGTCTATCACATTGCTTCTTGAGTTAATGCATGAATAACAAACTAATGGAAATCTTTAAGCCACTATTTCTTTCTCAGATCTTTCCTGTGGGGGATGGTGGGAAAGTATTGGAGAAAAGGTAAACAAGGAGTAAGCCAGGCATCTTCCCCTAAACCTATTACATCAGCTAGACTTGCAGCTCTCCAGAATATAAAAGGTTCAGACACTTTCAGGGGAAACAGTGTTTCTCCCCCATTGAGGGAATGGGATGATCATACTGACCTCAGCTGGTATTGTATCAGTTGGAGGAAACTGACCATGAAAAGCTAGCATCTGGATGGCCAGGGATGGTCTGTCTGTAGAGATAAAACTTTAAGGATTCAAGTGGTAAAAAAATTAAGCAGGATGACCTTTCTTTTGGTGAGGGTGAATTATGCCTCACTGTTATTCATTTGAGACATAGATTTAGGAAAAAATCTAGTCATATATATTTACATAAAATTTTTGCTTTTCAAGGCTCCTTCACAAATGTGCTCATAACATCCCTTTAACAGTCTTGTGAGGAAAGTAACAATGTATAGACAACATAAAAGGACAGGAAGAGCTATACATTACAGAAAGTGAGAGGTCACCAAGAGGAAAAAATACTAAAACCTCCCTATTAATTTAGTATATTTGTTAACCTATAATCTGAGAATCCATCACTGCTTTTGAATTATTGCAGGAAAAAAGATAAAATAGAGTGACATCTACTTCTAGGTTTGATGGGTAAAAGCATATTTTACACTAACTATCCAATATAGTTTAATTAAATGAATCATAATATAACTTTACAATATAGTGCTATGTACCCTTTCAAAATGAAGATATATTTATTGACACAGAATAAAAAATGTATATGTTTTATGTAAAGTGTGACCTTCTATCAGAGAAGGCAATGGCACCCCACTCCAGTACTCTTGCCTGGAAAATCCCATGGATGGAGGAGCCTGGAAAGCTGCAGTCCATGGGGTCACTGAGGGTTGGACACAACTGAGCGACTTCACTTCACTTTTCACTTTCATGCATTGGAGAAGGAAATGGCAACCCACTCTAGTGTTCTTGCCTGGAGAATCCCAGGGACAGGGGAGCCTGGTGGGCTGCCGTCTATGGGGTCGCACAGAGTTGGACACAACTGAAGCGACTTAGCAGCAGCAGCAGCACCAGTGACTTTCTATAAAATATAAAGTCTAGAACTTTATTAAAAAGTTAAATGTGATTGTAAGTGAATGGTGGAAGTCCAGATTTTCCCCTATGCATGCTTCTTTTTTTCTAAAAATAAGTATGTATTACCTACACAATTAAAAATAAGAGAAGGACATCCCCAGTGGTTCATGGCTGAGACTCCATGCTCCCAATGCAGGGGGCATCGGTTCAAGCCCTGGTCAGGGAACTAAGATCCCACATGATGGTGTGGCCAAATAAATAAATAAAATTTTGTTTAAAAAGCTCTTATGCCACAACTAAAGATCCCATGTACCACAACTGAGGCCTGGTGCAGCCAAATTAATAAATTTAAAAAATAATAATAATAATACTAATAAGAGAAAAAAGACAAGTCTTCACATTTCCTCACCACTGCTTTCAATACTTCAATATGAAAATAAAGATTTCAGTAATAAATTAATTGTAGAATATGTTTAAATTTATCTTTTACATCCATATTTTCAATTTTATCCTCACAATTATTTTGAGAAATGAGCAGTACAGTTAGTGTTTATTTTACAAATCAGACGATAATAACATATAAATGGAGGAAATGCAAGCTAGAGGTGAAGAGAATAGGTTTTTGAGATGTACAGACTATGTTTGAATCTTAGCTCTATAGCTTTCTAGATATCATACCTTGAGAAACATCCCTGATGTCTCCATGCCTCAATTTTTGATCCACAAAATATGACTGTCTCATAAAGTTACGATGAAGATTGTATATGGTAAAGTTTGCATATCAGGTATGCAAAGTTCTAAGCACACCACAGTGTATTTTTATTCTAATGATTATTCTTTTAGCACATAGTGTTGGTGTAACTTAATAGAAAACTAAAATAATCAGAATGAAAGCTTAAATATTCTAGCTTGCTCTCTCCGGAGTACTTCTAAATGCATTTTCAGTATGCAGATGATATTTAAACTTACGAGATAGGATTCCAGTGGGCCAAGCTTAAGAAACAAACAGATGCTGCTGTTTTGAAACCCCATTTAGAGTTCCAACTCACTGAGGTGCACCCTCAGGTTAGGTATGTGTAAATTTGGTCATCAGTGAGGTGAATGATGACCAGTTGCTTTTTTTTGTATGGATTCTGAATGACTGGATCTTTGGAGCAGTTACAGAGGTGAAAAATAATGTTCTGTTTCTATTCGTTGATATTAGTGAGGAATTCACAAGTCTTGCCTTACCTACTACCCTAATTTCTCACAGGCTCCCAGGAACTAAACTTAAGGAACAGTAGAAGCATGACACAGTTGACAGTTTTGGCTTCTTGGAGGAAAGGGGGAGAAGAGGGTTTTTAGAAAGGGGAGAGTCTCAACTTGATGCGGATTTAAGGCTCACAAGTTTCCCTTTTTTTCATGCAGGCTTTATATCCATACTAATGGATCTAACTTGTGGCATGTATTAGATCCAAGTTTAGGGACAGCAGCATTGTTACATGGGCTTCCCAGGTGGTGCTAATGATAAAGACCCCACCTACCAACGCAGAAGACATAATAGAAGAAGATTTAATCCCTGATCAGGAAGATTCCCTGGAGGAGGGCATGTAAACCCACTCCAGTATCCTAGTCCGCAGAATCCCATGGACAGAGGAGCCTGGTGGGCTGCAGTCCATGGGGTCACACAGAATCAGACATGACTGAGTGACTAACACACACATACACACACAGCTCTGTTATATACTAAGGATTACAAAAGATATCTATAGATCAAACTCTGTGTTTGATTGAATCCTGACTGTATCAAATTGTTTGATGCATTTACAGCTTTCAGGGACTTTTAAAATGTGCGTCACTTTTCTGATTATGAAAGTAATGCATATGTGCTGCTGCCCCATGGGTGTCCTGACATATCCTTGAGTAACATTTTTTTAATGTATTTTATTCTCTCAAGGATAATACTTTAGAATTTTTAGAAACACTTGGATACAAGTAAAGAAAGCCTTATTGTCACTCCAATTGTACATTGGAATCAAAGAACAGAAAAAAAGAATTCACCTTTTAAAAAAAAATTTTCTGAAAAGTCAGAGTTGACATGGCTTTCAAAGCATGGACATTCTGAGTTGGTGGAATTTCTGTATTAAAGGGCGGTATTTTCCTTCATATTTGAGCCTAGCTTTGTATTTTCAAGGCTCTGCAAATGCTGAGCCTGTACAGTTCCAAACAATGGCTCTGTCTGGATCTTTCAGTAGCATTCTTAGGAATGACTTAGACATGGGTTGTCACTACTGTCCCTCAGTTAGGGGTGGTCATTAGCTGAACTTTCAGTACCAAGGCTTTGGCTGCATAGAATCTGTTGTGGTTTTTTTTTCTATTGAAAGCCTCAACTCAAAGCCAAACAAAAGCTGAATGAATACTCTCCAGGTGAAAAATAAAAATTTTTATTTCCATAAACGAAGTTGGATGCTCAGCATGCCTTTATCTAATAGAATTACTATCTAGCTCAGTTGTGAAATTCTATTTGTTCAGTCCCAGCCAGAGGTACTTAAACAGGGATTCCATTTAACAAAAAATTTGCTTCTATGTGTTGTGAATTTAATAGGTTCAGATAGAGAGCTGTTATTGTTTTGATGCTATACGAGGAATTAATTTGAGTCATGTCATACAGTGTGTTATACACAGAAGGAAATGCTTCCATGTACGCCTGAAAATGAATGGCAAATCCAGGCCTAAATTAAGCCAATGTACTTTCTCCTGGTTGAAAGTACAGGGCGCCATCTAGTGGTCCTTAGAGTTTCAGTTCAGTTCAGTTCAGTCGCTCAGTCGTGTCCGCACGCCAGGCCTCCCTGTCAAGACTCCCACCTCTCAAGGCAAGAAAAGGACTCCAAGAAGCTTTTAGTCCTTTTCCTGGTCTTTTGACCGTGGGACATCTAGGTTAGTCCAGCTAAGAAAAGATCTTTTGCCTTCTAAGAATTCCCAGCAATCTCTGCTGTTCTGCCACCATAATTGCAGTCACATGCAAAGAGTCGGACACGACTGAGTGACTGAACTGAACTGAACTGACCTTAAAGTATACACACCTCACAGTGTGTATCTAGAGGAGTTGGGAGAAAAATGTGAATAACTTTAGAAATGTAGGATGGTTAATTATTTTTAGTAGCTGTATTTACTATCACTTTGTTTTATAATGCAGCTTGAAAAGATGTAGCCGTCTTATTGTTGTTAAGCATATCATTTGTTCCTTTATTCTCATTATAAAAAATTATAAATAAATAAAATGCCAAAGAATAAAATAAAAACTGCTCATAAACCCACAGCCCAGAATTCTAGACATATGTATGTGTTATAAAATTGGGATCATGTCATTTTATGAAATTGTTTAACATATATTATAAACATCTTTCCATATCATCAATGTTTTTTCTATTTGTTAATGGCTTGATAGTTTGCCTTTGAATGAGCTGTTTCCTGATTTGTTTAACCAACCCCTGTTATTTGGACTAAGTTTTTACCATGAAAGGATAAATGACACTGCTACTAATGGGGCTTTACTTTCATCCTCCTCAACATTCTTACAGATTTGGTGCTGTGGAACACCCTCTGCTTGAGTTCTGTGACAGCATCATGGTTTTCTTTATTTCATTTTTTCTTTTTTAGTCCCTTCGTTGCCTTTCAGTGATTGTGCTTCTTGTATTTGACCCCTTGTAGTAATAACCATAGTGCTGTGCTGTCCAATTGTTAAAAATTTTTAGTTGGTGGAAAATTGCTTTACAATTTTGTGTTGCTTTCTGCTGTACAACGATGAGAGTCAGTCATAATTATATACATATCCCTTCCCTCCTGAGCCTCCTTCTCCTCCCCCTGCCATCCTGCCCCGTCATCAGAGAGTGCCAGGCTGGGCTCCCTGTGTTATTTAGCAACTTCCCACTAACCATCTATTTTACACATGATACTGTATATATGTCGGCTACTTTCTCAATTTGTCCCACCTTTACCTTCCCATGCTGTGTCCACAAGTCCATCTCTACTAGTTTCATCAGTGCCATTTTTCTAGATTCCATATATTTGTGTTAATATACGATACTTCTTTTTCTCTTTCTGACTTATTTCACTTTGCATAAGAGGCTCTAAGTTCATCCACCTCACTACAACTGACTTAAATCCGTTTCTTTTTATGGCCGAGTAATAAATAGTCCATTGCATGTATGTACCACAACTTCTTTATCCATTCATCTATTGATGGACATCTAGGTTGCTTCCATGTCCTGTCTATTATAAATACTGATGCAATGATCATTGGGGTACATGTGTCTTTTAGAGCTGTGGTTTTCTCAGGGTATATGCCCAGTAGTGGAATTGCTGGGTCATATGGTAGATTTATTCCTAGTTTAAGGAATCTCCATACTGTTTTCCATAATGGCTGTATCAGTTTATATGCTTATCAACAGTGCAGGAGGATTCCCTTTTCTCCACATCCTCTCAAGCATTTATTGTTTGTAGATATTTTGATGACGGCCATTCTGACTGGTGTGAGGTAATACCTCATTGTAGTTTTGAATTGCATTTCTCCAATAATGAGCGATGCTGAGCATCTTTTCATGCCTTTATTAGTGATCTGTATGTCTTCTCTGGAGAAATGTCTGTTTAGATCTGCCCATTTTTTGACTGGGCAAAAAACTGGGCAGTTTTTTGAAAAACTGTTTGTTTTTCTGGTATGAACTGCTTCTGTATTTTGGAGATTAACCCTTTGTCAGTTGCTTTGTTTGTAATTATTTTCTCCTGTTCTGAAGATTGTTGTTTCAACTTGTTTATAGTTTCCTTTGCTATGCAAAAGCTTTTAAGTTAATAGGTCTCATTTGTGTATTTTTGTATTTATTTCAATTAATCTAGGAGGTGGGTCAGAGAGGATCTTGCTATGATTTAAGTCAAAGAGAGTAACTGCCTATGTTTTCCTCTAAGAGCTTTGCAGTTTCTGGCCTTATATTTAAGTCTTTAATCCATTTTGAGTTTATTTTGTGTATTGTGTTAAGAAGTGTTCTAATTTCATTCTTTTACATGTATCTGTCCAGTTTTCCCAGCACCTCTTACTGAAGAGGCTGTCTTTTCTGCATTGTATTATCCTTGCCTCCTCTGTCAAACATAAGGTGCTTATATGTATGTGGGTTTATCTCTAGGCTTTCTATTTTATTCCATTGATCTATATTTCTATTTTTATTGTGCTGTCCAATTGATAGCTACTAACCCTATATTCATTTAAGTTTAGTGAAAATAATACAAAATTTACAGGTCAGTTTCTCAGGCACTCTAAAACCATTTCAAATGCTCAGTGGCCACATGTGGGTAATGGTTCCTATATTTGGCAGCACAGATATACAACATTTTCCATCTTCACACAAGTTCTGTTGGACAAGTTCTGTTGGACATTTCTATTGCTCTCTAGGGCTTGGGGTTTTAAGCAACAGAAAACTCACTCCATGGGCTTGAAAATAATGGGTTTATGCTGAAAAACTACAGGAAGATGACAAGGAATAGAACTGCTTAAGGGGAGCTGGGCTGCGTCACTGGGAAGGTGCTGGGCAGCTACTCTCTTCTTCACTTTCTCTAGGGCCCAGAAGCTCTTCTCGGGCTCTCACTTCACATCTGCTCCATCCTCCTCTCTGGAGAGCAGTGTCTTCCTCTGCCCTGCTGTAACTTCTGCCTGAACATGGTTCTGATTTCCCATGACAGGACTTGGCCTGAACTCTCTGTGACTTTATCACTCTGATCAAATCATTGGACTGTGTTCCTTATACCCCCCTTAGCCCACATTCTCCAGATGTCTAGTTGTCTCCACCCACATAGAATGGTTTCCCCTCCAACCTTCCTTACTCCAAAGAGCAGTGACCAGCCTCCCAAGTGAAGTTCTCAACACAACCTTGGAATACAGCAGGAAATAGAATAGCAAAGCCACTGTTTCAAAAGAACTTATATTCTAGTGAGGGGGGCAGACAATAAGACATACGAACAAATAAATATCTAATATAGTATTATTAAGTAAAGGCAAGTACAAGGGAGAAAAGTAACTCAGGGTAAAAGACTAGAGAATGACAATGGTTAGTCACAAAGGCTTGCCTGAAGAGGTAACATTATACCACTGATAGAAGTAAAGAATCAGCCATGCAAATTTCTGAGGGGAAGGCATTACAAGCAAAGAGAGCAAAAGTGCAAAGGCCTTGAGGTAGGAATGAGCATAGCAATAATTATTTGCTGCATAAATGGATCATCCTTGTTACCATCTATAACACTATTTGCTAACAAATTCACAGTTTCAAAGAAGAAAGTATAAATAGTGAGGCAATAACCAGATTTACATTCTCAAGATTTAGACTCCTGAATTTTTCTTTTTGCATGTGGTGACAGCAAGAGTTTCTAACTGGAATTTCCAGTTATCTCTCTCTTTATATTTTTACCTTAAACTCAAAATATGTAAAGATATCCTCAGATGGTACTTTCTCTCACCTATAACAATATTTCTCATAACATCTTTAGCTTCTCCCTTTTCTTGGCATCTCATTCTGTTGCCTTCCTCAGTATGCTTTGCATGTCCTTACCTTATTCTTCCTTCTGATTTTCACAAGATACTAGCTGCTCCTGCCAATACTCTTGAATAGCCCCCTAATATCTCTACTTCCTTTCCTCCAAACCATTCTGCACACAGCTTCTAGATAAATCTTCTTAAAGCAAAGCAACTTTCACTCATTTATTCATTCTTTCATTCATTCAGCAAACATAAGGTACACTGCACTGAGTCTAATGCCTCTCCACTGCTCAAAAGACACTTTATTATGGCAATAGTATAATTCTTCACTCCTCAACACTCCTAATGGATGAAACTCACACCTTAATAACAATTGCTACAGGACTGATTCACAAAATTGGAACAGGATCTACCAGCCTTAAAAGAATATATCAGATTCTCTAGTTTCTGTGGATATTGTTCAAAAAGCATTCCATCCCCCACCCCCAAGATTCTGACATGCCTTCCCTAAAACCAGAAAAACACAGATCAATTACCATCACCAATCTTATAAAACCTGGTCCTCAAGGGCTTCCACAAGCAGGTGAAGATAATTCTTTCTGGTCTGTGACATTCTGTTGAGATACACATGCCCAGAAAATATAAGATCTCTAGGAATTAAAATGTGGTATTTTTTTAAAAATCAATAAATGTAAATCATCATATTAAAAAGCACTTATCTATTATATATCTATATAGAAAGATAGATATACACCAAGTTGTCAGGATTTGCAGATGAATTAATCTCCAATTCAGAATTGATTTTTCCACTGAAGCAATGTTATCTGTGGCTGTTAAGACCTCAGGCCAGACCACAAAACGCTGTTTGATCATAATAGCGCAGAATTCTGATTTTTCTATAGGCACCAAACACTATCTGTAACAGGCTGTTTTGTTTGAGATGAAGGGGATGTGGAGTGAGGAGGAAAACCAGAAGACCTGTCTTCAAATTATAGCTCCAGAAGCATCTGAAAATGGCTTTGGTAACCTCCCTGAACCTCAATTTCTTCCATTATAAATTATCAATAGTACTCATTAAACAGGTATTTATGGAGGGCCTCCCATGCTATTTTAAAGAATTGATAGGGGTTTCGGTGAGTTAATATACATAAAAATACTTTGTACATTCAAATTTTAAAAACAGATGAGAAGCATTTTTATTGAAACATCTTTTTCTTTGAGAAAATGATTCTAATCCAGTTTGAAAAAGCCAAGACCTATCTTTTCAGGTACTCTTGGCAGTGGGAACAGCCCGTGCATGTTCTATTACCCGGCATTGAACTAGCCTGGTTGTTTGTGCATGCTAACTCACCTCAGTCGCATCTGACTCTTTGCAACCCCATGGATTGGAGCCCGTGAGGCTCCTCTATCCATTTGGTTTCTCCAGGCAAGAATACTGGAGTGGGTTGCCATACTCTCCTCCAGGGGATCTTCCCAGTGTGGTCGTATTGTGACTCCTAAATGGTCAGCAGCAGCTGGAGAGGGAGGAAAGAGGAGGGTTTCCTATCTTCCAAACAGGGACTAAAAACGTCCTAACTGCTTGCATAGTTCTGCTGCCTATCTTAGACTTGAGGGGGAAGGAGAGATTTTGAGGACCTAACAGGATAGGAGACCCACACCCAGGACACAGATTAGAATGAGACACTTTGGAAATAAAATATTAAAGCTAAAATTGCCTGCTATTTATATTCGTAAAAATCCATTAGTTAAAAGTTTTGAGATCGCATCGGTTTCCCAATAATAGTCCATCATGGGTTAGAAAACTGGAAGATAATTAAATCTCATTCTGATCTTCATTTCAAGTCTGCCTTTAACACTTGCTGGGCAGCAGCCACTTGAAGATCTTCATCAAGAAATAGCTGCAGCTCAGGCCAGGAAATGCTTAGGATCCCCCTCCTGTGATGGTGTAACCCTAGGAAAGATCAGGAATAAACCAACAGGCTAACCTTGGCCTATACCACCTGTGCCTAGAGTAGTTCTGTGATCCCCATTCTTGACTTCTCTGCCTCCATTCTTGGCTTCTCCATTATATTCTCCAAGGTGCTGTCAGAAGAGAGGTGGTTCACTCACTGCTTGAACACTTTCCCTACTTCCCAAAAATATCATTATTTCCAAACTTTATGCAATCATGTACTGCCCTCATAGTCTCTGCTATATCTGTGATCACCTATTGCTGTTTTGAAAATTAACTTTCTTTAAATTTATATTTAAAGATCTTTTATCAAGATGCTAATGAAAAACCAGTATCCCTTGCCATAAAGAGAAGTTAATTGTGAAAATAAGTATACAATGAAAACAAAGCAATTCCAGCCAGGTAGAATTGCCTGAGCCTTTTTGTAAAAGGGAAATTTTCCAGGTGTTAGAGAAGTGTTAAACACATACTAAAGCCAAACCGAGGCTTTCTCCTTGATTTAGCAGAAGGATTAAACATTTAATTGAAAAGGGATTAACTTTCTCACTATGTGATTCAGAGTTTTTTAATGTCGAGCCCCCCAAGCCACCTAAAATCCTCTCAGTAGCCACCCACACAGCCAAGCTCTAACCTATAGGATGAATTCTAAGCAGCTTTCATGTGACACTCAAGACCTGTCATCATCCAAGCCTGGCTTATTCTCCTCATTTCTTCTAGATTAGCACCTCATTTCTTCTAGATACTAAGCACCCCCTACCCCAAGCACTCTGCACAGTGCTGTTCCAAACCTTGACATATACTGCTCCCACTGCTTGGAATCCCTTTCCCCTTGTGTCTGCCTAAAACTCCTACTAGCCTTCAAAAGTGAGCGTTAGTTGCTCAGTCGTGTTCGACTCTTTGCAACTCCATGGACAAACTATAGCCCTCCAGGTTCCTCTGTCCATAGAATTCTCCAGGCAAGAATACTGGGTTGGGTAGCCATTCCCTTCTGCAAGGGGTCGTCTGCATTGCAGGCAGATTCTTTACCATCTTAAACACCAGGGCAGCCCGTTTAGCCTTCAAAACTTTGCTTAAATATCACCTGTGCACTGTCCTCTCCCACTGCAGTTTGTTACTTTCCCTTTTACATCGCTTTTCTACCTTGAACCCTCTTCTTTTCTAGATCTGTTGCATAGCCTAATAATTATTTGTTGATATATGTGTCTCTCTCCTCCACTAAATTGAACCCTAAACTCCTAGCACAGTGAGTGGCTCATAATAGATGCTCAGTGACTGTTGATCAAACTGAATCAACGGTCCATTTCCATCCTTTCCAGTGTAACGCAACTAAGTAACACTGGTGGAAAATTCTCCGCCTGTCAAAGTGTGGATGATGTGAACTAAGAAGTGTCCCACTTTACGAAAGAGAATTCTCATTCACTAAGTAGATAGAGTTCATGACCACCTAGAATTTACTCTGTTATGTAGAACAAAGCTGGAAGAGTAAGACCTTGAGGAAATTGATTTCATAAGAAATAGAAAAAGTATTTCTTCACCCTATTAAACTTTTCATGTCCTTCATCTTCCCCAAATAGGTTTTCAGTTTTCTGGAGACCACAGAGGCCAGAAAAGTGATGTTGTTCTTGTGGCTTTGGGTCACTGCTTTCTCAAATTCTCACCCCTGTTCCCCAGCCAATGTCTCTATGTTGTGTAGCCAAGAGTTATGACTTACCTGTAAAATTAGAAAAATTCAGAGTTAATGAAAAATAAAGTGAAATTGTAGTCACTCAGTCGTGTTCAACTCTTAGCGACCCCATGGACTGCAGCCTACCAGGCTCCTCTGCCCATGGGATTTTCCAGGCAAGAGTACAGGATTGGGTTGCCATTGCCTTCTCTGAGGAACTTGCCAGAAATGTCTATTTTTATGCCCCTGTCCAGAACTAATGAAAAATAAAGCTACTTGAAATAATCATTAATGAAAAAGAGAGAAAACTTGAAATTATATTTTATTCTGTTATCTCTTATCAAGTGAAATATCAGGGAATCAGGCAAAAGTTCAGATCTGGCTAAGGTCTCTGCAGATGGTGACTGCAGCCATGAAATTAAAAGACACTTGCTCCTTGGAAGAAAACCTATGAAAACCTAGAGAGCATATTAAAAAGCAGAGACATAACTTTGCTGACAAATGTCCACATAGTCAAAGCTATAGTTTGTCCAGTAGTCATGTATAGATGAGAGTTGGACCATAAAGAAGGCTGAGCACCAAAGAACTGATGTTTTTAAATTGCGATGCTGGAGAAGACTCTTAAGAGTCCCTTGGACTACAAGAAGATCAAACCAGTCAATACTAAAGGAAATCAACACTGAATATTTACTGGAAGCACTGATGCTGAAGCTGAAACTCTAATACTTTGGCCACCTGATTGTAATAGCCGACTCATTGGAAAAGACCCTGATGCTGGGAAAGATTGAAGGCAATAGGAAGAAGGGATAACAGAGGATGAGATGGTAGGATGGCATCACCACCATCTCAATGGACATAAATCTGAGCAAACTCCAGGAGATAGTGAAGGACAGGGAAGCCTGGCATGCTGCAGTCCATGGGGTCGCAAAGAGTCAGACAGGACTTAGTGACTGAACAACAACAAAATTCCTAGCTTCCCATTGTACTCACTGTTTTTTCTGTCATTAAGTGTAATTCCCTAGACTTTCAGCTCCCAGAGTGGTGGCCACCTGTGTGTTAGCAACACCCAGATAGCTTTTCAAAATAAAGATTCTCAGACTTATCAAATCAGAATCCCTGGATTTGGAGCATACAAATCTATCCAAAAACCAAACAACTTCACACGTGATTGTGTCCACAGGTGATTCTGAGTATTATATTTGGGAACCACTTATCCTAAGAGTCTTCCCTAATGTGATTTTCAAACCTTGACTGGGTACCACCTGAAACAAAATCACATGTAGGTAGTAGTTTTAAAGTCTAGATTCTAGACTCATCGAATTCCACTAAATTGTGTGTTGTGACCTGATGCCAGCTTTTTTTTTTTTCTTTTTTTGAAGAATCTCCCCCAGGTGAATTTTATGTATGCACAGCACAGTTAGAGACTCAATGACCTGGGGCAAGGTATGAAATTCAGATTTCATATAGGAGCCAGGAAGTTAACGGAAATGTGAATAAACAGTCCCAAATAATACGGTGCACTTGTGCTAAATCACTTGTGTCTGACTTTATGGGACCCTGTGGATGGCAGTCCACCAGGCTCCTCTGTCCATGGGAGTGGGTGGCCATGCCCTCCTCGAGGGGATCTTCTCAGCCCAGGGATTGAACCTAATCTCATGTCTCCTACTTTGGCAGGTGGATGGATTCTTTACCGCTAGCACCACCTAGGAAGCCCCCAAATAATATGATCAGGAGTAGTAAAAATTGTAGATAACTGGATAGAGCCTAACCTTTCTGAGGGAGGTAGTCAGCCACCACTCACCTCCAACAAGCTGTTACTCATGGGATGTTGCCAAATATTCTGTTTTTCAAAGGAAGCCAGACTGTGGATTTTTTTAAAAAATGTAACATTGTCCTTGTGTGTGTTTTATCTGCTCAGTCATGTCTAGCTCTTTGCAACTCAGTAGATTATAGCCAGCCAGGCTCCTCTGTCCATAGAATTCTCCAGGCAAGAATACTGGAGTAGGTTGCCATTCCCTTCTCCAGGGATCTGGCTGACCCAGGGATTGAACCTGGGTCTCCTGCATTGCACGCAGATTCTTTACAGTCTGAGCCACCAGGGAAGCCCAAAATTGTCCTTAAATGTTGATAACTAATTCATTTTTGTTTAACTTTACTGAGGTATGATTGATATAAAATTGTAAGATAGTTAAAGCACAGAATGTGATGATTTGATATATATCTATATATCAAGTGAATTAAATAGCTGATTTCTCTTAAGAAATCAGCTTATTTTTTAAAAAATAATAATAATCTGCAGGCTTGCTAGAGCTTCAGGATCATCATTCTGGAGTAGAAATGTTAATACATTTGAGTAGGCACGTATTAACTAGAAATGCCTCAATGACTGGATAAGCAAGAGGAAGTGACATAGGCCTGTAACCATAACAGGTACAGCAGCTTAAAGGTGCAGTTTGGAAAAACTAGAATATGTGCCTATTATACAGAAGAGGTGGCCACCTTCATCTGAAGCAAGAGAACAAGAGGGAAAATAGGTATTAAAAGATAATGAATGTAATCCATTCCAGGTGTACCCATAAATGAATCTTAGAAACCTTACTCATAAAATAGAGATAATGAGATGATAATAACTACTCCTAGTGTTAGAGGTACTGATTAAGTAGAATAATTGCTCTCAAATAGATTAGCAACATCATATGACATATAGTAGGTATTCATTTTTTTTAATATGCTAGTTTCATTGTTTTCTATCTTCCTAAGCCTCTGTTCTCTTACATTAAAATTTAACAGGCACTATAGAAAAGCAAGGTTATGGCAAAACTCTGACAACTCCCTTGATTTTGTGTTTTTTTTAAGAAAACTGAAAACTTTTCTATAATGAGACAATTAATGAGATAGTGATGACAAAGTGATTGAAGTACAAGTATAAGAGGGACGTGTAAGAAATGTCATTTCAAAATACAAAAATGTCCTTGTATTTCATGACTGGCATTCTTTCCTCTACTGTGGGTTCAGTGATTCTAAATACTGTGAAACGAAAGCTGTTAAGCAAATGGTCTGCAGAGTTCTTGTAGATGATTCCCAAAAACCTGATAGAATTCTGGGCCAGAGTGATCTAGGAAGGTTGCTTTTACTTTAGTTTATTATGTATACATATTTACTTATATTTAGGTAGTATTTCTATAAATACCATATGTTTATATAATATATGTATGTAATATGTACATATTACTTATGTAGTTATATAATCATATATATTCATACGTACATATACATTTGTACATACATATGTACACATTTATTTACTTTATTAACTGCAGTTTGTTATTCATTGACTTTTATCATGTTTGTATGAGAAACAATGCAATGGTAATATTGGACACTGTATTTAGAGCTTAGAAAAGAAATAATCTCACCATTTTAACATGCTTTTCCTTTTAGTGTTTGTCCTCTTGTATACATGTTTCTGTCTCTCTAAAGTTAGTGTTTTCTGTTTTACTTGCTATTATAATCCAAGGATCTATTATAGTCCTTTGCACATAGTGGTCACTCAGATATTTTTTAAGGGATGAACGGATGAATTTCTGAAATTGTAAACGTACAGTTTTGTATTCTGCTTTACTCACTTGCATCATGTCATGAATCTTTTACAAGTCACCACAGACTTCAAACAACTCATATTTCTCTGTTTTCTTTACCTCTAATTATAAAATAAGAAAATATGAGTGTAGGAAAAAGGTCTTAATTTCACTATCAGAAACAATCATTCTTGCTAGTTATCTCAAATATCTTGAGGTATTTCTCCTAGTGTTTGTTATATAGAACTTTTAATGTAGAGAATTTCTATTCAGATTCTTTTATTTTATGTGATATTGCTAGTGTTTTCCAAGTCACGGGAAACTCAGTCATCATTATTTTATTAGCTGCGTATTATCCCAAGCCTAGAATGTTGGATATGCCTAGAATGTTGACATTTAAGTTTTTCTTACAATTTTTGTCAAAAAAAAAAAAAACAATTATTGTGGAATAAAATGCTCTGCAATGAAAATCTTTGTTCACAGAATCTTTGTCCATTTCATAGATTATTGACAGCATAGATTCTTGGAAAGGGAAAATAAGCGCTAGTTAGTTGGAGTCTTTCCAGTGATCTTTTTCACATGGGGTATATGAATGGCCTATTTTTATTTTCTACACCCTTATATATCCTAGTTTGGCTTTGTTTATTTTTTAACAGATGAAAGACAACTGACAAGGCATAAAATTATTTCCCAAACAAATACAGTTAGGTATCACTCTATTGTCTTTGAGCATCTAACATAGCAATAGTGAGAAATCTATTTCTTTCCCTTTTTTTCTTTCCTTTCTTCCTAAATGTTTGACAGTTTTATTAAAATATTTTTGCAGATATGTCTAGGCACAGGTTGCTTTTTATTGATTTTGTGAAGAATGAAGCTGGTCCATGAAATAAAATTCAAAAACCAAAACCAAAACTTTTTCTGCAGCTATGTCTTGAATAGCCCTTCTGCTCCTGTGTACATGTTCCTATTCTGTACATGTTCTGTTCCTGTTCCTAAGGCTTCTTCTGTCTTAGGTACACCATATTTCTGAGGTTTGTTGCTCATAGCAAGGTGACAAGTAGTTTATATTCACACCAGGACAGTTTTAAAAATGAAAAAGGAGGGAATGGTTAATAATGACATAGGACGATCGGCATAAACAGGAGCTGAATGAGTACAAACTGAGATGCACAGTCCTTCCCCATCCTTTCCCATTATTTACAGCTCTTGTAATAATGGAAAAGGAGTCCATTTGTTCTGTATCCTGAAAGTTTTTCTAAATTTTGTCTTCCGTGTCAGTCATTCAAGGAACCCCCAGGTGGCACAGTGGTAAAGAATCTGCCTGCCTGTGCAGGAGACACAAGAGATGTGGGTTTGATCCCTGGGTTCAGAAGATCCCCTGGAGTAGGAGATGGCAACCTACTCCAGTATTCCTGCCTGAAGAATCCCTTGGACAGAGGAGCCTGGCAGGCTACAGACCATAGGGTCGCAGAGTTGGACACAACTGAGTGAATGAACACAGACACATCAGTAATTTGAAGCTTTGAAATAGCTCTCATACCTTTTAGCCTTCCAAAACATATTTAAAATCTATTGTTAGATTTTTAATTCCCTGTTTCTTTCCATTTACACTATTCTTTTTCATCCCATTTATTGTTAATCTCAGTATTTCTCCTCTTGTGAATTACTCACTTTTCATAAAGTCATGTTATCCTTCTTAATGTTTAAATGTCAGAGTTTTGTGGGTTTTCTTCTTTTTTATAATTTTAGTTTGGCTTCTAAAACAAAATATTTTCAAAATATGTCTTTTCTTTGTTCTGCAGCATCTCTATAGGGCCCTTGTTTTATTGGGTGGGAGGAGGTATTGTTATTCTAGAACAATAGGAAATCAATCTGTCTGCCAACAAAGACTACTGGTTGCCTTACCTTGAATTCACTTTTATTCTGATTGAATCCTTTTCTAATAAATGAAGCTAGATAGGAAGTTGCTGTGCCCCTTGCCTAAACCAAAGCTCAGTCTTTTAACAATCATCAAGCGTGTGGTGTGACTCTGCTGAACCAAGCTGGAATCTGCTTCTCTGAATTAGCCAATGTGCTGAGTCACTTTCTGATAATATGAACCAGTGACTCTTAATTAGTTCCTCAACCTAGGCAACCTTTTCAAAATACATCAGAATTTCAAAATACATACGTCGCTCCATTCTAGACCTCTTGGCTCAAAATCTTGAGATATAGGCTCGTGTGTAAAAAATTTCCCAGGTGTTTCTGATGTGCCCTCTTGGTTGAGAATCATTGATCTGAAGCAATGACGTACATGAAAAAATAAATGAATAAATAAAACTATAGCAGTAGGTTTTGCATGTCTGCTAGAGTACTGATCCTGCTAAGTTCTGTGGTACTTTGCTTGTGGGAATTAAACTTCTCCCATATTCCTCTTGGAGATGCAATATCTCTTTTATTAAATTTAGGAATTAAAAATACTAATCCAAGGAGGAATGTAACTGAATGTCATTCTGACTACCTCAAAAAGCAGAACTCATGCAATGGAGAGGCCATGGTGACTCTTCTAATGGAACTAAGTAATAGAAAGAAAGAGATGATAATCATTATAGGAGTTAAAAGCCAGAGGACCCAGATTGCCTGAGTTTAAATCCTATCCCTGCCATTGACTAGTGAAAGGTAACTAGGTAAATCACTTAACCTCTCTATGCCTTAATTTCTTCATTTATAAGATAGAGATAATAAGATCTACCTCACTGAATTTTAAGGAAGATTAAATGAAATAATTTATTAAAAGTATAAAGAAATGCATATATTAAGTATATATTAAGTATTCAAGAAATGTTAGCTATTATTATTTTCAGATACAATAGTAATTTCATATTCTTTTCTTCTGGTTCCCCTAGTTTACAATTTGTGCAACATCTTTCCATTCTAGCAATAAGTTGATTGTTAATAAAAGTTTTCAAAGTTGTGAGCTTTCATATTTTTATGCCTTATTTAATATTTTAATAGGAAGTTGAGAAATGTTACATCAGACTATTTCCTGAATTTTATTGGAATTTTATGGATAAATTCTAGAATGGTGATCCATCACTGTAGTTTTGGTTTGAACAAGCAATCAATCATTTCATTTCTATCCATGCCTCCACGCTATTTCCTTCTGGCTGCCTTGTCTGTGTCATAACTTCCACCTAGTTCTGTTACTCTGGAGTGGTAACTTTGTTTTAAACATGTCAATACCGGATAAGCTGGTGAAAATCAGAAAGTTGTTTTATATGGTTCAAAAGGCCCCGTCTCAAAACCAAGATCTTTCTAAACAGTCCAAATGATTAAATAAACCATCAGATATTAAGTGTATCAGTGAGAGCTACTCAAGAAATAGAAACCATACCACTTGTTTGAAGAAAGGAAATTTACTATAATGAATAATCAACTAGGTACAGAGTTGTCAGTCTGGTGACTAGAAGGATAATGAGAGAACTCTATGGTGTGAAGATAGCGAATCCTTAAAGGAGCTACTATCCCTGGAGCTGAGGAAACAATAGGAAGAGGCTAGATATACCAACCAGAAAAGGCGATGGCACCCCACACCAGTACTCTTGCCTGGAAAATCCCATGGACGAAGGAGCCTGGTAGGCTGCAGTCCATGGGGTCGCTAAGGGTCAGACACAACTGAGTGACTTCACTTTCACTTTTCACTTTCATGCGTTGGAGAAGGAAATGGCAACCCACTCCAGTGTTCTTGACTGGAGAATCCTAGGGACGGGGGAGCCTGGTGGGCTGCCATCTATGGTGTCATACAGAGTCAGACATGACTGAAGTGTCTTAGCAGCAGATATACCAACACTTTGAAGTTTAGAGGGAGAGCATTATGAAGCTGAAACTCGGACATCTAAGGAAAAAAGGGTGCTGCCCAGTTGCTGAGTCTGAGCTCTAAGGACAGCCCATCAGAGCTCAGATCCAGACCTTTAACTGCCTGGTTAATGTTGGCATCATAAGTGTGCAGGATAAAGTGCAACTGTTGTAAAAGCTACACCAGATTTAGGTTCTACCCTGGAAAGGAACTGTTGAAAGAATGAAGCAATGCTTAATGAAACCTGTAACAGGCAGAAAACCCACAGGAAGAAGCAACTCCCTTCATTTCCTCTAGCCCTGCAATCTCCCTCGAGTAGCCTCTGTTGCAGAGCCTACCCTACCTGGGCCCCGTAGCAAAGCAGAAATGTGATTTGTAGTGCACAAGCTCCAGCATCCCAAGGCAGAGAAGAGGAAGGTGGATTTGGAGCTAAGAGACAATAGACCTAGTGAGTCACTCAAATTTCAAAGTAGTAGTAACGGTTAGTAGCATTCAGTATACCATTACTATGTACTGGGCATCATGCATTATCATATTTAACTCTCACCAAATCTTCTCAAATAGGTGATGTTTTTCTCCTTATATTATTGGCAAAGAGATTAGAGGGTACTTACTTAAGGTCACTTACTTAAGGACTTTACTTGCTTATGGTCATCCATCTAATAAGAGACAGTCAGGAATCATATTCATTCTTCGCTCCAAAACGTCTACACTGCTCTACCTGGGCCTATAGTGGATGCCATTGCTGCTATGATTTCTTCTGATTCTGAGATGTGTTTGTGAGTAATTAGTCTCCTTGCTCAACATTGTTTGATGCTGTTTTATTCTCAATAAAATTATTGTTTTATGACATTTATCATAGTATGTTAGGCATGTGTATCTAAGTGCTGAGAGCTGTGGAGACAGCAATTTTCCAATTCATTTGAACTAAACAGATAGTTGAATCAGACAGTATGAAGTTTAAGGAAACAATACATTAATGTGAATTATTTGTCTTGGCCATCTACTTTGTCTTTCAGATTGCCTGGAACAAAACCTTGGTGCCAGTTGACGTGATGCCACATAACGTCACTGTAATTGGCAAAATTCCTCCCTTGGGTACCTCATCACCAGAGGTTGACTCTTTTTAGTAGCTTCCACATTAGGAAAGCAATTTGATTAAACTGACTATACAATTTTGCCATAAGTAGAAATCTCTGAGTTACAGGGTGGATTTATGGAGCAAGGTAAACAGTGGAAGGGCTTCCCAGGTGCCACAGTGCTAAAGAATCCACCTGCCAATGCAGGAGACACAGGAGACATGGGTTCAATCCCCAGGTCGGGAAGATCCCCTGGAGTAGGAAATCCCAGTATTTTTCTCTGAAAAATTCCATGGACAGAGGAATCTGGGGTCACAAAGGGTCAGACACAACTGAGTGAATGAGCATGTACACATGTAGAGAGTTGAAAGTATCAGCCTACTGCAGATCTCTAGACTAATAGATACTTCTTTTATGTAATAAATTATTACTGTTGAGAATAGACTTGGGACATCACTCATCCACCAAGACTGAATATATCCACTGATAGCTGCAAAAGATTACAAATATTTGCACGTATTTTGGCTTTCTCTATACAACAGTAAATGAATTTTTGTCTTAATTTGTATTTATACTTGATGCTCAAAAAAAAAAAAAAGAATTCTCTGACATAGACAATTTGATTCAGTACAAAATCACTTTTATCTGTCATTTGAGAATTTTTATAGTTGAGACTTAGATCCTTAGTTATCTTATCTCTCTAGTTTCCACTCACACACCCCTACTCTGGCCAGACTCTCAATTGTCACTTACCTATAAATAATTCTCAACTGTTACTTTAGCTCCTTCTTCCAGCCTTCCAAATTAGAGGTTTACTCAAGAATTTTCTAAAACAAAAGACTTCCATGAAAAAAGAATTTAGAAGCAGTATAGTAAATAAAAGAGGCAGGTTATACTATGTGTTTGCCATATCAAACAACACTTTTTGAAAGGCCTTTTACACCATCATATTAATAGATCGTAAAAATACCATAACTACATTCTTCAACAGACTTTTATAACTGAATAAGGAATAAGTACAGTGTGAACTTATGAGAGAGTGTCTCATTCCCTTTAGGTCTTGGGTTTCAAGGCATGAGCTTTCGTTTATATCTGTATAATAAAAACAGTCACTCTCATTTGATGAGGATTTTACAATTCACAAAATAATTTTACTTCACATAACCTCACATAACACCCTACAGTTCTAAGTGGAAGGTATTAATCCATCAAACTTCAAATGCGTTTGTAAAGAAACTGAGGCTTAGGTGGACTATTTTGCCAAGCAAGTATTAAAATGAATTTTTCTGATCTTAAGTTCAGTCTTCATTTTCTAAATCTCTGCATATTCAGAGATTCTTCTTCTAAGAGCTTAGATAATATATGAGCCACTCTGGCACCAACTTTACAATCCAAGGGTCTTGGCTCCTCTCTTGAGACTTTAATCACCAGGTTCTGCTGCCTCAAGAAACTGAGGATATTCTACAAAAGATCCCATAAGCAGAGCTGCACTCTATTTCAATAAATGGCATATTATTTAAAACTGACTTTAGATGACCCTTCTGGCACCTGAAAATGTAATTCATTATCATTGGAAGCTGCTGAGAGGGACAAATAATGACTCTTGTTTCTTTCTGGAAAAGATTGTTTGAATTTTCTGAGACCTATCTGACCTTGAATACATATTAACATACTTACCATTAACTTTCTTTATTCATGTCCAACCTCTAGAAATCTTAAGCAACCCATCTTCCTGCTGCTGCTGCTGCTGCTAAGTCGCTTCAGTTGTGTCCGACTCTGTGCGACCCCATAGATGGCAGCCCACTAGGCTCCTCTGTCTCTGGGATTCTCCAGGCACGAATACTGGAGTGGGTTGCCATTTCCTCCTCCAATGCATGAAAGTGAAAAGTGAAAGTGGAGTCGCTCAGTCGTGCCTGACTCTTAGCGACCCCATGGACTACAGCCTACCAGGCTCCTACGTCCATGAGATTTTCCAGGCAAGAGTACTGGAGTGGGGTGCCATTGCCTTCTCCAACCCATCTTCCTAGGAAAAATCAATTTCAAAAGAGAAAAAAGATTAAAGAATCATGATACAGGTTGTGGCTGGGAACATATGAATATGCTGTTAAAAGAGTTAGTCCATTGCCAAGGTCACTGAAGCATTTTGAAATTGCCTGTATGTTATAATTTTTTAATCCTTTCAAAGTTTTTTGAGAATATAACAGTTAAAAAAGTTGATTCTGAGCTTTCTTCTATTATGTGAAATTCATAAAATATGTCCTATGACATATGCATATATTAAGGAATTTAAAGTTTGCAAAGTTACTTTGAAGACTTTTAATAAACATCTGGGAGACATTAGTGTAGACCTTATAACTTTGCATCTGCGTGCTTACTGCTCTGATATAAAAATGTCAGGCTAGCCATAGAAATGCATAAGACAAATTATCATCCCGCTATTTCTAAAGATATATGCCTTGAACAGATGATAAAGTAAATTCTGGATCTCTAAAGAAAAATGACTGCTTCATTGTTAATTATAATCATAGAAATAGGATCCTAGAATTCCCAGGCCATGTTAATACAGTGCCCCATCTCTCCTTTCATGTACAGCATTCTACTCCCACTTTAACAACAATACTATCACATTGTCTTCTAGTGCTACCGGAACACTAGAACGCTTTAATTGCTTCTATGTATAAAGCCATCACAAAAATCACATTATCTTGTTTGGAAAGGTATTTAAAAGGCATATGATGCTGGTCTTCCAACCACTAGACAACCCGTTGCTCGTAATAAATAATGCTAAATCCCTGAAAATCATTAAATCCAATTAACCATTCAAGTCCTAAAATGGGACTGCATTAGTCACTTAGTGATCTTTCCACTATCATTAGCACTCAATCACTGACATGACTTCAGGACCCTTTAGAATGACAAACATTTTACTCTCACCAGCTAATTCATTTTAGCCTTCCAAATATTAGGAAGATTCTCTTCCTGTCTGCTTCTGTTCACATTCATTACCTCTAAGCACCGCCCTGACCCCAGTGTTTTTCACTGAGACTCCAACTTTTCTTCACCTAACAACCAGCAAGATGCATTTGGTTAAAATTAAGGGGAAAGACTTACCAAAGAACCATCAAAATCATAGTAAGTAACCTCTGACTTCATGCTCCTTTTTACTCTCCTCTTAGCCAGAAACATTAAGCATAAAAACAAGCAGACCATTACCCTAGTATTCCAAAAGGGAGTCAAAATTCATTAACTACCAATCCCAAATTCTTAGGATGGGTTGTCTGCCACACAGGGACTTCCCTGGCGGTCCAGTAGCTAAGACTGTATTCCCAGTGCAGGAAGCCCAGGTTTGATCCCTGGTCAGGGAACTAGATCCCACTTGCTGCAACTAAGGATCCCACATGCCACAACTAATACCCAGAGCAGCCAGCCAAATAAATAAATTAAAATTTTTAAAAAAGGATAACAATTGCCTTGATATTACTTGAAAACTATAGGCTTATTACATAGTGTTAGAAATATTTCTATTAGTATTGGGGAGCAATTGTAAAAAGTTAAACAAAATCAATGATTACTAAAACCAGAGAATAAGTGTATTAATAGCTTGTTTACTTTTTAAGTAATATGACTCTCATCTATATCTATTTCTAATTTCTGAGGAGCTGCCCATTTGGGATATTTTAAAAGACATAAGAGGAAAGCATCACCAAGATATCCAAAAGGGAGTTTCTTGACTGTGCCTAGGAGATACAGGATCACACAATAAACCAGTCATCAATAAGAGCAGCCAAATGGGTGTATATAGGATATGGGTTTGAATTTCCTTGTTTAATCTTACTAGACATAAACAATTATTGGTGATAATAAATTAAGCTAGCCAGTGTATCCCCAGTTGAGTTCACTAGTAACTACCATGTACAGAGAAGTAAAGAGGTTTCTGCTGATGTAGCCGCAACCCGGGGACTACTTATGGACTATTGTGCATAAGGCTACCTTCATATGACAAAATATAGTGCTGGAAAGTTTTGCACTACATTTTTAACACAGTATTTCCACAGCTGACATTTCTACATCATGATTGTTTACTCTCCTGGGAGATATTGGCATCTTTTGCAAATTTCAGTGGCTGTTGAATAATTGCCGTTGGGATGTTTCCTGCTTCTCATTTGCTGATTTAGTCTCACCACCTCATTACGCATCTGTGATTTCTTTTCGGAAATCTGTATGTTTCATCTGCAAGTGAGAAAAAAAAAGAGAGAGAGAGAAATCAATCCTCTTGGATTTAAGAGACTATAAAATTTGTCATTTGGCAACACATTCATTTTCATTCTTCCTCTTGGTCTCCCTTGTGTGCAGTATTCAACATTTTTAGCTAAGTGCTGGGGTGAAGAATAAAATCTGCATCCAAAGAACAAATTGAAATATCCTGGCCTATGTGGGAATTAAATGAGCTGTTGCTTAAAAAGAACCTACGATGACCTCCTCTGGCAGTACATTCTAGGGCTCTGTCCCATGGACAGTGAGGAATGTTTTCCTAATGACCTGCATTAAAAGGAAAGGTGCCATTTCCCTGAGTTGATTTACTATATTGTGTATCATAAATTAAATGCAGTCGTGTCAGTCCTACCAAGACCTAATTGCATAATCTGATTATGATTCTCTTAATAATTCCTTTCTGAATTATAGCTTTATCTACAAGTGGCTAGAATGGGTCACAAAAGAATTGGAGTTAATGTTGTTCACTTGTTAGGGTTATCATTGAAGGTTCCATGTTCATCCTGAGACAGACCATGGCCACCCAGGGAGTTTTTACATGTATCTGACCTATGTTCATTTGTTCTGACTTTGCACTATGTTAAGCAACAGCAGAGACTGATTATAGTGCAGGAAGTGGAAAGGTCAGAGAATGAATTAACTGCCAAATCGTCAGTGAGGAGCTTCTCTATTCCTGTGAAAAGAAGGTTCTCATGGTATTAAATAGAACAGAATAGGGCTGGAGGGAATGAAATATAAATTAATTAATTAAACCCTTCCCATCGGTCTCACAGAGTCAGACACGACTGAAGTGACTTAGCAGCAGCAGCAGCATCTCTTGCATCAGAAAATTTTCCCTGATTCCCCACACTAGGTTACTCTGGACTGAATTCTCTTTAGAGTCTTCACTTTAAGTTCATACCGTTGTAATTATGAATTTACTTGGAATGATTCTTGCCTTTCATTTATTTCAACGTCTTGCTAAGTCGCTTCAGTCGTGTCCGACTCTGTTCAACCCCATAGATGGCAGCCCACCAGGCTCTGCCATCCCTGGGATTCTCCAGGCAAGAACACTGGAGTGGGTTGCCATTTCCTTCTCCAATGCGTGAAAGTGAAGTTGCTCAGTCGTGCCCAGCTCTTAGTGACCCCATGGACTGCAGCCTACCAGGCTCCTCCATCCATGGGATTTTCCAGGCAAGAATACTGGAGTGGGTTGCCATTGCCTTCTCTAATTCCAACGTCTTACCAGGCAGTAAAACGTAGTGATTAAAAGTATGGCTTCTAACATACAAATGGCCAACAAATACATGTAAAGATGCTCATCATCACTCATTAATTAGAGAAATGCAAATCAAAACTACAATGAGGTATCACCTCACACTGGTCAGGATGGCCATCATCAAAAAATCTACAAACAATAAATGCTAGAGAGGGTGTGGAGAAAAGGGGACCCTCTTGCTTGTTGGTGGGAATATAAACTAATATAGTCACTAGAGAAAGAGAGAAAGAGACGTTGCTCAGTCGTGTCCTACTCTTTGCAACCCCATGCACTGTAGCCTACCAGGCTCATCCATCCATGGGATTTTCCATGCAAGAATACTGGAGTGGGTTGCCGTTTCCTTCTCCAAGGGATCTTTCTGACCCTGGGATCCAACCCAGGTCTCCCGCATTGCAGGCAGACGCTTTACCATCTGAGCCACCAGGGTTTCCCAATACAGTCACTATGGAGAACAATATGGAGATTCCTTGAAAAACCAGAAATAAAACTACCATATGACCCAGCAATCCCACTACTGGGCAGATAGCCTGACATATATGCCCCAATGTTCATAGCAGCACTATTAACAATAGCTAGGACATGGAAGCAACCTAGATATCCATCAGCAGATGCATGGATAAAGTTGTGGTGCGTATATACATTGGAATATTACTCAGCCATAAAAAGGTATACATTTGAGTCAGTCCTAGTGAGGTGGATGAATCTAGAGCCTGTTACAGAGAATGAAGTAAGTCAGAAAGAGAAAAACAAATTTTTGTATATTAATGTATATATAAAGAATCTAGAAAAATGGTACTGATTAACCTAATTGCAGGGCAGGAATAGAGAAGCAGACAGAGAACAGACTTTGGACACAGTGGAGGGAAGGAAAGGATGGGAGGAATTCAGAGTTACATTGACATATATGTACTACCATGCGCAAAATAGCCAGTGGGAGCTGCTGTATGGACAGAGGGAGCTCAACCCCATGCTCTGCATGATGCCATGGACTGTAGCCCACCAGGCTCCTCTGTTCATGGGATTCCACAGGTAAGAATACTGGAGTGAGTTACCATTTCCTCCTCTAGGGGATCTTCTCAACCCAGGGATTGAACCCTCATCTCCTGCAATGCAGACGGATTCTTTACCACTGAGCCACCAGGTCTTACAAGTCCATTACTGGTTGCAAAACACTTAAAACGCTTCCTGGCACACAGTAAACACTCATCCAATAAGTACCTACTACTATTATTTTATTAATATCTGCCTCCCCTTTAAGTCTCTAAGCTCCATAAAGACAGATGAGAGAACATTCATTCCCATCACATTTCCAATATATATTACAGTGCCTTGCATGTAGTAGCAATTCAAAAAATATTTTCTAAATAAACTAGAAAGTGAAGAGGAACTTAAAAGCCTCTTGATGAAAGTGAAAGTGGAGAGTGAAAAAGTTGGCTTAAAGCTCAACATTCAGAAAAATAACATCATGGCATCTGGTCCCATCATTTTATGGCAAATAGATGGGGAAACAGTGGAAAAAGTGTCAGACTTTATTTTGGGGGGCTCCAAAATCACTGCAGGTGGTGATTGCAGCCATGAAATTAAAAGACGCTTACTCCTTGGAAGGAAAGTTATGACCAACCTAGATAGCATATTGAAAAGCAGAGACATTACTTTGCCAACAAAGTTCCATCTAGTCAAGGCTATGGTTTTTCCTGTGGTCATGTATGGATATGAGAGTTGGACTGTGAAGAAATCTGAGCGCCACAGAATTGATGCTTTTGAATTGTGGAATTGGAGAAGACTCTTGAGAGTCCCTTGGACTGCAAGGAGATCCAACCAGTCCATTCTGAAGGAGATCAGTCCTGGATGTTCTTTGGAAGGAATGATGCTAAAGCTGAAACTCCAGTACATTGGCCAACTCATGCGAAGAGTTGACTCATTGGAAAGGACTCTGATGCTGGGAGGGATTGGGTGCAAGAGGAAAAGGGGATGACAGAGGATGAGATGGCTGGATGACATCACTGACTCAGTGGACGTGAGTTTGAGTGAACTCCGGGAGTTGGTGATGGACAGGGAGGCCTGGAGTGCTGCGATTCATGGGGTCACAAAAAGTCGGACACGACTGAGCGACTGAACTGAATTGAACTGAACGTATATTTCCTAAACATGAGTTACTCCGAAAGTGAATTTGACTTCAAACACCAAAGAATTAAATTGAGCCTCTGTAACATTACCTTAAGATATTCAATGAACCTGCCCTATTCTGTCAAGAAATACTGTATGAGGATATTTTAGGAAACATGATTTGATCCACAGATAACCAATTTTGCAGTAAAGAGCTGTTCCATAATGAGGTTTTTACATAATAGCTAAAATATCTCATCTTTTAAAGACAATAGCCAAAACAGCAAGCTGTTGAATATGATGATAATGGTTTCTAATGCTCAGTAAATACAGTCACTTGCCATTATTATGTTCCTTTAAAGAAAGCCCTTTGCCTTGTGTTTAAACAAGAGAGAAAGCTAGCTACAGGGCCACAAAGGAAGCATATGTTTAAAGAAATTTAGAGACCAATATAGAGATTAAGATCAAGATGGAGACAGAGACAGAAACAGAGGCAAAGAGAGGAACTTGGAAGTGTGGATGGAAACGGGTAGCAAAGAAGACAAATTTCTGCAGGTCAACCACCCCAAAATGATTCTACCAGGACGATTTCTAGGATATGTTTTATTGCTCAAAAAATGAACTTTTGAAGTTTTTGGTAAAAAGTTCAGTTTTAACATGTGATAGAGAGGTATCCTGAGTCAGTCAGCTAATAAATACCATTGAACAATATCTAGGCACTGAGGAGGCAGTGAGGATCCAGAGTCTGAACCCTCTAGACACTTTCATTTTAGTAGTGAGAATGTATTCAACAAGTTCATCACCAAATGAAAAAGATCATTTCTGTTACCAACCAGCACTCTGAAGATTATAAAACCATGTTCTATGAAGAAAATGACAGGTGAGTGATGCAGTGGGGAGGCTGCTCCTGTAGATAGAAAGCCTAAAAATTTGAGTTGAGGCCTGAATGTTGAGAAAGAATAATCCAAGTGGATGGATAGTGTTCCCACTTTGCATAAAGAAAAAAAGGAACACCAAAACCAAGGTTTGAGCATAAGGGCTTTGAGACCAAAAAGGCAAAGTGGGGAGTTTAGAGGAGTAGGCTGAGCCAGATCATTTAAGGCATGGGTAAAGAGCTTACATTTTTCTTTAGGTGCAGCGGAAAATTATTAAAATGTTTTAAGCAAAGGAATGTTGTGAATTTAGATTTTTTTTGGTGGCTCAGCAGTAAAGAAACCACCTGCAATGCAGTAGACACAGGAGACCCGAGTTTGATCCTTGAGTCATGAAGATCCCCTGAAGAAGGAAATGGCAACCCACTCCAGTATTCTTGGTGGGACAATCCCAAGGACAGAGAAGCCTGGAGGGCTACAGTCCTTGGGGTCAAAAAGAGTCAGACATGACTGCGCACACATCCAAAAGATCTCTTCACCTGCTATGATTGCTGCTAACTGATGAATGGACCAACACTGATAGAGGCAGGGAGACTGACCAAGGAGGCTGTCACTTTAGCCTAGGAGACAGAGGGAGGCTTGCTCTAGAAACAGTGAGATGATGATAGTGATTGAACGTGAGATACGTTTTGGAGTGAATGAGGCTTGCTGATGGATTAATGAGTGATGTGAAGATTTCTTAGTTTTTGGTCTTAGCAGTTGGTGTTCATGATGGCGCAATCCTGGTGACTCAGAGAAGTAGGTTTGGCAGGGGTGGGGGTGGAGTGGGGGTAAGAGGAAAGAATGCAATGAACCTCTTTGGATTTGTTAGGTTTTTCAATGCCCAACGGGAATCCAAAAAGAGCTATCAAGAAGGCAGTCAAATACACAAGGCCCAGGTTAGTGAATAAAGTGTATACATGATACTTAAGGGCTTCCCAGGTAGCGCTAGTGGTAAAGAACTGGACTGCCAATGCAGGAAAAATAAGAGATACATGTTCAATTCCTGGATCAGGAAGATCCCCTGGAGGGGGCCCAGCAACCCACTCCAATATTCTTGCCTGGAGAATCCTATGGACAGAGGAGCCTGGCAGGCGACAGTCCAAAGGGTTGCAAAGAGTCAGACGCGACTGAAGCACCTTAGCACGCACGTAGTGCTTAAATTTTGTACACTAGAGTGTAGATGAGAAAACAAGAGGCAAGGACAGAACCAGGGGTACCAAATCTAGAAAAGTGATAGACTAATAAATCAGTGAGATAAGAAAACAAATCCTATCTATGGAATTGAGAAGCCTAGAGGACAAAGTGTTTCAAGAGGGAGTGAACAACTGCGGTGAATGGTATTTAGAGGTGAGTCACCTGGAGAATGAAAATCAACCTTTCATTTCAGCAGTATTTGTTCACTATCTGCTTCAGCAACAGTTGCGGTTGGGACTTCTGTGATGGTCCAGTGGCTAAGATTCCACACTCCCAATGCAGTGGCTAAGACTCCACACTCCCAATGTAGGGGGCCTGAGTTCAATTCCTGGTCAGGGAACTAGATCCCACATGCCACAACTAAAAGTTTGGATGCCACAACTAGAAAGATCCTGTTTGCCACAACTAAAAGATCCCACATGTCCCAATTAAAGAACCTTCATGCCACAATGAAGATCAAAGATTCCGCATGCTGCAACTGAGATCTGGTGCAGTGAAATAAATATATAAATACTTTTTTTTTAAAGTTATGGTGGTGAATTCAGAAGCCTTATTGGGTGAGAAAAACGGAAAATGAGGAAAGAGATATGAAATACTGATACGTCTTTACACTTGTGCTGCAGAAAAGGAGTAGAAGCCGAAATGGTAGCTGGAAGAGGAAAGTGAATGATACTAAGGGCATTTGTAAGTTTATAGGAGACCCCAAGGGAGAGAGAAACTGCTGAAGCAAATTTCAAAACAAGGTCATTAGGGAGGTGAGAGAGAGGAAAGAAGAAACTCCCTCATCATTTCTCTAATTGGAAATTGCCAGACACTTCAGGTACAATTGCCAGGTACCAATCCTGAATCAACCTTACTTCAACTCATAGCAATCTGCACTTTATTTCCTTGAGGAAGGATAAGCATTTTCATGCTTCCACCATCTACATTAGGAGGCAAACTAGACTAATGCAGGGCAAGGAGTGGGGAGAGTGTTCAGACGTCTTTGTTCCCCTCCAGCATCCTCCAAGCCAAGTTTTGTCTCTAAACTCAAGTAAACAGAAATTTAATTACTTTCTCTTTCATGCAAAATGCCAAGATACTTTCTGTTATGTGTAGTAATAATAGGTGTGTTATCTTAAGGTTTAAAATCCTAGTAAGACTTCTGTCATCTTCCAATGTCCTCTTCTTTACCTTAACGTAGTCTTTATTCATTGCCATTTCCAGTTACTTTGTTAGAATCCCATTTTAGGTTGGTCATGGCGATTTCAAGGTCATTTCTCCAGTTCTGTAAAGGCACCACACTCTAGATAACAGATACTGTTATCACTCTAGATAACGGAAAGGTTGCCTCAGTATTGATACTTTTGTCTATTGAGTCATGTTTTAAATGCATCACTGTTGAACATTTAAACAAATTCAATTATAAATAATTTATAAAGGCACGATAAATATTTCCCCACAACCATCTTTAGTGTAAAGAAGTTGACTGACACACACCGAGTTTGTGCATATACGGATTCACTTGTATTTCTAAACAGTGCCTGGGGCATATATGCACTTGAGTGATTCTGTCAATCCTCTTGGCATTAAGGTGCCACTCTTCTGATTGACATCAGCAAAGATTTGTGTCATCTGGATGGATAAGATTTTATGGGAAAGCAGATAATAATCATTCTTGGCTCTAGAGAGATACCATATTAGTCAAACAGGAAGGAAAATGACTCATAAAAAATAGACATCCATCTCAGGTAAAGGTCAGACCTCTCTGTCTAAATCTAAACCACACATCACCGTTTATTCATTCAACCAACAGTTCTTCTCTGTGAGTCTATTTTCGGGGCAACATTACTCAGGATTTCCCTATAAAGGGGGACATCTCTAGCCCCCAAATAGTCCAGGGAAAGAGGGAGATGAATAAATTAATGATTACGCCTTGTAATAAAGAGGGGCAGATGTACAGAGTATGGTGAAAAGTAAAAGTGAATTTACTCAGTTGTGTCCGACTCTTTGCGACCCTGTGGACTGTGACTGTGGCCCACCAGGCTCCTCTGTCCATGGGATTCTCCAGGCAAGAATACTGGAGTGGGTTGCCATTTCCTTCTCCAGGGGATCTTCCTGACCCAGGGATCAAACCCAGATCTGCATTGCAGGCAGACGCTTTACCCTCTGAGCCATCAGGGAAGCCCAGAGTGTCGTGGGGCATAGATAAAAGAGGCAAGTACTGCAGCTTGAGGGTGAGGCAAATAAGAATGTTTTACTGGGGAAAAGAAACCTGAGCACAGTCTTGGAAGCTGATGGGGAATTAGTGATGCAAAAAGAGAGGTAAATGTTCTGGGCAAAGAAAATGACCCATGGATGTAGTGGCAAGAGAGGTGAAACACTTAGGGAATTCCAAGGTTTCTGAGTTGGCTTCCAAGATCAAAGGAAACTAAGATATATTTAGGCAATTGAATATACAGGACAAGATGACACCACTGTTGTGCCTCGAGGGAGATAAGGATGATGGCTAGAAAACAAAGAGGTAACTGTCAGCTCTGATGGATCTTGCATAATCTGGAAAGGATGGCAAGAGACAGGATGTCAGGACTCTCCAGTATCATCCAGGACACAGGCAGAAGGAGAGAGAAAATCATCAACATTGTGAATTTAACACTTTGAGATGCTAGACTAGGTTATAAAGGCTGGGTTATCAATTCTCTTTTATTCTGGAAAAAATAAAGACCTCTCAAGGTCCCTGACCTCTTTCTGGGTCTATGCTTCCAGGACTGACTTAGAAAACAATGATGATCTTTGATGGTTCTTCTCATTTTAAAGCCTAAAGGCTTTTGCTGTGATATGCAAGAGTTTAAAGAAAATAATGCCAACAGAGACTAACGAATGCTAACAGAATGAATATATATGGACAGTAATTCCAGAAAGATATCCCTATACTATATTCCAGGGCATATAGTAAGTTGGGTGGAAAACCAGAAAATCCATTTTATTTGATTTAATTCTTTTTAGCACTAGATGTGTCAGTAATTAATGTTTCTGTTTCAAGACACGATATGCTTGTTTATGTTTGTCACAGTGGAGAAGAAAAATTAGTGAATTCATAAATCAGTGTACTCTTTATACCTCTCTCATAAAAGGCAATTATTTTGTAACTTAAGACTACAGAGAGATATTAGAGTGTGCAAGTTTGGGCTGAGCCTGAATCATTCCTTTAAAATAAAATTAAACGCAAGTAGATATTCATGAATATTAAAATCTAGTCATATTCACAAAAGAATCTAAGGAAGACAGACCACCTGAATTAAACAAATGATTAGCTTTGCAAATAGAAAAGGACCTTTAACTCACTCTTTCCCCTTAATATATGGCATTCTGTAAACTGTACAGGAGTTTGAATTAAGTGAGCTTTAAGGTCCCTTACTAACCAAATGATAAAATCATAAGTGCAATAATTGACTTTTGGTAGACATTTGAACTTAATGTTTCTGCCTTATTTGGTTACTACTGACCTTGAGTGGATGTAGGCAATGATTTGACAAGTGAGTTCACAACAGGGCCAGATACAATCCAAATCTTAAATTTGAAAATTAACCAAATAGATCATTTCGCAATAAGTGGCAATGCTCACACAGACCATCCTGAGTCAACACAGGCCTGTTCATTCAGAATTTATCATTTTGGACCTGAAATCACCAGAACTGCTTGTAAGAGTATGATTATTAATTCACGAGAAAGTACTCCCTCTGTGACCAGAGACATTGAAACTAAATTCAATATTTCTAATGCCTTCTTACTTTGAAACAGGATTTGAAAGGTAAAAAGAATTAATTATGCTAATATGTGCTTATTAATGCAAGTGAACTAAAATTTATTACAGCAAACCTTAATTATAATGAATAAATCACAAGTTTTGAAATAATGTGCTAAAATGGAAATTTAATTAGATACTATTTAAGGCCTTGCTAATACTATTTCTGGGCTTCCCTGGTGGCTCAGTGGTACAGAATCTGCCTCCCAATGCAGGAGAGGGAGGTTCAGTCCCTAGGTTTGGAAGATCCCCTGGAGAAGGAAATGGCGACCCACTCCAATATTCTTACCTGGAGAATCCCATGAACAGAGGAGCCTGGCAGGCTACAGTCCTTGAGGTCAAAAAAGAGTCAGACATGACTTAGTGACTAAACAAGAACAATACTATTTCTAGTATTAAACTGGTCAGTGTCAGGTAGCAGGCAATAAATATGAATCCATCTAATTTTTCAAAATTTTCAAATGAAACAAGAAGCCATTATGCCACTGAATTGATTTTATAAATTTTATGATATTATGAAAATTAATCTGGAATATTAAACCAGAATATATGAAAGCTATGTTATATCACAATTAGTCAAACCATAGTTTAAATGTACAAAACATGTACTTGTATCAATTTTAAAATGGCTTATGGATTTGAGAAAAAAAGGTTATGTCAACTGTAGTGTCAGTTCTGGAGGGTATTTTAAAATAGAAATAATCAACATTTAGCTGACTTTTCATTCTTAGGACAAAAAAGCAAATTAGCATGTGACATAAGCCATCTCTTAATAATAGTTTCAAGCTACATTGACATAAAATAATCAAATTTCCAAAGAAAATTTAACTTGCTTGCTAGACAGTTTAATTATGTGGCACACATTTCAATAGTTCCCATTATAAGAAAATATGCTATAGTTTGTCCCCAGAAGAGAATGTCTATAATAGTAGCTTGAATACTTTGATAAATTTTAACTATCTTATAAATTATCTGCCTCTGATATATATAAATGTGCAGGTTCATTCAAATACTGCTTAATTTGACTAAAACCTGAGTGTGGAAAACAAATCAGTCTTAAACCAATATCTTTATTCCAAAAGTTCTTGAAATGTGACAAATAGCCTTGTCCTCTGTAATATGAAGATGGAAAAGTTGGCATAGAATTTGAAAATGTTATTTCACTTGAATATCCCACTCCAGAAATGCTTCCTTTACCTCCATCTAGCTTATGCATCCTGCCTGTTCCCTACTGTCTAGAAAACAGATATGCAAATACATAAAGTTCCCTGTTATAATGCTTTCTACTTCATAAATCACTTTCACATGCATATCATCATGTGATCTCCACGTTGTTCAGAAGTAGGTGGTTGACTATTAATTATTATCCTCTTATCACAGCTAAAGAAATGGAAATCAAGTTCCCAAGAACAGTCCTCATAACAAATCCAGTTCACGGCCTCCTCAATATTTACTTGTAAGATGGTCTTGGTAGTATTTTAATTGCGACTTGAGAGTTATGTTGTTTTTCTAGCTCAAAAGTATATTTTTAAAAAGCTTCAAGGAGTCCATGAAAGTAGGCACACTGACAGAACAAAAAGGGATAGTAGGTAACCTGACTCAGTGGCAGAGAAGAGAAAAAACACACTTTCTAGAGAGGCTCAAGAGCTCCAGCCTACATGGTTCAGTCAACATGGAAGCCAGCTAGCTCTATGGCCCCTGATCACATCATGGTCCCCCAGTCAGGCACAGTCACCGGTGTTAATACCAGAATGCTCTGAGTCATGAGAGAAGGATCAATTATGCCAGTAAAAGGAAGTGGACTAATTTTGCTAACAATACCAATGATAATAATAAGGCTAACTTTTAACAAATAGTTATTACATGTTGAGTATGTAAGGAGGCCCTCCCTAAGATTCTGCCTTCTTCTAGCCTCCCCTCCCTTCTAAGTCATCCATGATCATCACCTGTAAACTTGGTCTTGTCCCAGTGCCCCGAGCTGGTCTGAAATGCAGGAAAGAAGGATATGAAAATATTTGCCTCATGATCTAAAACTTCCCTCATAGCTCAGTTGATAAAGAATCTGCCTTCAGTGCAGGAGATTCAGTTTGATTCCTGGGTCAGGAAGATCTGCTGGAGAAGGCATAGGATACTCACTCCAGTATTCTTGGGCTTCCTTTGTGGTTCAGCTGGTAAAGAATCTGGCTGCAATACGGGAGACCTGGGTTCCACCCCTGGGTTGGGAAGATCCCCTGGAGAAGGGAACAGCTACCCACTCCAGTATTCTGGCCTGGAAAATTCCAGGACTGTATAGTCCACGGGAATGCAAAGAGTCAGACACGACTGAGCGACTTTCATTTTCATTTTCACTAAAACTGAAAAACCAAATCACCATTCCTTTTAGCCTGACTCAAACTTTGGGCCCTATTTCTTGTCACTGGTCTGCTGCTTTGTGTCTAAATTACTCCTTGACTTGTGTCTTGGTGCTGATAATAGTACCCTCTAGACTTTAAAGTCCATAAAAGAAAAGGTAACATTGGTCTTATTCACCACTGTAGTTCCACTAGTCAGTATTCAATGACTGGCACAAAACAGATACTCAACTGTTCATTAAATAAACTGAATGTAACACCAGTCTAGCCCTTATATTTCATCTCCCTTAGTATAGTATTCCTAATCTCAGCAGCAGCAGCAGCATTATAAGCTACCACTTACCATTTACTGTGTGCTGATACTTTGTATATATTATGTTATTTTATATTCACAAACCTTGAAAGGTAGATGGTATCATTTTCATTGCATAGAAAAGTAAAATGAAACTCTGCAAAGAGAAATGATTTTCAGAGTCTATCTCACAGAGCAAGTAAATGGCAGAGCCTCACTTCAAACAAAGATCAGAATTACTCCAGACAGAGCCACTGTGTCCTCTCCTCTAGGCTCCCCAGGTAGTTGCAGTGACCTTCTAAATCCCAGACTAAGGATCTTGTTGCCTGCTACTAGTCTTTCCCGATGTTAAATGCCCACATTTCCAATGACTAACTGTTGCTAGTCCACCTGGGCCAATATTCCTACACTGGGCTATTTTGCTGGAGCTGATTGCTCTCTCAAACACTGTATGTCTACGCATCTTCTGTAGCCACATTCTTTTAACCAAAGTCCTTCCTCCCCCAGGTATACCAGTGACAGTTTTAAGCCTTGGAAGTTGCAAGTCAGGGTATATCTGGAATACACAGACTGGGAGGACAGAGCTCAGAGAGTGAGTGACGGCCAAAGGCTTTCAAAATTACCAGAGGTCAGGTGAAAGAAACCAAGTACAACCATCCACAACAAGAGGTAGAAATGGGTGGAACATAGATGAAAGAGTTGAGTATCAATGATTAGATGGAACTAAAATGGAAAAAAAAATGATCAAAAGCCCAACACAGGAAGCTTGAGTGATTGCCGCAAGTTGACCTATTATGCCCCAACGTCTCTTTTTGGAAACTGGCCTAGGGTGCAGAGGGTTGAGTTGGTTCAAAGAGTACCCACTGCATACATGTGTCTGCGTTTTCCTCTGCCTGAAGACATGCATTTCTGTAACTGTGGCCTGACATATAGTAACCTTTCAACACTTGCTTTGTTGGATGGATAAATCAGCCAGCTGTTTTTGACAATAGTGTATTTGTGCCAACATTTCTCCCTAAAACTACCAGTGTCTTCTCTATTTCCACAAAAGAAGATCAGCTTTCCTCAAACTGCTGCAGTGAAATAGACCACACCAAGCATAACTGGCAGCATTATGCCACCTGTGGCATGTATCCATAATCCTGCCTTCTGTAGCGTTTATTGTATTCTAGTACTCTCTTACATATAGTTTCATATATCATTCAAAAATCCTGAGAGATATATCCTAAGATCTTTGTTGACACTCTCATACATAATAGTTGAACATCACTGTGGATTATGGGGCTTCACAGGTGGCACTATGGGTAAAGAATCTGTCTGCCAATGTAGGAGATGCGAGAGATGTGGGTTCAATCCCAGGGTCAGGAAGATCCCCTGGAGAAGGAAATGGCAATCCACCCCAGTATTCTTGCCTGGAAAATCCCCTGGACAGAGAAGCCTGGTGGGCTATAGTCTGCGGGGTTACAGAGTCGGACATGACTGAGTGACCGAGCACGCACATTTTAGGTTATAGTTTTGTCCATGAAATTCAGTAGAATCTAAAAGAAAAATTTAAGTGACCTTTTCCAAAATTTATTTTACTAAACACAAAACTGATGGCATTAATTACACCACCAGCTTTCATTGTTAAATTGTTGTTAATGAAGAAACACAAGTCTTGGGACGTCCGCAGTGGTCCAGTGCGTTAAGGTTAAGACTCCACCTTCCAACGCAAAGGAAGTGAGTTTGATCCCTGGTTGGGAATATCCCACATGCCATGGGATGAGGCCAGAAATTTAAAAAATAAATAAATAAAAGTTTTATTTTACAAGAGTTGCTAAAAATGGGAGGATGAGTGAAGAAAATGTCTAAGTTGTGTTTACACTGGGTGACAGACTTGACCGCCTTGCTGGCTTCCATGTGCCAGTTGCACAGGGTGTCACTCTAACTTGCACCATGACACATCTTAAAAATGACTTGATTCCATGAGCCTTTAGGATTACTTGCAAATAAGTGAAGCTATAAATTTTAAATATACAAACGTTAGAGCTCTACTGCACATTTTGTTCTTACCAAGTGGAGGAAGCAGTATGACATACTGGCCAAAAGTCTGGTCTTTCAAGTCTTACAAACTTGTATTTTGTACCCAGGCTCTATTTCCTAGTAGCAGTGCACCCTTGGGAAAATTACCCACTCTTTTCTGAGCCTCAATTTTGTCATCTCTTAAAGAAGGCTTATCATTGTAATCACCTCATGGGGTCATTGTGAGGATAAAATAATATGCAAAAAGTACTAGGGCCATTGGTAGGTATTTGCTTTTCATTTGTATTGTCATTATTAGATTACAGTTTCTGGGCAGGGACTGTGCCTTTTGTTTGCCCAAATCCCTAATGAAACCATTAAAAAGAAAAAAAAAAAAAAAACAATTTATTTAAAAGCCTGGGCTTCTAAAGGACTAACATTTAATTTCCAGAAAGGAAGAAACTTATATATAATATAGGTCAAATGAGGTGTGAAGTAATGACACACAGCTAGCCTCCTGTGACCTCTTTGAGGTGAAGCAATAGCGGTTCTGGGCCCCTTGAACATCTTTAGCAATCAGCAGACTTAGGAATAGAAGGGAGTTTCATCTCTTAAAAGGAGTGGAATATTATGCTCATTTGAACTTTCTGAGCTTTGGCCTAGACGTCAAAATTAAATGGATTTGCTTGCCCAGGAAAGAGTTGAGAGAATTTCTATCTTTTCTCCACTCTTAAGGCAAACCCTTATGGCAGAAAGTGAAGAAGAACTAAAGAGCCTCTTGATGAAAGTGAAAGAGGAGAGTGAAAAAGTTGACTTAAAGCTCAACATTCAGAAACTAAGATCATGGCATCTGGTCCCATCACTTCATGGCAAATAGATGGGGAAACAGTGGAAACAATGGCTAACTATTTTTCTGGGCTCCAAAATCACTGCAGATGGTGATTGCAGCCATGAAATTAAAAGACGCTTACTCCTTGGAAGGAAAGTTATGACCAACCTAGACAGCATATTCAAGAGCAGAGACATTACTTTGCCAACAAAGGTCTGCCTAGTCAAGGCTATGGTATTTCCAGTGGTCATGTATGGATGTGAGAGTTGGACCATAAAGAAAGCTGAGCACTGAGGAATTGATGCTTTTGAACTGTGGTGTTGGAGAAGACTCTTGAGAGTCCCTTGGACTGCAAGGAGATCCAACCAGTCCACTCTAAAGGAGATCAGTCCTGGGTGTTCATTGGAAGGATTGATGTTGAAGCTGAAACTCCAATACTTTGGCCACCTGATGCGAAGAGCTGACTCATTTGAAAAGACCCTGATGCTGGGAAAGATTGAGGGTAGGAGAAAGGGACAACAGAGGATGAGATGGTTGGATGGGATCATCAACTCGATGGATATGGGTTTGGGTAGACTCCGGGAGTTGGTGATGGACAGGGAGGCCTGGCGTGCTACAGTTCATAGAGTCACAAAGAGTCAGACACGATCAAGCAACTGAACTGAAAGGCAAACCCAGTTTCATTACCTCTTCTGTCAGAGAATATCTCAAAGTGTCTGGCAAGCTTTTTCCTGCAGACAATCCTACTTTTGAAACTTTTACTGATCTGCAAAATAGGTGATTCTGTGCTCTTGGGAAGAACAAAGCTTGATAGGGGATCTGCAGCAACTGCTGCCACAGATTCCTCAACAGGTGACGTGACACTGGAGCTAGTTACCAAAGAAGTTTTTTGTTTGGGGTTGATTTTTTTCTTTTTCTTTTTTTTTTTTTTGGTGGGAGGGTTGCTGTGTGGGGAGGGTCCTCTGCTGTGAATATGTTGTCTTCCAAATAAATAGCTGCTCCCATCCTGGAGTGGAGTTGCTCTTTTTCTACTGAGGACTTGGTATAATTGGTATTTGTAAGAAATATCTATTGCAGGGGCTGTTGGGTGAAAATAGAAAAGTGAAAGGAAAAACAGCAATAGCAAAAGAAAAAATTGTATCGCAGTCACTTTACCAAGCATGTCCAACACAATGACTTAACTCCAAGAAAACTGTAATAACTGTCACTTACTGGGCCCTCACTCTGGGCCAGTTATCAGAATCCATGCGTTATCAGATTTTCACATTTGATTCCCAAAATGAACCCATAACGTAGGAGGTAATGTTTTCCTTGTTTTAGAGATGAGAAATTTATCTCTCAGAGATCCTAAGTGACTTGTAGATGGCCACACAGCTGGTAAACAGTGAAGCCAGGTGTTAAAGCCAGGTTGTAGGGACTACTAAGCCCTAACCACTAGATTTACTCTCCCAGAGAAGGAGAGAAAAGCTGAACTGACTGAGGAAGACCTAGCCAGCAGGATAGTTTAGGATCTGAGAAACAATACTGTAGATACTACAAAAGAGGTGAGTGAAGAGTCAAAGGAATATAGAAGTAGGTAGTAGCTCCATCCATTTATCTGGGACTACATAGTACCTAGTCAAAGAATGGATGGTCAAAATTGGACCACATTTTTAGTTATATGTGTATTTTTTAAAATCATTATATATATAATTATATATATCACCTGTATATAGTGATAAATCATTTTTATATACATCCCTCATTTTTTCCTAAAGCCCCAGTTAGAGAGTGTGCATACAATGTGAATACTGGCATCCATCTACCTTATTGATCATAATTATTACACTTTTTCCCCTTTCCTAGCCTCACTGCACCTATTTGTTTCATCTACAGTAATTTCCATAATGCATACTTATACTATGTTTACTTCTCTACTTATCTGTATATTGTCTCTCTCTCACCTTCTGTATAGACAACACGAAATTTTTTACAGAGAATATGGCTCACAGTTGAAGCTTAAAATTAATTTTCTATATTGAATGAATGTTCAGTCAAGGGTTCTATTTACTGTTTGTTTAGTAAATGTTCTTTATGTTTTTTGTGAACATTAACTCTTTGTTGGATTTGTTGCAAAAATTATCTTGTCTCTTACTTTCCTTTATGTTTTGTTTTTGAGAGCTGTTTAATGCTACAAATAAAGTACATTATAGTATTAATGTATTTCTCTTTATCATTATGATTTCTGAGACATACCTCTTTGCTCTATCTTTTAATGATTTGACATTGTACTTTTAACTCTTAAATGGCCTGGAATTTATTTTTAACATGTCATAGAATTAGGGTTTAAATGGTGCTTATTTTCCCAAATAATCTATTTTCTCAACTCACTTCATGTGTATTTCTTCAGTATGCCCTTATAATTTTCAAAAGTATATTAAACTAGAATATTAAATCTGTGTACCTCAATATACAGTAATGTTTGTTCTATTACCTGTTAATCCTTTTGCTAGTACTTACATGTTTTAATTATTATGGTTATATAAAAATTGCATTTTCTGATATACTCTAATATCTCTTAAGGCATGGCTCCTCTATTATTTTTATTTTTCCAAATTTTGTTACCATTCTTGCCTGGGTTTTGTATGTGCGTGTGTGTGTGTGGAATTTTAATCTTTTTCTCACCTTCATGGATCACAGCCTTGTCATGGCAAAAGGACTAGCATAAATCAATGAAGCTACTAGCCATGCCAGGCCAGGCCACCCAAGACTGATGGGTCATAGTGAAGGGTTCGGACAAAATATGGTCCACTGAAGGGTGATTAGCAAACCACTCCAGTATTTTTGCTGTGAGAACCCCATGAACAGTATGAAAAGGCAAAAGATATGACACCAGAAGGTAAGCCCCACAGGTTGGAAGGTGTCCAATATGCTACTGGGGAAGAATGGAGGACAATTACTAATAGCTTCAGAAAGAAATGAAGAAGCTGGGCCAAAGGAAAATGACACTCAGTTGTGGATGGGTCCGGTGGTGAAAGTCTAATGCTGTAAAGAACAATATTGCATAGGAACCTGGAATGTTAGGTCCCTGAATCAAGATAAAATGGACATGGTCAAGCAGAAGATGGCAAGAGTGAACATTGGCATGTTAGGAATCAGTGAACTAAAATGGACTGGAATAGTCGAATTTAATTCAGATGACCATTATACCTAATTCTGTGGGCAAGAATCCTTTAGAAGAAATGGTTGGTTGGTTGGTTGATTGTTTCTTTGTTTTTTGGTTATGCCATTAAGCTAATAATCTCATAGTCAACAAGAGAGTCCAAAATGCAGTACTTCGATGCAATCTCAAAAAAGACAGAACGATCTCGGTTCATTTCCAAGGTAAACCATTCAACATCACAGTAATCTAAGTCTGTGCCCCAACCACTGATGCCAAAGGAGGTGAAGTTGAACGGTTCTATGAAGACTTACAAGAACTTCTAGAACTAACACCAAAAAAAAAAAAAAAAAAAAAGATGTCCTTTTCATCATAGGGGATTGGAATGCAAAAGTAGGAAGTCAAGATATACCTGGAGTAACAGGCAAGTATGGACTTGGGGTACAAAATGAAGCAGAACAAAGACTAACAGACTTTTGTCAAGAGAACACACTGGTCATAGCAAATACCCTCTTCCAACAACACATGGACAGAGATGACTGTCCACATGGAGATGACTCTACACATGGACATAGCTAAACCAATACCAAAAGCAGATTGATTATATTCTCTGCAGAATGGTGAACTGGCTATGGCTCAGATTATCAGTTCCTTATTGCAAAATTCAGGCTTACATCAAATAAAGTGGGGAAAACCACTAGACCTTTCAGTTATCACTTAAATCCCTATGATTATACATAAGGGATATACAGTGGAGGTGATGAATAGATTCAGGGAATTAGATCTGGTAGACAGAGTGTCTGAACTATGGACAGAGATACCTAACACTGTATGGGAATCTTTGACCAAAGCCATCCCAAAGAAAAATACAAGAAGGCACAGAGTGCCTGAACTATGGACAGAGATACCTAACACTGTATAGGAATCTTTGACCAAAGCCATCCCAAAGAAAAATACAAGAAGGCAAAGTGGTTTTCTGAGAAGGCTTAACAAATTGAGGAAAGAAGAGAAGTGAAAGGCAAGGGAGAAAGAGAAAGATGTGCCCAACTGAATGCTGAGTTCCAGAGAAAGGCAATGAGAGATAAGAAGGCCTTTTTAAATGAACAATGCAAAGAAATAAGGAAAACAATATAATGGGAAAGACTAGATATGTCTTCAAGAAAACTGGAGATATCAAGGGAAAATTTCAAGTAAGGCTGGGCACAATAAAGAACAGAAACAGTAAGGACCTATCAGAAGCAGACGAGATGGCAAGAATATACAGAACTATACAAAAAAGGTCTTAATGACCTTTTTGGAATAACCATGATGGTGTGTTCACTCATCTAGAGCCAGACATCCTGGAGTGTGAAGTCAAGTGGGCCTTAGGAAGCATTACAACAAAGAAAGTTAGTGGAAGAGATGGAATTCTGGCTGAGCTATTTCAAATCCTAAAAGATAATGCTATAAAAGTGCTGCACTCAATAGATCAGCAAATTTGGAAAATTCAGCAGTGGGCGCAGGACTGGAAAAAGTCGGTTTTCATTCCAATCCCAAAGAAGGGAGGTGCCAAAAATGTTCAGACTATCACACAATTGCACTCATTTCACATGCTAGTAAGGTTGTGCTCAAAATCCTTCAAGCCGGGTTTTGGCAATATGTCAACTGAGAACTTCCAGGTGGACAAGCTGGATTTAGAAAAGGCAGAGGAACCAGAAATCAAATTGCCAACATTCGTTGGATCGTAGAGAAAGCAAAGAAATTACAGAAAAACATCTACTTCTGCTTCATTGTCTATGCTAAAGCTGTTGACTGTGTGGATCACAACAAACTGTGAAAAAGTCTTGGAAAGTGACAGTGAAAGTTGGTCAGTTGTGTCTGACTCTTTGTGACCCCATGGACTATATAGTCCAGAATTCTCCAGGCCAGAATCCTGGAGTGAGTAGCCTTTCCCTTCTCCAGGGGATCTTCCCAACCCAGGGATCAAACCCAGGTCTCTCACATTGCAGGTGATTCTTTACCAGCTGAGCCACCAGGGAAGCCCTTCAGTTCAGTTCAGTTCAGTTCAGTCGCTCAGCCGTGTCTGACTCCTTGCAACCCCATGAATCACAGCATGCCAGGCCTCCCTGTCCATCACCAACTCTCAGAGTTCACTCAGACTCATGTCTATCGAGTCCGTGATGCCATCCAGCCATCTCATCGTCTGTTGTCCCCTTCTCCTCCTGCCCCCAATCCCTCCCAGCATCAAAGTCTTTTCCAATGAGTCAACTCTTCGCATGAGGTGGCCAAAGTACTAGAGTTTCAGCTTTAGCATCATTCCTTCCAAAGAAATCCCAGAGCTAATCTCCTTCAGAATGGACAGGTTGGATCTCCTTGCAGTCCAAGGGACTCTCAAGAGTCTTCTCCAAGAGATGCAAATAACAGATCATCTTTCCTGTCTCCTAAGAAACCTGTATCCATGTCAAGAAGCAACAGAACTAGACATGGAACAACTGACTGCTTCAAAACTGGGAAACATGTATGGTTCAAGATTGGGAAACTTGTAAATACAACAAGGCTGTATATTGTCACCCTGCTTATTTAACTTATATGCAGAGTACATCATGGGAAATGTCTGGCTGAGTGAATCACAAGCTGGAATCAAGATTGTCAATATCAACAACCTCACGTATGCATATGATATCTCTTTAATGGCAGGAAGTGAAGAGTAACTAAAGAGCCTCTTGATGAGAGTGAAAGTGTAGAGTGAAAAAGCTGGCTTAACACACAGCATTAAAAAACTAAGATCATGGCATCCAGTCCCATCACTTCATGGCAAATAGATGGGGAAAAAGTGGAAGCAGTGACCAGTTTTATTTTCTTGGGCTCCAAAATTGCTGTGGATGGTGACTGTAATCATGAAAATAAAAGACGCTTGCTCCTTGGAAGGAAAGCTATTACAAACCTGCTGCTGCCGCTGCTGCTAAGTCACTTCAGTTGTGTCCGACTCTGTGCGACCCCATAGATGGCAGCCCACCAGGCTCCGCCATCCCTGGGATTCTCCAGGCAAGAACACTGGAGTGGGTTGCCATTTCCTTCTCCAGTGCATGAGAGTGAAAAGTGAAAGTGAAATCGGTCAGTCATGTCCGACTCTTCACGACCCCATGGACTGCAGCCTACCAGGCTCCTCCATCCATGGGATTTTCCTGGCAAGAATACTGGAGTGGAGTGCCATTGCCTTCTCCATTACAAACCTAGACAGCATACTAAAAAGCAGAGACACCACTTTGCCAACAAAGGTCCATATAGTCAAAGGTATGGGTTTTCCAGTAGTCATGTATGGATGTGAGAGTTGGACCATAAAGGAGGCTGAGCACAGTGTGGTGTTGGAGAAGACGTTTGAGAGTCCCTTGGACTACAAGGAGACCAAGCTCGTCAATCCTAATGGAAATCAACTCTGAATATTCATTGGAAGGACTGATGCTGAAGCTGAAGCTCCAATACTTTGACCACCTGATGGAAAGAGCCCACTCATTGAAAAAGCCCCTGATGCAGCAAAGAGGCTTCCCCAATGGCTCAAGTGGGTAAAGAATCCACCTGCAATGCAGGAGACATGGGTACAATCCCTGGATCAGGAAGATCCCCTGGAAAAGGAAATGGTAACCCCTACAAGTATTCTTGCCTGGAAAATCCCATGGATAGAGGAGCCTGGAAGGCTACAGTCCATAGGTTAGCAAAGAGTCAGACATGACTGAGCACATAAACTCATTACTCATACTCGATGCTAGGAAAAATGGAAGGCAAAAAGCAAAGAGGATGACAGAGAATGAGATGGTCAGAGAGCATCACCAATTCAGTGGACATAAATTTGAGCAAACTCTGAGAGATAGTGAAGGACAGGGAAGCCTGGCATGCTGAAGTCCATGGGGTCACAAAGAGTTGGACACAACTGAACAACAACAAATCTTTTACTAGTAGTAAATCCACTGTGACCCATCGCAGTTGAACCAATTTTCCCTTACACCACTGAATAAATCTCTGACATTTTTGCAATTCTCTGACACTGGCAACTGCATTGCCATCTCGGAAATTCCTCTCTCCCTCCTGTTCTGCACTTGTCTTGGTGAGATTTCATTCCATGAGTACATTTCAACATGGCCATTCCCCATCCACACTTCTTGTCCTATACTTTAAGGGATTTCAGCTTCCAAAATCATGTAGAAACAGATTATAATGGGAATAAAATTCTAAAAATCAGTGGGGTAGAGTGGCATGTCATTTTCTGTAGTGATAAAGATTCAATCCAAAGAATAAGAAAAGTACATTTGAAAATGTCTTAAATTAGCCAAGATACAGAAACAATCTAAGGGCTTCCCAAGTGGCACTAATGATAAAGAACCTGCCTGCCAATGCAGGAGACTAAGAGACACAGTTTCCATCATTGTGTTGGGAAGATCCCCTGAAGGATGGCATGGCAACCCATTCCAGTACTCTTGCCTAGAGAATCCCATGGACGGAGGAGCCTGGTGGGCTGTGATCCATAGGGTTGAAAAAGTTGGACATGCCTGAAGCAACTTAGTGCACACACACACAGAAACAATCTAAATGTCCATTGAAAGATGAATGGATAGATGTATATATACACCATATCTTCTCTATCCATTTCTCTGTCAATGAACATCTAGGTTGCTTTCATGTCTTGGCTATTGTAAATAGTACTGCAGTGAACTTTGAGATGTGTGTGTCTTTTCAAAGTTTCACAAAGCCAGCACAACATCAACTATACTCTGATATAAAATAAATTTTAAAAAAAATAAATGGATAAACCAGATATGTGATAAACACATATGCACACACACAATGAAATATAACCCAGCCACAAAAAAAAAAAAAAAAAAGAAATCTTGCCATGTGTGACAATATAGATGGATCTAGAGGGTATTATGTTAAGTGAAATAAGTCAGACAGTGAAAGACAAATACCATATGATTTCTCTTGTATGTGGAATCTGAGAAACAAAACAAATCAACAAATAAAATAAAGCAGAAACATATTTATAAAGAGAAAAAACTGGTGGTTACCAGAGGTGAAGAGTGTTGGATGAAAGAGGTGAGGTTAAAAGATACAAACTACTAGTATAAAATAAATAAGTTATGATAGCTTAAGGAACAAAGTAGTCAATAGTCACTTGGACTGCAAGGAGATCCAACCAGTCCATTCTAATGGAGATCAACCTGGGTGTTCTTTGGAAGGAATGATGCTAAAGCTGAAACTCCAGTACTTTGGCCACCTCATGTGAAGAGTTGACTCATTGGAAAAGACTCTGATGCTGGGAGGGATTGGGGGCAAGAGAAAAAGGGGACGACAGAGGATGAGATGGCTGGATGGCATCATCGACTCGATGGATGTGAATTTGAGTGAACTCCGGGAGATGGTGATGGACAGGGAGGCCTAGTGTGCTGCGATTCATGGGGTCACAAAGAGTCAGACACGACTGAGCAACTGAACTGAACTGAACTCAACTGAACTTTGAATGGTGATAGATGGTTGTTGGATTTATCATGGTGATCATTTCATAATAAATTTGCATATCTGAAATTAATATAACATACATAAACCATACTTCAGTTTTTAAAATTACCTATAAATTTGAGATATGTAATTTTGTATATATAACTATGTATAATAACATTTATTACAGTATATAATAATCCATGTATATAATAGTCATATATAATAATGAATACACTCAGGATAATTAGAATTATCAGTACTATTTAATTTCATTTTTTCTCTCCCCCTAACATTCTACTGAGCCTGTATATTTTAATTTATATAAATTTAATGTACTTACAAGGCAGTTTTCTGTAACTATCAACATGGTTGTGAGAGGCTTCCTGATTCTTGGGTTTTTTTGTTATTGGACCTCTGATTTAGGAAATAAACAATGTGGACTTTTATTTATTTATTTTATTATACCTTCTTTCAGACCATGGGTTATTCTTTTGAAAAATAGAAAACTATATGTAAGACATAGATTTTGAGTCTCAGTTTCATTTGATAGATCATGTTTAATTTCTGTTTCAGATTTTGCTAAAAGTTTTCCTATTAGGCTTGAATTTTTTGTTATAAGTTTTCATATCTGTGTCATACGTGTACTCACACACACACACATGCCTTTCCCTTTATTATTCTATGGAGAGAAATTAGGAGATGATGCATCTGAGGCTGTTGAATAAATACAATATTACTAGATGTTTCTATATTATTTAATAAGTATTTATTTGAAGAGTTGTGTTCCTTAAGTTTGTGTAAGGATGAACTTCCACATCTATACTTTCTTAATAGAATTCTTAGTAGGGATAGCTACTATGGATAGCTTAGTAGGGATAGCTTAGAAGGGATAGCTTAGTAGGGATAGCTATTATATGGATTAATCATTATCCATCAAGGGGGAGTGTCTTCATTTTATTCCTCTGTCACTCTCTCATGCCAAATGCATATGTTTCCTGGCACACTGAATGCTCAATGTGATTCGCTACTGTTCCTTTCCTATTTAGCAAGAGGAGAACATTTTCAATTCTGCCTCCATTGGAACCTGATCCTCATATACCAATTTAATGAATCCTTCTGTAGGAAGTGCATGGATGGGCCTTTGTTCCAACTGGGGGCAAAATATTGGGTTTTGAAGCTCTGCTGGAAATGGTCTTCTTCTCAGTCTTCCAGTGACAAGATTATGATCATAGCTCAGTACTTGAGATGAACAAGAGAAAATTCCAATCAATAAACAGTATCACTGGTTAACTAAGAACTGTACTAGAAGAGATGGTTGAGATATGGTTCTCATCCTAAAGAAGCTTCCATTCTGTTGTGAGAGGTAAAGTGAAAGTGAGAGTCCTCAGTCGTGTCAGACTCTTTGAGACCCCATGGACTGTATAGGCCATGGAATTCTCCAGGCCAGAATACTGGAGTGGGTAGCCTTTCCCTTCTCCAGGAGATCTTCCCAACCCAGGGATCGAACCCAGGTCTCCCGCATTGCAGGCAGATTCTTTACCAGCTGAGCCACAATGGAAGCCCAATAATACTAGAGTGGGTAGCCTATCCCTTCTCCAGCGGATCTTCCTGACCCAGGAATTGAACCTGGGGGTCTCACACTTAACCAAATAACTAACGTACGTGTGAAGAGAACTGTAATAGAGAAATGAACAAAATGCCAACCTGACACACACATGAGATGATTAATTCTGCTTGGGCAGCAGTCAGAGGAGCAATCAAATAAACAAAACTCCAGTTCACCATTGCAGGAAATAAAAGGGCAAAAATATTGTGAGGAAAAAAAAAAAAAAAAAAAGATCAGCAGCAGAAACAGTAGTAAATGGAACATAAACTAGTTTCTGGAAATCGGATGGAAGAGCTGAGTTCTGAAAAATGAATAGGAATACAGGCAAATACATTCCCAAGTGGAGAATTCAGCATTTCAAATTTGTTTATATGTGAAAATGCTCACTCTGATCCAAGAAAAATAAATTTACCACTATGACTTATCTTGGGGTGCAGGCTTGGAGTGTTGGAGGTGAAGTTAAAGACTAAGAATGGCCTCCTAAGCCATACTGTTGATTTTAATATTTGTCTTATGGGTGATTCAGAGGTGCAGAAGAATGGTATGGTCATATTTATGTTTTAGAATGAAAACTGGCAACAGAATAGGGACTAAGGCCAAGAAAACAGTGGGGCATAATTTGTTCCTGCCAGCTAAATGTTAAACTTGCCTTCCATTGTTCATTGATTCTGGAATAAGGTTAAGGCAGAAGAGGAAGTAAGAAGAAAGAAGGAAAATAAAAAAGTTAAAAAGGGAGGACAGAGAGAACTCTCTGGAGCAGTTTATATTCATCAATAGTAGGAGTGAGGAAATGAAGCTTCTATTCCTTTATCTTATATGCTCTAGGGCATCCCAAGCCGGGAAACAGGAACTACCTACTGGATAATGTCTCCTGGTTTTCTGACACCTTTCTTTATCTGTCTCTTATATCTGATCTTGTCGATAAATTTTAACTTTTTTTTTTTTTTTTTCTATTTACTTGGCTGTGCTGGGTCTTAGTTTCGGCATGTAGTCTCTTTAGTCACAGCATGCAAAAATTCTTAGATGCAGCATGTGGGATCTGGTTCCTTAACCAGGGATTGAACCTGGCCCGCCTGCATTGGAAGTGGGAGTCTTAGCCACTGCATCACCAGGGAAGTCCCTAAATTTTAATTTGAAAAGAAACGTTTTTTATCATTCTAGCTATCATTCCAGTATTCTTGCCTGGAAAATCCCATGGACGGAGGAGCCTGGTGGGCTGCAGTCCATGGGGTCGCTGAGGGTTGAACACAACTGAGCAAATTCACTTTCACTTTTCACTTTCATGCATTGGAGAAGGAAATGGCAACCCACTCCAGTGTTCTTGCCTGGAGAATCCCAGGGACGGGGGAGCCTGGTGGGCTGCCATCTATGGGATCGCACAGAGTCGGACACGACTGAAGTGACTTAGCAGTAGCAGTGGCAGCTATCATTACCAACACTGGTTTCCAGTTAAAACCATTAGCACCTAAATGAAATCCTGCAAGTCTTATTTTCCCTCTCCTTTTCGAATGCAGCCCATAGACAATCCTCCAAAAGCTCTGCTTTTATCATTACAAGTCCTGCTCACAGCTTAATTTGGAAGGACGAAAGTCAAATTCTCAAAATAAATTTTAAGACTCCCTCCTACTTAGGGCTTCCCTGGTGGCTCAGAGATTAAAGCGTCTGCCTGCAGTGCCTACTTACCATATGGTTACTCTCATTTCCTGCCTTTGGTCATAGTTTTTCTCCCATAAATTCCTTTGGAATCCTCACTCCTTCCTCTACACTTATCAGAATCCTTTTAACCCTTCAAATTATTCAAAGTTCAGCTCAAACATTTTTTTTACACTCTTTTTGGTGGGTAAGGAAAAGCTACACTTTAGTTTTGTTCCAGTATATGAAACTTCACTATGAAAGTCCTCATTTTTCTACGTATATTATTAACCTGAATGTTTGGCAAGCTCTCAAAAATAGTTCAACAGTCTGATAACTCGAAAATGTGAATGTATTTAGTTCAATTTGACCCATATCTATTGTACACCTACCTTGTATAAAGGATTATGTTAACCATTCTAAGGATGTCAATGTTAGATAAATATGTCAAATGCCTGCTGTTGAGAGCAGATTTACTCATTAGAGGACTATTTCCACTTCACCTCTATGATTAGTAATTTGTGATTTTTCAAATAAGATTCTCTCCTTTCACTGAGTTGGTGAGTTCTATAAGTAGATGAAATTGTGATGAAAGTTATATACGTGTGTTTAAATGGCACACATTCCACCTTTCACAGCAAGAATCCAGTCTCATTAGATATAGAAATGCAATCTAATCTTCAATGTTAGACTATGTATTTAATTTTGATTGAGTATATTGTTAATTATTCCATATGTCTTAGTGTATTTGGGGTGCTTCCCCAGTGGCTTAGTGGTAAAGAATCTGCCTGCAATGCAGAAGACACAGGAGATGTAGGTTTGATCCCTGGGTCAGGAAGATCCCCTGGAGGAGGAAATGACAACCCACTCCAGTATTCTTGCCTGGAGAATCCCATGGATGGAGGAGCCTGGCAGGCTGCAGTCACTGGGGTTACAAAGAGTCAGATATGGCTGAGCAACTAAGCACACACACATTAGTGTGTTTAGACCGCTATACCACAGACTGGGTAGCTTGTAAACAATAGAATTTTATTTCTCAGTCCTGCAGGGGGGAAGTTCAAGACCAGGGTCCCAGCATTGTTGGGATCCTCTTCCAGGTTGCAGGCTGCCAGCTTCTCACTGTTTTCACGTGACGGAAGGAGTAAGGGAATTCTCTTGAACCTCTTGGGCATGAATCTCATAATCGCATTTGTGAGGGGTTCTGCACTCATTGCATCCCAAAGGTCCCACCACCTAATACCATCACATCAGGGATTAGGATGTCAACATAAATATTGGAGGGAAACATAAACATTCAGGCCATGGTACCACATATATTAGAACAATTGCCTTCCTCAGCAGCTAAAAGTTTGGGAAACTTTCAGTTCAGTTCAGTTCAGTAGCTCAGTCGTGTCCAACTCTTTGCGACCCCATGAATCGCAGCACGCCAGGCCTCCCTGTCCATCACCAACTCCCGGATTTTAATCAGATTCACGTCCATCGAGTCAATGATGCCATCCAGCCATCTCATCCTCTGTTGTCCCCTTCTCCTCCTGCCCCCAATCCCTCCCAGCATCAGTCTTTTCCAATGAGTCAACTCTTCGCATGAGGTGGCCAAAGTACTGGAGTTTCAGCTTTAGCATCATTCCTTCCAAATAAATCCCAGGGTTTATCTCCTAGCGCATCCTTTTCCCACACCATCCTTATACAAGTATCTGCACTGTTTTAAGATTTTTCTGCTAGTAGTTTTAAAGGAAAGCAAAAGTAATTTCTTTCAATTATTTCACCTGACAGGAAAATTTAACAAATGAATGAATTGCGAACAGGGATAGTTAGAAATGGGGTGCCTAAAGGGAACTGTCTGTAAGGAAGCAGGCAAGCCTGATAAAAATTTAAGACTAAAAGTATAGTCGTGTTACCCCTGACATTTACACCAAGAACCATCGGCCTCTAGTACTTTAAGCGTAAATTATAAGGAAATCAGTTGCAAGAAATCAATTCCATTAGACAGGAAACACAGCTTTCCAAATTATGTGAATTTTATCCCAGAGGCACTTGAATATCACAGGGAAAAATAAAAGATTAAGCCTCACAAGAAAGTAAAAGTACCCTATGTTATAATCTTTGGCCAATACGTTCTAATTCTTCTTTTTCATATCTTTAAATACAGAATCCCCTTCACCTCCAACTGAGTTTAGAAAATTCATTAAGTTCTGATGCTGATGTCACTGTCTCAATCCTGACCATGAACAACTGGTACAATTTTAGCTTGTTGCTGTGCCAGGAAGACTGGAACATCACCGACTTCCTCCTCCTTACCCAGAATAATTCCAAGTTCCACCTGGGCTCTATCATCAATATCACCATCAACCTCTCCTCCACTGAGGACCTCTTGAGCTTCCTGCAGGTCCAGCTGGAGAGCATTAAGAACAGTACACCCACAATGGTGATGTTTGGCTGCGACATGGAAAGTATCCGGCGGATTTTCGAAATTACCACCCAGTTTGGGGTAATGCTCCCTGAACTTCGTTGGGTACTGGGGGATTCCCAGAATGTTGAGAAACTGAGGACAGAAGGTCTGCCCTTAGGGCTGATTGCTCATGGAAAAACAACACAGTCTGTCTTTGAGTACTATGTACAAGATGCCATGGAACTGGTTGCGAGAGCTGTAGCCACAGCCACCATGATCCAGCCAGAACTTGCTCTCATTCCCAGCACAATGAACTGCATGGATGTGGAAACTGCAAATCTCACGTCAGGACAATATTTATCAAGGTAGGATGCAAGGCCTGGGTTATATCCCCATTCATAGGACTGTGATAGGAAGTAAAATATTCCTGTAGTGGGGAACACTCAATCCTGTTTTTAAATCCGTGGCTTAGTCCCATACTAGCTGTGTGTTCTTGGCAAGGCTTTTTTAAAAAAAACTCTGAGTCTCTGTTTTCTAATTAGTAAACTAAGATAATATTGAATGTAGCTTAATATGATAAAGAGACCACAAAATTATATACAAGAAATTCCTAACATTGCGCTCAGCTCATAGTAAACGCACAACAAATATTTGCCTCCCTGCCCACTCTTTCCTGTACCAACAGACTTGGAAAAATCTAAATCTTTTCAGAGAAAAAAAAATTTAGTCAAGGAGGAGATAGATTTTTCTCTCTACTCCCAGGTTATGATGCATTAGAGAGGATAGAGAAGTGGTTAAAGACAAAGACCCTGGAGCCAGACTCTCTGAGCTTGAATTTTAGCTCTGTGACCTACTATTTGCATGACTCGGTCAAGTGGTTTAACTTCTCTGAGCCTTAGTTTTCTATGTCCTATACCCACTGATGTAAAAAGGATATAATAATAGATCCTACTAGCCACGGAGGAGTTGTGGTGGATAGATAGTTGATAATAAGTAAAAAGATAGATAGACAGAACTAAGTTCTATAAGAGTAAAGTCTGTGCATATATAATTTTATGTTATATATATATGTGTATATATGTTATATATGTGTGTGTATATATATACACACTTTTTAAAATTAGCCACCTTTCTTTCCAGTTCCTCAGTCTGGTTCAGAAGCTGGAATGAAAAAGCCTGTTTAAGTTAAAAAATAATCCACCCTATAAACATGGTTTTCATGATCCCCAGAAAAAGAAGTCCTTAAAGGATATTTTGCAAGGGCCTAGAATTTTTTCAGAAAAAGACCACCTATGGTCAGAGAGGTCACATCAGAGAATTATTGCTGTTCCAGAGGTGAAGGCTTAGCTATAGTCTGATCCTATTTTCAGGAAGTCTTGGAATAGGATCAACTGACTGTGTTGAAGAGTACAAGGCAATCTCAGTCTTGCCTTTTAAAAGACAGGAACATTTGAGGAAAGGTCAGAAGGTCCCAATTATTTTACATTTCATTTCACATTAGGCATCTACTATGTGCAAAGCAACATACTAAATGTCTCTCATATATGTGGCATAGTTTAAGCACAGCCTAGCTTCCCTGGTGGCTCAGTCAGCAAAGAGTCTGCCTGCAATGTGGAAGACTTGGGTTCAATCCCTGGGTTGAGAAGATCCCCTGGAGAAGGAATTAGCAACCCAATCCAGCATTCTGGCCTGGAGAATCCCATGGACAGAGGAGCCTGGTGGGCTACAGTCCATGGGGTCACAAAGAGTCAGACACGACTGAGTGACTAACACTTTCACCCTAAAGAAGGTTGTTAAGAAAATAAAATAATTTAAAATTCACTTATTAGGAATCTATTAATGATAAACTAAATGTTCTATCATCATCTGAACTTTCCACTTTTCCTATAATGTATTTGAATTGCCTCAAGATTAAAGTCTATGCGTGTTTTATTTTATGGCCACTATCCAGATTTAATCTACTGTTTTGGAACTAGCATGTAACTGAGACTCAAGATTTTATCTTGGATAAGAAACATCCTCCTTCATAACAAAAACACAAGCAAAGTCTTTAGCTATAATTTCAAATAGTCATTATTTTGGAAGGACAATCTTAAACAGTAGACAGAAAATCCACTTGTGAAAACTATATTAAGTTATTTAATGTCTTTCTGTCTCATATAAAATGGAGAGCACAAGAAAAACAATTCTGTTTGGAACCTAAAAACGTTTAGAAGCTACAGAGAGAAATATTTGTTAACTTCAGTTGTATGCATATCAGGGGTTCATTTTATCAAGATAAAATTGATCTTTCTGGCTCCTCAAATTTTAGTTTATCCAATGGCACTTTGTACATGAAATTATGTGATGGTACTTAGCCCATTCCATCAGCATTATTTGTCTATGTGTCTGATTTCTGAACTAAAATATAAATTCTATTAAATGGAGACACTATTATTCAATCTAGTTTAATGCCTAGCGTATAGAGGCTACCTAATAGATATTTACTGAAACTAACATAGAAGAAGAAATGGAGATTTTATATTTACACCCTCCATGATCTGTTGCTCTAGAAGAATAATGAGTGGTTAATAGATAAATAAAATTTTGTCTAAATTAAAAAGAGTTTTTAAACTTACCTAGGTACCATCTGGGTTTTTTCTTTTCCTTTTTTTTTTTTTTTAATAGAATGTTAGGTTAGTGAATACCCTCTGACCTGTGGCTATTTCCACATGTTTATTCCACAGACTTTGCAAACTGTAAAAGAAGACTGTGAGGTTAGGGAGCCTGGTAGCAATTCACAGTGCACATGGGTCAGCAACAATATTTTCATCTCCATGGATGTGCTTGAGAATGAACTCAAAGAACTTCAGGAAATATCCTTAGGACGTCTTAAACTCCATGAGGAATAGAGTCAAAGAAAAAGTTTCAAAATGCTCAGGAAAGGGTCAAGGGAAGTGGGCAAAGCCCTGGAAGGAGTCTTTATAATGAATAACTGAAAAGCTGCCTTAAGCTATAAAATATCTGTGGATTTTTCATCATCCTGATTTATTTTGTTGAATATAGTCTTTTAGAAAGTTCGTTATTCTCAGTCCATAAGTCACATCTGCATACAGTAATTTTCTTAATTGTTCCTAAATTTTGTGAGGCTGACCCTACTTCCTCACTGCATAATGAAAGTCATGAGCATAATGAGCCATGAATAGCAAGTGCCAGAGTTATGCAAGCTTTCATTTCTCACACAGTCATTTTCAGTTTAGGCTGACAGAATTGTTAACATTTTCAAATGCTAATGAAATCACCAAAAACATGACTTTTTCAGCATAGGCCTTTAGACTAGGAAAAAATCATTTCTCATGGCAGACTACATTGACATAATTACAGGTGAAAGGGATTTGATCCTTCCCAGGTCCCCACATGCCAGAGCAAACATCCACCATCACTAAATGTAGACAAAAACCACTTGGGGACCAAGTTCATACTGTGATCTTTAGCAATTTATTTCAAGTTGTTTTTACTAAATGTAAATCATTTTGAAGCAATGATATCTGATATATTGTTTGGCAATAACTTCATCAATACATATGCAATACATGTGTGAAAGTGAGGTCATTCAGTCGTGTCCATCTCTTTGCGGCCCCATGGACTGTAGCCTACCAGGTTCGTCTGTCCATGGGATTATCCAGGCAAGAATAATGGAATGGGTTGCCATTTCCTTCTCCAGGAGATCTTCCCGACCCAGGAATTGAACCCGGGTCTCCTGCATTGTAGGCAGACGCTTTACTGTCTGAGCCACCAGGGAAGTCAGTGATTATTTGTTGAGCTAGGGTGAGGCAGACAAAATAAAGGGCTGCATCCTGCCATTTTGGAGTGTACAGCCTAGTGCATGAGGTTGTAAAGTAAGTAAATGTAGAAAACAAAGGGATCTGGGATTCTTAAAAATAGAAACATATTCTGATACTCAGGGAGGAAATAATACACTCTTCTCAAAGAGTTGATGATGAGGAAGAAATACTGGAATTGGATCTTGATAAAAGAATAGAAGTATTCTGGTTTGCAGCAGACTCACAGGCACAGGAAATGGCATTGCAAATTCATCAGGATCTGAAGAAATTTAGTACAGTTGGCACATCCATTGCCTATGAAAAGAATCTGACATGATTCTGGAAAAGTTGTTAAATTGATAGCATGCCACACAGGACTTTTATGCTAAGGAGTTTGCATTTTATACGCATACTGGATATCACTTGAAAGCCAGAACATTAGCCATGACATATTTATAAAATCATTATCTTGTAACAAATTAACCAAATAAAGTATTATAGCATAAAAGCCTTACAAGTAATTTTTTAAAAACCATAAAGATATAAAAATTGCTTTTATTTCTCAAAATTGGTTTTAGCTTTGCCTACATGTACTCCCTTATCTCATTCTAAACACCAGTCTCATGAAAATGAAGAGGACTTGAAGGACTTGCCTGCTGTTCCTAGAATTAGGATTTGCCCATGCTTATCTGAGGGCCCTGGGTGGTAATGAATCTATCTTCCTGGAGAAAGAACCCCTTGAGTCACTCATAACCTGGTCAAAGGGAGTTAGCCTTCCTTTAATAATTCCAAGAGCCTAGACATGGATTGATACCTTGTTCCCCGTGGCATAAGACGTCCCTGACTCTTTAGTTAATTAATCATCCTGATAGATATTCTAACTTCTCAGCAGGCTGTGGAATCTTATCTTTCTTCTTTGAATAGCTTCTGAAGTTCAGTTCTGTATCAAGTGATTAATTCATTTGTTCATCCTCAAGCATATGTTGAAGCTTGCTAATATTAGGCTAGGACATTGGCTAATGCTGGAGACACAAAGAATAGAAAATAGGGGCCCTGCTTCCAGGAAGCTTATGACCCCCTTCTTTTGTTCTTTTGCCGAGAGACAATATGCTCCTCCACTTATCCATGTTTTTTATCCTTTTTTTTTTTTTTTTTGACCTAGCTGTTTGGTTGTTGTTATTGTTGTTTAGTCACTAAGTCATGTCCAACTCTTTTGCAACTCCGTGGACTACAGCCTGCCAGGCTTCTCCATCCATGGGATTTCCCAGGCAAGAATACTGGAGTGGGTTACCATTTCCTTCTCCAGGGGATCTTTCTGACCCAGGGATTGAACCCACATCTCCTGATTGGCATCACTGACTGAATGGATATGAGTTTGAGCAAACTCCAGGAGACAGTGAAGGACAGGGAAGGCTGGTCATGCTGCAGTCTATGTGGTTGCAAAGAATTGGACATGACTTCACTACTGAATAATTCTTTACCACAGAGCCACCAGGGAAGCCAGCTATTTAGTTATCACTCCCCACTGAGACCACACTCATTCTACTAGTGATTATCTTCTGATATTATCTGGCATTGTTATGCCCTCCTCAGTTGACCCTGAAATATGGTTCTGTGTGCTAAAGAGACTCCTTCCCCTCCCAGGCTATGCTCATCTTTATTCTTATATGGTCAAGCAATACCAAGATTCACTGGCCTTTCACTAATTGTAAATGTTGATTTATTTATTGATTCTGCATGTATTAATCAGATTGTATTATGTGTTAGATATTACAAGGCACTAGGAAGCTTCAGAAAAGAAGACTAAAACAAAATACCCATTCAAAATTCCCAAGGTATAAATTGATGATGGTCCCCATCTCATTACTGGATACTAGAAGGGTTCTAGAAAACCTGGAGGTGGCATGATATAATTCTAATTTAGGGTATTCCTATTCACCTTTATAATAGTTTACTGGCATTATGACCCTGGCAAAGCTATTTAATCTCTGGAAATTTTGACTTCCTTAATTATAAGGAATTCCTACATTGAAATGTTAAGTGGTATGCCTAAGGTCATTCAGTTAGTACTTTATAGGGAAAGATTTAAACTGTCTAGATCTAAGTTCCAGGCTTTTTCATAGTTAATATTAACTTTCCTTAATTGTGATCCCATTACCTTATAATTCATATTCTTTCAGACAAAAGCTATATAAATCAGGAGGTATGGTTACCCATGTATAAATGTTCCTGTTCTGAGGACCTCGACAGACTCAAACTAGTTAGCCTGTGTGTTTGTACTCAAAAGAAATGCAGTTGCATTGAACCTGGAAGCCAGGGGCTGGATGATGTTAACACTGGTTCCTTGGGTCCCCAAGGAGAACCCATTGCTGTGAGGTAACCTGCTATGTCCAGCTGTTACTCCCAAGTTGACTGCCTCTGCAAGACTAACAGGGAGTCAGTACTTCTAGAAAACATGTGCTTTGGTGACTCCTGAGGACGAACAGTTAAGGTCTGTGTTTCCAGATGTTTCCAGTAGGAACTCCTGTCACTGAACTAATTTGGCTAAAGCCATTGAATTTGCCCCTCCCTCTGTGTCACTTAAGTCATGGCAAGAGCTGAGTCTAAAATTTTCTCTAAGTCATGAGGGCCTCAAATATAAGGTACAGTGAAAGATGTGTATTTCCTCAAGACCCTGTTTTGAAGAATGCAGCTTAAAATTGCTTAATCTAGCTTCCCACAGGTTTTAAACTGGAAATTTCCCAAATTAGGCGAGCTTCCAAGCTTTTATTTGCCTGAGTAGAAATTGTGATCATATTCTTTGTTGAATTTTTACTTTGTATGCATCTACTATAAAATTTGGAAATATATCACAAAAAAAAAAAAAAATAGAGAGAGCAGTATTGCAGGGCTTCCCAGGTGTCTCAGTGGTAAAGAATCCGCCTGCCATTGCAGAAAATGCAGGAGAAACAGGTTCGATCCCTGGATCAGAAAGATCCTCTGGAATAGGAAATGGTAACCCACTCCAGCATTCTTGCCTGGAAAATTCCATGGACAGAGTAGCCTGGCAGGCTATATAGTCCATGGGGTCACAAAGAGTTGGACGCAAAAGCAACTGAACACACTCGCATTACAGGTGTACTCTGAATTCCAGATCTTTACCAGGGCAACTTCAAACTCTAGTCCCTGTGACCTTTTGGATGGATTCTCGACCAATAAATACTATGTAGTGTCACATTGCCAGGGCTATGCTAAGGGAAGGGATATCAGCACATGGCCTAATGCCAGAGCCAGATCTAGAGCACTGGAAGGAATTAAGATGGGATGTTACACAAAGCAACGAGGAGCGATCTAAGGGTGGGACACAGGCCATAATTATGGAGAAGAGTCAAGGTTTATATCAAAAATGAAGGGAAAGGAAAACAACCTAAGAGTATGGAACAGATCTAACTTCCGCGTAGGAGAAAAACAGAAAAAAAAAAAAAAAGTACCAGCTTGCCAGTTGTGCCACATGAAAGCAGGAAAACAAGGCACTATGTCTATGTGTTTAATTTTTTAACATAGTGATACTATCACATCACACACACATAGCCCAAGAGATATATTAAAACATGACTCAAACGTAGATTAGCGTTTTTCTCCTCTTGGGAAAAAAGTCAAGAAGGACAAGGGCTCTACTTCTCCTTTAAGGTTTCGCTTGTTGGAAAACCAGACCCCAGTGGTTTATGTATGTACTTATGTGTATGTAGATTTAGTATGTTATTAAATTGCTGTTTTCATTAGCTGATGGAAATCTATTTTAAAAGATGAGTTTTGTAAGCTGTTTTAAATAAGAATGTAATCAATGATTATAGTATGTGGGGCCCTCTGCTTTAAATATTGAAATTTAGTAATTTCCAATTCCTATTAAATTCCTTATTATCAGAGAGGTTTCTCATAGAATTTATTTCTATTTTTGATACTCTCCATTGTTCAGGGGGAAATGTATTGGAATTTCAATGTTCTGAATAATCTATGCACTACAAATATAAATACTTCCTGGCTGATTGAGCCCCATTCTTCTGGCAAAGTGAAGAAGTGCTCTTGAAGAGACACATGTCTGACCTGAGCAGAAGACATGTGTTTAATTGCATTTGCCCCACAAACATCACTGAACACTTACTCTGGCCAGGCAATGTGTCGTGGCCAAGATCCAAAGATGACTCAGTGTGACAGACTGTTAGATGAACACTGAAGTCTCTTTCAGCTGGACAGCCTGCAGTGTTATGAAGCAGAGCAGTGGGAAAGGGAGGATTTGTCCATTTCCCACAGCAACCGTATGGAAGAGACTGCTCTCAGAATGTGGAGAATGTCAAAATCCGTGCCTTCAAGGATCTTACAGTCAAAAACCTCAAAGATGCAGTTAATCAGCTGCTAAATATTTATACATTAGGATATTAAGGAGGATTTCAGGGGACAGTTAAGGAGTCATTTTATAAGTAGCTCAAAAAATCATCTACATTTGTTTAATGCCCCACATATAGAGAATAAAAGCAAAGCGATATGCTCTGACAGAATTGGACCAAGGGTAAGCTCCATGGCTAAGACGGTAAATTCATGTTATTGTAACATAGAGGCAGAGACAGATAGCACAGGGGTCTCATTCAGTGAAAGAGGCCACACAGTACAAGCTGAACTTAGTAGCTGGCCATACACAGTGACAAAGATTCTCAAGAGCAATTAAAAATAAGGAAGAGATGGTAAAAGTGATGTTGAAAAGTAAAGGGAAGTAAATAGATAGGTTTCAGGGGTGGGAGGGAGCCTAGATGGCAACAACAACAACAAAAACAGTTAAATTAACTAGGGGTTGTCAAGAGCTGATTTAAGACATGATCTGTTTCCTAACAGGATGGAATATTGATATTTCCTTCATACAAAGTCCACCAAAAGGAAGAGAGAGGTGAAGAAGATAAAGAGAGGGGAAGACAAAGTTCAGAAAAATAAAGCAGAGAATGAACATTAAAGGAAAAGGAGAGAACCATACATAAACCCACATACTGGAAACTATAAGAATACTGGGGGAAAGGGAAATAATCAGAAGCTGCAGAAGGGAGGCGCAATGAGAGTAATTTAGGGAATAAAAGGCATTATGAAAAAGTCCAAGAATTAAGAAAAACTACACATGTGGATTAAAGTACAAATAGACTATGTGTAGCTGATAATTCATACAACATGAGGTCTACAGAGGTTGTAAAAAAAAATCAGTTTTTTAAAAGACATAAGACTATCCAAAGAGCATATACTTCAGGGGTTCTTCAATGATAAAGAGCAGGGGGAAAACTATATTAATTGTGAACCAGTGACAAGTGCAAAACTGTGGAATTTAGGATGATTTTTTGATTGGAAGATTCATTGCATGAGTGTAGATAAGACTAACATAAAGAAAAGATGGGATTTCTGAACATCAATGGATCTCTTCCCAACTCTTCTCCACTCCTTCCAGAAAAAGAAGAAAGGGAAACTTTAAAAATATTCCTTTGTCTCATTCTAAAAGAGCTTTATTGAGTTTTTCTGCTGTGCTCAATAGATCTGGAACTAAATTTAAAATAATCAAGAAATACATATTTAGACTCATGCATAAGAGCGAGTAAACCTGATAAGAATTAGGTGGTACTGATGCAAAGGGAGCTGGGGAGAATGTCACTAGCAATAACATAGCCAAACATTTCTAATCAGGCAAAGCAAAATATCAAAATTATGTTCTTACAGACTAAAAAATTTGATAGCGTTTTATGGAGGACAAACAAATCTCTCATTCCTCTGGGAGAAAATATTAAACATGATGAGATGATCATGGGAAAGGAAATTTAGCTCATTTTTCAAGATATAAGAAAATAAGAGGATATAGAGATTTTAATGATACAAAGAAAGTTCCCTTTTAAGTCTTTACAGAGCAAAACAGATATTCCTAAATACAGACATGATTAATGGAAGGCAACTATAATGGGGGATAAACAAAGATAAGAGGGCAATTTTAAAGGAAATGAAAAATAAATGAGACACAGACATGCAAAGAGACGAACTGATGTGTGAAGAAAAGATCAAAGTAGGAATAAACATATGACTTATATTCAACTGGGCATGGAAGAAGACATGTAAGGATGATGATACGTTCAGGCAACATGAAGATATTTTTGTACGTCTTCAAAATGAAGGCTGGAGACAGCAGGATATTTGATAGAACTAGTTCAAGACAGAAAAGTTACAAATTTATAATGAATATAAAAACAAAAGATTAAGGAAATTTTTAGTTCCGTTCAGTCACTCAGTCATGTCCAAATCTTTGTGACCCCATGGACTGCAGCACATGAGGCTTCCCTGTCCATCACCACTCCCGGAGTTTACTCAAACACATGACCATTGAGTTGGTGATGCCATCCAACCACCTCATCCTCTGTCGTCCCCTTCTCCTCCTGCCTTCAATCTTTCCCAGCATCAGGGTCTTTTCAAATGAGTCAGTTCTGCACATCAGGTGGCCAAGGAAACTTTATATGCTGAATAAGATAGAAGAAAAATCAGGGGCAACAGGTCCTAAAATCTTTAGGAACAACAATAATGGCAACATTATTTGTAGTGAGAGATTTTTATTTATCTTTAGTAAGTTTTAGACCAAGTTTTTGAAAAGTAAAAAATAATGCATGAATGTTTAGTTAATTCAATAAATTGATAAATATTGCAGTTAATATTCTGTTATTAAAGAATATATGAACATAAATATTTCCTCATCCAAAAAACTAAAAAAAAGAGAGGTGGGAGGAGATTTAGAAAGAAGGAATTAACAAAACAAAAACCCAAGCTAATTGAGGAAAAATCTTAAGGTTAGTATAAATGACGTTCTATGTAGTTCTGTAGCAACGAATTCCTAGGAAAACATCATTTACCAAAATGAACCCAGAGAAATGGAAGATATTTAATAGAAGATATTGAAAAAATGATTGAAAAATTACAGTTTCTTTAGAAAGTGCCAGGTCCAGATAGTTTCACAACTTACTCTTGCAAACTCAAGTGGGAAAACAAAACACTAAACATTTTATTTGAAATTGATCGAATACATTTCTTATGAAAGTTATTTGCTTTCTGCATTTTTTAAGAGTACCTCTGGTCTCATTTTGAAAGTAATACAATAAAACTTCTCTCAAATGAATTGTAAGGGGGAGAGTATAATGAGTTCTATAATTTACTTTTTAAATGAGTTAAAGCAATCAAGAGAGAACTTCCACAAACTCTCCTCATCCACCCACCTACTTGCCTCAGGGCTCTGTATTTTCTCTGCCTTCTCCCATGTCCACACTCCTTTCTTATCACAGCAAAGAGCATCACCCCCTCTTGCACCTTAGAGCACAATCTTTTTTGGCCCTCAAGGGAACTGTCCCAGGAATTCTCTCTCTTCTATCCTACATCAACAATTTTTCTATTTTTTAAATTAACTCTTTCTTTATTCATTTTTGGCTGTGCTGGGTCTTCGTTGCTGTGCGACCTCAGTAGTTGTGGCTCCTGGGCTCTAGAGCACATGCTCAACTGTTATGGCACGTGGGCTTAGTTGTTCTGTGGCATGTGGGCTCTGCCTAGATCAGGAATCAGACTCTTTACCAATCTTCATCAAAGATTCTTTACCACTGAGCCACCAGGGAAGCCCCAATTTTTCTATTCTTACTAGATCACTGTCATCAGCTTAAAATCCTGCACGCACACACACACATGTGTATATATATATATATATATATACACACACATATATATATAATATTTATGCATGTATGCTTGCTAGGTCGCTTCAGTCGTGTCCGACTCTGCAGCCCTCTGGACTGTAGCCCACCAAGCTCCTCTGTCCCTGGGATTCTCCAGGCAAGAATACTGGAGTGGGTTGCCATGCCCTCCTCCAGGGGATCTTCCCAACCCAGGGATCGAACATGCTTCTCCTATGGCTCCTGCATTGCAGGCAGATTCTTTACCATTGAGCTGCAGGGGAAGCTCATAATATCTAGATATTTGCTTAATTTTTCCTCTCCACCACTATTCCATTTTTCCCCTCTTTATAGCATGACTCTCTAAAGACTTATCTCCAGTTTCTCTTTTTCCATTTTCCCTTGAAGCAGTAGGCTCCAACACTCCACTGAAATTACTCTCATGAAGTCACTGGTGACCTACATGTTTCTAAAGCCAATAGTCAGTCCTCAGGCCTCACTGCATTTGAGCTATTAGAAGCATTTGACACAGATGATCAGTGTCCCCTGATTAAAATATCTCTTTTACTTGACTTCTAGAACACAACACAGCCTGCTCTACATCTCTGGTTACTTCTTGCTAGTTCTTTCTCACCTGCACGACCTCCAAAAGCTCTGGACTTATTCGTTGGACTTCTCACCTACAATTACCATTGTGATCTCAAATACTATATATGGAGTTTTGGCTCGCACACTGTATATCCAGTTCAAACCTCCTTCCTAAACTCCAGAATTCTCCACCTACCTACTTAGCAACTCCGTTTGGATGTCAGTGAACTATCTCAAACTTAACATTAGCGACCAAACTCCTGGTGGTTCTCACCCACCTCACAACCCAATTCTTCTACAGTTTTCTTTATTACACTTGATGGCGACTCTATCATTCCAATTTCTCAGGGCAAAAACCTTGGTGTCATTCTTACGCTTCCTTTTCCTAGCAACTATGTCTGAGCCTTCAGCAAATCCTGTCAGTTGTAGCTTCACAATTTATCATGATCCAACTAATTTTTCTCACCTCTACTGCTGCTACCTCAGCTTAAACCATCATCAACTTTTGTCTGATATTTGAAACAGCTCCCTAACTGCTTTTTCTGCTTCTGCCTTTGTCTCTCCGTAGTCCATTCTCAACACAACACTGTGACAAGCCTGTTAAAACGCAGGTCATATCATATCACTTCTCTGCTCGAAACCCACCAGTGGCTTTCCATCTCACATAAAGAAGAAACAAAGGCCTTACAGTGACCCTCAAAATCCTATTTTCCCCACCCCTCCCCCCACAAGTTTCCTCGGACCTCATCTTTAGCTCCCCTCTTACTCAGTCCCTTAGTACTTCCTCAAACATACCAGACACAGTCCCTCTCAAGGACATTGGACTCCTAGCTCCCTATACAGGAATGTTCTTTACCCAGAGATGCTCTTGGTCAGCTCCTTCCCCTTCTTCAGCCCTTTACACAAATATCACCTTCTCCTGGCTTCCCTAACCTAAAATTCCACACTACCACCACCAGCCCTGATACATCTTACATCTTTTCTCTATTTTTTTGCTTCTGCACTTAGCACTAATATCCCATTCATATTCCCCATTTATAATGTTTATTCTGTCCCCTCAATAGGATAGAAGCTACATAGATCTTTATTCCTTTGTTCACTACTGTATCTCTTAGAACTTACAGCAGTGCCTGGCAAAAGTACTGTTGAGTGAATAAATGATTGATTTGCTGATGTATTATTTGGTTAGCATCTTTGTTCATTTGTTTTAATAAGAAAATCTTTTAATTAGTAGGCCAAGTTTTGTATACAAATGTGGCTTCTAAAAGATCTTAAATACATTAAACACTGATCTTGCTTATATTTGTGAACTGTCTCAAAAACATTTTTTACATACTTTGAAGAGTTCAGATTTTATCTCAGCGCCTACTCAAATAAACACATGTTCTTAATTAGTGACATAATTGGGAACTTTTACTGAAGTAACAAGTTACCTCCATGCCAGTTAACCAATGAGCTTTATTCTTTCAAGCAGAATGATATCTTGAGAGACCTGCTGATAAATATACACATATACCTGAAATGCTTTGTTAAACACTCACTACGCGCCAGATTCTCACTCATGGAGTGAGATCAAGACTCTTATCATACCATGGCAAAGATATTGTATTAATCTTCTAAGTGGTCTCCTGATCATTATCTCTTCCTTCCTGTGTATACATTGTGCCCACTTGCCGAGGAGAATCATCAGTGCAGACTTATGGTTATATCATTGCTCTACTTGGATACCTTCATGACTCCCCTTTTCCTGTTAAATAAAATCCAGTCCATAAAATGGACATGCGAAACATCTAGAGTCCAGTTACAACCTGAATATGTCTCTATTCTGCTCTCCTATAAGATTGTTATAGTTACCATTCTTGTTAAATTTCCCACCTCCTTACCTTCCCTCATAATACTTGAACTGGAAGATCTATTGAGAATTCATAGCTAGACTGGAGCGGTAGTATGATCAGCACAGAATGTAGTGGTATTATTGATACCTCTGATCCAGGTTCTAAATTACTATTAGAGGAATTTGATACTACATTTCTCTTTTTCCCACATTTATCTGATACGCAAGCAAATACTCCAGGTCTTATTTATATGACCTTCCAACAAGCCAAGTTTTATACACCCTTAGTATAGTTTGTGAATTAAATGGAACCCTGTACATTTGACCCTCTTAAAATCACTACTTTTCTTTTGGAAACTATTATATCTCCTGATTATGCCATTTTCTCCACTTCTGTTATTACTTAGCCCTTGTCACCTTAAGCCCCTTGTGAAATAAGCAGAGAGAGAGGAAGCCAGGGGAGGAAAGGAGAAGCATTCATCCTCACATCTGAAACTGTTCTCAGCCTGCATCTCCTTCCAAACTGTTTCCCACTTAGCTAACAAGAAAACAAGATCTTTCTAAAATCAAATCTGATGATCCTGTCCCTCCCAGAAAAATTCTCTCAATGACTATTATATTCATCATGATCTTAGTCCTTTTGTACTTAATTTCCCACCCTCACCTCCAGTCTTATTTCTCAGCACTCATCATCAAGCAGCTTGCTCTCTCTGTCTCTGGCTTTTGCACACAAATCTCCCTGGGCTGACAGCATCAGTCCCTAGCTTCTCTTCCTGCTTAACTATAATTCCTTCTTCAAGATTCAGCTCTCTAAGATTTCCTTCATTTTATCTCATATTTGCCTTTGAAATCTCTCATTATTACTTCAGTTAAATTGATAAGCATTGTCTCACAATCACCTATCATCCTATTTAGTTAAATATTCAAACCTTTTAATATTTTTGACAACTTTCCCAAATCAAATTCTAAATAAAATCTCCTTACACATGAAAAAAATACATACAATGTCAAAATCATATGATTGTTCCAATGATTGCTCCTATTTTTCTTTCAAAATATCATTTAACATGCATTTACATTTGATATTTCAAGATAAGGAGAGCCTGGAGCAGAAGAAGGGCAAATCATTGTTAATGTGATCTGCAGCTTAGTGATGATGAGTTTAAAAGTATACTCTTTCTATACTTACATCTTTGCTTGTCTCTCTGCAAATGTTACTATTTGGTTATGTGGCTTTTCAAAGTAAAGCATTTGTTTTAATAAGTTTGGTTTCCTATATGCTATGGAATTGCACTGAACTCCAAAGTAGTGATTATTGGTGAGAATTATATAGCAAACAGTAGAACTGTCCTGAGTCAATATTGTTGATTAGACAAAGTTTGTCTTCAGTGTATTTAGTGTGCATATGAAATTCCTAGGGCTTCCCTGGTGGCTTGGTGTAGAAGAATCTACCTGCAATGTGGAAGACTTGGGTTCAACCCCTGAGTTGGGAAGATCCCATGGAGAAGGAAATGGCAACCCACTCCAGTATTCTTGCCTGGAGAATCCCATGGACGGAGGAGCCTGGTGGGCTACAGTCCATGGGGGTCACAAAGAGTTAGACATGACTGAGCAACTTAACACTTCACTTCACGTGAGATTCTTATCTTCAGGGACTTCTGCCTCAGGAAGTAAAATTTCTTACAATCCCCCTCCCCCACAAAAAAAAAGACTCAGCTCTCATACCTCCTCCTCTGAGAAGCCTTTCTTGTCACCCCTATAGAGGAATTTGCAGGTGCCCTTGCTTTCTGTTCCAGTCAGTTCAGTCGCTCAGTCATGTCCGACTCTTTGCGACCCCATGGCCTGCAGCACATGAGGCTTCCCTGGCCATCACCAACTCCCAGAGCTTACTCAAACTTATGTCCATAGAGTCAGTGATGCCATCCAACCACCTCATCCTCTGTCTTCCCCTTCTCCTCCTGCCTTCAGTCTTTCCCAGCATCAGGGTCTTTTCCAGTAAGTCAGTTCTTCGTATCAGGTGGCCAAAGTATTGGAGTTTCAGCTTCAGTCTTCAACTTCAGTCTGAAGCTTCAGTTCCAGCTTCAGTCCCTCCAATGAACACCCAGGACTGATCTCCTTTAGGATGGACTGGTTGGATCTCCTTGCAGTCCAAGGGACTCTCAAGAGTCTTCTCCAAATGCCCCCCAGTTCTGCCTCCATCAGGGTGCTCATTACACTGGTTTAGAATTGCCTGTTTGCTTTTCTCTCTCCCCATTGTGAGACTTTGAGTTCCTTAAGAATAATGAGTGTGTCTTTCATCTTTAAAACTCATACTAAGAACGGTACCTGGTATATATTTGTATCAGTTTACCTTGCCAATAAAGTTGTTATTCCTGATTTTCCTTTTTCTTGTTCATCCAAGAAGAGTCCAGGGCAAGATAAAAAGGAACATGTTAGAAATAAGTATGCAAAAGCAAGATTTCAACATTGTAATCTTTTAACTAATATATGAGTATTCAAACTTTGCTACACATTGCCATTCCATTATAAAGAATACATGGTGAATGTGATAATAACTAAGGCTATTAATGAGATTATTTTACTTTTTCTGTAAAACTGAAAATAAAATAGAAATAATCCATCATAAACGGGAATTCTCTGAGACCAAATTTCTTGGTGCCAATTCCATAGTGAAACAAACACTGGAATTTTCCAGTCTTGGGAATGGAAGACATTTAGATCCTGATTGATATGTCTTTCAGTGACAGATGAATGCCTCAGAGACAGCTGAGCACTGTTCTTTAGTTATGGCCATGTTGAATGTCATTTAACATCGACAATGAGGAATAAGTTTTACTGGAATGATGGAGTTAATCTCTGAAAGATTCCCGAAACCGTCTTTTCTGAGATAATTTAAGTATATATTTATTCAGTGGTAGCCCTTGGTATGGAGAAGGCAATGGCACCCCACTCCAGTACTCTTGCCTGGAAAATCCCACTGATGGAGGAGCCTGATGGGCTGCAGTCCATGGGGTCGCTAAGAGTCGGACACGACTGAGCAACTTCACTTTCACTTTTCACTTTCACGCATTGGAGAAGGAAATGGCAACCCACTCCAGTGTTCTTGGCTGGAGAATCCCAGGGATAGGGGAGCCTGGTGGGCTGCCATCTCTGGGGTCGCACAGAGTCGGACACTACTGAAGCGACTTAGCAGCAGCAGCAGTGCTTAGTAGGTCCATCCAATTAAAATAATCATTAAGCCCCATATATTCTTAAAATAATAAAGAGTTTCTTTTTCTACAACTTTGCTTTTCTGATCACTAAATTGACCAAGTAAAATTAACCTATTTACTAATAACTATTTTATTCCCTAGGCTATATCCATGTGTGTGTGTATGTGTGTGCGTGTGATAACAAATCTAATAGTAGATTGCTCATCAGAAACACAATTATAGTCATTCTTCTGTTCTACTACCTAGGTAATTATCGATTGATTAATCTGTATATTTTAATGATTTGGTTCTCTACTTCCGTAAAGAAGCAGAAAACTGTTTTAAAATCTAAGATAATGGAGACTTTTACTTGTTGCAAAATAGAATTCATTTTAAGTGGTAGAGTCCCACAAGGGAGTGCTAATGTGAATAATTACTATTATACACAATCTACCAAAATGAGCAGTTATATGGCATTTAGTGATGGAAGGATCTTCAAATGTGATTTACATTTATATCTTTAATGAAAATTAGTACATTTTTCACACTTTCTGATTTCTCTATGTTTCTTCTGTGGCAATGTAACTTCCTACTACTGGTATTTGCATTTGTAAATTACAGAGTAATTTGTGGTGATCAATAGATTAATGTATTTTGCTAAGGACCTAGACTTGTATCATCCAACTCTTCACAAAAATCTTCTATGTTACAGTCCACATTTCAATTTAATTTCTTTTAATTTGAAATGTGTCTTGAGTACCGTCTATGAGTTTATCATAATGCAATACTTTGTGTCTCCAACTGCAAAAGTTCTATTAAAAGACTAGGAAAAGTGATTGGGGATGGCCTTGATTGAAAAAATTTAAAAGACATTAAATTACCATATCTGGAACATTTGTTCTATGTCTAAAGGTATAGTATATACTTCACATGAATTATTTCTAACCCTTACAGTGGAAGTAATTTACAAATAAAAATGTAATTATTTCCCCTACTTTGCTGATGACAAAACTGAAGCTTAGAGTTCAGTAAATCCGTGTCCAAGGACAATGCTAGAAGGTGGGTGGACTAATATTCTAACACAAGTGTGTCTGATGTCAAACTGTGGCCTTTCATTCTGACATAATTAAGAGTACAGAGATACCACAGCCTGTATGTTACCCCTTTTGTCTCTTCTTCCAAAATTCAAGAAAGACAGAGACTTTGACCAAGCATTTTCCTGCCTTTTCCATAGCAGAACGTGTACTGACAGTGCCTTGGTTCACAGGGTTAGGAATCAGTACATCATTCAGCTGGTAATTTTCCTTTCTTTGACTTCTGGCAGAAGCTCTCTCTAGAGCCAGAGCCAATTGTTTTTCTCTAATGACTTAGAGGGAGGTTAGCCTGAGGCTGTCCTGGGAACTGCAAGTCTGTTTATCATCTTTTTCTTTATTCTATGGATGGTATCCAACATGCAGCTTTGACTGGCCTCATGGGAACAGACATGGTGATTATTTTCACTCTAAAAGGAGAAACACCAATAATAAGATTTGGCTATTTTCTAGAATTATGAATATAATGTTAAGCAATTATTAAAGTATATGCATACTTATTAAAACTTATTCCTTGCACCAAAGATATTTATTGAGCTGATTTATTTACAGTTGAATGTAGTGAACAGTAGAAATGAGATATGTTAAAGATGCTGAGAACTTCCATAGCTTGGAAACTTGTGAGACTATATAATTAACCATTTATAACAAATTAATTAACAGACCCCTTAACTAGGAATAAAGATTTGGAGTAAGACCATAAGTCAAACACCCAGTCCAGGTATTAGAACATGGGGATAAGATTTCATTTGTTCAATGAAATAGGACTCTTCTTCTAGAAATATTCCAGCTTATTAATTCCTTAAGTAATTATAGGCAATGCCTTTTGAAACATAGGTCTTTTTATTAAGACAGAGAAGCAAAGATGGGCACTACTTCCTGACTTTGCCCTCACCCCTCTTCCTTACTTTCTGCCTTTACTCCTCTTTGCCAGGTTTCTAGCCAACACCACTTTCAGAGGCCTCAGTGGTTCCATCAAAGTGAAAGGTTCCACTATCATCAGCGCAGAAAACAACTTTTTCATCTGGAATCTGCAAAATGACCCCATGGGAAAGCCAATGTGGACACGCTTGGGCAGCTGGCAGAGGGGGAAGATTGTCATGGACTATGGAATATGGCCAGAGCAAGCCCAGAGGCACAAAACCCACTTTCAGCACCCAAGTAAGCTACACTTGCGAGTGGTTACGCTGATAGAGCATCCATTTGTCTTCACAAGGGAGGTTGATGATGAAGGCTTGTGCCCTGCTGGCCAACTCTGTCTAGACCCCATGACTAATGATTCTTCCATGTTGGACAGCCTTTTTAGCAGCCTCCATAGCAGTAATGATACAGTGCCCATAAAATTGAAGAAGTGCTGCTATGGATATTGCATTGATCTCCTGGAAAAACTAGCAGAAGACATGAACTTTGACTTTGATCTCTATATTGTTGGAGATGGCAAATATGGAGCCTGGAAAAATGGGCACTGGACTGGGCTGGTGGGTGATCTCCTAAGTGGGTCAGCCCACTTGGCAGTCACTTCCTTCAGCATCAATACTGCACGAAGCCAGGTGATAGATTTCACCAGCCCTTTCTTCTCCACCAGCTTGGGCATCTTAGTGAGGACACGAGACACAGCAGCTCCCATCGGAGCCTTCATGTGGCCACTCCACTGGACAATGTGGCTGGGGATTTTTGTGGCTCTGCACATCACTGCCATTTTCCTCACTCTCTATGAATGGAAAAGCCCCTTTGGCATGACTCCCAAGGGGCGGAATAGAAGTAAAGTTTTCTCCTTCTCTTCAGCCTTGAATGTCTGTTATGCTCTCTTGTTTGGTAGAACAGCAGCTATCAAACCTCCAAAATGCTGGACTGGAAGGTTTCTGATGAACCTTTGGGCCATTTTCTGTATGTTTTGCCTTTCAACATACACGGCGAATTTGGCTGCTGTCATGGTAGGTGAGAAGATCTATGAAGAGCTTTCTGGAATACATGACCCTAAGGTAATACTTCTTTTCACTCTAGATTTCCTGATTGTCCATTTTAACTCTGTATATTGTGTCTTACGCTGTAGTAGTTTATATGCTTTCATCTAACACAGAATATTCTCTGAACCATCTGTAGAGATTAGTCCAAAAAGTCTGTTGCCTAATTGCACTAAATATTTCATTGCTTTATTAAATGAAACAAAAAGAGTGAGGGATGTTTTTAGGAGATTTTATTCCAAAGAAAGTTTCATAGAAACGTCTATTAGTGCAGTTTTTTCCTTGCATTAGTTAACCATCTGGCAGAATGGCTATCAGGGAATAGTCTTACAAAGTATTTTCACCCAAAGTAAAACTTAAAAAACTGATTAATTACCTCTCCTTGGAATTAATGGAAATAAATAATAAGGTCCAAATTTAAATAGTAAAGAATCCTTTTTCATCATGAAAAATTATAAAATGGAAAGAACTAACATTTTATCATAAGCACTCAAAGTCAGAAAGCTAGAAAACTCAGTGCATATAGCCAAGGAGTACTAAGCCAACTGAGCTGGCAAGATTGACTAGGAAGAGAATGTCCTTTTGGGTAAAAAAGGCTGATCACCTTAGGGCTGGAGGATGATGTCAACAGTCACATTACAATGTCCAAGAATATTCAAGAAAATCATCTCTATTCTAGGCTACCTTTGATATTCTAGACATCTGACCCTATGAAGAAAGGAGGAGGGTAGGGTTCAGGTAAGCAGGTAAAGCAGTGGTGATACTTGAGTAAACAGCCATGTCTGTTTGGTGACAAGACCTCTTTCAGTGACTACAAGTATGGCGAACTTGGCCAACCTAGTGGGAATGGAGAGGAGGGGGTTGTCAGGGCTCAAAACAATAAGAAAAGGAGTCAAGGGAGTACTACAGTCCCAGTGGGGAACAGAATGCAGATCTAGAACAGACATGTATTCCAATCTGTAGAACCCATCTACAAGAGACTGGAGAAAGCTGCAATTCAAGGAACATACCCAGGACACACTGTGTTAAAGCATCTTGAGCTAAGCTGAGCATTTCAAACTGTGAAACATCACCATGACTTTCCAAATATCCCTTTTCACATCAAATATCATAATATTGAACCCTTTACCATATATTTTTATCAAACATTTAAAATTAATTGCACAGAGAATGAACAGATAGGACATTTACTATTTTTGTTAAATGGTAAGGTGGCCCAGAGGGCTACTGGCAGCTTTAGAGAATTCTCATAAATAGTTTGGATTAGGATATATGGTCTGTTCTGCAAACAAACGAATGTGAGAAATTTGACCCATATACTGAAAACCTGCTTAATACATGTGAACCTCATGAAAAGATTCAGCAAACAATGGATCATTGACTGGGCAATGAATTATATTTGCTTCTTAATGTGCGGTCAGGACTTTAGGTTGTCGTCTGGATTTAGCGAACACAAATAAGTTCCATAGTATAAATATATGTGTTACCCTAACGAGAGATTTGGTGATGCTTCAGCTTTCATATTGTACTGGTATTAGCAGCCTCTGTTTATTCTTTGCCCCAAGAGGTCTGTGGATCTCCCAAAAGTTTACCATCTTAATAGAGGCTTACTCAATTTTTTTTTTTTTTGCAGTAATCTTGCAATGTGATTCTTAAATTACAAATTCAACTTGGAAACCCATCAATCCAATCTAGTATAAGAGACAATATATGTGCTGGTTGTTGTGAAAATTCTGGACCATTATCATATGTAAAAAGGTGAACATAATACTGACTAGAGTTTTATTAATCAGAAACAAAGATTATCAAAATTTTCATGGATGTTATGCATGAGAAACCTGAAGCAATGATTATCTTAAGGATTAAAAGGAAAAGCATAACAATAAACCATACACAGCAGTAAAACAGTTTTTTTTTTTTAAGCAAAAAGAAACGCTCATTCCATTCCCAATAAAAAGGTCACATTTTTATAAACCTAACCCAGCCCTCCAGACAAAGTGAGAGGAAATCAGTTCATTTTAATCACTCAGTCATGTCCGACTGTTTGAGACTCCATGGAGTGTAGCACATCAGGCTTCCCTGTCCATCACCAGCTCCCAGAGCCTGCTCAAACTCATATCCATCAAGTCGGTGACGCCATCCAACCATCTCATCCTCCTTTTTAATATGTTGTCTGGGTTTAACATGCTGTGAGAGGAAATGGACAATGTCAACTTTGTGTTACATTTACTAAGGTCCTAATGAAGTAGACAAACCTAAATCTAAAACATTTTCAATTTTAGATAATAAATGAATTTTCACTAAGTTTCCCCAAAATATATGTCTCTTTCCTAATGTTTAAAGTCTCTCACTTCTTTTCCGTATAAAAACACCTAGATTATTTGATTAAGAAATACCCAACATCTGAACTTTTGGTGAATAAAGTTGGTGACAGAATTGTTCAATTTTCATCCAAATGTGTGGTATTATGCAGAAAACATAATGATCTCATCTTCCCAATGACAGGCATAATCAAAAAAATTTCCATACCTTTCAGTCACTCAGCATTCATTCTTAAATATATTCCACTCACTCACATGAGCTCTTTTCTCTCCTGCCAATGCTCAATTCTTTGAGTGATTTTATCTTTTTTCTCTTTTACACTAAACAATGTGGAAAATGCAGAAGCAGAAAAGTAGAAGAGAAAAGATTTTAAAAAAAGATTAAAACACAAGGAAAAACAACTTAGAAATTTATAAGTGTTGGTAGGATTGAAAATTGGTACAGCCACTATTGAAAACAGTCAGAAGGTCCTCAAAACACTAAAAGTTGAACTAACAAAGAAAAAGGTATAAGCATGCCAAAGTTTAGAAACAAGTGAAACACATCAAATTTCAAAGAAAGGGTAATTGCCTTCAATGGAAGGCTTAATTAATAAGATCATAGCATCTGGCCCCATCACTTCAAGGCAAATAGATGGGGAAACAGTGGAAACAGTGACAGACTTTATTTTTGGGGGCTCCAAAATCACTGCAGATGGTGATTGCAGCCATGAAATTAAGACATTTGCTGCTTGGAAGAAAAGTTATGACCTACCTAGAAAGCATATTAAAAAGCAGAGACATTAATTTGCCAGCAAAGGTCCATCTAGTCAAAGCTATAGTTTTTCTAGTAGTCATGTATGGATGTGAGAGTTGGACCATAAAGAAAGTTGAGCGCCAAAGAATTGATGCTTTTGAACTGTGGTGTTGGAGAAGACTATTGAGAGCCCTTGGACTGCAAGGAGATCCAACCAGTCCATCCTTAAGGAAATCAGTCCTGAATATTCATTGGAAGGACAGATGCTGAAGCTGAAACTCCCAATACTTTGGCCATGCAATGAGAAGAACTGACTAATTTGAAAAGATCCTGATGCTGGGAAAGATTGGAGGTAGGAGGAGAAGGGGATGACAGAGGATGAGATGTTTGGATGGCATCACCAACCATCATGTCAATGGACATGAGTTTGAGTAAACTCCAGGAGTTGGTGATGGACAGGGAGACCTAGTGTGCTGCAGTCCATGGGTTTGCAAAGAGTCGGACACAACTAAGTGACTGAACTGTCTGACTAATTAATAAGATAAACTGTGTTCTTATTCTTGAAAAAGATTTGGAATTTGAATATCTGCATCAAGGAAGAAAGAATGGACAACAGAACAAACTACTTGGAGGTAGAACATATGAGACATAGTCAGGATATCTTGAAGAGTTCACTTTAGCCACAGCATGAAAGGAAGAAGAAGATCTAAGTCTGAAAAGTAACTTTGGTTGAGATATCAGAGGATCTTTGACATTGGGCTAGAGATCCATTGACATTTTTGAACAGTGGAATAGCACAGAGAAGCAGAATCCATTTAGAATGGTTGTTTCAACAGTAGCAATTAAACACAATTAGAAGAGAAAGACAGTGTTGGAGCTGGAGAACGAGTTGGAGTTACGGATATTGTCACTGATAGAAGAGTCAAGAAACATTGTAGTGACCAGATCAGTTATCATTGTTGTTTAGTTGCTAGGTCATATCTGACTCTTTTGCAACCCCATGGATGTAGCCCACCAGGCTCCTCTGTCCATGGGATTTTCCAGGCAAGAATACTGCAGTAGGTTGCCATTTCCTTCTCCAGGGGATCTTTCTAACTCAGGGATCAAACCCGTGTCTCCTGCATTGGCAGGCAGAGTCTTTACAACTGAGCCACCCGGGAAGCCCAGCCAGATCAGTAGTTATCTATTCAGCTCCATTCAGAACTTGGCAATTAACTGGATGTGAGAGTCAACAGAGTCAAACGTGCAAAGCTGCAGGCCTGAGTGTATAAAATGATGGTACCATTCAGGGAAGCAGAAAAGGCAGTTTATAAACTGGAAATTATGCTGATCAGTTCAGTTTCATACTTTGCATTTTAAAATCTGTGTTGGGCATCCAGGTGAAATCCAGCAGGCACTGGGAAATATGGAGCCAGATTTCAGGAGTGACATTGACACTGTTGGGAATCTGGAGCAGAGAGGTGACATTGTGTATTAAAGCACTGTGGGGAGTATGAGATCCCCAAGGAAGAAGGCACTAGGGAGAAAAATTGTCATTCGAGGAGAAGTAGCAGGCATAAAGTTGGCATATGGTTTTGCAGAGAGACGAGCTGAAAGTTGAGGAGATAAAAGTAACTTGAAGCAAAATCATGCAGGCTCTTGAATGCTTCTCGGTAGACTGAATTTTAACTCCTTGAGATGAAGATTGACATTATCCCATCTACTAAGGTTATTATAGAGAGGACAAAGATCAGTGTCCAGTCCAAACCATGAGAATTAGCATGTATATGTATATTTTAATGTTTGATGAAACTGGGTTTATGTGGTTTGCTTTTTTCTAACATTTTTCAAACTTCCATTTTCGTAGCATTTACTTCTGAGGAGTGAAAATGTATCATTCACATGGAAGCCACAGATCTCCTGTTGTTCTCCTGGGATGTTTGTTTTTCCATTGTAATGAGAAACTCTCCTAATACTGAATGAGAGGTGATTTATATGGAGTGTTGTTCACACTCTGAGGTTTCTTCCACCACTTACTCATGGTCTGTCTCATTTCTTCTCATAAATTTTCATCTCTGTCACCTACTGGGTATCAGAACAATTCTCATTGTACTATGCTGCCATTTTTATCCCGTTTTCCCACAGCTCATTTAATTCACCTCAGGCAAATTTCCTGGTGTCTCCACATTAATGCTCTTGAACACCTGCCTCCTTCCATTCTCTAACTCTTCTTTAATTATCTTGGGATAACCTCCCCATGTCTCCTCTATATTTGTATGCATGAAAACTTTGAGAATAACAACTCCCAGACTTCCCTGCTGCTGCTGCTGCTGCTGCTAAGTCGCTTCAGTCGTGTCCGACTCTGTGCGACCCCATAGATGGCAGCCCATCAGGCTCCTCTGTCCCTGGGATTCTCCAGGCAAGAACACTGGAGTGGGTTGCCATTTCCTTCTCCAATGCATGAAAGTTTAAAGTGAAAGGCAAGTCGCTTAGTTGTGTCCGACTTTTAGCGACCCCACGGACTGCAGCCCACCAGGTTCCTCCATCCATGGGAGTTTCCAGGCAAGAGTACTGGAGTGGGTTGCCAGTGCCTTCTCCGCCCAGACTTCCCTAGAAGCATTTTATTAAGAAATATGTTCCTAGGAAATGATGTCCTCAGTTCTTGGAGGCCATCTAAGCAATCCCAGTCTAAAAAAGCAATTCCTAACAGTTCCATCTACCGTTTCCTAAAAACAACTTTTCTGTTATATAAAATATTTTAAATTATAGAAATAGCATTTTCTTATTTTTGTGTAAATAGTATCTATTTCTAGTCCCCAAATTTGGCTATGGGTTTTTTTAATGTATCAGTCTTGGATTCTAAACAATAACTTATAAAATATTCCTATGGGAAATGTGTTTGGATGAAAATCTATTGACTTAAAAAGTAAGATTTATGATCTGTATTTATACTCAATCCATCAGCAAATTGAGTCCTGGCTGCATAAGCATCTGTAACCATGATATTAGATAACTTACAATGACTGAAATAGCTCCATTTTTCTCCTTGGTCATAACTGTTTAGCATGCTGGCTATACATTTAACACAGTTAATAAACTGTTAAGCATTAAGAATGTGAACATTTTATCACCATTTCAGAGCAGAGATTCACTGGCTTCAACCAACCACTTTGAATCAGAAGTAAAATTAAATGCAAAATGCTGTGCAGGACAGACCAATTTATGATTCGCTATGAGTTACAGCAGCCAAGGCAGGTTAGAGTGCTTTTTTTTTTTTTTTTTTTTTCTGACAGGGGGTCATAGGGAAGAAATAATCTTGTTGCTGGCTGCTCCTACAGATAACCCCAAGGGAGAGGGACTGGCCTGCCGTGCAAATGAAATTCTAGAGAATAGTTCTATCCTCACTTAGTGAAACTAGTTTTGCCAGAATAATTTACTTTACACTAAAAGTAATATATGTAGCTTCTCACTCTCTCCCACCAACTCTTTTGGGAAGCAAGCTCCATGCTTCAAAGCAGGTGGGCTCTTGAAGCATGAGACCATGAAAGCAAGAATTTATGAGTAATATATTTAATAGACCTTATGTGGGTATTTCTCCATCATAAAACCTGCACCATCCATTATAGGCAGTGCAGAAAATAGTGTAGACAGATGGAAGCAAGTGCTCATTGCCTCATCATCAAAAGTCATTTGCTCTTAGCCTTTTGAGATGATTGACAGGCAAAAAAAATGCAGTATTATTTTTATCCAGTGAGGTCTTCATCTGGATCTATGGTCAAAGGAATAGACCAGGGCATTCTTAGAACATTCTAGTCATTGACATTCAGTCTGCTGAGGTATAAGAGATGAGATCACTTCATAAGTCATAAGGTACACTGGAAAATAAAGCCCTGCCTCCTCTCATAGAGTTGAATTAACAGTTGAAAGGATACATGAGCAGTCAAAATGAACTATTTGCTGATTTTAATACACTTTCTAGTTCTTTTCCAGCTTCTCTTATAAAATGCCCCCTTTAGCCCTGTGTCTCTAATATATATTACAAAAGTTGCCTCCTTAGAGGGATTAGGAGACTAGTGTCATTTTTTTTTGTACAGGCAAATGATGGTCCTATTTTACAAAAACAGTCCTGGTGAACATTCAAGTAAATATTAAAAATTTAAAAGTCCTGCCTGTGAAGACAAAAGCAAACTTTAATCAGAAATATTAAAGTAAAGTACACTCACATAGCCTTAGTAGGAAATGATAAGCATCTCCCAAGATAATAAAAACCACCTTCACTGATCTTCATATAACACCATGTGGCTGCCCAATAAAACATACGAATTCATGTAATAAAAGCTGGCCTTGAAGAAGGGGAAAGTGCCAGAACTCTAGGGCAAACAAGACATTGAAAATGGAGTTTGAGGTGAGAGGAAAGCAAACTGAACTACACCAAACCATTTATTTGTTTTTCCTTTAATTCATCCAATAACAGCAACTTTTGTTCTAGGCACCATGCTAGATGGCTAGGAATTTAGTAGTCAGCAAAACAGACACTGTCCTTGCAACATGGGATTTATTAGGGAAGAAAGATGTTAATCAAGGGAACACGTAAGTCAGGTAATGATTTAAACTGTGATTAGCTGCTGTGAAAGCAAATATGACAGAATCTGAGAACCTTGGGGGAGACCTGATCTGAATGGAGAATCTGAGAAACCCCTCCCTCCCCTCACCCTGAGGAGGGAAATTCTGGCTGAGATCTGAAGGATGAGACCTGAAGGAGGCAAATGAGCAAAAGAGGAGTTGGGCGAGGTGACAGCATCTCAGGGTGACAAGCAGAATGAACAGAAGCCCACGACTGGAGGGAGAGGGTGCAGTCCTGATGCTCGATCATGAGCTACAAGATCGGAAAGCCAGGAAAAGGGAAAGAAAAAGAGGACAAGGCATAAACTACAGAGGTTTTGTTGCCAGACATTCTAGAGAGAAAATTTCTTAAAAGAAGAAAAATCTAAGTAATGCTGTAGTTTCGGTGGAGTGGCTTTTCCCCTGGGCTCCATGTACTTCTAGATAGAAAACATAAGAGGAGAAATATCCCAGTCACTTTGGCAACAAAAATTCATGATAGATCGGGGAAGTGTCCTCTATAAGTGCATTAAAAGAAAACAATTTTTAATGTATTAAGTGTAAAAGATGATTTGGATGGAAAATTGAATGTGCTAATGTTGCACATATCTTATGAATATACTCAACCCAATGAATCATAAATGAGAGGATTGTATGGCATGTGAATTACATCTTAATAAAGCTACTTTAGTAAATCCCAAGCAAGCAAACAAACTGCCATATTACCAAACTGGAAGGCTAATTATTTAAAGATGTCAGAATTGTCCTTTATTAGTGTACACATGTAAAGCAATTCCTGTGAAACTCCCAAAGGATTTTTTATTGGTTTGTTTGACTGTTGCTGAACCTTCTAAAAAATTTTTATTTATATATATTATTTAAAAAATATTCAAGTGACTTGTTCTAAATATTGAAATGCTTAATATTAGTAATAATAACAGAAAAAGCTAATACTCATTAACTATTCCCATATGCCAAGCACTGCTATAAATGGCAGTAATAAGGTAACTGCCCCCCACTGAGTATTCATAGAAATTAAAATAATCCAAGTAAAGCAACTAGCGTAGTGTATGACAACAAGGGGTCACACACAAAAAAAAACAATTTATTAGATTGTCAGATTTTAATATCATCATTACTTATATCTTGAAAATTAGTGTCCTCTCTCACACACACACTGTCACTGTGAATTGGATAAATGGAAAGATTCTCCTTTTGAGCTCAGTTCTAGAGAGCTTGGAGGCAAAATTCTTGTGTACTAATAGCAGATTTATTGTCTTGTGTTATGCCTTTTAAGCATCATTTCTGGCTTGATGTAGTTTTTCTACTTCAAGCTATTTTAATTTATGCTGTCTTGTATTTTATGTGACCTTTAAGCTGCCTCAAGTCTTTTCAAGAAGAGAACAAGGTATACATGAAATAATGTTAAAATCAAATAATAGATAAAGGATATTAAAAGCAATTCAAAAAAGAAATAAAACTGACCAATAATTTTTTAAACGTTGACTCTTACTTGTAGTCAAAGAAAGTCTAATTGAAACAGTAATGAAATGACATACTTACCTAACAAAATAGGAGTATTTTATTGATAGTTCTCAATCTTGATGGAAGCACGTTAAGACTAACACCAACATACACTGCTATTGTAAGTTGTTACAATATGTTCATAAATCAAATTGGCCATTTATATCAAGAGCTTTAAAAGGGTTCATGCCCTTTCATCCTTGACTTCACTCCTAGGAATCTGTCCAAAGAAAATAACTTAATATATAAACATCAATTTATTGCAAAGATCCACTTCAGCCTTTCTCAAAACATCAAAAACCTGGAAATCACATAAATGTCCAGCAACAGCACAATTAATGCATTACAATGTTACTATGTGCTATAAAAATGCATCCAGTAGAGATAATTTTAAAGAGCTTTTAAAGTGTCAAAAAATCAAAACATAATGTTAAGTAAGAAGTTGGGAAATAAAGCAATATATTTCCAATTTTATAATATGCGTTTGTACAGGCTATAAAGAGAAGTAACTAGAAGAAAATATAAGAGTGTTAATAGCACTGGTATCTAAGCAGTGTAATTACAGAAAATATTTGTTTTATTTCTATTCATATTTTCTACAGTTCCAGTCTCTCAGTGGTGTCCAACTCTTTGCGACCCCATGGACTGCTGCACACCAGGCTTCCCTGTCTATCCCCAACTCCTGGAGCTTCCTCAAACTCATGTCCATTGAGTCAGTGATGCCATCCAACCATCTCAACCTCTGTCATCCCCTTTTCCTCCCACCTTCAATCTTTCCCAGCGTCAGGGTCTTTTACAATGAGCCAGTTCTTCCCATCAGGTGGCCAAAGTATTGGAGTTTCAGCTTCAACATCAGTCCTTCCAATGAATATTCAGGACTGATTTCCTTTAGGATTGAATGGTTTGATCTTGCAGTCCAAAGGACTCTCAAGAGTCTTCTCCAACACCACAGTTCAAAAGCATCAATTCTTCAGTGTTCAGCTTTCTTTATGGTCCAAATCTCACATCCATACATGATTACTGGAAAAACCATAGCTTTGACTAGATGAACCTTTGTCAGAAAAGTAATGTCTCTGCTTTTTAATATGTTGTCCAGGCTGGTCATAGCTTTTCTTCATATTTTATACAATGCTTATATATTATTTATGTTATTGTAAAGCACATAATAAGCCAAATAAGAATGAGAATAATTCAGACACAATAGTCACAATAGCACTATTTGCTACACGTGCACCCCTTCTGTCTGCAGCCTTTCAAGTCCAAATAGAGTAAGTTCCACAATGAGTAGCACTTCCATAGAAAAATCTTTACATCTTTGAGATACTGTGCTTTCCAAAGAGACTTTTAGAAGCATATTTTCATTCCCATCCTGTTTATTCCCTTCATAGGACTTAATCCAATCTGAAATTGTCATGTTATCTATTTCAGTTAATTGTCCCTCTGTGTCTTGCTCATCACTGAATCCTCAGAGTGTTGGAGGAACAATAAATAGTTTACAAATGTTTTTCAGTTAATGAGTGAATGAAAAATGGCAGCATCATTGGAATAGGGCTATTGCATTATGCAAGGATTACTTTGAAATTGATCAATCAATCAAATGCTTTTGATAAGACCATACAAACATTCTCATACTAGATTCTGTAAAATGAATTGAAGGAAAACCTCCCAGTAAGGGACAGTGTACAGTGAAACAAAGAGCAAAGTCATCGTGTTGGACAAATCTAAAGTTTGATGTATGTTTGTGTGGAGTTTGACAGTCTGCTTGCCATGACCTCTGTGTCTTCATTTGAGAGGATTACAGGATATAATGGATGTAAAATATCTATCCAAAGTTCTGATTCCATCCACCACTAGATTGTAAACTCCAAGAGAGGAGAGTTTATAAATTAGATCTATCTTATGCATCTGTATTCCTAGAGCCTAAGCGTATGTCAACCATTCATTCAGATAAGTATTGAGTAAATAATGCACTTGGCCATGAGGCCAAGCAGAAATGACCAGTATGTATCCAGTAGGAAAGAGGCAGAGGGCAGGCGCACCTGTCACTTGCAACTGAAGAGTATACCCAAGCGAATTTCAGATTATATCCAAGAGTGACCCATAGCATTTGAGCCATGAGATTGATATAAACAGATTATCGAAACAAAGAAAATCTAATGATGCCCATAGTGGAGGCAAGGGTAAGAGACATGTGATCCTTGAATGGGAACGTGAGAGTGATAATGCTACCACAGCCTAGGTGGTTTTAGATCCTCAGCAGCAGATGATGGAGTGAGGTCAGAAACATATAGAGGTCTAGTAAGGAGAGTTGGGCATCCAGTCCCATCACTTCATGGAAAATAGATGGGGAAACAATGGAAACAGTGACAGGCTTTTTTTTTTTTTTTTGGCTCCAAAATCACTGCAGATGGTGACTGCTGCTGCTGCTGCTGCTAAGTTGCTTCAGTCTTGTCTGATTCTGTGCGACCCCATAGATGGCAGCCCACCAAGCTCCGCTATCCCTGGGATTCTCCAGGCAAAAACACTGGAATGATTGCCATTTCCTTCTCCAGTGCATGAAAGTGAAGAGTGAAAGTGAAGTCACTCTATCGTGCCCAACTCTTAGTGACCCCATGGACAACAGCCTACCAGGCTCGTCCATCCATAGCATCTTCCAGGCCAAGAGTACTGGAGTGGGGTACCATTGCCTTCTCCAGCAGATGGTGACTGCAGCCATGAAATTAAAAGATGCTTGCTCCTTGGAAGAAAAGTTATGGCCAACTTAGACAGCATATTAAAAAGCAGAGACATTACTTTGCCAACAAAGGTCCATCTAGTCAAAGCTATAGTTTTTCCAGTAGTCATGTATGGATGTGAGACTTGAACCATAAAGAAAGCTGAGCACCGAAGAACTGATGCTTTTGAACTGTGGTGTTGCAAAAGACTCTTGAGAGTCCCTTGGACAGTAAGGAGATCCAACCAGTCCATCCTAAAGGAAGTCAGTCCTGATTATTCATTGGAAGGATGGATGCTGAAGCTGAAACTCCAATATATTGGCTACCCAATGAGAAGAACTGACTCATTGGAAAAGACCCTGATGCTGGAAAAGATTGAAGGTGGGAGGGAAGGGGACAACAGAGGATGACATGGTTGGATAGCATCACCAAATCTATGGACTTGAGTTTGAGTAAACTCCAGGAGTTGGTGATGGACAGGCAGGCCTGGCATGCTGCAGTCCATGGGGTCACAAAGAGTTGGACATGGCTGAACGATTGAACTGAACTGAAGGAGAGTTGAACCATAAAAAAGGCTGAGTACTAAAGAATTGATGCTTTTGAATTGTGGTGTTGGAGAAGACTCTTGAGAGTCCCTTGGACTGCAAGAAGATCATACCAGTCAATCCTAAGGGGAATCAACTCTGAATATCCATTGGAAGGATTGATGCTGGAGCTGAAGCTCCAATTCTGTGAACACCTGATGCGAAGAGCCAACTCACTGGAAAAGACCCTGATGCTGGGAAAGATTGAAGGCAAAAGGAGAAGAGGGTAGTAGAGGATAAAATGGTTAGATAGCATCACCAACTCAATGGACATGAATTTGAGCAAACTTTGGGAAGTAGTGAAGGACAGAGAAGCCTGGCGTGCAGCAGTCCATGGGGTCAGAGTCAGACATGACTTGGCGACTGAACAACAACAAGGATCAGGTACACATTACATGACACTTAGTAGGAGTTTTTTTAAAAAATGGATATTTCCCTTCCTTTCCTGAATGTACTTTAATTCAAGGAACTTAAAAAAAATAAATAAAGACTTGCTATTTTGGACTGATAAATGGAAAACTGAACAAATGAGCATGCAACCTGTTTGTCACCTACTTCCAAAATAATTTTGAGGAGACATCTTTATAGAATTTTTTAAATAACTGAAGCTTTATTATTTTCAAATAGATATAGTAATTCATACTAACTGCAGCAAAATGTTTTCAATTAGACATCCTGCTGGGTTTCCTTTAATGACTATCTAAGATCCCTTCTTTCATTTGAATACAAACAGAAAATGTGCCAAGTTTTTGCAAACACTTCCCTTAAATTAGGGGAAAATTGGCCTATAGTTTTGTTTACATTATTAATCTCCTTACAAAGCACAGTCTTTATACATAGATACTTTCATATCAATGAATATGTCATAGGACATCTGTAAATATTCACATATATGTTGTTGTTGTTTTAGTCACTAAGTCATGTCTGACTCTTTTGTGACCCCAAGGACTGTGTATCCCACCAGGCTCCTCTGTTCATGGGATTTTCCAGGAAAGAATACTGGAATGGCTTGCCATTTCCTTCTCCAGGAGATTTTCCCGACCCCGGGATTGAACATTCACATATGTATTATGTAGTTATAAACAATCCATATGCATTTCTATGGACTGTATGTCCACACACATACACTTATGTAAAAATTAAAGCAGGTTAAATGGACACACACATTATAATTAGGAAGAACTATTACTCCAGGTCACTCCTGGACATAATATGGAAATCACCTGGCTACAACTTTCAACTGCAGGTAAGAGATGCTCCCATCCTCTGTCCGTCCTACTGGACTCGGCCACACCTCACTGTTTGGTCTCATAATTATTCAAAGTATTCAGATCATTCCATACTCAATGTTATGGGATGGATAGATGGAGAGCCCTGGTGGGCAGTGAGGTACTGTGATACAAAAGGCAAAGTCCTGATATTAGACATATAGATGTTTGAAACTGAGTTTGATGGTTTGCCCTGGGAAGAGTCTCATTTTCATGCTCAGTAAATATCTATATGTGTTTGATGACTTTGTAGGCAATCCCCAAAAAGTTTTATGTCTAAAATATATGTGTTAGCTCCATTAACAGTGTGAATTAAGGTGAGTGTTGTATTTTTATAATTTAGTCTCAACGTGACATTTTGGCCCTTAATCAGATCAGAAGCTATGTGATCTAACCATGAGTGTATCCAGTGGCAAGTCTGGAGGCTTAACTGTAAGTTCTCTTCCACTATGAACTCAGTCTGGGAAATTCACCCAGTTGGGGCTCAGTTTTCCCAATCGTAACTGCATACAAGCTTGCTCCAGCCAGTTCACCTGCACTGTGCATGCATTCATGCTAAGTTGCTTCAATTATGTCCGACTCTTTGCGACCCTATGGACCATAGCCCGCCAGACTCTTCTGTCCATGGGATTCTCCAGGCAAGAATACTGGAGTAGGTTGGTGTGCCCTCCTCCAAGGGATCTTACCAACCCAGGCATCCAAACCTCATCTCGTACATCTCCTGCATTGGCAGGCAGGTTCTTTACAACTAGCACCATCTGGGAAACCCCCAAGCTGCACTATATATACATATATATTCAATTGAATTACAAATATTATATATAGAGAGAAATGATATTGTACATAGCTGAAGTTTAGAAAAGATGCTTTGTCAGAATTCATTAATACTTTTCAAACCTGAAAGTGCCCTTACCATAGAATTTTATCAGAAAACTGTTGCCTAAAAAATGCCAAATAACAATACATTTTGAACAACCCCAACCAAAACACCCTGTCAGCCTTTATTGAAGTTATATTTTATCTAGGCTTTTTCTCATGCATGATCTGAAGACATAGAATTAATGGAAGTGAATCTTACTGCAAATAAGTATGTAAACAAAGGTAGATATGTAAGTATGTGCATTTCCTGCGGCCTACATGTTCAGTGTGATGGTCAATCAGCATCCTGAGGGTCATACATGAACTACTTAGCTTTGTAACAAGACCACAGATGTAACTTCAGGAACAGATACTGAAACTATCATCAATAAATAATTAATAATGTTTATTAGACACCTGTTTTGTTCTGGGAACTATGCTAATTGCGTCACATGGATTTTTCTCATTTAAACTTAACTGCATGCATACAGATGAAGAAACAAGGCTGAAAAAAATTAGGTAAATTATTCAAGGCTGAAAGTGAATATGTTAGCCACTCAATCATGTCCAATTCTTTGCAACCTCATGGACTGTAGTAGCCTGCCAGACTCCTTGTCCATGGACTTTTCTATGGACAAGAATACTGGAGTGGATTTCCATTCCCTTCTCCAGGGTATCTTCCTGACCCAGGGATCAAATCAAGGTCTTCTGCATTGCAGGCAGATTCTTTACTGTATGAGCCACCAGGGAAGCCCCAAGTGGCTACATTCAAGCTTATAAATAGTAGAGGCAGGATTCATTTCCAACAAATCCAACTGTGAATCATTCCCATTCAGTGTCATTTATACATGCAGTAAGAACGTCCTCCCCAACCTGATTTATTCCATACAGGCTTATCCCCACCCCTGGACTTAGTCTGGGAAAGCTGCTCACATGCAAAGATGATTCAAGGGCACAGACAGCTCTGAGACTGTGACATTTGAATCTGTCCCCACACAGTGTAGTATATGTTTCAGTATGTGATAACTAAGTAAGAGAGACACAGATGCAAGAAGGATTAATTCCATCCCACCCTCACCATCAGCATCATCACTACCCTACCCAGGGAAGTGTTGCAGCAAGACTGTACCCTCCTGGGTACCTCATACACTAAGGAGGAGCTATATATATGCAGAGTGTCTTCCATCCACCACCACAGTGGTATACATCACTGTCTCGGATGCTGCCCTGCTCCCCTGCTTCTGCTCCCTGTGAAATACTTGCTTAACTTCTCCTCTTAGCTTGCGGTCAGAAAGCTCCACATGAATCTGTAGTGTCTGCGTATGAATTCTAGTGCTAATTAATCTTCCCCCATTAAGTCCCTCAAACTGGTACTCCACTCTGCTTTCAGCACTGCTCAGCTCATATAAATTTTGTTCAAAGAGGACCAAGACTAAGTCAGTGTCTGTTCATCAGGTTATTGTTTATGCCATTGAAAGGCTAGAAATAATCCATAGTCATTAGGGGAGATTAATTAAAGTAATGCACATCCCTTCACTGGTACACAGGGTTGCTGTTAAGGAAAAAATGAGCTACATATTGTCAAAAAAGTAGATTATATGAAGTATGTATATAAAATAACACTTTACCTCCATCTTATAAGTGGTATCATGCCCTATTAACAAGTCTAAGATTTCAGTTACTTTAATACAGCCATGCAGCTTAGCTCTGGTCCTCTTCCAGCACTGGGCAATGCTTTGACTCAGAGCCCCAGCCTCCCAACCTTAGTTTTATCCCAGCTGGCAGGCATCTTGGATAATGGACCTATGACAGTTTTGTTCATGGTCCACCCAGAATCCTCCTTTCCCCACTATCAAACTGATCTATGCCACTTCTGCAGCTTTTGGCTAAACTAGCAGCACACCAGTCCATCCTCTAAAGAGTTTCAGAAAAGAACTCCTAGTCTTTGTCAGTGGTCAACCCTCACTGCAAAGAAATTCTTCATTGTGTTGCTTTGTGAGCCTTTTTACCCTGGTCCTGTCCTCTGTGGAGAAAGCAACCATCTTATCAGCTTCTTCTTTGAACCATTATTAACCCATTTCTCACCCTGCTCCTCACATCTTGTAAATCAGTTGACAACATTGTTTTCCTGCAGGAAACATTGGTGTCCCTGCACTCACCATAATGTTGCCATCATTACTGTCCTGTCTATAATTCTTGTTCTTGTCTATAACTTGGTGCTAAAAGGAGAGAAAGTATTACATTATAGGACATACAAGCTTTTAGCCTAATCCAGCGATTTTCTTTTCATTTTTACATGCTTTTAGAAGATGACTATTTTGCTTCACTAGTATGACAATAATGGCACAAATTATTTATAAAGCTCTTCATTGCTTCCCAAATACTTTCTCTCCAGCACCTCGGTTTATCCCTTGTCTTTGTGAGGCAGAAAAGACATTTAATAGTGAAGAAGACTTGGACTCAGAGACATAAGCGATTTTTCAAAAGTTCAAGCTGTCACTTGAACTCAAGTTTCCTCATTTCAAATCCACCCAATTTTCAACAAAATGTCCCCCTCATATTAAACTATGTTCAAAAACTTTTTAAGCATACAAGGGTAGGAATACTCACAGCTCCCAAAGCTCAGCATTTCAGGAATGTAATTTGAGAAAAATAATTATCAGAATAAATAAGAAATTCATAAAATGTTCACAATTACTACCCAAGGTTCATCTAGTACTTGTGAATTACCTTAGATTTTTAGATGGATTATGCTTTCAGGGAGCTGAATATTTTGCAGATCAAATATAAAAATCAAGCAGCTTATATACTAAGAGCCAAACTAAAGTCCAAGAATGCAGAATATATTTTGCTTTATGTCATGTACCAAATGACTAATAGGCAGCAAGGGCTTTCGGGGTTATAATTTTAGCCCAAGGTTCTGATAACTACATGAAATCCTTGAGTGGTTTATGATATCATAAGGTGGAATTATAGCTCCCCATGGGCAAAAGTTGTTGAAATGCTTTCAGCAATTGAGTACCGTAACTAGCCTGTGCTCTATAGTAATTATAGGAAAAACTATATTAAATACCTACTCACGTTGACTAATGATTTCAAATATAGAAATTATTTTTTAAAATGAGAAAGGCAGGCTGGTAATTCATTCATCCATTCATTCCAGAAATATGTATAAGTCCACCCTAGGTCTGCCACTAAGATAAGGCCTGGGGTTACAACAACAGACAAGTCAAATCCCAAAGTCTCTCTCTCTGGAGAACTTTCATTCTAGCATGGGAATCAGACATTAAATGACTATGATTATAAGGTAAGTGTTCTGATGATGGACAAAGTGCTATGCCAGTATATTAACAAGAAGCACACTAACATGGGGGCGATGAGGGGACAGGGTGAGACACAATCAAAGAAGACCTCCTTGAGGAAGTAAACACAGAGCTGAATGAAATCTGAATGATGAATCAGAAATAGGAAGGATAAGAGGAGAGTAGAGCTCATTCTTCCATCTATGGGGTCACACAGAGTCGGACACGACTGACAGCAGCAGCAGCAGAGCTCATTCTTAAGCAGATAATAAAAGTGAGAGAGAAAAAAGAGACCTTGATTGGAGAACACAGAAATTTAACCTCTTTCCAGATAATGAGAACAGCTGTATGGATATACTACAGGAAAAAGGGGGAAAGAACCAGAAAATAATGTAGCCTAGATATTAGCAAGAAATATGCATGTATATTATATATATAATATGGCATATATCATAAATGTATATACATATTTCTTATGTATATGTATATTTCATATGTTAATATATGGTATGTATGTCTTATTATAAAATACATTTATAAAATGTATTATATGATATATGTCATAATATAGTGAGTGTAATATTTGCATGTAATATATATGTGTATATAATGAGAAACATAATAGTTATATAGCACAGTCTATAGTATATGTATATTTTATATATGTGTGTGTGTGCATGTATATATGTGCATGTGTAGGTACCAGAACAGAATTTGCCTTGAGAGAACTAGCCATTTTCTATAAAATGCTTGATCTCCAATCACAAAAGAGAAGAATAAGCTATTAAAGACTATGGAGATAATATTCAAAGGGTAACTAATTAGAATGATAAGCTCACAAAATATTGTATTGAATAGAATGAAGGGTACAGGATTCTAAAAGAGACCAAGAGGTTATTCAATGTGAAACATTTACCAAATGAAGATGTCATTCATTTTGGAGAAGAATGTAAATATCGCCACCAAGTGGAAAAGCCGAGAAAGAGTTACTGACCACACAAGTCATTTCTCAATAGTATTTCAGTATCATTTCAATTAATTATATTAATATTTTAAATGATAATACAATTTTCATTTGTATCAAACTTTACAATATACATAACATCTTCTCAACTTAGTGACTAGGTACATTGACAGCCCAAGGGATTTTCCAGGCAAGAGTACTTGAGTGGGTTGCTATTGCCTTCTCCATTCTAGCATAAGTTAAGCGTAAATAGATTATCTAGTCATACACATAGAATAATACATAGCCACAAAAAAGATTATGATTCAGAATATCAAACAATATCAATAATAGGTGGAAAGGAAAAACAAATTATTAAGACACAAACCAATAGAACAAAACACTTTCTACATATGTGCCCCAAGTTCTAAATAAAGAACCTCAGATATGGGAAGAATTATTAGTAATTATGATCCCTGAAACTTGGTTTCATTTTTTCCTCAATAATGTGTAATTTACAAGACACCCTTAAAACAGACCTAAACTAAACAATTAAAACCACGACTAATATAGTTCAAAAAGTATAAAAATTATTTTTACTGTATTTCGTCACTTTAGAGTTCATTATAAATTTGTAAGTAATAAAAGTAACCTAAATATTTATTTCCACTGTGAAAAGCTGTGTACTAACCAAGCATTACAATGAAACTCCGAAAATAATGAAATATTTTAACTATTTTTGCACTAAATGCTGCAATATAGTTATATAGAGAATCTAGCCTTTGGGAACTATAATTCTTTTACAGTCTTATTCAGATGTCATTCCTGAAGCAAGTGGCATGTGATGACTGAAGTTTTAATAGCCATTTATACTTGGAATATTTTATGCATTAATACTTCAAGTAAAAATGAGCAGCATTTTCCAAATACAATAACTCAAAAAATAAGTGGAGACATTTGTGCAAATGTTTCATTTTTGAAAATCACCTTGGGCTGAGTCAAACCATGGAAAATTTTAGCTCAAAGGAAATTCTACCTCCCCTTCATCCCCCTAAAAAATCATAAGGATGTGAAAACAGGATTATAATGGAAGCTGTCTTGCAACATTAACTACAATGTTCATTCCCCTAAAAGCCATAATTCATAGCTGTTCTACAGCCTTTTTCTTTCAGCAATTATGCATATTAGAGGAAAGTTTGAATACATAAAAACTAAATGCTGATAGAAAACTAAGTCTCAAAAAAGAAAAGTGTACTCGACCAGTTTGCTTTGAAGAAAAATATGAAAGCCAGCTTGTCCCAGGTGTCCCTAGTCCAAGAAGGTTGTGGAGAGCATGTAAACCACAGTTGCAGGGCACAGCACAGGGCTTATTGCCTGGGACCCCTGATCAACCCATGGCAGTCAATTCCATCCCTAGGGGACAGTGTCTTCAGTGTAAACAGAATATTGGGAACTACTGGCTCTCTAGGGAATTCAATACAAAAGTTGCCCTTCTAGTAGTTGACAAACTACTACAAAGAGTTTCTCAAACACACCCTTTCCTTTTCTTCTTCTCTTATTCAAAGGTTTATTCAGTTCAGTTCAGTTCAGTCACTCAGTCGTGTCCAACTCTTTGCAACCCCATGGACCGGAGCACACCAGGCCTCCCTGTCCATCACCAACTCCCAGAGTTTACCCAAATTCAAGTCCATTGAGCCGGTGATGCCATCCAACCATCTCATCCTCTGTTGTCCCCTTCTCCTCCTGCCCTCAGTCTTTCCCAGCATCAGGGTCTTTTCAAATGAGTCAGCTCTTCACATCAGGTGGCCAAAGTATTGGAGCTTCAGCTTCGGTATCAATCCTTCCAATGAACACTCAGGACTGATCTCCTTTATGATGGACTGGTTGGATCTCCTTGCAGTCCAAGGGACTCTCAAGAGTCTTCTGCAACACCACAGTTCAAAAGCATCAATTCTTCAGCACTCAGCTTTCTTTATAGTCCAACTCTCACAGCCATACATGACTACTGGAAAAACCATAGCCTTGACTAGACGGACCTCTGTTGACAAAGTAATGTCAGAGGTTTATAGGGTGACATGAAAGCATCTTATGAAAATTGCCTCATACCATTTTGATAATTTCTATATTTCCAGAACCCAGTACAGAGCCTTGTACTTGATAAACATTTGCTGTCAAAAAAAGGAAAGATCTTTAAATCCTATTTCAGGACAGAAAACTTGTATTTAAATCTTGTCTCTAGGACATAACTGGGTTTTGTGATCCTGGGCAAGGTACTTAAACTCCAAGCTTCAGATGTTATCCCTAAGAAATAGACTTGAAAATAATACTTACTCATAGCACTGTCTTTATACAATTATGAGATAATGTGTATAAGCTATCTGAACACAGTGGCCAGCCAGTGTCAATGCTCTGTAATTACTTGTTAAATATGCATTCTCCAGAATTGTAGATGACCACAATCCCAGATAACTAGATGAATGAAGAAGAGCAGATTATATGTAACATAAGGGCTGAAGATCCACTATAGTTATTTTTCTAATACTTCTAACATTAGGCCAAGAACAACTGTATCCTTGACTTCCCCAGGAAGAATTACAACCAACAGTCACTGGCTTCCAGGATTTATGCTTTGACATACATCTTCAAAATAAAGCCTATGGCCATTTCCAAATGGGAAATCGCAGAAGAAGCCCAGAAGTATTACCAAGCAATATGAATTTTATTTGTAGAATTTACAGGCTTATAATAACCCTCCAAACAAGGAGCATAAATTTAAAAATCTGAAGGGAAAACACCACGTGCACACACACACACACACACACACACACAATGAATTTAGTAAAATCAACTAGCAAGCTGTTCTCTGTCCCTAGAGTCTGTGTAAGATGTAAAGAACAATACATCCAATCTTTTGTTCTCAGAAAATGTATAGCGAGATTAAACCCTATAGTACAACTAGGAAAGGAAGTACATTCACCAATAAGTACCCAGTGAGGAGTCAATATCCCTGACCACCTCACCTGAGTTTCTATCTCATCATGCCATTTTTTTCTCTTACTCTCTTTAATGTATCTAGTTTGCCTTTTATTTATCATTTTTCTCCATTGGAGTAGGGACATTTTCTATGTTATTTATGGTGATGGTGCACAGTGTATATAGTACATATGTGCTGAAATAATACATTAATACTTCTCTGGTGGATCAGATGGTAAAGAGTCTGCCTGCAATGTGACAGACCTGGGTTCCATCCCTGGATTGGGACAATCCCCTGGAGAAAGCAATGGCAACCTGTCTCAGTATTCTTGCCTGGAGAATACCATGGAAAGAGGAGCCTAGCAGGCTATGGACCATTGGGTCACATAGAGTCAGACACAACTGAGCAACTAACTACACACATATACAGTGCATTAATGGATTCTTTATTCTTGAACTTTCACCTAACCTAGGGATCCTAACTTAGATGGCAGGCAAAATCACAACAAAAATACTATTGAAATCATTCAGCAAGAAATTATTCCCTTCTTCTTTCATGGTTTTCTTTCCATCAATTAATACAATTTCAAATATATTAAGAAGTACTGTGATGATTTCTGGAAGAGTTCAAAAAACTCATAGTCTCTTCAGAAATACATTCAGCTAAACAATTAATTGCTCTATTATGTGATTAATGAAGTCTTCCCCACAGGCTCAGTGGTAAAGAATCTGCCCACAATGCAGATACAGGTTCAGTTCCTGGGTAGGGAAGATCCTTGGAGGAGGGCATGGCAACCCACTCCAGTATTCTTGCCTGGAGAATCCCATGGACAAAGAGGCCTGCAGGCTGCAGTCCATAGTGTTACAAAGAGCCAGACATGACTGAAGCCACTAAGATGTCGAGCACATGACTCATGAAATAATAAAAATATGCAAAAGGGAAAGTTGGCACCCACAAGAATAGTTAACTCTTTCTTGGGAAGATCAAAGAAGACTTCTTAAAGGAGGTGGTACCTAATATGGATTTGAAAGGAAGAATAAGAGGAATGGAAATAGGAATCCCAACCTATATGCAGGTTAGGAAGCAACAGTGAGAACTGGACATGGAACAACAGACTGGTTCCAAATAGGAAAAGGAGTACGTCAAGGCTGTATATTGTCACCCTGCTTATTTAACTTCTATGCAGAGTACATCATGAGAAACGCTGGGCTGGAAGAAGCACAAGCTGAAATCAAGATTGCCGGGAGAAATATCAATAACCTCAGATATGCAGATGACACCACCCTTATGGCATAAAGTGAAGAGGAGCTAAAAACCTCTTGATGAAAGTGAGAGTGGAGAGTGAAAAAGTTGGCTTAAAGCTCAACATTCAGAAAACGAAGATTATGGCATCTGGTCCCATCACTTTATGAGAAATAGATGGTGAAACAGTGGAAACAGTGTCAGACTTTATTTGGGGGGAATATCTCCAAAATCACTGCAGATGGTGATTGCAGCCATAAAATTAAAAGACGCTTACTCTTTGGAAGAAAAGTTATGACCAACCTAGATAGAATATTGAAAAGCAGAGACATTACTTTGCCGACTAAGGTCCATCTAGTCAAGGCTATGGTTTTTCCTGTGGTCATGTATGGATGTGAGAGTTGGACTGTGAAGAAGGCTGAGAGCTGAAGAATTGATGCTTTTGAACTGTGGTGCTGGAGAAGACTCTTGAGAGTCCACTGGACTGCAAGGAGATCCAACCAGTCCATTCTGAAGGAGATCAGCCCTGGGATTTCTTTGGAAGGAATGATGCTAAAGCTGAAACTCCAGTACTTTGGCCACCTGATGCAGAGTTGACTCATTGGAAAAGACTCTGATGCTGGGAGGGATTGGGGGCAGGAGGAGAAGGGGACGACAGAGGATAAGATGGCTGGATGGCATCATTGACTCGATGGACGTGAGTCTGAGTGAACTCCAGGAGTTGGTGATGGACAGGGAGGCCTGGCGTGCTGCGATTCATGGGGTCACAAAGAGTCGCACACGACTGAGCAACTGAACTGAACTGATAGTGGCGTATTCGAATGTAAAAAGGCAATAGTGAGCCAAATGCCGTGAAAGTGAAAGTGTTAGTCACTTAGTCATGTCTGACTCATTGTGATCCCACGGACTGTAGCTTGCCAGGCTCTTCTGTCTGGGAATTCTCCAGGCAAGAATACTGGAGTGGGTAGCCATTCCCTTCTCCAGGGGATCTTCCCAACCCAGGAATCAAATCCAGGTCTTCTGCATTGCAGACAGGTTCTTTATCATCTAAGCCAGTTCTTTATGCCTCTAAATGACATAAGAGTGAAAGTCACTCAGTTGTGTCCAACTCTTTGTGACCCCGTGGACTCTACAGTCCATGGAATTCTCCAGGCCAGAATACTGGAGTGGGTAGCCTTTCCCTTCTCCAGGGGATCTTCCCAACCCAGTGATCGAACCCAGGTCTCCCACGTTGCAGGCAGATTCTTTACCAGCTTAGGCACTGACATGGGTCTTAGTTAAATTTCTGAATCCTCATTTATAGTTATAATCACTGTTATCAGTTACCTGTTACTACAGTAATACCACATAACAAACAGCCACAAAACATCAGTGGCATACAACAAAACAAAATTTATATAGCTCGCAAGTTTGCCAGGTTTAGCTGACCTAGTATGGGCTCACTTATGTATTTAGGAAGCAGCTGGCTGTTGGCTGATCTGGGTGGCTTTAATATTTGCTAGAGTGACCTGACTCTATCCCACATGCCTCATTGTCCAGCAGGCATGTCCTTCTCATGCAGAGCATGAGCAAAAATGTTCAAGCACTTTTCCAAGACTGTTCTAACATATGTCTGCTAACATTCTAATGACCAAAGTAAGTCACCTGCCTGAATCAGAGTCAAAGAGGGAGGCTCGCTCAGGGTCACATGGCAAAGGAAGTGAATCCTAGAGGGGAGAAGAACTGGCGCTATTAAAATAATCAATAGACTGCACCCACTTAATCTCTCCAGAATTTGGTTTCCTAGTCTGTAAATGGAGAACACAACAGTTTCTTTGTCCTGACACCCCAGGTTGATAGGAGGAAATGTACGAAACGTTTTTTAAGTTCTTTAGCTGAAAATGAATAGACAAATACAAAAAAAAAGAGAAAACTTACTATGGAAATCTAAGGAATTAGTGTCACTTTGTGGTTTGCACACCAGCTAACTACATATTTAAGCTTAAAGTCCTAGTTCATGTTCTTTAGAACTGTAGTCTCAAACAAGCTTAGAACATTTTACAGGTTATAATAAAAAAATAAAAAGGACATCTGAATACCAAATTCAGTCCCCTGGAGGAGTGAGGTTAAAAAATTGATCTGACTATTCAAGGTTGTTTCTGTCCAGTTTTCATCCTTAAATATTACCTATATAGTCATGCTTTCCCAGGTGATGCGGTGGTAAAGAATCCACCTGTCAGTGCAGGAGACACAAGGGATGCAGGTTCAGTCCCTGGGATGGGAGGATGCCCTGAAGTAGGAAATGACAACACACTCCAGTATTCATGCCTGGAAAACTCCATGGGCAGAGGAGCCTGGTGGGCTACAGTCCATAGGGTCACAAAGGGCTGGCCATGGCTGAGCACACGCACACACTGCAGTCACACTTTATTTTGTTTGTATGACTCATGTAATCTCAAAAGTCCAAGAAACTAGGTTCTGGTCCCAACTTTGTCATAATTAAGTCTCAGACCTTGGGCAAGTCATTTAACACTGGTCTTCATCTGAAAGCTAAGGATTATGAATTAAACAGTTCACTAGTGGTAAAGAATCGACCTGCCAGTAAAGAGACTAAGAGATGAGAGTTTAATTCCTGGGTCGGGAAAATCCCCTGGAGGAGGACATGGCAGCCCATTCCAGTATCCTTGCCTGGAGAATCCCCAAAACAGAGGAGACTGGAGAGCTAAAGTCCATAGGGTGGCAAGAGTCTGACACAGCTGGAACAACTCAGCACATCAGATCAACATAGTTCTAATATTCTATAGTTCTCGGAAGAAATTATCTATTTGCAGGTGAGCCTACTTGTCTGAAAATTGTCCTTCAGAATATGAACTCAAAAGAGGAAGGGTTAACTCAGAGTTTATAAGTGACCAAATTTTTTAATCAATATTTTTGTTAAAAATATTTTACTACTTTTTAATGTATACCAGGGTAACAGATGATCTTAAAACAATCAAGTAGCTTCCACTTATAATTATTAATACTTTTCTAAACTGGTGAGATACATTTAACTTATCTTCTTAAACTCAGTATAGATTAATTAACACCATGAATTTTTAGGTTCTGAGAAAACTTGTTTTTTATTTACATTCTGGGTATATTCATTCATCACAAACTTTCAAAGAATTTACTACTGCTATCTAGACACTAGAGAAAGTTCCTAGATTTGTTTTCCAGTTTGCATCAAGCCGATTTCTGCATATAAATTGCAAATTCCTCAATTTATGCTCCTAGTTTGTTTGGAGAATTACTTGAGATGGCAGAATTAGAACTACATTCAGGTTAAAGTCCAGTGGCAGCACACAAGTTCAATCTGTTGAATGTGTATTTGACATAGTTCCACTTAGCTGTCTAATCTTGGTCACATTGCTTAATCTTGCTGATCCTCATTTTTCTCAACTGCAAACTTTGTGAATCATTGCATGCCTTTTTTATTGTGCATGAAAAAATTCTGAAATTTGCAAAAAAAAAGGAGAGAGGGAATGCCTCTTTAACTCAGCTGACTGCTACTTTCTGATGCTTGGCTCACAAAGCAAAAATGCTGCTTTAGTTGTGCTGCTCTTGTGATTCATTTAACAAGAGCAAATGTGCTGAACAGAAGAGAAAGATAAGCAAATACCAGCTCAGTCATAAACTGGAAGATGGTCTCAAATGGAAAAGCTGGCAGCAAGGTGCAGGCAGGCTGCCCTGGAGGAGGCGAGGAGAGGAGGCATCTTCTTCTCTCAGATGCATTTATTCAGACTAGATGCTTGAATTCTTTGAGGGCCCCTCCAGTATAATGACTCAACCACTGATTCCCTGAGTTCTCTAGAGCAAAGACAGATTGACTATTCAACCATGGCAAACAAAATGACTAGAAACAGCTCAAGTATCAAGGGCTAGCCTAAGCGAAAAGTAAAGCAAGAGGAAAGTATCTCTCTTCTTTCTGTTATCCTGTAGTTTGTCTGTCTTTTTGCTTGTGATGCTTTTCTTTAGCAGATCTCTAAGAGGTTTGTTTCCTGGGGTCAGTGCTACGGAATTACTGACCTTTAGGCTAAACCTCCTACTGTACTTTTGCATCCAGCCCACCCTGCATTAAGGCAAAATTGGGCTTACTTTAATATTTAATTCTACTGTTATATAATTAAATAAAAACTGGCATTAAAACAAGTCACTGTTCCTTAAGGATTTGGGTAGAGCTGTGCCAAAAAGCTTACATCACTAGACAGCAGGTAAATTTATAGCTGTTTTCATTCATTTGCATTTAATCAACCCAGACTTGCTGAGTCTAGGTTCGGCAAGGACCTTATTGCCTGTTCAGTTTTCAGGGTACAGGACTGCTGGTGATGTGCAATGACTCAAGTGAGAAGTTTGAGTTCCACAGTCTGCAGGTCATTTTTCACCTTGAAGTTTGGCTGGATAGCAAGTCAATTATATAAACAAAAAGACAATGTTGTTCTGATGCCATGAGGTAAAAGGAGTCCTCCCATTTCCATAAAAGGTGTTGGTTCTGGCCTCAGCTGACCTGGTTCAAACTTCAGTTCTGTCACTTACAGTGAAATTATATCTTTAGAGGAATTATCATTGTAAAGTAACTGTATTGTGATCATAATTATCTCTGAAAATCCCATTAAGACAATATTTTACCTGCAGTTGGGTTCTAGAGTCAACTGACAGGTGGTTATAGCAACAGCATGGGCTGAAGAGCCTGGAGGAAGTTATCTCAAGTCTCTGAGCTTCATTTCCCCCAGTCATGAACTAGAGCTATTAACAGAACCTACCTTATAAGGATATAGGAAGGCTGAAATGAGATGATGAGTGTGGAGGGTCATGCATGTAATCAACACAATAGATAGCCACTAGTATTAAGAAATTTTTAGGGACTAGTTAAGCTCTCCCAGTTAGCTGTTGGGCTACATGTACAATGGCTGAACTTTCAGTTAGCAGTTTTGCATATAAGGGAACTGAGTCTCACAGCAGTTAAGGGAGTAGTTGGTAAAGCCAAAAATTTTTGTGCTGTATATAATAATAGTCAAGAGCATAAATAATGGAGCCACACAGGCTGCCCAGTTCTCTCATTTATTGGCTCTGTAAGCTCAAACAAGTTAGTTACTCTGTGCCTCAGATTGCTTACCTGTAAAATTGATATGATGATAGAATCAACCTCATAGGATTGTCATAATGATTATAAAAGTTACTCTGTCCAAAGCATTTAAACAATGCCTGGCACACAGTGAGCTACATCATCGTCACCACTACCATGATTGTTATTCTTCCATACCTCTGTACTTGGAAATACCAGTAGTGTTATAGTACCAGTATCGAAATGATTAGTCTGACGTATAAGGGAGAAATGGCCCTAGCTCCACAAGATCACACGACATAAAATGGGATTCAAAGGAGATTTTCAGTAAGACAATTGGAATGGTTTTAGTGAACTGAAAAGGATAGCCTGCTCCAGGTGAACAGAATAAAGCATTAGGCCAGGATCAGAGAAGCAAAATAAAATGACTTGCATCAAAGAAAGGGAACAGTCAACAAAGAAGATAGCACATTTGTAGCAGAATAGTAATAATCCCCCTCTAGAAATCCTATAACATCTAGCCTTTAGACTACAAAGACCCATGATAATAGCCCCTACCCTTGTATGAATATACATGAGACAGAGGGACCCCAAGGACTTCTAGAGGCCTAGACAATGAGTACCACAGTGCCATTTCATGGATGTTGCTGGGAAAGTTAAATTCAGGAAATTAATTTTTAGAGAAGAACATAAAGACTATAAACTCATGGTTTCATAAATAGGAGATGGGAACGTGTTGTTGAGCATGGCTTACTATAAAGTAGAAATAAAGAACAATTATTTTTGTCAGCCAGTCGTTTGAGGAGGGAATTATACATTCAACAAGATTGTATTTGAGCCTGAGTTCAGGGTTTTTAAGCTCGCTTTTGCTTTATTTTTTGTGACCTGCAGCAAGACCTTTCTTCACCTTTTTCATTAGAGCATAACTCTCCTTATCATATAGATCAGAATGTTTACATACAAAGTCTCTGCAGTCTGACTAAGTTCAGAGCCTTCCTATATTGGCTGATTCACCTCAGACAAGTTATTTAAACATAAACCTTATTTCTTGTGTGAAAGTTGGAGATGAAAATAAATACCTTGTAGGGTTGCTATGAGGCTTAAAATATACAATCTACTTAAGGTTCTACCACATGCTTGGTACACGGTGAGTTCTTAATCAATGCAAGCTACATACATACATATAAATGGACAAAATGATCTCTGGCGTCTCCTCCAGATGCTCTTTCCTGTAGCCTGGACTTATTTTTAAAATATTTATTTATCTATTTGGCTGCATCAGATCTTCATTATGACACTCGGGATCTTTCATTGTAGTGCACGGGCTTACTTGTCCCCAATATGTGGGCAACTAAGTTCCTCGAACAAGGACTGAACTCACATCCCCTGCACTGGAAGACAAATTTTTAACCACTGGACCACTAGGGAAGTCCTCTTGGACTCCTTATTTTTATAGCCTCCCTGACTTTGACATGTCTCTTCAGTGTCAGTCCCTCATCCCCACTTGTAACCTAAGTAGAGTGGAAAAAAGAAGCAGATAGATGGCCAGTGTGACAGCAAATATGTGTATGAAGTTGTAGTGATGCTGGCCAGGGAGAACCAAGCAGGGAGGGCTCAGTTCTCCTACAGCCACTCCCAAGACTGCTAGGTTTTAAACACATGGGTTTGACCCCCAGGGGTTCAAGGATGAATGTGCTTGTTTTAGGGACTCTGTTATCCATCTAGCTTCTTTTAACCTTGTATGAATAGAACACAGAAACCATCAGACTCCTTGTGCCTTGTGAATAGAATAATGTGCATGAATGAGTTTTTTAAATAGCACAGTTCAAATGTTGCTGTTTTTGCTGCTTTGCTATAACTGTGATAAACACATTGTTTAAAAACCCAGAGGGAATGGGCTTTTTGTCTTCTTTTTTAAATCCGCACTAGTTGTTTGGATTAAATTGTCCATTAGGCATGAGAAATGTCTATGTTAGCTATAGTTTACAGAAGAAGAATCTTTCCTGAAGGCAGGATACATGAAAGATTAATAGTATAGGTTCTCAGGTTTCTGGATCCACCTCCTTGATTTGCCACTTTCTGGTTTTGCAGCTTGGGCAAGTCGCATAACCACTTCCAGATTCAATCCCTACCCCTCATCTCATCTTTGAAATGGGGATAATGATTATATATACCACAAAAGGATGCTATGAGGATTAATTTAAGATCTTGGCACAGTGCCTGGAATAAAGGAGACATCCAGTAAGGGTTAGCTATTACCATTATTAAAGCAATGGAAGAAACAATATAGAAATTATGATTAACTCTAGCTTTGATAAGATGGCAGATATACAAAATCTGCATCAAAAGGATGAGAAGTAGAGGAAATGGCAAATAAGAGGATAAAATGAAGAAATAACTTAGCTAAAGTGAATATATGTGTCACTGGCCAGTTGTCATAAATTTGGGCCTGTGGAGGCTGATCCAATAGCACTTGCCACTAGAATTTAAGATTAAATTCAAAATTAGTCCAACATCGTACAAATGCTTCTATTTGAAATTGTGTGACCAGAGCCTTCCTGCCACTGGTCCTAGAAAGAAACAAAGGGCTTTAGTAGTCTGGACCTCCTGCTGGGTGTTGATATTCCACACAGCTAGAAATGAGATGCATCATCTTTGCTAAGGCCTAAATTTAGGCAGCGCCAAGAAGTGGTAATGCAAGTCTATGCCCTAACCAGTAACACTGAAGAAGCTGAAGTTGAATGGTTCTATGAAGACCTACAAGATATTTTAGAACTAACACCCAAAAAAGATGTCCTATTCATTATAGGGGACTGGAATGCAAAAGTAGGAAGTCAAGAAACACCGGGAGTAACAGGCAAATTTGGCCTTGGGGTACAGAATGAAGCAGGGCAAAGGCTAATAGAGTTTTGCCAAGAGAACGCACTGGTCATAGCAAACACCCTTTTCCAACAACACAAGAGAAGACTCTACACATGGACATCACCAGATGGCCAACATGGAAATCAAATTGATTATATTCTTTACAGCCAAAGATGGAGAAGCTCTATACAGTCAGCAAAAATAAGACCAGGAGCTGACTGTGGCTCAGATCATGAACTCCTTATTGCCAAGTTCAGACTTAAATTGAAGAAAGTTGGGAAAACCACTAGACCATTCAGGTATGACCTAAACCATATGCCTTATGGTTATACAGTGGAAGTGAGAAATAGATTTAAGGTGCTAGATCTGATACACAGAGTGCCTGATGAACTATGGATGGAGGTTCATGACACTGTATAGGAGACAGGGATCAATACCATCCCCAAGAAAAAGAAATACAAAAAAGCAAAATGGCTGTCTGAGGAGGCCTTACAAATAGCTGTGAAAAGAAGAGAAATGAAAAGCAAAGGAGAAAAGGAAAGATATACCCATGTGAATACAGAGTTCCAAAGAATAACAAGGAGAGATAAGAAAGTCTTTCTCAGTGATCAGTGCAAAGAAACAGAGGAAAACAATAGAATGGGAAAGACTAGAGATCTCTTCAAGAAAATTAGAGATACCAAGGGAACATTTCATGCAAAGATGGGCTCGATAAAAGACAGAAATGGTATGGATCTAACAGAAGCAGAAGATATTAAGAAGAGGTAGCAAGAATACACAGAAGAACTGTACAAAAAAGATCTTCATGACCCAGATAATCACGATGGTGTGATCACTCATCTAGAGCCAGACATCCTGGAATGTGAAGTCAAGTGGTCCTTAGGAAGCATCACTATGAACAAAGCTAGTGGACATGATGGAATTCCAGTGGAGCTGTTTCAAATCCTGAAAGATGATGCTGTGAAAGTACTGCACTCAGTATGCCAGCAAATTTGGAAAACTCAGCAGTGGCCACAGGACTGGAAAAGGTCAGTTTTCATTCCAATCCCAAAGAATGGCAATGCCAAAGAATGCTCAAACTACTGCACAATTGCACTCATCTCACATGCTAGCAAAGTAATGCTCAAAATTATCCAAGCCAGGCTTCAGCAATACATGAATCGTGAACTTCCAGGTGTTCAAGCTGGTTTTAGAAAAGGCAGAGGAACCAGAGATCAAATTGCCAACATCCGCTGGGTCATAGAAAAAGGAAGAGAGTTCCAGAAAACATCTATTTCTGCTTTATTGACTATGCCAAAGCCTTTGACTGTGTGGATCACCACAAACTGTGGAAAATTCTGAAAGAGATGGGAATACCAGAGCAGCTGACCTGTCTCTTGAGAAGTCTGTATGCAGGTCAGGAAGTTAGAACAGTTAGAACTAGACATGGAACAACCGACAGGTTCCAAATAGGAAAAGGAGTACATTGAGGCTGTATATTGTCACCCTACTTATTTAACTTATATGCAGAGTACCTCATGAGAAATGCTGGGCTGGAGGAAGTACAAGCTGAAATCAAGATTGCCAGGAGAAATACCAATAACCTCAGATAAGCAGATGACACTGCCCCTACGTCAAAAAGTGAAGAACTGAAGAGCCTCTTGATGAAAGTGAGAGAGTGAAAAAGTTGACTTAAAACTCAACATTCAGAAAAGAAAGATTATGTCATCCGGTCCCATCACTTCATGGCAAATAGAGAGGGAAACAATGGAAACAGTGGCTGACTTCATTTTGGGGGGCTCCAAAATCATTGCAGATGGTCACTGCAGCCATGAAATTAAAAGACGCTTGCTCCTTGAAAGGACAGTTATGACCAACCTAGACAGCATATTAAAAAGCAGGGACATTACTTTGCCAACAAAGGTCCCTCTAGTCAAGGCTGTAGTTTTTTCAGTAGTCATGTATGGATGTGAGTGTTGGACTATAAAGAAAGCTGAGCACCAAAGAATTGATGCTTTTGAACTGTGGTGTTGGAGAAGACTCTTGAGAGCCCTTGTGCTGCAAGGAGATCCAACCAGTCTATCCTAAAGGAAATCAGTCCTGAATATTCATTGGAAGGACTGATGCTCAAGCTGAAACTCCAATACTTTGGCCACCTGATGCAAAGAACTGACTCATTTGAAAAGACCCTGATGCTGGGAAAGATTGAAGGCAGGAGAAGGGGATGACAGAGGTTGCGATGGTTGGATGGCATCACTGACTCAATGCACATGAGTTTGGGTGAACTCCAAGAGTTGGTGATAGATAGGGAGACCTGGTATGCTACAGTCCATGGGGTCACAAAGAGTTGGACATGACTGAGAAAATGGACTGAACTGAACTGAAGAAATCTACTGAGATTTACCAAATCTAGCTCTGTTTATTCGGGCTTCCCAGGTGGTACTAGTGGTAAAGAAAAGAACCCACCTGCCAATGTAGGAGACAAGAGATGCAGGTTTGATCCCTGGGTTGGGAAGATCCTCTGGAGGAGGTCACAGCAACCCACTCTGGTATTCTTACCTGAAGAATCCCATGTTCAGAGGAGTCTGGGGGGCTATAGTCCATGGGGTCACAAAGAGTTGGGCATGACTGAGCATGCATGCACCTGTTTATTCACCTCCAAAGGTGGCACCACTTAAGCAACTGTTTGGATTTTAGACTAGAGGAGTCAAAGAGATAGTCAGATCAATTAATGTCCATACCAGGGACCAGCAAACATTTTCTGTTTGAGCCTAATAGTAAATATTCTAGGCTTTGTGAAACCATATAGTCCCAGCTCTTACCTTTGTAGTTCAAAAGCAGTAGACAATACAAATGATGGGGCCTGGCTAGGTTTCAATAAAACGTGATTTACAAAAGCAAGTGGCAGGCTGGCTTTGGCCCATGGGGCATAGTTTGCTAACCCTTAGTCTGTACAAGGGATTTGATGCAATGACTCTTGTTGTCAGATGAACCTGGGCTACAGCTCATATAAATCAAAGGTAATGTCAAAGAATGTTGTTGACTAGAGATTACAGACTGAAAAGAAAAAAATGCAGTAAAAATTGTGAATCATTATATTTTACACATATAATTTATATAATGTTATACATCTACTATACTTCAATAAAGAAATTTAAATGCAAATAAAGGAGAACCTTGCCTCTGTAATATTACTCAGCCATAAAAAGGAATGCATCTAATTAGGTGGATGAACCTAGACCCTATTATACAGAGTGAAGCGAGTCAGAAAGAGAAAGATAAAAACCATATTCTAATGCATATATACAGAATCTAGAAAAATGGTACTGAAGAATTTATTTACAGGGCAACAATGGAGAAACAGACATAGAGAATAGACTTATGGACATGGGGAGAGGGGAGGAGAGGGTGAGATGTATGGAGAGAGTAACATGGAGACTTACATTACCATATGTAAAATAGATAGCCAATAGGAATTTGCTCTATGGCTCAGGAAACTCAAGCAGGGGCTCTGTTTCAATCTAGAGGGGTGGGATGGGGAAGGAGATGTGAGGGAGTTTCAAAAGGGAGGGGATATATATATACCTATGGCTGATTCATGTTGAGGTTTGACAGAAAACAGCAAAATTCTGTAAAGCAATTATCCTTCAATAAAAATAAATAAGTTTTTAAAAAGAAAATGGGAATAACATGGAAAAATACTGTGATATAAAATTTACTCAGTAATTCACATTACAGAAACACTGGGTAACATTATTTTCAGCCTCATTTTTCTGTTTTCTAATGTTCATGCAATCCATGGGGTAGCAAAGAGTCAGACACGACTGAGCGACTGAACAACAACAATGTTCAGAAAGTGAGTAATGACTCAGTGAACACACATCCCTGTTTGTTGGGGATAATTCTAGTGTGTCTGCTGTCTCTGTAATAATCAATACTGTCCCCTTTTAAAGAAATGTCCTAGTTTGCAATATGAATCATACAGTCACATCTATAACAACCAAAATGATTTTGAATTTGTAGCACAGACAGATTTGTATTATTTAAAGTTATCACCAAAACTTGGACAATAACACAAGTCTATAAAGGCAGAATGTAGTGCTAGAAAAGGCTAAGGGCTTCAAGTCAGACAGAGTCAGATTCAGATCTTAATTTATCTCTTCCTGCTGGCCTAAGACAATGTGCTGAAATCTCCATGAATCTCAATTCTCATATATAGCAATAAATAATAAAAGCAGCAATATCATTACATTTCACTGTTAGCATATGGCAAATATTTGTAAATATTAGCTGTTATTTTATTATTATTACATATTCAAATAGATTTGCTGGGTGGGACACAAAGATATCCTTCCTATACAGAAGATATGCTTCAAGAAAAGTGATTTCCTTGTCGCTGGAGACATCCAAGCAGAGACTTAACTGAAATATAGTAGTGATGTTATAAATAAAGTTTTGCTACTTAAAGTTTGATCCATGAACCAAGTTATCAGCATTGATAGGAAACCTGTTAAAATGTAGATTCACAGACTCTAACCTAGACCTAAAGAGTCAGGATCTACATTTTGAAGAAACTCCAAGCAATACTAGATTTAGCTTTGCTATCAAGGACTCAGCCATCAGTGGATACGGCAGATGACTTTTAAAGCTCTCTGAGCTCTGAGACCACCCCATTTATAGAGTCCACAACTTTTAAGTGGGTAATACATTGGCATGAGGAGGAACTAAAGTCCCAATTTCCACCCACCTCCACAGGACATTTTACCAGGCCTAGTGATTACATTCCACCCATTTAAGTAACAATCTCAGATAAGTACAAATATAGACCCCAAGTAAAAATACCCAACATTAAGATTGTTTTTTAATCAAAATCATCACATCTACAGGGCTTCCCTGGTGGCTCAGATGGTAAAGAATCTGACCCAATTTCAACCCCTGGGCCAGGAAGATCATCTGGAGAAGGGATTGGCTGCCCACTGCAGTATTCTTGCCTGGAGAATTCCATGGACAGAGGAGCCTGGCAGGCTACAAAGAGTTGGATATGGCTAAGTGACTAACACTTTCACATTCATTACATCTACCATAGACAGAGAAGCTTGATTGTTTCTTGAGTTTGCTTCCATTTTCTTTTGAGCCACTTTGCTTTCTTCAAAATGTCTGATTATTCTCCACACAGGTGCTCTGGGTAGAGTTCAGTATTCCATTAATACTGAACAATTCACATACAAATGGGTAGTTTAACCTTAGATATTTCCCCAAGGCCTGAAGAGGCTGACACAAATATAAACAGAATTGGAAGAACTGGTAAAATATTTAGCTGAAACTTTAAAGAAATTTTTCTCTCTCTGGGGCTTCCTGGTGATGGTTGTAATGCAGCTGAACTACTTTAGCTCTTTGTATGCTTTTATCCTCCCTCCTGGATGCAGGCTTTCTGATATCCCTGGATGTTTGAATTACACACCACGTGGACACAAAGGGTGAACTATGCTAGTCTATCCAGTTGCATCAATAGCTTCTTAGATCCCTTTTCTGATTCTATTATTCTGTGACTGCCTAGTAGTTCATCCTTTTTGTTGTTGTTGTTAGAATCTCACATATAGAGATAAAAAAGAACATATGATTTTGAAAGAATTAAGATAAGAATTAAAGGAAAAAATTTAATGTTTGAAAGGAAGACAACATGAAGTGTGACACAAGTGTCTATTTTTAATGTATCTAACCTAAGAGAATTTTGTTTTAATAATGATGACTTATTACACCAATACTTATCAGGGATCTGCTCTGTATACCAAGCACTGTATTTGCTTCATGATGCTAATGATGATGAGAATGATAGCAGCTAACATTTGCTGAGGACTTATAACTTCACAAATGAGACAGGCTTAGGCCCAACACCCATGGAAATGTAAAAGCAGGCAGGAAAAGTAGACATCGAACAAATAATCCCAGGTATTACTAATGTGACATGAAATTGCAGGGTACAATGGGAGGGTGTTGCAGGTGGCCTAATCTAGTCTCACTTCAGTTCAGTTCAGTCAGTCAGTCGTGTCCAACTCTTTGCGACCCCATGAATCACAGCACGCCAGGCCTCCCTGTCCATCACCAACTCTCAGAGTTCACTCAGACTCATGTCCATCGAGTCAGTGATGCCATCCAACCATCTCATCCTCTGTCGTCCCCTTCTCCTCCTGCCCTCAATCCCTCCCAGCTTCAGAGTCTTTTCCAATGAGTCAACTCTTCGCATGAGGTGGCCAAGGTACTGGAGTTTCAGCTTTAGCATCATTCCTTCCAAAGAAATCCCAGGGCTGATCTCCAAAACTCATGTACACCCATGGTGGATTCATGTCAATGTATGGCAAAACCAATACAGTATTGAAAAGTAAAATAAAATTTAAAAAATAATAATACATTAAAAAAAAAAAAAAAACAGAATGGACTGGTTGGATCTCCTTGCAGTCCAAGGGACTCTCAAGAGACTTCTCCAACACCATAGTTCAAAAGCATCAATTCTTCAGCGCTCAGCTTTCTTCATAGTCCAACTCTCACATCCATACATGACCACTGGAATCTAGTCTAGGGGTCAGCAAAGGCTTCTCTGAGGATGTGACATCTTAGAATTATCTACACAAAGGGAAGCATCCCAGGTAGAGTGAAGGCTATGGGAAAGAGACGTGATCAAGCAAAAGGTATACGTTGGAAGAACTGAGAAAACTGGCTAAAGCTTCGGGGTCCAGGGGAGAGTGGGAAGATGAGAGTGGAAAGAAGGTGGTGGGAGCTGGATCATGCTGAGGCCAGAGTTTCAGCTTCATCCCAGAGCAATGAGGAGCCACTGGTAGCTGTGAATCAAGTGGGTAACATGACCAGTTTGGGGCTCTAGGAAGATTACTCTGACTGGATTGGAGGGTAAAACAGGGAATGTGCAGAGGGCAGGAATGATGGTGGCTTAGACTGGAGAAATGGCAGTGTTTGTAATACCTCTCCAGGTTAGAGTGGGATCCCGGTCAGGCTAACAGAATGCTTCCTCCCATAGACCTTGATTATTTATGTTAATGTTGAAGGAACTTTCCATTCTCAAGACTGCTCCCTTCACAGGCATGAGAGCCATGCCACGAAGAGGCGTGAATGAAAGGCAGCAGGAAAACATGGAAAGGAGACGACACAAGGGCTCGCTCATCCTCCTCTGGAATTCCAAGCCTGGATCTGCTGGTTCCCAACTCCCTTCGGTGTCTTGGGAAGCAGTGCTGTATTGATGCACTCGACAAAGAAAAGAAGTGCAGAGTTTGCCTAGAAATAGTTCATAGGCCATAAAAATATTGCACAGTATAACGTGAGAAAATGGACTTTTAAAAAGGATTATCTTAAGATTATCATTTAGGTTATTTCTAAAAAGGACAATATAAGCAAAGGTATTCTAATTACTGACCTAAGATCCTTTTACCTTAAAAGGAGGGTTCATTTCAAAAGCCTGAGTTGTAAGCTCTATTGTTAGCCCAATCTGTGCTAAGCGGGATGGCAAAGTTCTCATCTCCCTCTGGGTTCAAAGAATCCATCAGTCATTCATCAGGCATATTACTGAGCAACTACATGATGAAAGGCACTGGAATATAACAATTAATTAAATGTTTTACATAGAGCTTCCAGTCCAGTGAGAAGATGAAAGGCTAGACACTAAATAAACTATTACACAGTTAAATTTTAAAAGTGCGACTCTGATAAGTTCTGCAAAAGAAGAGTATGTGTACTATGAGGGCTTAGGAAAGAAGCCTCTGACCTAGTCAGCTAGTTAGGGAAGTGATGGCTGAAAATAGAAGGATGAATACAAGTTAAATGGATAAAGAGAGAATAGAAGAATAGTGGTAAAATTAATTGATTTGACACACATGTGTAGAGCCCTCTTCAGGTACCAAGTGTCATAATAGGTAACTGTGGTCCTCATGTGAGTGAAACCTGGTCTGCATGTTAGGGAAAAGAACAAGGGCTGAATTTTGCTAATGACTAGCTATCAGAATTTGATTATTAGTTTTCCCGAACCTCAGCATCTTAATCTGTAAAATATGAAAATGACATCTATTTTGCAGAATTCAAAATGTACAAACCCCTTAGCTCACTGCCTGATCTGTAAGTATCAAGTTTTGTAATGACCAGGTCCAGAGTCATCATGACATAGTGTCAGAAGATCTGTTCATGGTGTTCAGAGCTCACTATTGTCCATAAAACTCAGTTCAATTCAGTTCAGTCACTCAGTCGTGTCCGACTCTTTGTGATGCCATGGACTGAAGCACCCTAGGCCTCCCTGTCCATTACCAACTATGGGAGTTTACTCAAATTCCTGTCCATTGAGTCAGTGATACCATCCAACCATCTCATCCTCTGTAGACCCCTTCTCCTCCCACCTTCAATCTTTCCCAGCATCAGAGTCTTTTCAAATGAGTCAGTTCTTCACATCAGGTAGCCAAAGTATCAGAGTTTCAGCTTCAGCGTCAGTCCTTCCAATGAGTATTCAGGACTGATTTCCTTTAGGATTGACTGCTTGGATCTCCTTGCAGTCAAAGGGACTCTCAAGAGTATTATTCAACACCACAGTTCAAAAGCATCAATTCTTTGGTGCTCAGTTTTCTTTATAGTCCAACTCTCACATCCATACATGACTACTGGAAAAATGACAGCCTTGACTAGACAGACCTTTGTTGGCAAAGTAATGTCTCTGCTTTTGAATATGCTGTCTAGGTTGGTCATAGCTTTCCTTCCAGGAGCGAGTGTCTTTTAATTTCATGGCTGCAGTCACCATAGGCAGTGATTTTGGAGCCGCAAAAAATAAAGTCTGCAACTTTTTCCACTGTTTCCCCATCTATTGGCCATGAAGTGATGGGACCAGATGCCATGATCTTCGTTTTCTGAATGTTGAGCTTTAAGCCAACTTTTTCACTCTCCTCTTTCACTCATCAAGAGGCTCTTTAGTTCTTCTTCACTTTCTGCCATAAGGGTAGTGTCATCTGCTTATCTGAGTTTATTAATATTTCTCCCAGCAATCTGGATTCCAGCTTGTGCTTCCTCCAGCCCAGCATTTCTCATGATGTACTCTGCATATAAATTAAATAAGCAGGGTGACAATATACAGCTTTGACATACTCCTTTCCCGATTTGGAACCAGTCTGTTGTTCCATGTCCAGTTCTAACTGTTGCTTCCTGACCTGCATACAGATTTCTCAGGGGCAGGTCAGATGGTCTGGTATTCCAATCTCTTGGAGAATTTTCCACAGTTTGTTGTGATCCACACAGTCAAAGGCTTTGGCCTAGTCAGTGAAGCAGAAATAGATGTTTTTCTGGAAGTCTCTTTTGCTTTTTCAATAATCCAACAGATGTTGGCAATTTGATATCTGGTTCCTCTGCCTTTTCTAAACCTGCTTGAACAACTGGAAGTTCACGGCTCACATTGCTGAAGCCTGGTTTGGAGAATTTTGAGCATTACTTTGCTAATGTGTGAGATGAGTGCAATTGTGCGGTAGTTTGGCATTCTTTGGCACTGCCTTCCTTAGGAATTGGAATGAAAACTGACCTTTTCCAGTCCTGTGGCCACTGCTGAGTTTTCCAAATTTGCTGGCATATTGAGTGCAGTACTTTCACAGCATCATCTTTTAGGATTTTAAATAGCTCAGCTGGAATTCCATCACCTCCACTAGTTTTGTTCATAGTGATGCTTCCTAAGGACCACTTGACTTCACATTCCAGGACATCTGGCTTTAGGTGAGTGATCATACCATTGAAAGGTTGTTGTTGAATTACGACGCCGGGATTTTTGGCCCCCGGAGGAGAAGAATTTAATCCGGGGCCAGAGATGAGGCTTGATCGCTCAGAGCTTTTGTGTAACAAAGTTTTATTAAAGTATAAAGGAGATAGAGAAAGCTTCTGACATAGGCATCAGAAGGGGGCAGAAAGAGTAACCCCCTGCTAGTCTTTAGCTGGATGTTATATAGTCTTCAGCAGTCTGTTAATGAAAGAAAGGAATGTCTCAAAACTTAGAATGGCACCAGGCCCCTCACCCATAAGATGTATTTTGGGATAATCTTGGCTCCAAATAGTTTATCTTGGACCATAAAAGGATTAACTTGAATCTTGAAGAAGGGCAGAGCACCATATAAATAGTGTCATTTACATAGATTAGAGGAACAATATCAGAGTATAACATACTGGTTTATCAAGTAGGTTCTGAGCCCAAAAGGCTGAACCGACTTGAAGACAGAGTTTGGGGTAAATGCATAGTACATTAGCATAGCTTAAGATAAACGTTTCCATAAGAAAAAGGCATTGGTTAACTTCAAGTGAAACCAGGTGTCATTATGGCAACACAGAATTTTAAGAGAAACCTCCTTTTAAATTTGTACAGAGAAGGAAAAAAATATCGCTAGTTTGTTTCCTCCTGCCGCTTAAGAGAGATAAAAATGTCTGACACTTGCAGGCTATTTCCTCCATTTGGAGACCCCTGGCCTTCCTGCCTGTTACCCTCTCACCATTGTGGTTACCTGGGTCATGAAGATCTTTGTATAGTTCTTCTGTGTATTCTTGCCTCCTCTTCTTAATATCTTCTGCTTCTGCTTCCCTACCACTTCTGTCCTTTATTGAGCCCCTCTTTGCATGAAGTGTTCCCTTGGTATCTCTAATTTTCTTGAAGAGATCTCTAGTCTTTCCCATTCTATTGTTTTCATCTGTTTCTTTGAACTGATCACTGAGGAAGGCTTTCTTTTCTCTCCTTGCTATTTCTTTGGAACTCTGCATTCAAATGGGTATATCTTTCCTCTTCTCCTTTGCCTTTCACTACTTTTCTTTTCACAGCTATTTGTAAGTTATCCTCAGACCCATCATTTTGCCTTTTTGCATTTTCTTCATGGGGATGGGCTTGATCACTGCTTCCTGTACAATGTCACGAACCTTCATCCGTAGTTCTTCAGGCACTCTATCAGATCTAGGTCATACTTGAATAGTGAAAGTGAAGTCGCTCAGTTGTGTCTGACTCTTTGCAACCCCATGGACAGTAAGTCTATCAGGCTTCTCCGTCCATGGCAAGAATACTGGAGTGGGTTACCATTTCCTTCTCCAGGGGATCTTCCTGACCTTTTCCTTACTTTCTTCAATTTAAGTCTGAACTTGGCAATAAGGAGTTCATGATCTGAGCCACAGTCAGCTCCTGGTCTTGTTTTTGCTGATTGTATAGAGCTTCTCCATCTTTGGCTGCAAAGAATATAATCCATCTGATTTCGGTATTTACCATCTGATGATATCCATGTGTAGAGTCTTCTCTTGTGTTGCTGGAAGAGGGTGTTTGCTATGACCAGTGCATTCTCTTGGCAAAATTCTGTTAGCTATTGCCCTGCTTCATTCTGTACTCCAAGGCTAAGTTTTCCTGTTACTCCAGGTATCTCTCGACTTCCTAGTTTTGCATTCCAGTCCCCTATGATGAAAAGGACATCTTTTTTTGGTGTTAGTTCTAGAAGGTCTTGTAGGTCTTCATAGAACTGTTCGACTACAGCTTTTTCAGCATTACTGGTCAGGGCATAGACTTGGATTACTGTGATACTGAATGAAGCGATACCCCACATCCAAGGTCAGGAGCTGTGGCTGCACTTCGCTGGAGCAGCTGTGCAGAGATACCCCACATCCAAGGTCAGAGAAACCCCAGTTAGACAGTAGGCCCTGGAGTGGCTGTGAAGAGATGCCCCACTCCCAAGGGCAACAGAGAAGCCCCAACAAGATGGTGGGAGGGGCGAATTAGCCTTTAGAATCAAACCTCAGTCCCACCAGAGACACTGAGAGGGCTCAAACAAACCTTATGCACACCAGGACCCAGGGACCCCACAGAGACTGAGATAGAACTGTGTTTGAGTGTCTCTGTGGAGGTACAGGTCAGCAGTGGACTGCCACAGGGACAGGGGCTTTGGGTGCAGCAGACTTGGGTATGGCATAAGCCCTCTTGGAGGTGGTAACCACTGACCCCACCATAGAGCTGCCAGAACTTACACAGGACTAGGAAATAGACTCTTGGAGGGCACAAACAGAACCTTGTGTGCACTAGGACCCAGGAGAAATGAGCAGTGACCCCACAAGAGACTGACCCAGACTTGCCTGTGAGTGTCCAGGAGTCTCCAGTGGAGGCATGGGTCAGTGGTGGCCTGCTGCAGGGTTGGGGGCAGTGAGTGCAGCAGTGCCTGCCTGGGACCTTTTGAAGGAGGTCGCCATTATCTTCATTACCTCCACCATAGTTTCAGTTCAGTTCAGTTGCTCAGTCATGTCTGACTCTTTGAGACCCTATGAATCGCAGCACACCAGGCCTCCCTGTCCATCACCGTCTCCCAGAGTCCACTCAGACTCACGTCCATCGAGTCCGTGATGCCATCCAGCCATCTCATCCTCGGTCGTCCCCTTCTCCTCCTGCCCCCAATCCCTCCCAGCATCAGAGTCTTTTCCAATGAGTCAACTCTTCGCATGAGGTGGCCAAAGTACTGGAGTTTCAGCTTTAGCATCATTCCTTCCAAAGAAATCCCAGGGCTGATCTCCTTCAGAATGGACTGGCTGGATCTCCTTGCAGTCCAAGGGATTCTCAAGAGTCTTCTCCAACACCACAGTTCAAAAGCATCAATTCTTCGGCGCTCAGCCTTCTTCACAGTCCAACTCTGACATCCATACATGACCACAGGAAAAACCATAGCCTTGACTACATGGACCTTAGTCGGCAAAGTAATGTCTCTGCTTTTGAATATACTATCTAGATTGGTCATAACTTTCCTTCCAAGGAGTAAGCGTCTTTTAATTTCATGGCTGCAGTCACCATCTGCAGTGATTCTGGAGCCCAAAGAAATAAAGTCTGACACTGTTTCTACTGTTTCCCATCTATTTCCCATGAAGTGATGGGACCAGATGCCATGATCTTCGTTTTCTGAATGTTGAGCTTTAAGCCAACTTTTTCGCTCTCCTCTTTCACTTTCATCAAGAGGCTTTTAGCTCCTCTTCACTTTCTGCCATAAGAGTGGTGTCATCTGCATATCTGAGGTTATTGATATTTCTCCTGGCAATCTTGATTCCAGCTTGTGTTTCTTCCAGTCCAGCGTTTCTCATGATGTACTCTGAATATAAGTTAAATAAGCAGGGTGACAATATACAGCCTTGACGTACTCCTTTTCCTATTTGGAACCAGTCTGTTGTTCCATGTCCAGTTCTAACTGTTGCTTCCTGACCTGCATACAGATTTCTCAAGAGTTCCCCCCAAGTAAATAGCAGGGAGGAGCCCATCAACAGAAAATTGAATTAAAGATTTACTGAGCATGGCCCCACCCATCAGAATAAGACCCAGTTTCCCCCTCAGTAAGTTTCTCCCATCAGGAAGCTTCCATAACCCTCTTATCCTTCTTCATCAGAGGGCAGACAGACTGAAAACCACAATCACAGAAAACTAACCAATCTGATCACATGGACCACAACCTTGTCTAACTCAATGAAACTATGAGCCATGCCATCTAGTGCCACCAAGACAGACGGGTCATGGGGGAGAGTTCTGACAAAACGTGTTCCACTGGAGAAGGGAATGGCAAACCACTTCAGTATTCTTGCCTTGAGAACCCCATGAAGAGTATGAAAAGGCAAAAAGATAGCGCACTGAAAGATGAACTCCCCAGATCAATAGGTGCCCAATATGCTACTGGAGAAATAACTCCAGAAAGGATGAAGAGATGGGGCCAAAGCAAAAACAACACCCAGTTGTAGATGTGACTGGTGATGGAAGTAAAGTCCAATGCTGTAAAGAGCAATATTGCATAGGAAACAGGAATGTTAGGTCCATGAATCAAGGTAAATTGGAAATGGTCAAACAGGAGATGGCAAGAGTGACCATCGACATTTTAGAAATGAGTGAACTAAAATGGACTGGAATGGGTGAGTTTAACTCAGATGACCATTATATCTACTACTGTTGGCAAGAATCCCTTAGGAGAAATGGAGTAGCCATCATAGTGAACAAAAGAGTCTGAAATGCAGTACTTGGATGCAATCTCAAAAATGACAGAACAATCTCTGTTCGTTTCCATCAGACTATCTGGGTTCATATTTCACATCCAACGTTTACTAGCTCTGTGGTCTTGGGCAAATAACAAATTTTCTAATCTTCAGTTCCTTTATTTATAAAAGGACCATAATAGAAATACCTCATAAGTTTTTGGGGAGAATCAAAGGAGAAATGTATGAGAAGTGTGAAAGATGGCTAAGTAAGTACCTAGCCTATGTGTTATGTAAGTACAAGGTGCTGTCTCAGTACAGATAAATAGGCAGTAAATTATTTTTATTTTTGTTCCTCCTGGATAAGAGGGTGAAATTCAATAAGGCCAAAGACTTCAGACAGAGTCTTGATCTAGGCTTTAAAAAATGAACAGCTGTTGGATAAACAGAATGCTGATAAGTTTGCCTTGCTCGAGCCATAGGGTTATAATCTGCTACTGTAAGAACAGCCTAGGCCTAAGGCTTAAGGAGAATATTTTAAAAGACTAGTGAGTTTATTCTAATAAACATCTTCTCTCCATTTGTTGCCATGACCTGGAAGACAGGCTGATGTGGTCGCTAATAGTGTGGACTTTGAAGTGAAACAGCCATAGGTTCTAATCCAATCCCTACTACTTCTAGCTGTGTGATCTTACTACTTTTATTACTTACTATTTCTTGCTACATTTCACTGAGCTCCTAGTTGATTAATCCTTTAAAAAGAAGTATTTCTAGAGTCCTTTTTATGAGGTTTTTATAAGGATTAATCAGGTTTTTATGAGGATTAATCAAGATAATGCAGATAAACATCAGCTAGCACATAAAAATCAATAAATGTTAGCTATTATTATTGATGCCTCATTAAGGTTATGCTGGCATAAAAGAGAATTTATCCAGTGTGTGAACAGTTGAACAAAAGTATATACCATACAGCCTGTTCAACAGTGAGATATCCAAAGATATATCACAAAGCAGGTGGTAAGTCACTTTGTGGCAATGATTGTAGGTATTTAACTTTGTGGGCCCAGTAACTCTGAAAATTATGCAAAGCTGCCCTGCAAAAAAATATTGACATAAATTAATGACTTACTTCACTGAATGTAGTTTTTTAACTTACAAACATGAGGCATGTTTCTGTAGCCAATCTATAAATAAATATATGGAACAACCATTGTTAATATCTTGATATATTTTCTTCCCAGGGGTGTGTGTGCGTGTGTGTGTGTGTGTGTGTGTACATGTGTATATATGATATACATGAGGGAGCTACAGTATTTAAAATAACTATGAATGCATGCATGCGCAGTTGTGTCCAACTCTTTGCAACCCCATGGACTGTAATCCACCAGGCACCTCTGCTCATGGAATTCTCCAGGTAAGAATGCTGGAGTGGGTTGCCATTTCCTTCTCCAGGGGATCTTCCTGACTCAGGGATCGAACCCGCATCTCCTGCATTGGCAGGCAGATTCTTTACCACTACACCACCTGGGACGCCCTTAAAATAACTATACATATTTAACTCTGATCAGACCATAAATGAGCCTTTTCTCCATTTGTCATATGAGCATTTGCTTTGTTTTATTAAATATGCTTTACAAACATGATTTATACATTAGATAACATTCTATAAGGAGGTGGCAAATAATTTAACTATTGCCATATTGTTAGACCCTTGCTGTGTGTCAAAACTAATTAATCTTCAGATATAAATTGTTGATTACCAAATTCAGTGATTTCTTAATCTGTACATGTGTAAACAACTTGAAAAGAAGAAAAAGAAAAAGAAAAAAACCCAAGTTGATTCTTCTCTTTGAAATAACTCTAGATCCTGTATTAATACTTCTGTACAACTTTCATGAATTATACTGTCTCATGTACTGTATCTTTAATACTTAGTGACAGAAAGCTTCTGCATGACTCCCAGTGCACTGCCTCCCCTCACTGTGAGATCTTGCATCCTGGAGAACCATGACATTATTGGATCTACTCCTGCTAGCCGCCTCCTCTGTTGCTCCTAACTGTCTTACATAGCATTCCATTTGAGAAAATATACAACATGACTCAGCACTGGGTAACAGAGTTATCTAAGGGAAAGAGATCATTTCATAATTACACCAAAAATAAATTTAATGAACTTCAAATATACTACAGCATAAAAACTAATAAATATAAAGGAGGTGAATTCATGGTTTGGGGTCATGTATATTTTGATCTCAGTTTACAGGATTTTAACTTGGCCTTTGTGTAGTTCTAACCAAGGAAGGGCACAATCTTTCATTTATTATCTTAACTTTATGCTTTGCCTAATAAGCAATTTATAATATGATTACCAAGGTTGATTTCATATGTCATTTTATCATTTCTAAAGAATTCTGACAGGCTCTCAATATACAGAAGAAAGCTGTTTTATATTTTCCATTTGTTGTTTTCATCTGTTTGCATCTGGAGAGAGACTAGTTACTTATGTGAGGATAGAAAATTTATTTATGTGAAAGCTGGTATGAAAGAGCATGTACCTATGTTGGTACATGGAAATTTATGTCTATGACTGTGTGTGTTTGAAAAATGCAAGGTCATTATCAAACTCCAAATAATGATAGAAAAAGAAAATTTTGAAAACAACTCTAGGAATAATTTATATTCAAGACATTTCTTTTTCTGCCTCATAGCTACATCATCCCTCTCAAGGCTTCCGTTTTGGAACTGTCCGGGAGAGCAGTGCTGAAGACTATGTGAGGCAAAGCTTCCCAGAGATGCATGAGTATATGAGAAGGTACAATGTACCAGCCACCCTGGATGGAGTGGCGTATCTAAAGTGAGTGTCAACCTCCTCAGTCCAAAAAGTTCTCAATGAAAAAGAAGCCTTGCTACTGATGCAATGTTTGTTGGGGTTTTTTTTAAATGTTATCTAAATATACCCATTATGTGTTCTGTAATACCTCACACCATGTGAGATCCAGGGGACAGTATGGAATAAATGTGCATTTAATTATGTGACCTAGTTTTCTAGTTACCTCCACAGTCCCAAGCTGGCAGTAGCTTTGATCAAAGTGCCAGTAGGGTCAGTAGTGTAGCAGATGGTAGGGGAAGTAAACATTGGCTTGACATCACTTGGGAAAATAATGGTGCTGAAATGATCAAACACTCAGGGAATGTGGCCAGAGGATAAAGTGTCCCAAATCAACCCTTTCCTTCACAGTGAATCTCTAAGCCTGTGGACTGTCTCCTCTTGCCACAAGGAAGTGGGATTTAGCTTAGAGATTTCCTGTAGAAAAGAAATAAGATAAAAGGCAATGATTCCCATGCCTGCATCCTTCTCATCAGAATTTATGAGAAGCAATCAAGAGCAATCACATTGCCATGGCAGATTATCAGAGCTATAATTCAGAGAAGCTGAATGCAAAGGAGGATGGTGCATCTCTAGGTCTGCTCAGCTAGTCTGCCTGGGAGAAGGGGATAAATGGCTCCTGATAAGCACCACAGCATGCGAGCAAGCAGTCCTCCCCCTCCTGCCTGATGGTCTCGGGACAATAACATACATCCAAACTCCAATCCCTACAATCGTGCAGTACCAGAAAACTGGTTTCTCTATCATCAAATACAATTATCACCCCAATGACAGCAGGACTTAGCAACTCAAATTCTTTTTTAAGAAAGAAGGGGAGCAAATAATTTTATGGGACATAACGGCTCTGTATTTCTCAAAAACTCTAGTAATCAGCCCTAAAAACAATTTTATGGACTAGAGTCTAGAAAGGAAACTTCGTGTTCTCAGATTTGCACAGGTATATATAGTATGAAGCACTATGAAGTGGCACTTTCCATTTTGTAAGAACTTTAAAACATTAGAGTCCCTCTCTGACACAGAGTTTAGTGCTTCTTTGCCCCGCCCCCCAACAATTCCTCTTTATCCTCTCCATCAGGGAAATCCGTGGCTGAGAAAAAGAATAAGATGTCAGGAAGAAAGTGATGGCTCCCCACTAAATAGTAATGGGTGACAAATTGGGCCCTTCTGTCAGTGTGAAAGGCTGAGCAAAGCTCCTGCTGCAGTGGAGCAGTTTCACTCCACTCTGGGTATTCGTTTATTCTGGAGGATTCACCTCCAAGGCCCCAGAGCTCAGTTGGCCATACTCTAGCTGGAGAGAAGAAATTGTTAGGAAAACGGGCACTGACGAAGGAGTTGAGGCCTGAAAGAATCAACTTGTCCATGGAAATACAGCTAGCAAGTGGCAGTCAGGATCGGAACCATGATCTTGGACTGTAGCCACTGCTGCAGGCTAGCCTGAGAACTATAACTGGAAAGCAGGTCCTTGATGTTCAAGGTACAGTCCACATTCCAGCAACATCCATGTAGCGGGTAGCAGGTAGCACCTGGGAGCATGTGCTCTCAGGTCCCATCACAGAATCTGCATTTTAACAAGCTCCCCAGGTGAGTTACAGATTGAGGTAACTTTGGAACAAAGGTTATCATTAATGCCCTCTGCCTTCTTCCCTCTGAGCTTCTCTCTCCACTTTTGGCCCAGATACAGCCTATGCTCCTATTCACTACTCCAAAAAACCAAGGTTCCCAAGTTACCCTCTGACATACCAGTGCCATGACCTACAGGGCACTACCCCTGGAGTCATCTGTAAAGAGAGGTTCCTGTGTTAAAGCTGACCCTCCCCTCTCCCATCAGATTCCCTGAGCTTCATCCTAACTCACTTAGGACTCTGCTTTTTGAAGTGACAATACTCCAATAAATGAATCCCATTAAATTAATAATTACTTTATTTTTATATGTTTATATATAACTAGCTTTGTGGTATATGTGTTATGAAATGAATGTTCAAAAAGACAGCATGATTTTATAATGGGAGAAACAAGTGTAGGCCCTGCCAACTGTAAAGATGATTCAGCCAGTCTAGAAGCTCCTTATACCTGTATCAAACCCTGCCACTTCCTCACCAATGACTCAGGGCCCCATGGGAGTCTGTGAGCTAATTGCTTCTTGCCTTCCTATGTAATAGAGACCTGCCATAAATAACTTCACTTTGCAATTCAAAATCATGAGGAGTTATTTAGAGATACCACTCAGATGGACCACAGGAATTACTTGTTAGAAAACTGAGCCCTAACTTTTTATACTCTTATTGCTGCCACAAATTATTACAGAGCATTAGTAAATGGTTACTTGGTCCTGTGTAGCTCTCAAGGTACATTTTGGTACTGTGAGAATAAAGCTTTCATTAGAGAAGTACCTTTCAGCTTGATTTTTATTTTACTGCCAGGATTCCATTAAGGTTTCTGATCCTCAGCTTCCAGGATACAGTTCATATACCAAGCCCTTTCTGAAGTTTCCTACAGTTCTGAAGCTGAGAGATGTTTTTCATTTTGGTTGAAGTTAAACATAGTAAAAAAGATTCATGAGCATGGCCCTGCCCATCAGAACAAGATCCAGTTTCCCCTTCAGTCAGTCTCTCCTATCAGGAATTTTCCATAAGCCTCTTATCCTTCATCGGAGGGCAGACAGACTGAAAACCACAATCACAGAAAACTAACCAATCTGATCACACGGACCACAGCCTTGTCTAATTCAATGAAACTATGAGTCATGCCATATAGGGCCATCCAAGATGGATGGGTCATGGGGGAGAGTTCTGACAAAACGTGTTCCACTGGAGAAGGGAATGGCAAACCACTTCAGTATTCTTGCCTTGAGAACCCCATGAAGAGTATGAAAAGGCAAAAAGATAGCGCACTGAAAGATGAACTCCCCAGGTCAATAGGTGCCCAATATGCTACTGGAGATCAATGGAGAAATAACTCCAGAAAGGATGAACAGATGGAGCCAAAGCAAAAACAACACCCAGTTGTGGATGTGACTGGTGATGCAAGTAAAGTCCAATGCTGTAAAGAGCAATATTGCATAGGAAACAGGAATGTTAGGTCCATGAATCAAGGCAAATTGGAAGTGGTCAAACAGGAGATGGCAAGAGTGAATATTGACATTTTAGAAATGAGTGAACTAAAATGGACTGGAATGGGTGAGTTTAACTTAGATGACCATTATACCTACTACTGTTGGCAAGAATCCCTTAGAAGAAATGGAGTAGCCATCATAGTCAACAAAAGAGTCCAAAAGGCGGTACTTGGATGCAATCTCAAAAATGACAGAATGATCTCTGTTCATTTCCAAGGCAAAACATTCAATATCACAGTAACCCAAAACTAATCCCTGACCAGTAATGCTGAAGAAGCTGAACAGTTCTATGAAGATCTACAAGACCTTCAGGAACTAACACCCCCCAAAAATGTCCATTTTGTTATAGAGAACTGGAATGCAAAAGTAGAAAATCAAGAGATACCTGGAGTAACAGGAAAACTTGGCCTTGGAGTACAGAATGAAGCAGGGCAAAGGCTAATAATAGAGCTTTGCCATAAGAACACACTGGTCATAGCAAACAGCCTCTTCCAGCAACACAAGAGAAGACTCTACACATGGACATCACCAGATGATCAATATTGAAATCAGATGGATTATATTCTTTGCAGCCAAAGATGGAGAAGCTCAATACAGTCAGCAAAAACAAGACCAGGAGCTGACTATGGCTCAGATCATGAACTCCTTATTGCCAAGTTCAGACTTAAATTGAAGAAAGTAGGGAAAACCACTAGACAATTCAGATATGACCTAAATCAAATCCCTTAAGATTACACAGTGGAAGTAAGAAACAGATTCAAGGGATTAGATCTGATAGAGTGCCTGAAGAACTATGGACGAACGTTCGTGACATTGTACAGGAAGCAGTAATCAAGAACATCCCCAAGAAAAAAATCAAGAGACAAAATGTCTGAGGATAACTTACAAATAGCTGTGAAAAGAAGAGAAGTGAAAGGCAAAGGAGAAAAGGAAACATATACCCATTTGAATGCAGAGTTCCAAAGAAATAGCAAGGAGAGAAAAGAAAGCCTTCCTCAGTGATCAGTGCAAAGAAACAGATGAAAACAATAGAATGGGAAAGACTAGAGATCTCTTCAAGAAAATTAGAGATACCAAGAGAACATTTCATGAAAAGATGGGCACAATAAAGGACAGAAATGGTAGGGACCTAATAGAAGCAGAAGATATTAGGAAGAGGTGGCAAGAACACAGAAGAACTATACAAAAAAGGTCTTCATAACCCAGATAATCATGATGATGTGCTCACTGGACTAAAGCCAGATATCTGGGAATATGAAGTCAATTGGACCTTAGGAAACATCACTATGAACAAAGCTAGTGGAGGTGATGGAATTCCAGTGGAGCTATTATAAATCCTAAAAGATGATGCTGTGAAAGTACTGAACTCAATATGCCAGCAAATTTGGAAAATTCAGCAGTGGCCACAGGACTGGAAATGGTCAGTTTTCATTCCAATCCCAAAGAAAAGCAATGCCAAAGAATGGTCAAACTACCACACAATTGCACTCATCTCACACGCTAGTAAAGTAATGCTCAAAATTCTCCAAGCCAGGCTTCAACAGTACATGAACCATGAATTTCCGGATGCTCAAGTTGGATTTAGAAAAGGCAGAGGAACCAGATATCAAATTGCCAACATCCACTGGATTATTGAGAAAGCGAGGGAGTTCCAGAAAAACATCTATTTCTGCTTTATTGCCTAGGCCAAAGCCTTTGACTGTGTGGATCACCACAAGCTGTGGAAAATTCTTCAAGAAATGGGAATACCAGACCATTTGACCTGCCTCTTGAGAAATCTATATGCAGGTGAAGAAGCAACAGTTAGAACTGGATGTGGAACAACAGACTGGTTCCAAATCAGGAAAAGAGTAGGTTAAGGCTGTATATTGTAACCCTGCTTATTTAACTTCTATGCAGAGTGCATCATGAGAAATGCTGGACTGGATGAAGCACAAGCTGGAATCAAGATTGCTATGAGAAATATCAATAACCTCAGATATGCAGATAACACCACTCTTATGGCAGAAAGTGAAAAAGAACTAAAGAGTCTCTTGATGAAAGTGAAAAAGGAGAATGAAAAAGTGGCTTAAAACTCAACATTCAGAAAACTAAAATCACAGCATCTAGTCCCATCACTTCATGGCCAATAGATGGGGAAACAATGGAAACAGTAACAGACTATTTCTCTGGGCTCCAAAGTCGCTGCAGATGGTCACTGCGGCCGTGAAATTAAGACGCTTGCTCCTCGGAAGAAAAGTTATGACCAACATAGACAGCATATTAAAAAGCAAAGACTACTTTGCCTACAAAGGTCCATCTAGTCAAAGCTACGGTTTTCCATTAGTCATGTATGGATATGAGAGTGGACTATAAAGAAAGCTGATCACCAAAGAATTGATGCTTTTGCACTGTGGTGTTGGAGAAGATTCTTGAGAGTCCTTTAGACAGCAAGGAGATCCAACCAGTCCTTCCTAAAGGAAATCAGTCCTGAATATTCATTGGAAGGACTGATGCTGAAGCTGAAACTCCAGTACTTTGGCCACATGATGCAAAGAACTGACTCATTGGAAAAGACCCTGATGCTAGGAAAGATTGAAGGCAGGAGGAGAAGGGGATGACAGAGGATGAGATGGTTGGATGGCATTACCGACTCAATGGACATGAGTCTGAGTAAACTCCTGGAGTTGGTGATGGACAGGGAAGCCTGGCATGCTGCAGTCCATGGGTGACTGAACTGTAACATAGGCCTCATTGTAACTCAAATACAATACCCCAGAAAGATTATTCATTTTTTTCAGATTTTTTTTTAGATTATTTATTTTGAAGTGACTATTTCACTTTCTGGAAAAGTATAAAGATGAAGTGATAGTCCTTGGCACCAAGAAGGGAAGCTGACCTACTTAATATATGTCAGTGTGTGGCTCAGACAAACCCATCATAAAGGTACTTGCTGCTCAATGATGAATCTTTGAGGTGTTTAGTGGTGTCCTCTTTTAGAATTTTGATGGCCCCGTATTCTCCTCTGAGTTTAGAATCTACTCCTCTGTACTGAATTCCAATAGCCTCATTTTTGGTTCTAAGAGAGGAAAGACTGGACCCAGATGGAACAGAGAAGAGTTGTTCTCTTTACCAAGTTCATTGGACCACCCGGGGGGTCAAAAAGACTTTATTAAATGTTCTGTGGCTCTGATGGTAAAGCACCTGTCTACAATGTGGGAGACCCGGGTTCAATCCCTGGGTTGGGAAGAAACCCTGGGGAAGGAAATGGCAATCCACCCCAGTACTATTGCCTGGAAAATCCCATGGACAGAGGAGCTTGGTAGGCTACAGTCCATAGGGTCACAAAGAGTCGGACACAACTGAGCAACTTCACTCACTCACTCACTCACTCACTCACTACCTTTCCAAAAGATTTTGAGATAGCTGAAAACAAAGAGTCATTTGCATACACCTTAAACAGTTCCCTGAGAAACTCATTATCCCTTGCCTCCCTTCTAAGTGGAACTCAACTTGTACTGACCACCTTCCTGGGGACCATTTCTGTGCCTATGTTAAAAAATGGGGGAGAATACAAGAAGGATGCACAGAGGGTCTGTTGCTATCTTGAGCCCAGCCAATTCACTGATCCAGTCCAGAAATACTTGCCTTTAAATGATTTTTGCCTGAACTGTCTCCTGGGATGGGAGTGAAACATGAGTCTCTGGAGTTATATTAATAAATCAGACCACAAAGACCTGATTTACATATGCTTCCTATTCCATTTATTAAACACCAGCTATAGACTTTAAAGAGACCTCAACTCTTTTTTTCCCCTAGAGTGCTGGACCTCTTATTTGCACTTCTTTATTATGTACTCCCAAGTGTGAAATAATGCCTGATCTCTGGAGAATATGATAGTGATCATGACAGAAAGAATGAAGAATTTTCACATACTGATTAATGAGATCGCCTAGCTCCAACACTTACTGGCTTGTGAACTGGATCAACTTATTTCAACTCTCTGAACCTTCAATTCCTTCATTTGTTAAAATAGGATACTACCACCCCCTTCAAGTGAAAATGAAAGTGATAGTCGTTCAGTCATGTCCAACTCTTTGCAACCCCATGGATATGGGATTTCCCAGGCAAGAATACTGGAATGGGTTGTCATTTCCTTCTCCAGGGGACCTTCCCAACTCAGGGATTGAACCTGGGTCTCCTGCATTACAGGCAGATTCTTTACCATCTGAGCCACCAGGGAAGCCCGCCTCCCTCTTCAGGGTGATTATATAGGGTATGGAGAACAATAAATATAATGCCTACACCAAGAAGTCATTTGGAGGACTTCATTCGGTGGTCCAGTGGTTAAGACTCTGCACTTCCGCTACAGGGAGAGTTTGATCCCTGTTTGGGGAACTGAGATCCTACATGTAGCACAACCAAAAAAAAAAGGTCATTCAGTTAATGTATGGAAAATGAACCTTGACCATTTACCTTTGCACTCAATTCAGTCGCTCTGGTTTTGTTGTTCAATTTAACCCCTGGAAAGGTGTCATGCTCTCTGTTAAGAGTGTCTGTTTCCCCTGGTCTGTTCTCTGCAGCTCAGTGAGATGTCACCAAGGCAGGGCCAGCAGCTGCCCAGCTTGGACTGCCCCTACTGTCCAGATTTCTGCTCCCTAAACAAATGGCACCCTACTCCAGTACTCTTGCCTGGAAAATCCCATGGATGGAGGAGGCTGGTGGGCTGTGGTCCATGGGGTCATGAAGAGTCGGACACGACTGAGAGACTGCACTTTCACTTTTCACTTTCACGCATTGGAGAAGGAAATGGCAACCCACTCCAGTGTTCTTGCCTGCAGAATCCCAGGGACGGGGGAGCCTGGTGGGCTGCCATCTATGGGGTCGCAGAGTCGGACATGACTGAAGTGACTTAGCAGCAGCAGCAAACAAAAGCTAGCTGTCAGGCTTAGTGTTTCTTGTCTATTAATAAATTATTTTCTGCTTTTCTTCTTTTGGTCTTAAACATAGGAATGATCCAGAGAAACTAGATGCCTTCATCATGGACAAAGCCCTTCTGGATTATGAAGTGTCAGTAGATGCTGACTGCAAACTTCTGACTGTGGGGAAGCCATTTGCCATAGAAGGTATTAATCAATCATTCTTGATGCACTTTTACTTGGGATGTGCTCAGTTTGCCAATCTAGCAAGTCACAAATGCCAGTGTCAGAGGCAAAGAGCTATTCATCTTCCCTTGTTTTCATTTTCAGCTCTTAAGCGCTCAGCTATTAAGTTGCTGAAGTTAGGTATTTATTTTCTACCTATTCCACCAACATATTTTTATCCAATTGTTAGAAAAACAACAACCAAAATATCATTGTTATCCAAACGGTGTTGCTTCAGATATCTGGGAGTGTTGACACAGTGTAGCAAACAGGGAGTCCAGTTTTAATTTAATCTATATTTTCTCATGGCCAAATCCTATAATGAATCTGATACTAAAACTAGAATGATCGTGTTACAACTAGGACCCCAGTGTTGATTTAATCCAAGCTGCTCAGTTTTATCCACAAGGAAGTTCAGAGATAATATATTATTTTCTCGTAATCACACAATTAGATGATAATACTGAAATTAGAATATAAATCTCATAGTCCTTAAATAAATGTTTCCACTAGCTGAAAAATAAGTAGAAAAAAATCAACCTCTGTAATTTAGTAACCTCTAAGTGTCCTAAACAAAACTTTGTTTGGGACCTCAGGTTTGTTGCTGTCCCCACTGGCAGCAAATTTTTGCTTTCAACTTGGTCAGCCAATCAATCAAACTTCAGGACCAAAGAAAGATTGCATTGTCAGTAGCTGCTTTCATTCTGGACAACAGTTGATATATGGAGCAGGTAGTTTGAACCAGCAAATTTCACATCTCCGTTTCCCAGCTTCCCTCCTCTGACAGTACACACTGGCTCCCAGAACAGCCATACTCACTTGTCAGAAAGCATTTTGACTAGAAATAATCCCATAGGGATGCTCAAGTCCTATTTCCAGGAAACTATACTTTCTTGTATGCTAACTAGTATATCAAGACTATTCAGATTCCAGTTGCCCAACTACAATTGGTCTCTGTCTCTCCTAAACACATCAGCAGTTTTCTTTTCATCTTCATTTTTGTGAGAATGTAACAGATGATGCTGTTTCTTTGAGCCTTCTCCTAAGAAAAATCAATCCCCTCTCCAGGCAAAGTGACCTCCACCTTAGCCTGGAATAGAACACAGGAAGAGAGACATTTAGTGATAGGGGTCTTCTGTTGAGACAGCAGTGACAGAAACATAATTGTGTAGCAGGGCACAAAAAGAGAAACCAAAGAAAAACTAGAAAACCAAAAGAACATTGATTATATAACCACATTTCGATGTAACAGTGGAAAATTTCCCATTTGTGTGGCATCTGGGTAAATGGAAAGGATGTTATTTCCTTTTTCTCTCCTAGATACACTGGGTAATTGAAGTCCCTTTTGCCATTAGCAGCTGTTAACAATGAATCATTTGTAGTGGGTAAAAAAAATGAGGGACCCTTGTCTTCCACCTTTGTTTTCAGGGGCCAAGTCTATCTTGTCAAAAGGCAGTGGTGAAATGGCTTGTTTGCCTCTGCTAGACCCCAGTGCCAGATGCCACACAATCAATTCCCCACTGGTTTCCTGTTTACATTTCCATCTGTGCTCATGAGACTTGGTGTCTTACAGTCTCCATCATCTCCAGACACCGCATTGTTTTCCAAGGGAATAAATACAAAATGGCGCAGGGAAACACTCTCTCTGCAAGACACCAGAAAGACTATAGACTGGAAAACAGAGAATATTCTCATCATTGTTGGTTTATTCTTAAAAAAGCCACTGCTGGTTTATTCTGGGTGATGTGCAAATCAGAAATTTTAATTCAATACAGCCTCTGTGAACAAGTTTACAATCTAAAAGCAGAACTTGGTAAAACACAAAGTAAGGATACTTATAAGTTACAGAAAACAATGTGATAGAGATACTAATAAAACTCTTGACTGTGGCTTTAAAGAAAAAGTTAATCTAATAGGTTTTAATGGAATATTTCTCTCTTCATGAATTTTTTTTTAAAATTATATTTTCATAATGCTGGAGAAAATACCAAAAAAAATATTATATGCTTTTCATTAACAACATTTAGTTTTTTTGAATTTATGAAAATGTGTACTTTATTATTAACTAACTAGACTTTATAGGCATAAAATATCACAAAAGCCATTTATGAACAATTTTTACCTATTTAGCTTACAGGAATGTTCCATATGTCTGTATTCTCTCACAGGATCTAGTACAATGCAAGGCATATAACAGTTATGTAATAAATGATTTATTACCCTATTATATAACTCATTAGGCTGTATTAGACTAAGTACCTAACCACTTCCTTATGTAGGTAATCAAAAGTACCCTGAAAAGTCTGCATGTACTTTCCAAAGTATTTAAATGATTTTGGGAACTTAGGAGGGAAGATGGAATCCATTGATTCCTTCATGCTGAAGGTACATTCACTCTCTGCTGAGTTCAGTCACTCAGTCATGTCCAACTCTTTGTGACCCCAGAGACTGCAGCACGCCAGGCCTCCCTGTCCATCACCAACTCCCAGAGTTTACTCAAACTCATGCCCATTGAGTCAGTGATGCCATCACTCTCTGTAGTAATGGCATTATATCAACTCAGTGTGACTACTAAATACCCTTCCCAACTTCACCATTCTGCATTTATTTGACACCTAAAGGTCAATGCACGGCAAATGAGAGACAACAGTCCACATTGACTTTGAAACCATCCCGTGAGTCTTCAGTGCAGCAAACCAAAATTATTAAAAATTCAAGAACATGTGGAAAGTCTCTGGTCTTATTAAAAACTATATACCAGGAACACAAAGATATATTGTGTGCTCTGAAAAAAGAAAGTGTTGAGATAATTGAATACATGTCCCAAATTTATGCATTGGAGTAAACCGACAGTAAAGGTCAAATGAGAAGAAAGAGTAATGGAACTGCACAGTAATGATTTGTGACCTTTCTGCCAAAGACCTTTGCTTGTTTTTGAGTTTGTTCTTTTACTTGCTTTCCACTAATTATTTAGTACAGCACTTGAAGCACTAGCTCTGGGGTCTTGAGTGCTTAGGTTAGAATAGAGTTGCCATTCCCAAATAACTGTGTTAGTTGGGCAAGTCACAATCTGTTCTTCAGCTTCCTCATCTGCATAATGGGTTTATGAATAGTACATCTAGGACAGAGTTGCTGTGATGATTAAGTAAAATAATACATGTAAAGCATGTTCAAGCACATAGTAAAAGTGACAGTGAGAGTGTTAATGGCTCACTAGTGTCCGACTCCTTGTGACCCCTTGGACTGTAGCCCACCAGGCTTCTCGTCCATAGCATTTTCAAGGCAAGAATACTAGAGTGGGTTGCAATTTCCTTCTCCAAAGGATTTTCCTGACCCAGGGATCAAACCCAGTTCTCCTGTATTGCAGGTAGATTCTTTTCCATCAGAGCCACTAGGCTACTATTCAATATATTGAATTAAAAGATTGAGACCAATTTACTATAAAATTATCCAGAGATAGATCACCTTCATATATCTTAGCTTCTTCCACACACTGTCTCCACTTTGATGTGCTGAGGATAAGGGAAACCCATTTTTAAAGTCTCCTTTAAGCTTAGAACTATTCCAAAATATGCTCAGGCATTGCCCTGGAGTAGCTAATTATTGTAGTCCTAGGACAGACTGTAAAACTGAATTGATCTTTCTTCCAGAGGTGTTTTTAACAGTAAGATCTTATTTTCAAAATATCTATTTTCCAACCACATTTCAGGAAGATTTTTGTAGTCTGTGAATTTCTAACTATACACTTGCTAGCCCAAATACATTTCTACCACTCTTAGCTTAGTAAAGCTGATTTATCCATGGGGAAAATATCAGAATTCTATTCTGAAAATTGTTCTCTTGGGCTATTAAGCTGTATCCAATTTCCAGGGTGCTTGAAGCCTTCATCTCTAGGGTTGAAGGATTCCATTTTGCTTC